>NC_056662.1:12362500-12987500 GCF_018350195.1 Panthera tigris
GACTTTTACTTCTGGCTGTAATATTAGAGAAACAGAATAAATTGTATGCAGTTTGAATTTCTTCTCATTCTGGAGATTTAATTAGAAAGTAAATACAGGGAAGGTTGATGACTAGAGTGGAAAGCCCTTTAGCCTGTACTGCCATATACTTTAAATGTTGAGACATGAAAGTTGACCACCAAAACTGTCCTTTTTTTTTCTTTTTTTTGAGATTATTTATTTTGAGAGAGAGAGAGAGAGAGTAAGCACACGCACGCCAGCAGGGAAGGGACAGAGAGAGATGGAGAGAGAGAGAACCCCAAGCAGGGTCTATGCTGTCAGCACAGAGCCCAGTGCAGGGTTAGAACTCACGAACCACGAGATCATGACCTGAGTCAAAGTCAAGAGTCAGATGCTCAATTGACTGAGCCCTCCAGGTGCCCCTGAAGTTGTCATTAAACATAACTTGGTTGGTGAGCATCCTGATTATAGTGGCTTTTGTCGTTTGCCTTTGAATTTTCAGATTGTTAATGTAAAACTTGGTTTTCAAACTTGTGGAACTAATCCAACATTGTTTTCTGTCATGAGACAGGGTTATGAACCAAGTTCCATTTACCACTGGCTGCTTGTGATGATCTGGACCAAAAAGATTTTACAGTTTTATGTCAGGGCACTGTGAAATACACTGCACCTGTCATACTGCCTTTTGTTTTTAGCACTTTACCTCAGAGCTGAAAGCATATCATTATACCGTATCCCCGAGGTAGTGATTAGTGGACAAGTTAAACCCAGCTTTCTTTGGGAATGAGGAAATTGAAGCATAAGGAAATTAGAGGAGTTGTACCAGGCTCAGTGAATGGATTTACACTGCGTTTATTGAATGCTTTTCTTTTCAAAAAACTGAATAACTGTTACAATGCCTCAGGATTTTTCATTGTTTCAGCTCTCAGATTGCGACAGCTGAAGCTTTGTCAGATATCCTACTACAAAGTGTCTGGGGAAACTGAGGCACCAGGCAGTGGATTGCCAAGAATTAGGTGGATAATTGCTATTTTGTTTGGGAGTAGAACTGAAAGCCACAACTCAGAAGTTTGATCTGATTTAACATTGTTGGTTGCTACTTAGCAGCAAGGCTGGTTTCTTAGAAACTGGGTCTTGACTCTGGTCTGTTTTGCATGAAGATGATGGTAAATGCAGTCGTGTTTCTAGGTAGATGGCACATAGTTACAGGGTACAATTTCCCTTTTCTGAAAGGAAAAGCCAGTTAACTTTATATTAAACTAAGCCCCTTCTTATTTAAGAGTAGGTCACACAGTACTACTCTTAAAAATCTCCAGCAAATCATGAATAGTTATTCATTTTGGTTGGTTTAAAACATTTTTGTATGTTTTTATAAGTTTAGATTTTAAAAAACACTTCTGTGTTTACGAGAAATAATGTGTTTGACTTTAGTAATTTTTAAGAATTCCTCCTAGGGAATGGGAGAGAGGAGGTTGATAAGGTTTCAAAGCTAGGAAAAAAGTAAGGTTTGCAGCTTATTGGGCTGTAGAGGTAGTTTTTTTCATCTTAGTATACAGTTTGGTGTGATGGTTTTTATAGGATGAACAACTGAGAATGAATTCTCTTTTAGGAAGTGTTTCTTTAAACGGACCACCCAGTGGTTACATTTGTGTGGAAAGAAAATCCTCTGCTTCCCACTTGGCACTGAGCCACGTGTGAGACAGGGGCCACATTCAGTCACTTGGATGCAAAGATCTTAACAGCCTGAGCTTCCAGGCATTATTTTTGGCTGATTTTATTGTTTTGCAAGTGATTATGCCTCCTTGGGGCTACTTGTCCCGTCTTTCTTTTGAGCACCAAGTACCTAGTGGTCTGTTTTGTTTTTCCCTCTGTCTTAAGTAGTTGGGTCATATTTCTTTTAAAGAACCTTTTAATTATTGGGTAATTTGATATATGGGCCTGCTGTGGGATATTATTTGCTTGATAATGCTGTTATCTTTTTAGAATTGATTATGTAGGAGTACAGTGATTGCTGTGTTTCTGTTTTTGCAGCTGCCCTGCCTACAGGTGTTTGGATGATGTTTGGAGTCAATGAATTGCTATTCTGGGAATCAGAGTGGGGATGGTGGGTGCTGGTAGGGGTGAAGATAGGGAGATAGGGTGAGTTTATTTGTAGAAAACATATGACTGCATTGCAATTTCTAAGGTGTGTCGACAGAGGATCTTGGAAATAACTGTTGAATTTAAAGGAATGATGTGGGCATTTTAGATGTATTTTAAGGCTGTTGTAGTACTCTTGTATTTGTGTACCCATGCCATGTAAGATTTGAGGGAGGACTTGGAAGGAAGAGGTGTTTACTAAAATGTCTGTGGCTGTCGTAAAAGCTTGCCCAGAATTGGGATGACTTTTTCTTTTCCTTTTTTCTTTCACACACCTTGTTTGGAAACATCGCTGATGGCAAAGGGGAGTGATGTGTTGAATACAAAAGTAAAGTCATATATTACGGTAGCTACAAATTGGATATTAAAAACGATGTTCTTCCATAATTGCTGAAGTAGTTGTTTCATATGACAACATTTAACAACCTGGTAGTTGAAAGTAAGACTAAGCACCCTTATAGATACTTCTGTAAACTATTTCTGGAAGGATCAGCCTTCTTTGGTATTAAACAGATCACTCATTGCATTCACTATGGCCTAGACTTGGTAAATCACTGCTGAGTGAGGAATTTGCATTTGTGCCTCATCACTTTTTAACACATTACTTGTAATCTCTTTCTTTCTTTATTTTGAAAGAGAGAGTGAGAGTGTGCGTGTGAGCAGGGGAGGCGCAGAGAGAAAACGAGAAAGAATCTCAAGCAGGATCTGCACGGTCAGCATAGAGCCCCATGTGGGGCTCGATCTCACGGTTGGTGCGATCACGACCTGAGCCAAAATCAAGAGTCAGATGCTCAACCGACTGAGCCACCCAGGCACCCCACGTAGATATAATTTCTTAAAAACGCTTTTGTAGTATTCATGTGCCCATATTCCCCTTCCCTACTACCCATTAAAAAGTATTTGACACTTGTAAAAAGGAAGCTGCCAGCCAAAGTGAGACTCTTTGTTTTTATAAGAAGACTTTTGTATCACCAAGCCAAATTTAGGACTTGGGGGAGTTGGAATTAGGAATCTTTTAAAAAAGATGGTACCCCTAACTCTGCTCTATCACTCCTCTGTGTTATAGTGCTGATTATTTGTGCTAGATAAATATAAGGATTTGAGAATAAGATGAACATATTATCCTGAGTTGGTGTCTAAAGCTCTTCAAATAAGAGAAACCAGGAGATTAAAGGCCCTCATCTGTGCTGGAGGCAGGGAAAGAGCAAAGCAACACAGGCTTAACAGTTAAAGGTGTTTCCAGAGCTGGGGAAAACTGAAGTCTTTGTGTTTTCAATTTTCAACCTAATTTTACTGTGTGTAAAATATTGTTCTTTTATAAGAAGACTAACAAATCATTTTAATCTCTTTTGAGTCCCTAATGTGTCTGGTGGAAAGTAATCCTTAAAGATAGGCTCAAAAGAAAAGACAAGTTTTCATTTAAGGTTTTAATCTTCGGAACAGAGTACTGAACAGCAACAGATTCTACATTTATACAGAAGTAGTATCTCCAGAATTCCATGATTCCACTAAATGCTGCTGTGAACTGTATAATTAGCAGTAGTGAAAAGCTTTATTTGTTCAAATTATGTGGGTAAATAGTATATTTTACCCTATTTGTAAACTACGTTAGCTGCCTGGCTTCTCTTTGGGAGAGGAACATCTGTTTGGGTAAAATATTAGCCTCAAAATTTTTTTTAGAGCCTTTTGAAATGAAAAGGAGATTTTCTTTTCCTAAAAATATAAGCTATTTATTAAATTAGTGATATTTTATTTTGTTGGTTGGTATATGTATACTCAAAATAGCATCCCTGGTCCCTCTATCCACTAGATCCCAGTAGGTCATCCCATCCTCCAGTTGTGACAAACAATATCTCCAGACATTGTAAGATGTCTTTGGGGACGAAAATTGTCACCTCTTTAGAACCACTGCGTTAGCTTCTCTTTTCAGGCTTAAAGACACATAGAAGTGTTCATGTGCTAATGAGTACTGTTTGTTGAATTTTACTATTGGTCATGGTGGAAATTAAAAATTTGTAAAGTACACAGTCTTACTAGGGTTTTAGGAAATTTCTATTTGCAGTTTTGAACTACTTGTTTCAACCAGTTGTTATAAAGATACAATGCCAGGTGAAGATGAGGTTAACATTTTGGGGGCAGTCTTAATTAAAGGCCATTTGTTCCCTTTTTCAACTTCTAGAAAATCTGTGTATTTATGTCTGTGACTGGAGATGCTGGTTGTGGGCCTGCTGTAGACAGCATTAGCCAAAACAGATCCCCTGGGGCCCTACCCTTTCTAAATTTAGTTCATTCATTCAGTCTCCTCCTCTGAGAGCCACCCAGGTCAGGGTTGGGTTGCTGCTTATGGGATGCAGGTAGGCTCTGGAGCAGACGCTTTGCTTTTGACTTATTTTTTGACCTGTAACCAGCGGTTGGTGTTGTGCAGTTGTGAGTGCACTATAGATGATTTGGGGAAGGGGTGGGGGGAAATGCCATTGAGGCAAAGTGTAGAAGGAGTGCAGGTGGGTGGGGGGGCATTGAGAGAAATATTTCTATTTTGACAGCTGAAGGAAATCAGAATAATGACACAGGGTCCTAGCTAATTTCTGGGTGGTTTTGGACTTGTTTCTTGACATTGGCAACGTGTCTGCCAGAACAGTTATCTAGTCTTCAGTGGACCTCGTCTGTCACTTTGTTCTGACTCCAAAAGTAAACAAAGGAATAACTGCAGTATGGGGGATTTTGATGAACAAGGTGGTGCTTAGGTCTGTATATCCAAAGTCATGTTTCAGCTGAGGTATTTGAGTTGTTGTTTTTAGTTTTGCAGTTCTTTTTGCTCTCAGCAAGAGAGAATGTGCCAGAACTTCTCAAGTAACTTAATTGTGGTCCTTCATCTCTTTCTAAGGATCCAGCTTTAATTAAAAATCATCTTGAGACTGTTAAAAAAAATTAAAGTAACACTCTGTAATAGAACTTTTGGTTTGTTTGCTGGTTTCTGTTTTGATTGCCTTTTTCTACTCTTTGTTGCTACTGGTTATTTTTGAGTACTTTTGACTTGCTTAAACATTTTCAGCTTTTTGAAGGATGGCCATGAACGTAAGCAGAACTGCCCTTATTTTTGACTTAGGAGGAAATTTAAATGTAATAGAAGCAATGCGTTTGGAACTTATAAGATGAAGTAAACCATCTCCTCCGCTTCCTGGGTCCCACTGCCCAGCCACACCAATGAAATGGCCAGTCTGAAATCTGTTCCTCTCTTCTTCCTCTTTGCCACTTTTGCTTTTAATAGTACAAAGGCTATAGAATGTTCTTTACTATTCAGATGATTTCTCAGGATCTTGCATATTAATGTAGATGCAGCAGTTTTATTTGTGGTCTGTAACTAAATGAGACCGTCTAGACAAACCTCATAGGAAAAAAAAATGGATCTTTTGTCATCACGAGGAAAAAGCAGCAGCAAAAGTGAGAAACTCTTCTCTTTCTTCGGTGAGCTTAAAGGAAAACTGTAAGGGTACCAGTCAGCACATGGCCCTTCCATGGAAGCAGTGTTTACAAATTCCGCATTAAAGGGTCTTATGAACCCATTTTGCTTTCAGCTTCTTACAATTTTGAGGCCAGAAATCTTTACCATATCCTATATGGTATGGAAAGCCTCTCCGTATTTTTTAATTTGCCATTTTGGATATAAACTATAGTTCATAGTTCTTAATATTCAATAATGAATGTCATTTCACCCTACTGGATTCTCTTTATAGAATGAACACGCAGAGCATATGGGTATTGTAAGTCCTCTAAAAGCACTGTGAGAAAGTCACAAGGCCAGGAACCTCACTGTATACCAAGGAGAGAAACACTTCTAATACATCAACATAGCTACAGGCCTAACGGGACTAATTTCATTCTTGAGTAGGTGACACCAGCTTTGACTGAATATTGGTGATTACATATCTCCTCTATAATTTACCTCTTTATTTTCTTTCCCTTACAACTTTTAGGTAGAACTTTAGACTTCATAGCACTGAATTAACCTGCACTGAAAGCCGTTTACCTGCAGTTGTTCACTTTTGTTGAAAGTGACCATGTCTCAAGTTCAAGTGCAAGTTCAGAACCCATCTGCTGCTCTCTCAGGGAGCCAAATACTGAACAAGAACCAGTCTCTTCTCTCACAGCCTTTGATGAGTATTCCTTCTACTGCTAGCTCTCTGCCCTCTGAAAATGCAGGTAGACCTATTCAAAACTCTGCTTTACCCTCTGCATCTGTCACACCCACCAGTGCAGCTGCAGGTAAGCGTATGAATCCAAGTGTCTTCTTTTTCAAATGTTTTCTTAGCCTGTTTTCTGATCTGATAAATAGACTGCAGATGTAGGGAACTCTCACATTACCTTCAAGAAGCAGAAGAAAGTATTAACATCCATGCTGCTTTTTTCCAGATATAAAACACTGGTTGTGTATTGGGTTGATGGAGGCCTGAGTTGACAGACCACTTCAGAGTGTAAGAAAGAGAATTGAAAAGTAAACTATAAAACCTAGTTGGTTATAAAGTGGTGTCTAGCAGAAAGAATTGAACAGTAAATACCACTCTGGATATTTGTTGTTTTATGGGAAAATTCTGCTTTAAAAACTATTTCCCAGAACTGACCACGAATTCTTGTATGTGTGAGCCTCCATTTTATATGCCTCTGAGATTACATCCCAGGCAAGGGGGCAGCCACATTTACTGGAAAGCCAGAGAGTATTGGCATTTGTTAGTTTTTAGTTTGAACAAGTGAGTTTAAGTTGAGGTTCCAGAGGTAGTTCAGAAATCACAGTGAGGACCCATTAGAAATTGAACACTGAAGCAGAGAGTTTTAGAGAGGGAGTAAGTTCGGAAGCATTTAAATCTGATTATTAAGAAAATAAAAAAGGACTAAATGTGCTTGTTGATGGGGCGCCTGGCCGGCTCAGTCAGTAGAGCATGTGACCCTTGATCTTGGTCATGAGTTCAAGCCCTGCATTGGGTGTAGAGATTACTTAAAAACAAAACTAAAAAAGGAAATAATAGCAAATAAATGTGCTCATCGGTGAGAAAAGACTTGAAACACCTGAAAAATAAACAGACCTGAAAACAAATGTTCTGCTTCCCAACCCTCCCCCAAAGTGGTAAAACCAATTAAATGGGGTGTCAGCATGGGTGTCTCCATTACCAGAGTCACCTTCTAACACATCTCTCAACTCCTTGTGTTTGACAATTTCCCTTGCATTTCCTCTTTCATTTCTCATTTCCTTTACTTTATAAATCTGTTCTTAGAGTGTTGGCTCACCCCACTCTCAGCTGCATGGCATCTGTCACCCTACCTCTAGACTTCCGTGGCTTGGCTCACCGGGTAGCAGTCTTGACTGGTCATAATACCCTAAGAATTCAGTTTTCCCCAAATTTGCCGTCACAGACCATCTTAAAAGGAAATGTTATAGACTGTTTCAGTCCTCTGGGATTTACCGCCTTTTCTTCTAATGTGTTCTTATATCCACATCCTATTACTCCTGCCCACCACGGACATTTTATTTTACTTGTAGAATTCTCTGAAGTAGGTAAGGTCTGAGGATGGCAATGAGACACTAGCTGTGTAGAAGACGACAGTCATTGTTTGAGAGATGGTATTGGCACATTGAGTTTTGCGAAATAACGAACCGGGTACAGCTCACAGCTGTTGTGGGAACCAGTGTGTCTGTGCTCAAAAGACCTCCTTGTTATCCCCTTGGTTGGTTATAATACCAGGGCTGCCTCTGATTTAAATCTTGCTTGCCTGCCACGGTTTAGTTACTCCCCTGCCTTCTGTTCTCTCTTTGGAAGACCTGCCCTCTCCTAGGTTACCTGGCTTCAGCTGGTCCGGAGAAGACCCCAGCTGTGTCTTCAGGCAGGTGCCCCCTTGTGGTTTGCAGTTGTGCGTCACTGCTGCTCTGAATCCTTAAGACCTTCCGTTTTCCCCTCTTTTTTCGTGTCCCTGGGAGAGCAGCAGTCCTGTATACTGCTAGTTGACTTCATTGCTCTTACGTTATTTTTCAGTTCCTTCTAGCATGGCACACCCCAAAGAGAAAACCCCAATGTGTCTTGTGAATGAGTTAGCCCGTTTCAACAAGATTCAGCCTGAGTATAAGCTTTTGCGTGAGCAAGGTCCAGCTCACTGTAAGGTAAATATTGTCCATACTGCTTGTGCATTTATAACCCACCAGGAATGTTTTCTGTTTTTATACTGCTCCACGTGGTGCTGTGGTTCAGAATACATATTTTCAAACCACTGAGGCTGTCTTCAGGAGATGCCAAAGTATAGATTTTTGGCAAGTCGCTTCTCTTGACCCTTGCAGAATGGGTCAAAGAAAAGATATGCTTCTTTTTGGGAACTCCAGTTAGTATGTGGTTGTGTTTAGGATTCTGAGTAGAGACCATTCCCAGGCCCCTGTGAATGATTTCCCGTGAATTTTCCAGGCTCTGGGTCTCCTGGCTGCAGCCTGCCTCTGGCTCCTTTCCCGCTTGTTTTCACGTGTACCTTAGGCTGGGCTGGGAAAGGAGGGGAACAGGAAATCCATTTTCCCACTTGTTAGCCATTCAGGTAAAAGGTTTGAAAATGAGAGGTAGAAATTTGTTTCAAAGTGAGTCAGTCCTTTGGACTGTCTCTGACTTCACTTATCTTTGTCCTTCCCCTTATCTTAGAGAATGGAAGACTGTAACTTAAATTTTTTACTATTTGCCATTTAGGAATTCGGTCTTTGAAGCTTGTTTGATAATGTAAATCTTGGAACTTAAATGTGTGCATATCTGGCTTTATCTTTGCAGCTGCAGTATGAGAGAGGGTGTGGTATGAGAGAAGGAATCCGGCCTCCTATTTCTGATCCTAGCCTTGCAGTAAACATAATTAAGGATGAATTATTGGTCTCTTTATGCCTCATTTTTCTTGACGTGCAAACCTCAGGCCTTGAATGATATCAAGTTTCTCTTTTAATTTGACTAAAAGTAACATCAGCCACAATCCTAAATAGGTACCTTAGTGTGGTGAGGTGAGTCACCTTTGGTGTCAGGCAAATCTGGGTTTAAATCTCAGCTCCTTACTGGCTATGTGACCTTGGGCAAGCTACTGCTGTTTTTTGAACCTCAGTTTCCTCATCTGTAAAATGGGGATAATACCTACCCAAATGGGTCTACTGTGACAATTAAACCAGAGAATATATGTTAAAGTGTGGAGCACAATGCCTGACAGTTAGTAAATGCTTGAGAGATGGTAGCTATTACTATTATGCATTTCAGAAACACAAATTTCTACTCACATGAAGCTAGTTTTCACATTTTTCTAAAGCATAGTGATATTTGAAAGGTTTCTTTACTTTTGGAAGGCAATTAGTGATTTCCTATAACTTCTGTTTCTTCTACAGGACTTTTTTTGCAGACCTTAACTTTGGGATTCCCTATTATTAACTGTTCTTGGTATTTTTTGAAATATGTACTTTCTCACCTAACCTTTAGTGGTGCGTTAGGTAATTTGGCTGTGTGTTCAATCTGTAACTGCACTTTTATTTACAAGTTGTTCAAAGACAAGAAGTTATTCCCTCCTCGGTGACTATTACACTATTTATTTAAAAATCAGTGGTCTGGTGTACTTTTAATTCTATTAAAACCAAGATTCTAACCTTGTTACCAACCCTCTACACAGAAAGGCAGCAGAGTGGCAACAGCGCTGACGGGGAAAAGTCCTGGAGAAAGGCAAAACTGTTAATGGAATTAACTCTTTTTTGTTTTTTAGCTTTTTCCCTTTAAATGTCTTTCCACGAATGGATCATGAAAATGCCCCAGGGATTCCACAGCGTAGACTTCTGCTGTTTGGCTGTTAGGCCAGCCAGGATTTTCAGTCCATGCTAGTGGTGCCTAAATGAGTAACCTTGTGAACTGCAGCAGAAATACAGGGGACCCCTAGTGTTTCCACTGGGGTGAAGGATTCTTTAATTTTCCCGCTTTAGTGGAAGCTGTGTACTGAGGGAATCCTGAAGTTAAGACCTACAAGAAAAATCAGCTGTGAAGGCACATCGCGCCTATCCCTTTAGGCACCAAATTTAAATGATCTGGACATGTTCAGAGGAGCACATTTGACATTAAATTATTCACAGTAAATTATTTGCAAATGAAACAGTGATATCCAGTGATAAAGAAAAGCAGAAAAACAAAAGCTCCAGTTGGTTTTGCTAAATTCCTAAGTAGTGAGTCTCAAACTTTGCAGTGCATCAGAATCACTAGGGGAGCTTTTTAAAGAACACTTGCCTAGGGTCTCCGCTCTTGCTTCTCGGTTGAAGTCCCTGGACATGTATATTTTACTAAGCTTCCTAAGATAAGCACCAAAGTTAAAGAATCACTGTGCTATGATGGGTCATAGTTTTTGACAGAATATTCACTTCTGATAGGATTAACATAACCTAATTTCAAGAACAGAGTGTGTATTTGGGTAACCTTTATACTTAAAAAGGAATAAAGAGGCTTGCCATAGTCAGCGTTTGCTGAGGGCAAAATCAGCTGTTTTGGATGCCTCCTTGAGTTCAGAAACGTTTCTAGATCTTTGCTTGCTACAGATTGGATTTTCTTCCCCAAATGGAGGCAGTGTCTGAATAGTATAGTCTTAGGAAAATAGAAGGCAACTTTTTAGAACCTGGCTCACATTCCCAAATTCATTCACGTTTTTGTCCTGCTAGGGTTGTTTTCAGACAAGAGACCACAAACACAAGAACATCAAAACAAATGTCTTAATTTGCTTGAGATACTACTTTGTGTCTAAATCAAGTTTGCTGAATTTCTTCCCTGAGAAGTAATTGGAAGACAATTTCTGTTTGGCTGACTTCCAAATCAGCATCTAATATTTTAATATAGGGGAAAACATTTTTTTTTAATCTCTGTACTTACCTCCATTTTTCAAAGCATAGTTTTGTCATAGAGTGTTGTTCAATGCCAGTCAACGAGACATGTATCTTTTTGTGTTTATAAAAATAACAAAAAATGGGAGTGAGGGAGTAATTTGCCAAGGTAATGACCAGGCCTTTTAAACCATGACCATAAACAATGTTCCAGGTCCAAGCGACATATTACAGTCAACCTCAGGTATCGTGAATTGAGAGCTCACAATTTTCATTTGTAGGTGTTTACAGTACAGCTAACACTTGGAGATCAGCACTGGGAAGCTGAAGGAACTAGTGTTAAAAAAGCCCAGCACACAGCTGCTGCCAAAGCTTTGGAAGGAACAAAATTTCCTAAACCCATAGTCCGCCCTTTTCGTAGCGAAGGAAGGAATCCAGGTATTATGCGTGGGCCAAGACAGGTTCCTTTCAGAAGTGTGTCTAGAGGTACCCATTTAGTATGTATATGCATTCTTTCATAACTAACTTACTGACTTTGCAAGCACGGTTTCTACACTACCAGTGGCAAACGCTTACCTTTTTAGAATCCTTAACCATACTCCAAAGCATTGGTTCCCAGTCTCTGGTCCCTTGACTCTTGAGGATCTGGAAAGAAGGTCCTGAGAGGTAGTGGTGTCACCAAACAATTGTTAAGATTGCAGAGAAGCCTAGTGAAAAAATTGCCAAGAATGTAGGCCTTAGCTGGAATCACTTCAACCCAGTGTGGAAATACCAATTATAACATGTTGATCAGAAACGCAGATTGTCATTTACACGTCTCCTGATCATCAAAAAGAATGAGAAAATGACTTAAACATGTATTACTTAAATACTATTAGTAGATAACACCTCTTCAAACAAGGGACCGAAGGAGAGAGAAGACTAATAAAGAAGAGCTTCTGGTAAAAGCTTGGGGACCATTGACCTGTTGCTGTGGATGGAAGTGGCTGAGCCACGTTACCATCAGGCATACGAAGCCATCCCAGTCCCTTTGTACGTAGGAAGGAATCCGGGAGATTTCAGCCACACCTTCCTTGTTGCTTTTGATTTCTTTGTGGTATTTCAGATTCATTCTCCACTGCAGGTAAATTTTATGGGTCAGAACTGTTCTTGAGATGATTCAGGTTATGCTTAGTAAGAACCTGTATGAATCCTATAAAAAATATAATTCTGAAAGTAAGAAGAGAGAGGCTGGTTACTTCTGTGACCTTTTGATTTTGCAAATCCAAAAATATTCTTATAAATTTGATTCATGCACTAAATTTAGTTGAACCAGTTCCTAGTACAGAATCAAGTCTTTTTTGTTGCTGTTGTTTTCTTCTACATACCTCCTAAAGAGGCATTTTAAAGTGGCTTTTTGTGTGCATTTAAGTTGAACTTTGCCATTGCTAGTGTTGTTCTGTGTTTGATGTGAAAGTGTTGTTCTTAGATGTGATTGTGCGCTCACACTACTCTTTCCAGCCTGGTTTTTCTTTTAAATGTTTTTAAAAGTTTATGAATTGGATGAACTGAGAGAAAAAAAAAAATTGGGAAACGAACAGTGTGTGTTTTCTACAGTTGATGATTGTGAGATAACCCCAATTATACTTGCTCTTATTTATATGGAAACAGAACTCCTTTTCCTAACAAGTATTCTCACAGGTCAAATCCCATCGTAAATACTGAGATTGGAAATATCTGAATGTTTTGTGACCCTCATCTGACTTCTCCAGATAGAATTTACTTGCCTCCTCCTTCTTAATTCCACACCTTTCCTTATAGCACACCTCCTGTTGGTCCTCTGGGGGTAAGAATTGTGTCCCTTAGCACAGTGCTTTCCATCCAGTTACTGCTTAGTAAGTGCATTGTTCGATGAAGTAGTGTGCAATAAACATACTTCTAAGTGTAAGCCAATAACCCAGCAAGTCAGTACAACCAGAGTTCTATCGGCTAAGGATTCCCAAACAGTAAAATGACTTGGACAGTCACATGGGATTTTTGTTTAATCGTGGAATTCGATGTGTATTGGAACTGATATCTAATAACTGGAATGAGTGACTTTCTCTGGTAATGTCTTATGCTAGTTGCTGCCCCTCTAATAGCTCTTACACTGTATTTTGTGCTGTTGACTGTGTATTAATATCTAGAAATCACAGCAGATTCTTGGATTTCCTGACCTGATGCCTAGCAGTGAAGTACTTAGATACTTTCCTGAAATGCATTATGAATCCAGTTAGTAGAAAGCATGCTGTTCTTTCTGATTTTAGTAACTGCCATTCTCATGTCAGAAAATAACCAGTTCTCTGTGTTGATTCTGTGTTGCAGAAAGCATAACCCCTACTGTAGAGCTAAATGCACTGTGCATGAAACTTGGAAAAAAACCAATGTATAAGCCTGTCGACCCTTACTCTCGGATGCAGTCCACCTATAACTACAACATGAGAGGAGGTGCTTATCCCCCAAGGTATGTGCCTATTTTACTTATTTATAGGGCAAGAGAGAACGGAGGAGGGGCAGAGAGAGGAGGAGAGAATCCCAAGCAGGCTCCACACCTGGCACGGAGCCCAACGTGGGGCTGCGTCTCACAACCGTGAGACCGTGACATGAGCCGAACCCAAGAGTTGGACGCTCAACCGACTGAGCCACCCAGGTGCCGCTGTTTGTTTTAAGTACAGGTGAAGATGTATCTCATTCCTGACATGGAAGAAGAAAATCTGTAGATTGTGGAGCGCACAACGATTCGGTCATCTTTGGGCTTGCCAAATGCTGAAGTCCTCTTAATCGTGGTGCCTTTGGAACTGTGTCTTGATGCTTGCTCCTTTACCTTCTGTCACTGGCAAGAGCCTGAGTGTGCTCCTCACTAGCAGTATGGCTGTGCCCTGAAACCATCTGGTTAAAGATCACCTTTGTAACTGCTTCTTGTAACTGAGTCATATTTGAGTGTGATTCCCACAAACACCAAGATTCTCAGCATTCATAGATTTGTTGAGTATTGTTTACTGGGTACTTTTTGGCTTCGAATTTATGTGGTTTGTAACAGCTTTGGAGTACAGGTCCAGCAAAATACTAATCGAAACCCGAAACTGTGTAAAAAGCCTCCTGTTGGGCAATCATAAGACGTTAGCGGATAGGTTGATGATGGGAATGGAAGTCTTCCTTTCCCTGCCTGACTTGAATGGAGGCAAAGCCACTTAAAAAATGTAAGCTCTGGGGGCGCCTGGGTGGCTCATTCAGTTAAGCAGCCGACTCTTGATTCCAGCTCAGGTCGTGATCTCACAATCTGTGAGTTTCGAGCCCTGCATTGGGCTCTGCGCTGTCAGATTCTTGGGATTCTTCTCTCCCCCCCCTCCCTCCACCCCTCCCCTGTTCGTTTTCTCTCCGTCTCTCTAAATAAACTTCAAAAAATGTAAGCTCTGACATGTAGAGGCCAGGTTCTGCCAGGCTGTAGGCTGTTGGGATTTCTAGAAATGAGGGTCCTTCCAAAAAAATTTCTGTTAAAAAATTCCCAGGGGTACCTGGGTGGCTCATTCAGTTAGGCATTAGACTCTTGATTCCGGCTCAGCTCATAATCTCGTGGTTTGTGGGTTTGAGCCCCACACCGGGGTCTGCGCTGTGTGGAGCCTCCTTAGGAGTGTCTCTCTCTCTTTCCCTCTCTCTCAAAATAAATACGTAAAGCATTAAAAAAAAATTCCCAGGCTTTTCTGGAGACAGGCAAGGGTGTCTCTCAGATAGGAGAAAATAGAGCAAGTTTTCTACCTTAAGCCAAAGTCTAATTTTGTAAATTTGGGTTACATTATAAATTGAACTCATGTAGTCTATAAGGTGTTTTTGTGGAACATAAGTTTGCTTGCTAGACAGTATTTGCCTATTCTGTGTGCCAGTTCTAATCCAGTGTAAGCTTGTGAAGTCTCTGGATATACCGATGAGGAGTCATTATTGGCAAGCAGGTCCTGATGTGATTAGGACCCGTGATGAAGGAAAGACCTGGGATTTGCCAGGGAGCGTATGGGTGACTTACTGATCTGAGATTGTAATTCTGCTAAAACCCCCTTTTTACTTTCAGGTACTTTTACCCATTTCCAGTACCGCCTTTACTTTATCAAGTTGAGCTTTCTGTGGGAGGACAGCAGTTCAGTGGGAAAGGAAAGACAAGACAGGCTGCAAAACACGATGCTGCTGCGAAAGCCTTGCGGACCCTGCAAAGCGAGCCCCCACCGGAGAGGCTGGAGGTGAGGCGGGCGGGCGAGCAGGTGAGTGGTAAAGGTGTCCTCTCCAGTGGCTTTTTCTGAGAAGCACTGAGAGCTGTCCGGAATTTTTGTGATTTGGCAGCTTGCATGATTTTGTACTCCATGGCCTTTTGGCCTTTCTTCCCCACCCCCCCTTAAAAAAATGTCTTAGCAAGAAAGTCAGATGCCTTCTTTTTCACTCTATGGCATAGTTTTGAGTGAACATGGTAGAAAGATTGTGACTCAATTGAATTGTGAAGCACACGCGTGGAGGAATTCTTTGGTGGTAAAGGTTACTCTTGTCAGAACCTACTGCGGTTTGTGGCACCAGCTTAGAGAGTTTTCTGAAGCCATTTTTGACCAGCTACTCTGACATATCAGAGTGCCGGTTATCTGTTGCTGCGTAATAAGCCATTACAAACTTTAGTGGCTTAACCACCTGTAGGCATTTATTTTGCTCACAAATCTGCCATTTAGGCAGGGCTTGGCACCCAGCTGGTCTCTCCTCTACACAGCTCTGGCTAAGGTGGCTCCACAGGGGCCAGAGGATCACTTCCAAGATGGCTCCCTCACAAGGCTGGTAAGTTGATGCTGGCTGTCTGCTGAGACTGAAGCAGGGGCTGTGGTCCTGAGAGGACCTCAGTTCCTCTCTTAACTACCCTGTGCAGAGACTGCTGACCCACGGGATGGGATGGTGCCGGGTTCCAAGTATCCTAGAAGACAGGAAATGGAAGCAGCTTCCAGTTTTTAAGGCCTGGGCCCAGAAATCCCCCACAGCATTGCTTCTGCTGTATTCTATAGGTCAAGCAGGCACAGAGCCCAGATTCAAAAGGGGGAGATACAGAAACTCACTTTTTATAATAAAGCAAAATTCACATAACATAAATTCACAGTTTTAACCAGTTTAAGCGTACGGCTCAGTCGCTTTTATTTGGTACATTGACAATGTTAAGAACCTCACTTCTGGATGAGAAGAGTGTCAGAGAATTTGGGGGCCAGGTTTTAAAAATCCCACAGTAAGAATAGGTTTTTAACTCCTTGTGGCTAAATGGGAATCGAGGTCTTAGGAAATCAATGACTGTTTTTCGTTATGGTGTGTTTGCCTTTTCCAGTGTAATCACACATTTTACAATAGAGATAATCTGTTTCCAGGGTCCACTGAGGACCAAATAGAAGAGACTGTCACTTAGAAGAGGGGATTTCATGAAGTTAAAGGGATAAGCTTCTCACTGGTGAGATTTGTCAGAAGCAGTAGGTAGTGTAATTTGAGTCATCTTGGAGGCTTTTCGTTTTTTGACTTCGCCGCGGTGCTGATCTAATTGGAGTCAGATGGGCTGGTTGTTTCTCAGCTGCTTCTCGCCAGCGGTTGTTAAACGATCGCTGAGCCCTGGCATGTGGGTTGTCTGCTTCACAACCACTTGAGAAGTTTAAAAAAAAATTCCTTGGTCCAACCCACACGATTTCTAATAGGAGTCTGTCTTTTGCCTTTTTTTTTTTTTTTTTTAAATGTGCTCTTGCAGTAGCTCTAAAGCTTGGTCACGGTTTGGGAACCATAGGTCCTAAGTATTATCGGTGCTTCCCCCTCAGGCAGCCACCCCACTTTGAATGCTGCCTGGAAGTACCCACCCTTTTGCTGAAAAGGGAAGGTACCTGATTGGTGTCCCCGGTCTGACCCCGTTACCCTGGAGCAGCGAGGTTGGCTCTGGCCTGAGGGCAGAGGCTGGCGCAGATGCACACTCTCCTGGGCTGGGTTCCACTGGCTCCTCTGCCGTCTGTATGGAGCTTTGCTGAGAGTAATGTTAAACCTCCTTGTGCCCCTGTTCTCGTTCTGTATGGTTTGAAGGAGAGACATTGCCCTTCAGAAACGGCTCAAAGACTGGGCTCACCCAGTGCTTCAGAAACAAGAGTCATTGAGTCAGATGAGACTTGCTTTGAGATAATAAAGGAAACACTTGGCCTCCCACCTCAACCAGGCCTCCTGATAGCTGGGTGGTAGGGCGTAAAGAGACATTTTTAGAAGGGATCTTTAATTTTTTTCTTACAATGAATGCATGTAAACTATAAAAATTTTTAAATTAAAAAACAAAAATCGGGGGCGCCTGGGTGGCACAGTCGGTTAAGCGTCCGACTTCAGCCAGGTCACGATCTCGCGGTCCGTGAGTTCGAGCCCCGCGTCAGGCTCTGGGCTGATGGCTCGGAGCCTGGAGCCTGTTTCCGATTCTGTGTCTCCCTCTCTCTCTGCCCCTCCCCCGTTCATGCTCTGTCTCTCTCTGTCCCAAAAATAAATAAAAAAACGTTGAAAAAAAAAAAACAAAAATCGTTTATAGATTTGCTGCTTAATGGATGGATGATCACTATTAACATTTTGGTGGGTGTCAGTGCATACGTAAGTAAATACGTGTACCTGTCTAATGACAAAAGTGGGATGATATTGTATGGTAACCACTTTTTTTCACGGAACTGCTTATCATGAATCTGTTGTCATGCCATTTACTTCGAATTCCTTGGAGGACTCAAATTCAACTTGCATCTAAACACTTTTTAATAGCTACAGTGTGTTTCATTGTGTAAACGTACCAGTTTATGTTTTCAACAGAGGCTTGGTTATTTAGATTGTTTGCAGTGTTCCCTTTTAGAAAATAGGTAGTGAGGAACGTTGTTGTAGTAAATCTTTGTGCATGTCTATGACATTTTTATGAGCCCAGACACGGAAGTAAATAGCCACTTGCATGGCAGTAAATATGACCAAGTTCTCAGAAGCATGGTGCCGCTAAGAAGTCTGCCACCAGGGTGAGAGCAGCCTTTCTGCCTGTGGTCTGCCAGTATTGGAAATTGCGATTGTTTTTAGAGTTTCTTTATCTTGAGAGAGAGGGAGAGAGAGGATCCTAAGCAGGCTCTGCACTGCTGACATGGGGCTCAGACTCATGAACTGTAAGATCATGACCTGAGCCAAAACCAATAGTCGGACGCTTAACCAACTGAAACACACAGGCACCCCAGAAATTACAATTTTAAACAAATTGTTGATTTTGCTTTTGAAAGTATGTAGAGCATGTGATTGTGTGATAGATCAAGTTGTCTTCTCTAGAACATGGCCAATAAAAAGCCAGCAATTTATATCTATAAAGCAGGGGTTGTCTGGTTCCTTGACAACAGGCATCATGCTAGGCTTTGAGGAAAAATCTGCCCCTTCCATGTTGGGGCTTCATGGAACAGAGCTGACAGATGTTAACATTAGAATCATCAAAGAGTGCGGCGAGTACTAAGGTAGAAAGTAGCAAGTATTAGAAGGGCATCAGATGTCTCATTTAGATTGGAGTAACAGCGATGCATTCAAGGAAGTTCTTTCTGAGGAAGCATCATTGAAGCAGAGACTAAAGATAAGCAGAAGAACAGCAGGAGCAGCTTGTGCAAAGGTCCTGCATTGGAAAAATGCCTTTCTTTGGGGTGCCCGGGTGGCTCAGTAGGTTGGGCTTCCGACTTTGGCTCGGGTCATGATCTCATGGTTCACCAGTTCGGGCACCGACCGCATCGGGCTCTGTGCTGACGGTTCAGAGCCCGCAGCCTGCTTCAAATTCCGTGTCTCCCTCTTTCTCTCTGCCCCTCCACCACCTGTTCTCTCTCTCTCAAAAATAAATAAGACATTTAAAAAATTAAAAAAAAAAAATGCCTTTTTTTTTTTTCCTTTCCTTTCCTTTCCTTTCCTTTCTTTTTTTTTTTTTTTTTTTTTTTAAATCCAAGGCTGTGGTAATAAACAATGACTTACTCAGTGTCTGAGCTGTTAGGAGCAAGATGGCCAATAGCTACAGTATATGTAATAGACAAAACAGAGCTGACCTAATGTCCACTAGTAGGGAAGTGGTTAAATAAACAGATACATTAGTCAGAGGGAGTCCCGAGTGTGGTACGTCTGTACACATAGGCTTGAAAGGAGGCCCCTAATGTACTGAGAAGGACGAGTCAAGAACCAGAGCTGTAATTTTGTAGATAGTGTGATCCTGTTTGTGTTTAATTAAAGTGCCAGCTACGTGTGTGTGTGTAGGTATGTGTATATCTGTGTGTGGTTGTGCGGTTTCTGTCTTGAAGATTGTATCAAGCTTTAAAAGTTTTCTCTTGGTGGTAGTGGTAGAAGGCCGACTTGAGAAAAAACATTATACTCTTTGAGGGCCTTTCTGGTACTACTTTTGTGAAAATAAATTAGCTCTTCTGGTCTTGTTGTTTTCACTTGGGCCAGGGACGTATTTAGCTGGGGCTTAAACTGAAATTGATTTTCATTATTCTGTCAGGATCCATGGGACCCAGTTTTCATGTCTGAGCTTCTTTTTCAAGCCTTGTAAGGATTGATATTGCAGGACTCGTATTCTGTTCTGGGGATCTTACAAAGAACAAAGGGAAAACGATTTTTTTTTTTTAATATTTTCTTTAAAATTTTTTTTTTAACGTTTATTTTTGAGACAGAGAGAGACAAAGCATGAACGGGGGAGAGTCAGGGAGTGGGAGACACAGAATCTGAAACAGGCTCCAGGCTCTGAGCTGTCAGCACAGAGCCCGACGCGGGGCTCGAACTCACAGACTGCGAGATCATGACCTGAGCCGAAGTCAGCTGCTTAGCTGAATGAGCCACCCAGGCGCCCCAAGATTTATTTTTTAAGATAGAATAAAACTCCTTCTGTCTGGCAGTGATCATGTAGGTCCTTTGGACCCTTTTGTAAATCTTCACATTATGGAATCTAAATTTTCCTTTGTCTTGAAACATTTTGCTGTTTGTCATCCATTCCTAAATACACTAAGCAAGACTGAAATAAAAGGAGATGGAATTATGGTGACTCCCCAGGTGGATCATACAGTCGTGAAATAACTCACTACTGCCCCAGCCTTTGCTGTGCTTAATGCATCGCCTGGCACGCCGCCTCCTTCTTTCAGGAAGATGCAGAAGACAGGGGACACCGTCTTTTCCCTCTGCTGTTAGCTTTCTTTGAACTCAGGTGAGAATTTAGAACTTTTCTTTGTGTGCCTCTAATGGCCAAAAGAAGACTGTTGGCAGAGGAAGACCTGCCCACTCTTAGATGAGTGAGAAGGTGAACATGGAGGGACAAGCAGGGCCCGGGACTCGGCGATGGCTGTGGGATTGAGAGTTTCGGCGAATCTCAGCCTGCCCGTCTTCACGTGGGATCGATGGTAGGTTAGCTTCCCCAGACTCGGGAATCGGCGAGTGAACAGTATGTTTCTCTGGGGTCTGAAAAGGAAATGTGTACACTCTTCTGGCCATTCTACAGGAAGGGCTTCATCACACAGGGTTTTATGACAAGAACCTGGAACATCCTGTTTTGATGTTTTAAAAAAGTATATGTGACAACATTTCTTTCATTTTTGTTGTGTGTGATGTTTGGTCACCAGAATTTATTTTTTACCACCTACTGTTCACAAAATAAGTGGGCAAATGCAGAAGGAGGTATGTGTGCAAAGGTGATTGGGAGGATACAGATGATAAAACAATGAAAAAAACTCATTAGATCCTTTTTTGGGGGGGTTTATAAATCTAAAAATGAAAGCATGTTGGTAGTTATGGAGCAAAGAAGATGGCTGTTCTCCAATAAAATTGTGTCAGTTTCACAAGTAGTGTGTTTTGATGAAACCAGTCCAAGAAGAATCAGAAGTCATGATAAGCTGGAATCCACTGGAGATGGGTTTGAAAAATGACATTGTTACAAGTGGGCTATGCTCTGGGTTCAGACGTAGCCAGCTGATGGGCGGCATTTAAAGGACCATGCCCAGGGGCGCCTGGGTGGCTCAGTCGGTTAAGCGTCCGACTTCAGCTCAGGTCACGATCTCGCGGTCAGTGAGTTTGAGCCCCGCGTCGGGCTCTGGGCTGATGGCTCAGAGCCTGGAGCCTGCTTCCGGTTCTGTGTCTCCCTCTCTCTCTGCCCCTCCCCCGTCCATGCTCTGTCTCTCTCTGTCTCAAAAATAAATAAGCGTTAAAAAAAATAAAAAAATAAAGGACCATGCCCATTTTGGGTACATAAATGCCTTCCAGACTACAAACCTGAAATAAAAACTTGGATTTGCTATTTTAAATTCTAATTAAAATCTCTAATGAAAAGATTCTTAGTTGTCCTTTTAATCTGTATATTATTTGTAAAATGACTTTAAATATAGAAAAATAAAGAGTGTGTTGAAGCCAGATAGTAAGTAAAGGGTTAGGTGAATTTTTTTTTCTGACATACTGAGGGTTAAGCTTGGTTCAGAGTGTTTTTTTCATAATGTTGACTAGATTTTATTGATAAACCATACATTCTGGAATTGATATAAACAGTAATTCCCACTTCGTGAAGATAAGATTAAAGCCCCACTATACTTTTCCCATCTTACTGAGAATGGTATTTGTGGATTGGTTTTGACTCATTTTGCTGCTTTCCAATCCAATCCAACATTTTGTCCAATCCAGATAATATCAAAATTATTTATGTAAGAGAGCAACATAATGTGACTTCTAAGTACACATGTATCTTTGTTTCCTGTTTTGCATTTTTATTTTATTGGCCGCTCTGTCCCTATTGAAATCCCTTTAGAAACAATGGCATAAAGCAGTGAATCTCCACGATGCTAGTAAAATCAACTGGGGTCTTAAAAAAAATAAGTACCTATAAATAAAATGGTATCTAAGCCCTACCTGAAAAAACTTGAAGTTAATTTGTCTGGAGTGGGAAGCCAGCATCTGTCCTTGCAAAGCTCCCAAGTGATCCTGCTGCTGCTGTGTTTAAGAAACACTGGCTTACGGTTTAGATTTTTGCAATAGATTGTTATTTTCTGTCAGACTTATGTGGAACCTCAATATAGAGTAGCATTTGATTAGTATAAACTTACAAGTTTGAATTGTATAATATTTATGAATATAATCAGTGAAAATGATTTGTGTGAATTTTCAAAACACAAAATTATACCATGTATTGTTTTTCGTCCATTACAAAAAACATGGTTGGGAAAGATACATGATTAAGGCTGCCCTGGGAAGGGGAGTGAAAAGGGCTTTATTGTTTCCCTTAAAAAATAAAAATTTGATGTCAGTAGTTCTTAATGTTGACCTTTGTTAAATCCAGCACAATTGCCTGTTACATTGTTTATCTGTACTTTTCTGAATGTTTGAAATTAAAACTAATTGGGCTGGTAAAATGAACAACAGATTTGAAAATCGGAGTGCATGCATGGTGGTTGAAGTCTCATTTTAGCCTCAGCACCCAGTTTATTTCTAAATTTTGTTCTGCTTGCATTAACACAGTTACTTAGTATGAGAGTGAACTCTTTGTTTTTAACAGCTCATATACTTAAAAAAAAAAAAAAACCTCTGAGGCTGCCTGGGTGGCTCAGTCGGTTAAGTATCCAGCTCTTGATTTCAGCTCAGGTCATGATCTCATGGTTCACGAGTTCAAGTCCTTTATCGGGCTCTGTGCTGACAGCATGGAGCCTGCTTGGGATTCTCTCTCTGCCCCTACCTGCTTGTGCTTGCCCTCCCCCTCCCTCCCTCCCTCCCTCCCTCCCTCCCTTCTCTCTCTCTCTCAAAATAAATAAACTTAAAAAAAAAAAAAAACAACCTAGATATCCTTCAAATAAATAGCTGTCAAGAATTTTTTTTGTGCACAAAAATGAGTACCTATTAGTGCAAGTTAATAGCAAGTTAATATGTTGACGATCTCTAGTGTGTTACTATTTGGTATAAAACATACTTTTCTTGGTTCCTTTTTAAAGATAACCAGGGGCACCTGGCTGGCTCAGTCAGTAGTGTGTGTGTGACCCTTGGTCTCAGAGTTGTAAGTTTGAGCCCCATGTTGGGTGTAGAGGTTACTTAAAAATAAAATCTTGTTAAAAATTTTAAAAAAATGAAATCTTAAACATAAAAGTTACCATCTCAACCATTTCTAAGCGTACAGTCCCGTGGCATCAAACACATCCTCAGTGTCGTGCAACTGTCACTACTGTCCATTTTCAGAACTTTATTATCCCACATTGAAACTCTGTACACATTGAAAGTAACTTCCCCTTTGCCACCTCCCCCTGCCCCTGCCTCTCTCCTGGTAACCTCTGTTCTACTTCTGTCTGTATGCATTTGCCCGTTCTGGCTGCCTAATATCTTTCGTGGGTATTCATCTTTCGTGTCTAGCGTATTTCATTTATCATAATGTTTCAAGGTTCATCCATGTTGTAGCCAATGTCAGAATTTCATTCCTTTTTAAGGCCGAAGAATATTCCATTGTATGACTATTCCACATTTTGTCCATTCATCAACACGTTGGTGGATGTTTGGGTTGTTTTCACCTTTTGGCCACTGAATAAAGCTCCTGTGAGCATAGGTGGCAGAGTATCTGTTTGAGTCCCAACTTTTAGTTCTTTCAAGTATAGATATCTAAAAGTGTAATTCTGGATCATACTGTAAATCTGTTTAACTTTTTGAGGAACCGCCCAACTGTTTCGCACAAAGGCTGGGCTATTTTACACTCCGTCCAGGAAGGCCTGAGGTTTCCTCCACGACCTCGCTAATAACTTGTTATTTTCTGTGGCCATTCTTAGGGTGTGAAGGGTGTCTCACTGTGGTTTTGACTTGCATTTCCCCAGTGATGAGTGATGCTGAGCACTGTTGCATGTAGTCCTTGGCCATTTTTCTGTCTTTTTCAGAGAAATGTCTATTCAGGTCCTTTTCCCATCTTTAAATTGAATTGTTTATACGTTTTGGGTATTAATTTTTTATCAGATATGTGGTCTGCACATGTTTTCTCCCATCTGTGGGTTGTCTTTACTTTTGATGCACGGAAGTGTTCGGTTTCAGTGCAGTCCAGTTTATCTGCTTTTTCTTTTGTTGCCTGTGCTTTCCGTCTCATCCAAAAAGTCACTGCCACATCCAGTGTCCAGATACTTTCTTCCAAGAATTTTACGATTTTAGCTCTTACATTTAGGTCTTAGATCCATTTCGAGTTAATTTTTTGTGTTTTTTTTTTTTTTTTTAAATGTGGAAATCTGTTTTCTTTTTTTTTTTATTAAAAATTTTTTTAAATGTTTTTACTTATTTTTGAGAGACAGAAACAGAGCACAAGCCAGGGAGAGGCAGAGAGAGAGAGGGAGACACAGAATCTGAAGCAGGCTCCAGGCTCTGAGCTGTGAGCACAGAGTCTGACACGGGGCTCATACTCAAAGACCACGAGATCATGACCTGAGCCGAAGTCAGAAGCCCAACCACCTGAGCCACCCAGGTGCCCCCAGGAGATCTGTTTTCCTAAGCACCATTTGTTGAGCATACTTCTAAAAATACAGGGTGGGGCTTTAAGTTTAAAACCTATTTAAAAGACAAAATTCAGCGGCGCCTGGGTGGCTCAGTTGGTTAAGCGTCCGATTCTTGGTCTCGGCTCAGGTCATGATCTCACTGTCATGAGATCCAGTCCCACGTTGGCTTCAGGGTCTGTGCTGGGTGTGGAGCCTGCTTAAGATTCTCTTTCTCCCTCCCCCTTCCCCTCCCAAGCTTGCGCGCGCTCTCGAGAATGAACGAACGAACGAACGAATGAATGGGTGACTTTATTTCAAACCAAACTTCTGTGGAGCTCTAGCCTTCCAAGGCGTCTTGCTTGAAGATTTCTGGCTGTAAGGATTCACTCATAAAAAGTCAGGCCCTCTTTCTGCTTAGGATTTGAGCAAGAAGAAAAGTATTTTTAGGTAAAAAAGCCACCAGAAATGCTGTGCAAATAGTTTTGAGTAGGCAGAGAGTGAAGTGGGAAGAGAAAGAATTGGAGTGTCAGGATTATATTCTTGATTGTATTAATGTTTTTTAACTTAGGGTTTCATTTCTTTTAGTTGTAGTTTGAAATCCTGATCCAGTGTAGGTATAAGATCTATGTGATAAACATAGGGAAATGCACAACAGATACAATCCTGGATAGTCCTACGTTTTGCCTCTTCAGCAGTTTCAGCCACAAGTTCTTGTCCGAAAGTTCTAATCTTGGAAATAGGAAGAGTCTCAGTAACACGAAGGAAAATTCAGCTCTCTAGCCATGCCTTGGCGGGGGAGGGGGTGTTGCTATTACTGAGCTTATCTGGGTTCTCACGATCACTACCGCACGTCTAGAATCTTGTCGTCACCGTGCACAGAGAAGATCTCTGCCCTGTCTCATCCCAGCTCTGGCCGGGGGACTGTACGTGAACCTTGTTGGAAAGATAGTCTCAGCCTTTGTTCAGCAGACTTCATTAGTTTGCACCTGCGTTTTTGCTGGCAGCAGGAAGTGCGAGATTTTGTATGCAGTTTTGTAATTTGTTGCACCGCATCCTTGTTTTTAAAAAAGTGGATTTCCAGGGACTTTGTGTCCAAATAAGAAGCCTGCATACTTAAGTGGAGAGACTTCTAATTTGGACTTGCCATGTCCCTCACAGATCTGTCTGTATTCTGACGTTTTCCAAAAGGTAGCTTGCCAGTCCTCAAGGAAAGCTTTGGAAGTCCGTCCCTCTTCCTGAGCAGCTGTGGTGTGGCTGTGCCAGAGTCTATTAGGTGTGGATTGTTTATGGTGGATTTACGAGGTACAGGCTGACCCAGATTGTTTGTGTTTTGTTTTTTTTTTTTTTTAAACCTTTTAAATTCACTGACACATGGCACACAAGCGGCCTTGCTCACCGGGTTAGTGCTCACTCCATACAGCTAAGGTTCAGTGCTTTTAAGGTTTATTAGAGCTGGGGTGTTGATGTTTTTTCATAAGAGTTCACTACTAAACGATTTTTCTTCCTTTAGGTGAATGGAAGAGAATCAGAAGAAGAAAATCTCAATAAATCTGAAATAAGTCAAGTGTTTGAGATTGCACTTAAACGGAACTTGCCTGTGAATTTTGAGGTGAGCTTGTTTTACATGTAGGACTCTGTTGGAAAGCACTGTTGGCATTCATCATTGGAATTTTTTTTTCCCCTAAAAAACATTGGAATAATCATCACATACATGTGAACCTTCAGATTTAAGATTCAGACTTTATATTTAGCCAAAAAGCAATATCGATTCTCTTCTTTTAGGGGTCATTAATTTAGGGGCAGCCATGTCCCTCCACACAGTCCTTGGAAGGTCTCGGTAGGTCGGTCAAGCTCCTGGAACGGTTCTGAAGAATATTGTGTTTATGTTCTCATGTGTATTCCGGAGAGAGGATCCATTGTTTTCAGAAGACTCTATTACTCCCAAAATGTTAACCTCCCTAAGAGTCCCTAGAAATTGTACAGTGTAGTTGTTAAAAAGGACATCAGTTTTGGGGCACCTGGGTGGCTCAGTCCGTTACTTGGCCAACTTTTTGTTTCGGCTCAGGTCATGATAGCATGGCTTGTGAAATCGAGCCCCACATTAGGTTCTGTGCTGATGCTTGAGATTCTCTCTCTCTGCTCCTCCCCAGCTTGCACACACTCTCTCTCTCAAAATAAATATTTAAAAAAGAAAAAGACATCAGTTTCATCCTTGTGTAGCGTTTGCCCTCTAATTCACCACTCTAATAACTTCATTTGTTGTTAGAAGTCTTAGACTTTATGGTCTAAAAATAATTAATAGGTTGTTAGTTCAAAATGGAAAATGAGATACATTTAGTATATGTTTCCTTCAAAGACCCAGTGAGTCCAGATAGACTAGGCAGGTAAGGGAGGTTAAGTTTCCATTAATGGTCTGACATGGTGAATTCTTTGCAATTCCTTGTGATTTCCATGCTTGGTTATGCAAGGTTGTGTTTTACTATACAATGCAAAGTTCTTTGTCAATGCTTTGGTCTTTTAGAGTTACAAAGACTATATTTAGTTTTTCAAAATGCTTTATACTTGTACATTGTTTCTCTAAGCAAATGTAATGTGAGGTGGGGCATTTGCTTAAAACAATTCTAAGTGGTTCATAAATTTCTTTTGTCCTATTCTTAAAACCTCCTGGAAGTTTATTATCCTGTAAAATAATTATGTAGCATTTTTGCAGTTACAAGTGATCCCCAAATTCATGCCTGGCCTTTATAACATATATACCTTCTCTTATTTATTTATTTTTTTTTTAATTTTTTTTTTTTTTAACGTTTATTTATTTTTGAGACAGAGAGAGACAGAGCATGAACGGGGGAGGGTCACAGAGAGAGGGAGACACAGAATCCGAAACAGGCTCCAAGCTCTGAGCTGTCAGCACAGAGCCTGACACGGGGCTCGAACCCACGGACCGTGAGATCATGACCTGAGCCGAAGTCGGACGCTTAACCGACCGAGCCACCCAGGCGCCCCTACCTTCTCTTATTAATGTGCTAGTGCCCTACACTGGCTCCTGAATTCAGTCCTTAATCTGTCAGCTGCATGATGATGATTTCTGACTTTTACCTAGCAGTGCTTCCCGGCCTGCCATGGGACACACGTGGGATGGGAAGTTCCACTTGGATCATGGGGCCATCCTGCATCCCCTTACACCCATCCCTGCCTCACCCTGGCAGGCAGGACCGGGTTTATACTGTCCGCCTCCCTGAGCAGAGCCCCAGATGGATCTAGGGCTGTATCTTCTCACCTGGCTCTATACCCCTTCTAGCCCTTCCTCATCTGTTGGGAGTGGGGCTGGGGAGAAATGAGATACACAGAATAACAGGGCTGGTTGTTGAGTGGGAACTAGGTGGGAGCTTCGTTCCAAAAAGCCACAAGGTCTCCCTGGGTACCTGTTGCAGGAAAGGGAAGAAATACTCCTTTTTTCTTCCTGGTGAAGGATTAGTGAAGCATGAGAATGGATTTTTAGAGATTGTAGAAGGGGTGTCAAGATTGTTGGGGCAGGGGATGCCTAGCTTCGCAGGTCACCTCAGGATTACAGAGGTGACTTCTAGTGCCAGGACCCTGGTTCCCTGTGAAGCTTGCCACCTTTTCATGCTAGTCATTGCCTTGAGAGTCACAGAGCTTTCTGGATCCTTAGTGAAGGAATGCCACATCTGTGGGAATTGGAGACCAGATTGCTTCTGCCCCACTTCCACTCTGTTTAGATTTCAGACTTCTGTTCAGGAATATGTAACCTATACCCAGGAACAGTCAAGGAGTCACAGAAAAGAAATGGGAGTGCCCTCTGGTGGGTAAATATCTTACAAGGTAATTTAAGACCTTAACAGTGTGTGTTGGTGGCATGGAGTTTGTTAATGTGAGTACTTCTGTTAAATAACTCCTATATCAAAGGTTCATATTGCTTCCATTGTTAGGTTGAGTAAGGGCTTTCATTTTTTCTTTCCCACAGTTCTGTCTCTTGCACTTGGAAGATTGCCTGGCACATAACGGGTGCTCGGGAAATATTTATTGAATGAATGAATGAATGAACAGTTACTTATTTTTTTTTTTTTATAATTTTCAAAAAAATTTTGGAGAGAGTGAGCGTGTGCATACCCGAGGGGGAGAGGAAAGGGGGAGGGGGAGAGGAAAAGGGGAGGGGGAGAGAGAGAATGAATGAATGAATGAATGAGAATCTTAAGCTGGCTCCACACTCAGCATAGAACCCAATGTGGGACTCAATCCCATGACCTGGGATCAGCCGAAATCAAGAGTTGGGCACTCAACCGACTGAGCCACCCAGGTGCCCCAGAACAGTTGTTATTATTATTATTTTTCTTTTTACTAAGTTTTTAATAGTCAAACCTGTCAAGTAGAAAACTGGGTTAGAAGTATTTAATAGGAGAAAAGAGGAGCTGTTCCTACAGTTCTTTAGGAAAAATGTATATAGCTTGACTTTTGATAAAATACATAGTTTTAGTTACAAAATGTGATGGTGTTGATTGATAAAATCACTGGGAGGCAGTTGTGACCTCATCACACTAAATCCATTGGAGGTGAAGCTCCATGTTTAGATTGGTGGCATCATGATGTGATATGAGTAGCCGATGAAAATGGTTGCCCGAAGGGCCAGGGTGGGGCTGTGCCTCTGAAGCATTCATTTGAAGCTGGTGTGTTTGAAGCGAGATCCAGGCGGTGGGAGGTGGTGAGTGGGGGCGACTGGGAGCTCTGTCAAGTCCATCTGCTGGTACAGGTGTCAGCTGGTCCCTCTCAGCAGACCCCTTCCTTTGGGGGGCAGTGAAGGCCATTCTCTGAGGGGCTGCTTGTCCTCACCTTGGGAGCACAGCACCGCTGTTTCTTGGGCTTAACTTGGTTTTCCTAGCCACTTTTTGAATATTTTATTTTGAAAGACTTCAAACCTGTAGAAAAGTTGGAAGGACAGTGAATTTAGCCTTCACTTAGATTTTTTTAGTGATTAACAGTTTACGTTTGTTTTTTCTTTCTGTGAATATACATATTTTATTTTCTACCTGTTCTTGCTCTTGCTGCATCATTTGAGACCAAGTGGCAGATAGCATGATTCATAATATTTCGGCAAGTATCTTTTAGGGACAAGGACATTATCTTAAATAACCACAATCTAATCATCAAATATAGGAACTTGAGCATTGCTGTAGTTCTTACGTAACGTATGTCCTATATTCACATTTTGCCACCTGGCCCTGTCGTGTCCTTTACGGAAAGTATTTTCTTCTTGTGGTACCCAGTGCGGGATCACACCCTGAGTCTAGTAGAGGCATCTCTTGGTTTCCCTTTCATCTGGAACAGTTCCTCAGCTCCCCGCCCCCCCCCCCCCCGCTTTTGTTTTTTTTTTTTTTTGACAGTTTTAAAAGTTACTTTGTAGAATGCCCCTCAATTTGGTCTGATTGTTTCCTCATGATTAGTTTCAGGTTATGCATTTTTTTGGGCAGGAAACCCACAGAAATGAGCATCACATGAAGGCATTTTACTGTGTTAGTGACACTTGTTTCCTTGGTTTACATCAGATGCTTCACCTTAGGAGACTTTCTCTTTGTAATTCATAATCTTCGAGGAGCCTCTTGAAGGTTGTTCCCTAAGAGACCTCCCCAATGAATCTAGTCATTGATCATTCTTCCTGGCATCAGGGACTACTATGGTGCATTTTCTGCATTTGCAGGCTGACATTCCACATGAAGAACCTTCCACGACATTAATTTATATTAGCAGAGGTCCGCTGCTGCTTTTTTATTCAAGATGTTCATTATTGTCGTCAGTCATTAGGGGGTGTCCGGCTGGCTTAGTCGGTGGAGCGTGTGACTCTTGATCCTTGGAGCTTACATTTTAAAAAAAAGAAGGGGTGCCTGGGTGGCTCAGTTGGTTGAGCATCCGGCTCGATCTCGGCTCAGGTCATGATCTCAAGGTTCGTGAGGTCAAGCCCACGTGGGGCTCTGCTCTGACAGTACAGAGCCTGCTTGGGATTCTCTGTCTCTTCCTCTCTCTCTCTGCCCTTCCCTCACTTGTGTGCACGCGCGCTCTCTCTCTCTCACAAAAAATAAACATTTTTAAAAAGAAAAAAGAAAAGAAAGAAAACCATAGATTGCTGTTATCACCGTTCGTGTTGATACTCACATTGCCATTCAGCTGGCTCCTGTGTCCTTTGACGTTCTCCTATGGGATGTTATTGGAAGTGAGGGGTTAGCTTTTTTGAGGTGTAATTTTTATACAGTAGAATTCTCCCTACTCCGGCGTATGCTTTGATGTGTTTTGATGAATGTATATAGTTGTGTAAACAGCGCTGCAGTCACCACCTGAGACTTCTCTCACCGCAGAGCTGCCCTGACTCCCTTTGCAGCCCGTCCCTCTCCTCCGTCCTCGGCCTCAGACAACCGCTGGCCTCTTTCTGTCCCCACGGTTCTGCTCTTGTCACAACGTGACACAAATGGAATTACAAAATGGAATCGCTGCCTTTTGTCTGGCTGCTTTACCTTAACACAGGTCTTGAGTGTCCCTGTTGCACAGATCAGTAGTTTCTGTTTATTGCTCGAGGAGTTCCCAGTTGTGCGGACGCACCGCCCTGTTGAAGAACATTTGGGTTGCTTCTGGTTGTTGGTGACAATGAGTAGAGCTACCGTAAACACGCATACACGTCTGTAGAGACGTGTTTTCGTGTCTCTCGAGTAAAAACTTGGGATTGAATTTGCTGGGTTGCACGATAAATCTGTGTCTTTAACTTTATAAGATGTCGTCAGACTGTTTCCGGAGAGGGGGTATCGTCGTCCTGCCCCACGGCCGTGGGGGCGTGTCGTCGTCGTTCTGCGTCCCCTCCGACACTTGGTGTTGTCCGTTTACAAAGACTCGGTCCTTCTGTGCGGTGGCAACCGGTGGCGGTGCAGCTGGGGCTCCGTGCGGCCCGGTGATGCCGAGCGTCTTTGCCATCTGCGCGTCTCCCTTGGGGGAGCGTCTGTTCACACCTTCTGTCAGTTTTATTACTGAGTTTTTTACTTTTGAGTTTTGGGGGTTATCTACATATTCTGAATACAACCCTTTTATCGGATAGGTATTTTCCAATTACTTTTTCTCAGCACGTGACTTGTCTTCGTATTTTTTAAACAGTACCTTCCAAACAGCAAAGAGATTTTAGCAAGGTCGCCTTTGCCTAATTTTTCTTTTACGTTTTGTCGTGGTTTTGTGCAACCTTAGCTACCTTTGCCTCACCCAAGGTCATACTCCTGTGTTTTCTTCTAGAAGTTTCGTCGTTTCAGCTCTTAAATTGAGGTTCATGATTCATTTTGAGTTACAGTTTTTCTGTGTGCTGTGAGGTGTTTTCTTCCTCTCCTGTTTGTGGGCCTCATCATCCCTGCACGCGTGCTCCTCACCACCCCTCTTCAGAGTCTGAGTGAACGTACTACCTTCTGGTGCAACAAAACGTTTTAGCTTTGAACTTGCCCCGCTCAAGCTTTGGTGCCAGTGGAAATGGAAATTCAAACAGAAATGGCCCCAGCTGTTCCTGCGAGGAGCCCTGGGTCCCTTCCACAGAGAGTGGCACGTGGGGACCAGCAAGGGGTGCCAGGCGTGCTGGTTGCTGCCGGAAGGAGAGTCCTCGCTTCGAGGCCTTGTGGGCAGGTAACTCTGGAAGATCCCTGTATGTACCTTCACTTCAGTCCGGCATCATAGGCTCTTCCTCTCCATTCCGCATTTCATACTTAGATCTCCTGCCATCGGTCTGGTGAAACAAGCTTCCTCTGCAGGCAGGCACGCATGCCTTCTGTGCACAGCCCGTTCGATTTTACCTCTGTATGAGCCCGAGACTCACCGCCTGGGTCCAGATCTGGAGGGCTCCCGTAACCTCCAGCCGTCCCTGTGCCCTTTTCACATTACCCACCCAGAAGAAGCTCTTTCTGATATAACTATAGCTTCATTTTCTTTGTTCTTGGACCTCACGTAAATAGAATGATAGGATATGGATAGTTTGATGTTGAGTCTCATCTGCGTGTGTCAGTAGTTTTTTTCTATGTGGCATTTCACGGTGTGAATGTAAAATTGTGTTTATCCATTGTCCTGTTGGTGGACATGTGACTTGTTTCCACTTTAGGAACCATTGTGTATAAAATATAAAACTAAGTCTTCTTGTGTACATGTGCACCCAGAATTGCCAAGGCCCAGGGCAGGTGTTCAATAAAAATTGTCAAGCTGTTTCCCAAAGTGGTCGTACAGTATATGCTCCCACAGCTGTTCTGTATCCTTGTGAACACTCGATACTCTCAGTTGCCTTGATTTTAGCCATTTGGGGGGTGTGGATATTATAGTATTGCATTGTGCTTTCAGTTTGCATTTCCTTGATGACAAACGGTGATCACTTTTTCACATGCTTATTGGCCACTTGGAGATCTTGTTTTGTAACGTGTGTGGTCAGGTGTTCTTTAATTGGGTAGTTGGTCTTTTTATTGTTTACTTGAGGCGTTCTTTCAGTATTCTGGATATAAATCCTCTGTAGGGTACACATGTTGCAAATACTCTCTCCCCTTCTATGGGTTCCCTGTATTTTTTACACGTCATGTGTTGATGAGCAGTTTTGTTTTTGTTTTTGTTTTTGTTTTTGTTTTTGTTTTTGTTTTTTGAGAGAGACAGAATACAAGCGGGGGAGGGCAGAGAGCGAGGGAGACACAGAGTGAAGCAGGCTCCGGGCCCCAAGCTGTCAGCACAGAACCTGACGCGGGGCTCAGACTCACGAACGTGAGATCATGACCTGAGCCGAAGTCGGACACTCAACCGACTGAGCCACTCAGGCACCCCGTGACGAGCAGTTTTTAATTTCGAAGACCTTCAGTTTTGTTTTCCTTATGGCTGGTACCTTGTGCTTTCAAGAGCTCTTTGCTACTCTCATGGTCGTGACTTGTTCTCCTGTTCACTTTGGAGAGCTCTGTAGTTGGAGCTTTCGCATTTAGGTCTGTGTTCCGGCTCCAGTTACCTGTTTGTGGTGGAGTTTGAGACTGTGCTTCTCCCATGAGGATATCTAGTTGCTTTTTTTATTTAAAAGACTTTTGATGCGCTGTGGTGTGTTTGCCAGAAATCACGAGACCATATGTGTGCAGGTCTGTTTCTGCATTCTGTTCTATTTTATTGATCTCTTTCTTTGCCCGTAAACAATACCGTGAGGGCACGGTTGCTGTAACTTAATGGGAAGTCTTGAAATCTGGTAGTGTGAGTCCTCTAACTTAGCTGTTCTTTTCAAGACCATCTGAGCTAATGTAAGCTGGAGTCAGTTTTTCTTTTCCCTCTGTGTGTTCCTGGAATAACTTTATACTTAGGTTTCTGTTCATATTCAATTTTAATGTTTCTCTCCCATCGTTGTGGACTTATTTTTTATATTTTAATATGTAAAACCAAAAGTCAAAACTATGCGCAAAGATACATTCAGCAGTATCACGCTGTCCCCTTTCTACCCCAATCCCTCCCACTTGCTGTAGGGAACTAATTCTGTTGGTTTCTGCTTTATCCATCCTGTGTTTCTTTTTGCAAAAATAAGTATATAAACACACGTGTGTGTCTGTTTACATATAAGTGTGTATATACAAATCTTTTCTTTAACACAAAAGTTAGGGTACTATATAAACTCCTTTGCAGTTTCTGCTTTTCTTACTGTGTACTGGAAATCCCTGCCAGTGCTTAGAAGTTTCTCGTTCTTTTCTGTGGCTGGATGCATAGCAGCCAGTATTTAATAAGCTCAGTCTTGGCTTGAGGCTCAGAGCAAATATTAAACTTGAACTCTTTATGTCGCAGTTATTTCTGGGCTTTGCTGGGACGGCTGCCTTCCTGCCATTTGCAGTGGGTCTCCCCAAACTCAGAGCAGTCTGTGACCTGGGGACGCAGATGGGAGCCGTTGTGCTAGGAGGACGGGAGCAGAACTTGCTTCCCATTTCTTTGATGCTAACTGGGACTGATCAGACCCACGAATGTTCAGAAGTCTGGAAAATAACGAACAAGGGGAGAAGAGCATTCGGGGTTATCACTGTTTCCTTTTGCTGACGCGTGTGCTCCCTTCATTTCACGGGTCTTACCGAAACTCCCCTTGGCCGGCGTTTCCCGGGAGGTAGTGCGCTAAGCAGCGTGCCCTGCTGCTTGCAGGAGGTGTCTGTCGCGCTTTCACTCAGTCTTTCCCTCTAAACCAGGTTGCCCGGGAGAGTGGCCCCCCCCACATGAAGAGCTTCGTGACCAAGGTGTCAGTTGGGGAGTTTGTGGGAGAAGGTGAAGGGAAGAGCAAGAAGATTTCGAAGAAAAATGCTGCCATAGCTGTTCTTGAGGAGCTGAAGAAGTTGCCACCCCTGCCCACAGTCGAGCGAGTGAAGCCCAGAATCAAAAAGAAAACAAAATCCATAGTCAGGGTAAGAACCTTCCGGAACAAAGAGGGTATTTCCGTTGCCCACAGACGGCTGGGGGCTTCAGAAGGCTCACTAGGTGGCGGATCCTAGCGACAGCAGGTGGCCGCTGACGTGCCACCTGCCAGGCCGGGCGCCGGGGCCTCCTCGTGCAGCTCTCCCGGGAGCACTCCCTGTCAGGCAGACGCGACCCCGAGCCGGGGTGGGGTCGGCGGGGCCCCCGCAGGTGTGCGCACACATCTGCGGATGAGGGTGTGACTACAGGAGTGCCCGTCTGCAGACAGGACGGCGAAGTCGTCCTCGCTCCACCTCACCGCTCCTGGCACTGGTGTGAGTGTGGAGGAAAGACGTCTGGGGACAGGCGGACGAGTGAGACGTTTCACCAAACACCACCTGATTCTTTGGGATTTTTTTAAGCCGTGTCAGTGGACCCGTCAGAAATTATACCCGCCCCCTCCTCCCCACCCAGAGAAGGGGCAGGAGTCCATTCGGGCATATTTAGGGATACTAGGGTCTGCTCTGTCACGACTGTCAATACGACTTGACCCTTGAACAGCACAGGGGTTAGGGTTGCCGACCGCCCCCCGCCCCCCCCCCCCCCCCCCCGACACACACACGCGCGCGCGCGCGCACACACACACACACACACACACACACACACACACACATAGCGGGAGACCAGGGTTTAACTTTTTGACTCCCTAGGAGCATAACCACTAATAGCCTGTTGACCAGAAGTCTTACCAATAACATAAATGGTCGATTAACACATTTTATGTGTTGTATATTGTTATATACATATGTGTGTTCTATGCTGTGTTTGCACAATAAAGTAAGCGGGAGAGAAGAACATTATTAAGGAAGTCGTGAGGAAGAGAAAATACATTGAGTATACTATACTATAGTGTATTTATCAAAAAGAAAGAAAAAGAAAAACCCGCTTGTGCGTGGACCTGGCGGTTCAGACCCTTGCTGCTCAAGGGTCAGCTCTAGTTTGATGCTGTGTCAGGACCAGGACACAAAAGCGAGCACTCTGCTCCCTGCTGCACTTTCCTTTCTGCTCTTCAGATCCGCGTGAGTCTGTGGGTGAGGGTTCTGTGGCGCCGAAGGTGGCCACTGGGAAGGAACGGTGGGGTTCTTGGGTGTCAGCTTGGGGTTTTTTTTAATAGTTTTTGGATGTTGAGTCATTGTTAAGAAAGCTGGGGACCCATCTTTATAACAGACTTTCAGGGGAGTTTTAGGAATAGTGTTCTGTATTTCTTTTCTCCATTGTGAAGTTGTAATTTATTGTCAAAAAGCAGACATTACGATAGTTGTCTACTTGTAGTGAAATACTGATGTTGGTTTGCCAGGAAGACTTTTAAAAAAGTCAACCTCAGTGCAATCCTAGAAAGTCACTGAGCATCTTTTAACTTTAAAAAAGTTTTAAAAAGGTCTGATTAATTCGGGCCCTTAGATCAACATAAAAGTAATCTCTTGTCACGTCCCGATCTCTAAGTTGGCAAAGTCCTTTCTGCGACTAACGTGGCACGTGGATTTTACATTAATTGTTCCTCAGCTACAGAGCAGCGCAGACTATGGCCAGGGGATGAACCCGATCAGCAGGCTGGCCCAGATCCAGCAGGCGAAAAAGGAGAAGGAGCCGGAGTACATGCTCCTGACGGAGCGAGGCCTCCCACGCCGCAGAGAGTTTGTGATGCAGGTAGGTCGGCGTGGGTTATGGGCGGGCTTCCTCTGACCACATCCCATCTCGGCTGGGCCAGGTCCAGCGGCTGGATGCTTCCCTGAGGAGGCTGGATGAGGAGCTCTGGTCCAGTGGGCCCTGCTCCCTGCCATCAGGCGTTATCAGTAGTAAGACCGTGGTGCTTGCAGTAATCTGATGCCTTAAAACATACTTGTGTGCGCACCACACGTGCTGCCGTATCAGCAGGTGGGAGCTTGGACATACCGCTGGAGTGTGTGAGTGCTAGGACCGTGGGATTGTGGGTGAACGCTTCTCTTCATTACATCTCCTTGAAGGTTTATATTATTCTTTTCAGAAGATAAATTTTACAAGTTATATCAGAGGATCTGTTCCTGTTCCCCTAATCCTTCTGTCGAATCTGGAGTCTAGGGTTGTTGGATCTTCCTTAGATTGGGATTACACTTCATTCAGATGGGTGCAGAGTGTTTCTCCTTATGCTCATGAAACAGTTATTCATATGGGCAGCTCACTTTGATCGCGATTTGAATTTAAGAGTGTTTTCTGGTGAAAAACCCAGTACTTAACTCTCGTGTAGCAGTTTACAACTGTGGAAGCACCGTCACTTAGCCTGCCCAGTCAGAAGGCCAGAAAAGTAATGGTCCTTCTGTGCTACCAAAGAAGAGTGCAGCGTGCCAGGACAATCAGTCATCTGACCAAGATCAGTGCTGGTAGACGGCAGGGCCAGGATCCAACCCCCGAGCCCTTGTCGCTGGCCAGAGAAGGTTTCCTTGATTTCAGTTCTGTGATGTGGGGCTTTTGGTTCTGGTCTGTGCTCAAGACCAGCATGGAAGGGGATTGTAAGCAGCGGTATATGCTGGAATGTGTGTAACAATCAGCTGTCTTAGGGGTGGGTGGCACAGTGGGAAGGGGGCCGGGCGCGTGTGCGTTTATGGACGTGCGTGTGTGTGTTACAGGTTTCACTGACAAAGGATGCGTAGCATACAGTTTACAAATAATACATAAAATGCATGTTCTCTTGACTGTCAATTTTATCCATCTGTAACTTAAGTGTAACTGTCGTCTTGAGCAGTATAAAGTCAGACTGCACACGAATGCTTCATAACTACTGTCCAGTTCAAGCAAAGAAGTTGCTCGTGCCGCTGACAAAGGACTGTAGTCTTAGCGTGGGTATTGATTGTTTTGTTTACATAAACAAGATGAAAGTGAAACAACAAAGAAATGTTGGAACTTCACTCGTTTTTAAACAATGAGTGACTTTATTGAATTGAATAATTTTCAAAGATTGGACAGACGTCCCCAGTTTTCTGTGCTAGTTACAGTGCCACGGCTGCGGCCTTGACACGCTTTTAAGCTTAATTTGCATTATTAACCTTTTCTCCGCCTTGTAAGTCTGGAGTAGACAGCAAAACAACCGAGCGCTTGCCGCGTTGTATTCGCAGATCTTTGGTGTAAATACTCCCACCGTGGCACCTGGATCCCGGGGCTGGGAAGGGGAGCGTGCGGGAGCGCACCCCGGTGATATTTCCACCGAGCAGATGCCACGGATGCAGAGGACCTCAGAAGCACAGATATTTGTGAGATGTAGTCCCGTTAGGAAGTGACGACTTTCCAGTGTTCTCTAGCTCTGTTGGCCACAGTCGTTATAAGCTGCCGTGGTCTAGTGTGTCGGAGGGGCTGCCTTCACCGCGCGTCGCAGGCCGCCGCAGGCCCGCTCCGGGGCACCGCTGTTAAGCGTCTAGCTTCTGACCGTTGCCGGGTTCTTTTGCCAGCACACCGATGCCTGACCAGTCTTTACTCTGAAGGCGTAAGCACTGGTCTGAGCCCTGACTTCGTCCTCATGCAGGTGAAGGTGGGAAACCATACCGCGGAAGGAACAGGCACCAATAAGAAGGTGGCCAAACGCAACGCAGCCGAGAACATGCTGGAGATCCTTGGTTTCAAAGTCCCACAGGCTCAGCCCACCAAACCAGCCCTCAAATCAGAGGAGAAGGTGACTGCTCGGGGCTGTGTCCTTGCTCTCTAATTGCAAGATGACCTCCTCGCCTCATCCTAGGGGACTCTGGCACCTCCAGGGCCAAGCTTCAGGGCAAGGCTTCCTCCTCCTGGCAGTAAAACAGCCCTGCCGAGCAGCGTCTTATCCATTTGGACCATTATAATGTGGTCAGAAGGGGAGTTGCATGTCCATGGCTCCAAGCGTGGCTCTGGGTTAAGTCGTTCTTGTTTCCGTATCTTTGTGGTCGGGACGCTTTGCTGGAGGGCAGCTTGCTCTTTCCATTTGTAGGATGCTAGGCGACTGGGCTCGAAGTTAACACGTCTAGTTCTGTCGTCGTGCTCTCATAGTGAGGCCTGCAGGAACGAGTTATCAACCTTAGGCTTCTGCTAGTTGGGGAGCAGCAGGCTTTGGGTTTTCTGGGACACCGGCACAGTGTGATTTATGGAACTAAATCCACAGTTTAGATTCGGGATTTCTTTTTCTTTATGAATCTAACACTAGATAAAAATCTTCAAGATTGGTAAGCGGTACCTTCAAGCAAGTTCTTGACTGAGCTTGTTTCCACGGAGAGGTCCCAGGACGGATTCACTCCCTGTGCCTGCCGTGTCCCCAGTGGGACACGGCATCTGCTCTGGCTGCAGACACTCGTCAGAGAATCTGCATAGATCCTGGACTTGGTGTTTGGGTGTTTCGTTCCAAAATCTGGTAGAGCATTCACAGCACCCTTAACCTTCTCAAAAAGGAGACCCGTGTTTGAGAAAATTTTCATCTCGTAACATTTGCCCTCCCCCCCCCCCCCCCCCCCCCCCCATCGTTGGAAATACCCCTTCTCTTTTAACTGGATGTTAGTTACACAGAGAGTCTAAGAGCTGCTTCCCCACCGTGGGCTCTGCCAGTGTAGCGTCCCCGGCTCCCTCCGGTTAAACGCTCCCCTGTCTTCCTGTGAGTGCAGAGTTCAGTACCTGGTTCCGTGTGCCTGTTGGCATCTCTTCAAGGACAGGCTGTGTGGGCCGGAGTGTCGCTGGGTGAGGGCAGGAGGCTGCCAGGGCGGCGGCGCGGGGGTAAGGCTTTCTGCCGATCACCTCTTCATATTGCAAAATGTTACAAACTACAGGTCAATGCTGGTTGGAGCTTGTTTAATTTTAGACAGTAGGAACTAATTTTGCAAGAGTTTGATTTATGCTCATGGCCTTTTTTGTTTTTTTGTTTTTTTGTTTTTTTTTTTTTTTTAAGACACCAGTAAAAAAACCAGGGGATGGAAGAAAAGTAACCTTTTTTGAACCTGGCTCTGGGGATGAAAATGGGACTAGTAAGTGTGTTGTTAATATTGTCCTGATCTGAACTTGATTCTGGGATTTGTGTAGCTCCCGGAATGACGAGCAGTGTTGAGCTTTGTGTCATCCCCGTGCCGCTGTGTGCACCGAGGGAGGGCCAGCGGGTTGGAAAGTGTTTTCCCGGCGGCGTGTGTGGCCTTGTGTGTTGACCCGTCTGCATGTCCCTCCCTAGGCAATAAAGAGGATGAGTTTAGGATGCCTTATCTTAGCCATCAGCAGCTGCCCGCTGGGATTCTTCCCATGGTGCCCGAGGTTGCCCAGGCCGTAGGAGTCAGTCAAGGACACCACACCAAAGATTTCACCAGGGCAGCTCCGAATCCTGCCAAGGCCACGGTAACTGCCATGATAGCCCGTGAATTGTTATATGGGGGCACCTCGCCCACAGCCGAGACCATTTTAAAGAATAACATCTCTTCAGGCCACGTACCCCACGGACCTCTCACAAGACCCTCTGAGCAGTTGGACTATCTTTCCAGAGTCCAGGGATTCCAGGTAACTGTTAGACCTGAGCTGTGTGGTCTAGACATCAGTGTCGTCCTCTTTTTTGGGGGGTTTCTCTCAGGAGATGAGCCTCGTACCTTGTTTATTATTATTAAATCAAGGTCTTTATATAGGGGAAGGGGTGGTGGAGGGCACATGGTACCTGGGTGGTCCTGAGAAGGTCGGGGAGGTAAGGAAAGTCCCACAGGCCTGTACGGTGTAGAGTAACCTTGTCCTTTGGTAATAAAATTGTAAAAAATCCAAGCCAACCATAACAAAGCTGCTAATCTTCGTGGTGGTTCTAGCAAGCACGGATTCATTGTGCTGGCCCTTTCTGCCTAGTAGAAAAGGGCACGGCTTCTTTCAGACTGGGGTCTCTGGGCAGACATCTGGGTTCCTGGAAGATTTCGGAAGCTGGGGCCCTGGTGCTTGCGGCCCTTGGTGCCCCCAGCAGCAGGCCCCCCGACGGCCTCTTGCCGACTGAGTGGGAGTTGGTGGAGCCTCGTCAGGTTGAGGGCAGGAAGAAAGAGGTGTCCCACGCCTGTTTGCTGGGCCCCGTTTGTATTTGCCGCCTCCCTACCCGGCCTCAGTTTTCTTCTCCCCTCAGGTGGAATACAAAGACTTCCCCAAAAACAACAAGAACGAATTTGTATCTCTTATCAATTGCTCCTCTCAGCCACCTCTGATCAGCCACGGGATTGGAAAGGATGTGGAATCCTGCCATGACATGGTATGTTACCCAGTGGTCCTGGCTCCTGCCTGTTGCCGGCCTGGGGAAGATAGGAAAAGGGCTCTCCCATAGCCTTTGGTGGTTTTATAGATTTCGTCTTTTGAAGCCCTCTTCCTTAGTTTATTGGATTGATTGCTCATCGTGTTTATCAGAATTCATCAGGTTTAGATACCCCTTCCCCTTCCCTTGCCTGTGCTGACCTGGGGGGTGGACTTGGATCCTGGAACGCCTGCCTCCACATGCTGTATCCGTTCGTCTCCTTCCAGAACACAGAACCCCAGCCAGGCCCAAGTTCGGGCAGCTGTAGAAAGCCCCTTATTGTGGTCTGCTGTTCAGGTGAAACTCCTGTTCCGAGAAATACTAAAACTGAGAAATGGCATTGATTAATCGGAGTAAACTGTGGTATATCCACCTGATGGAGTGTAAGGCATCGGTCAGATTAATGTCAAAGAAGGAAACGTGATAGGTTTTTGTTTTAAAGCAGGACACAGAATTTGTAGTCTGGTTACCACAAGGTTAAAAACACTGAAAGAAAATCTAATAAAATTAACAGAGGTTGTGATTCAATGAGGTAAACATGGATCATTTATTTTTTAATTTGTATTTTAAGTTAAAAATTCAAATGTTAAGGGAAAGTGTGATTTGGTGGGGGGCTCCCTGTTTGGACCCTCACGGGCAGTGGCCGCACCTTGACTCTCCCTTTCGTCCCTGCCAGGCCGCACTGAACATTTTAAAGTTGCTGTCTGAGTTGGACCAACAAAGTACAGAGATGCCAAGAACAGGAAATGGCCCAGTGTCTGTGTGAGTGAGCCCATTTACAGAAAGGCAGCTCTTTTCGTCATTTGCATTCAATTCAGACCGTCAGCTCAACTCAGTAGTGAAACTCACCTCAGTCCCTTTTCTGTCCCTTTCTTTCTCCCGAGGGGTTTCTAAGTAGTGGGCAGAGCGTGCAGTTTTTTTAAATTTTGAATAGGTAATACATTCACGTGGTTCAAAAATCAAAATTATTTTCAAAGGTGCACAGTGATCAGTCTTGCCCTCCTCGCAGTCCCCACCCACCTCATCCTCCCTCCCCTCCCACCCAGAGATCTTTTTTTTTCTTCCAAGGTTTTATTATATATAACATACAGTGTGATATTCCTTTCAGGAGTAGAATTCAGTGATTCATCACTTACATACAACACCCAGTGCTCATCAGAACAAGCACCCTCCTTAATGCCCGTCACCCATCTAGCCCATCCCCCATCCACCTCCCCTCCAGCAGCCTCCCATTTGTTCTCTCGTTAAGAGCCAGAGGTCACATTTTTATTAGTTTATGTATCTTTCATATGTGTTTCTTTATGCAAATATCATCCTGTGCTGCTTCATTATTTCTTCTGTCCCAGAGCTACTGTACTACACATGCATTCTCCTTAGTGTATTTTCACTTGGTGGTAACATCCTGACAAAACTTGAACCCCATTATCATAAACTGGGGCCTGTGCTATTGGACTTCAGTGTCGGCTAATTTCTTTTCATTTGTAACATGGGCTTCTTAATTCCCTTAAATTTCAAAACTGGCATCATTTTTTCATTTTTCTTTTTCCTTGAAGGTGTGGAAGGTGCTGAACCTTTTCTGGCCACGAACCGTTGTAAAACCCCAACATATATACTGAAAATACTGAAACTGCTTTGAGAATTTGGAATTTCTGATACCTCCAGTGGGCTGAGACACGTGCTGGGTAAAGAAGCAGAGGCGGCAGTGGTGACGAAGGCGGGGACGCAAGGAGGCAGTGTGGCTGCGGGTGCGCGGTGTTTTGTGCCACACGCAGGCAGCTGCTTGCTGAGGGGTGCTGCGAGGCCTGCCAAGCGGCCCTGGCTTGACCGGGAAACCAGCAGGCCCCGGCCCCTGGCACCTCGGTGCTCGGCTGTCGTCACCCTTTGGGCCGTGTTAAGGACACAGGAGAGAGCGCGCGCAACCTTTCTCAGACTGGCTCACGCAGACGCTTGGGACAAACCCTGGACACCCACGCCGGGGACAGGGGCCTTAGACCAGCCCCAGAGCCGAAAGCACCAGAGAAAATCAAATGCTTCCTACTCCGCGCCAACCATTCTAGTGTGCTACGGCCCCACCTCCGTGGTGCCCACACCGTCCCCACTGCTTTCTCTTCCAACAGATACGTACTCTTAAGTTTTCTTATTTTCTTTTGATTGAAATGACACTATATAAATTTTCATTTGAGAGTTTCTCAGTTGTATCTAGTTACATAGCACAGTTTAGAAACTTGTCCGAGACTGACCCTACTGGAAATCTAATCAGCAGAGATCATATCCGTGTGTATGTGGTTCCACATTCTTACTTTGTCAGACTGAGCCAGGACCGTTGCAGCGATGCGGACGGTGTGCCCTCTGGTTCAGCTGCAACGGTCCTGGACTTGTCAGCATCCTGGATGAAGTCTCCCATGGTTGTATAAATTGGACAGTTTAGGTGTTTTAAACTTTAATGATCATTTGGTTCCTTTTCTATTTTATTTTTGTTAATGCAACAGGACTTAAATGAATTTTGGTCTTTGTTTTAAAGATTATTAAAAAAAAATTGTGTGTCTATACATATGGCTCTTGAGGACACGTGGCTTTCACACTACAGGATATGGTCTCCGTGTAGTACGTCTAAACCCGCAGATGGATTTTCCTGGAGTGCTTTGTACCGCCGTTACATCTCCATGTAGGGCGGCAGAGAGTGGCCTGTGTTGAGCTCCGAAACTGTTGCTTTTGATGTTGTGTTACTGCGCACAGAAGCGTGTGCGGTAAGGTCCTGCATATGGTCCAGATGAAAAGCACCGTAGTCTTGCGAGTTAAGTACTGCTTTTGTTCGATTCATTGTTTACGCTGGAATTTTATCTCCCCATGGAATGTAAGTAAAACATAGTGTTTGTCACCAATAAATGGTAATACTAAATTTTTTTTGTTAATTTATTCTCAGATGCCACTACTGCTAGGTAGGTCCCCTCCCAACCTACCTCCTACCCTTTTTTTTTTAAGGAAAAAACAAAACAAAACTTTGTAATGCTTGTGATTCTGTTTGGGCAAAATTCTGAAGATCTGAAATGACTTTATATCAAACCATTGATCAATAAACAGCTACTAATGAATTTTTGGTCCTTTCGAGCAGTATCTAAAGAAGTGAGGGAAGATGTGAGGGTGTGGAAGCGAGGCGTGTGGGCAGCCAGGTGAGGGGACGGGCCTCTCCTCTCCGACCTGACACGGTCACCCGAAGAAACGAGCCAGAAGAGGAGACTTCTCGACACTGTGAGTCTCACTTCCTGCCGGTGCACTCACACTCGGAGGACGGTGAGGCACTCGCTGCGTTCAAGCCTGGCTGAGGAGCGGGCCGGCAGCTTTCTGTTTAATTTTAGAAGATGCTCATGGAGGTGGTTCGCTGTAAAAACCAGCCCGTGGGTGGGACCGCCAGGATGAGAGTGGTCAGAAGGTTCTAGAAGAGTGCTCAGACACAGAAAGGGATTTGACGTCGCAGGGAGAAAGCAGGGAGAGTTTCTCAATTGTATCTAGTTACATAGCACAGTTTAGAAATTTGTCCGAGACTGAGCCTGTTGGAAATCTGATCAGCAGAGATCATATCCGTGTGTATGTGGTTCTACGTTCTTACTTTGTCAGACTGAGCCAGGACCGTTGCAGCGATGCGGACGGTGTGCCCTGTGGTTCAGCTGCAACGGTCCTTTCCCTGGTCCCCTGGTCCTGCAATTTTCCTTTCCTTAGTCCTGGAGTCAGCCATTTCTCCAAGGAGCTCTGGTCCCTTTTAGTGATGACCACATCTGAAAAAATAAGGTCGGGGGCGGGGGGGCGCTTGGCTGGCTCAGTCAGTAGAGCACGAAACTCTTCATCTAGGGGTTGTGAATTTGAGCCCCCCACCCCGCTGGGTGTAGAGATTAAAAAACATGGAAAGAAGCCACCGAGGTCTGGGTGTGCTTGGAGCGCTCACTGCTACTAGGATGTTTCCTAGGCCTTCCGAGCAGACCTCTAGGGAACAGACCCATGTATGTGCGTGCATGTGTGTGTGTCTAGTGTAAACACGCTCATCTTTTCTTATTTTTTAAATGTTGGCTTTTGAGAGAGAGCGCGCGCGCACGAGTGTGAGCAGGGGAGGGGCAGAGAGTGAGGGAGACAGAATCCGAAGCAGGCTCCAGGCTCCGAGCTGTCAGCACAGAGTCCAACATGGGGCTCGAACTCACGAACTGCGAGATCATGACCTGAGCCGAAGTCGGATGCTTAACCTGACTGAGCCATGCAGGTGCCCCCCCCCACTCCTATTTTTGTCTGTGATGTATTTAGAAGTCTTGATTTATACTGATAGCACCCGGGGGTTCTTCATAGCTCCCTTCTGTCTTTAGTACCTTCTCCAATATTGAAATTGTAGCCGGTCTCCCGGCCTTGCCAGCCTCTTCTGCCCAGTGTTCCTGTGTGTCTGTTGGGGGTGTGTGGCCTCTGCCCAGCACCCCTCTCCCCCCTGCCTGACAGTATGCCCACTGGCGACCTCCGGCTGCAAAACGAAGATGGGAGGAGCAGGATGGTACAACCTTCGAAGAAATTCACAACTTCCAGTTGGCTGTGTGAGTGGCCCTCACTCCCAAAACTCCAGGAAGGGGAAGTTTCCCCTTTATATCGGGGATGTTGTAAGGATTTGCAGGTTTCTTTGACAGGAGGTTTTTCAAAGGTGATACATCTCTGGCTGTTTTAGAAGGAGGTCCTTGAATGTTCTTCAATAGTGAGCTCTCTGGGAAGGCCCTGTAGCTGTCCTCTGCTACAGAGGACCCCCTGCAGCACCTCTACCCGTGTCAGCAGGCTCTGAGAGCGCCACCTGGGAATGGAGTATGTGCTGTGTTTCACGCCGATATGATCTCTAAGAGTTACAAGGTTAGAGCCAAACGAGGTGCTTCTGCCCTCGGGACAACACATGCACTCTGTTTCCAGACTGCAGGCACGAAAGGGGATTGGAATGCTCCTGAGAGGTCCGAAATCCTCAAAGGTGCTGTGGGTCAGTCACGAGAAGACCGAGGGTCTTAGGATTTGTGGGGCATTGGTCCTCAGAGGGGAGTGGCTTTTGTGGTCCTTGGGACAGACACACTTGGGTCTTGGTCACCCACAGTGGGTACACAGATGTCCTGTCAGGACTTTGGAAAGTTCCTCTTATTACAGGGAGATTGTAATGAGTAAAGAGGATTTCCACAGAGCTGGTGGTTTTGTTACTGGTTTTCAAAGGCCTTCTTGAGCCACAGGAATGGGACGTATGGCTCTTAGAAAAACATGTCACTTGAGTCTAGATTTCCTTCCCCTGCTCCCCAAGCTCACGTGTGAAGCTTTGCAGGGCGAACACCCAGTGACAGCTTCCTTGGCCCAGATCCCAAGGTTATTAGAGATGGGACCTGTGACTGATGCGGCCCATGGGAAGGGAATCCGCATTCCCTAGAAGCAGCAGGCTGCTTGCCTTACAGGAGCTATGAGCTCAGTAGAACAGGACCAGGAAATAAACCTGAGGACAGAGATGTAGAGCTTTGTTTGCTTGCATGGGATTTAACGTTAGAAACTTCCACCACTGCTTATCTCTGCTTTTCGTGCTTAAATGTCTGTGTGCCCTTAAAAACAGACCAATATTTGAAATCTCCAAATCCGTAAATAATGGATTTGTCAAGCACTTAAGCACTGCTGGATTGGCAGGGAGGGGTTAGCCAGTTTTCTTCAATCTGTCTTTTAAAAAATGCGGATTCTTAGAAGAGGCAATGGCCATTTTCTTGGAACCTCAAAGTGTTTATTGAAGTAATCGCTACACCCAGTGTGGGGCTTGAACTCACGACCCCAAGACCAAGAGTCCCATATCTTCCAACGGAGCCACCCAGGCGCCTCTCAAGTTTGATTTTTGAAAAATATTTCTGGGGCGCCTGGGTGGCTCAATCAGTTAAGCATCTGACTCTTGATTTCAGATCATGATTTCATGGTTCGTGAGACGGATGGAGCCCCAACAATCCTGTCGGGCTCTCTGCCCTGACAGCGCAGAGCCTGCTTGGGATTCTTTCTCTCTCGGTCCCTCCCCAACTTGCACTCTCAAAATAAATACTTAAAAAATATATAAAAATATTGCCTTTGGGGACACCTGGCAGGCTCCGTGTGTGACTCTCGATCTCCAGGCCATGAGTTCGAGCCCCATGTTGGGTATAAAGATTACTGCCTAAAAATACAGTCTTTTGAGGTGCCTGGGTGGCTCAGTCAGTTAAGTGTCCAACTTTGGATCAGGTCACGATTTTGCGACCTGAGTTTGAGTCCCACGTCGGGCTCTGTGCTGACAGCTCAGAGCCTGGAGCCTGCTCCACATTCTGTGTTTCTCCTCTCTCTCTGTTCCTTTGTAGATTGTTCCACAAATATTCATCAAAACCTATTTCGACAGACCTACCCACTAGGCTTGCAAGGACAACTGAAAAATTTGGAAGCTATCTCCAAATCCTTCATGTTACCATTTTTTCCATCCCTTTTTGCATGTGGTTCTTTTCACGATCAGACATGCAGAGCACACAAAATGGTGCTGTTACAAAGCTGAGCAGGGCCAGAGCCGGCAGGCTCCGATAGGCCATCCACCCGCCCCACGGGAACCTGCGGGCTCTGGGTCAGCCTCAGCTCATCACGGTCACCCCAGCTTCCTTTGGCCGCAGAAGCAGCGGTCTCCCTGACCTTTGACATTACTGAGTGGGGATAGATGGAGGCGCACTCGGTCCCACTCTGGAGTGACCCAAATCCTTACTGTCATTATTCAGACTCTGCCTTTTACTCGTTGATTTTTGTAAAAGATTTTTTAAAGTTTATGTATTCTGAGAGACAGAATGAGCAGGGGAGGGGCAGAGAAAGAATCCCCAGCAGGCTCTGCACTGTCAGCACAGAGCTTGGCGTGGGGTTTGAACCCACGAACTGTGAGATCATGACATGAGCCTGAACCAAGAGGCAGATGCTTTACTGACTGAGCCACCCAGGCACCTCTGTATCTTGCTTTTTAAATTGTGTATTTTCTCTGGTTGCCAAAAAGGCCTCCCCAAGAACTGGCAGGAGTTTCTCTAGGATTCGGAAGCCCCTTGGGCTTTTGTCGTTCAGTCCAAATACCCGCTGGGGGTCCGTGGCCGGTGTTCATCGGGCAGATGGTCAGATGGGGGAGACCTGTGCGGACGGTGTGGAAGGGCAGGCCTGGAAGCTCTCCTCTGGGCCGATGTTACGCTCCCGTCTGGTTGGCTCTTTCATGGACAAAAGCGATGCAAACGTGCAAGGGGGAGTCAGACTCCTCCACCTAAGGAACCAGAAATGTGCAGGCCTTCCCTAGCCTGGGGGAGGGGGACAAGTTGGTTTCTGGCCGTGAGGGAAGGCGGCTGTGCTCGTCACTCTACCACCAGTGCCGGCATTTTGGGCCACGTTGAACGGCTAAGTTTGGGGAGTCTGGGCCTGGAGGATTTGTTGGCAAGTCTGTTCTCTGAAAGCCCTAAGGTCTGAGTGGCCCCAGACGTGGCCCAACCTTTGTCACTGCTCTCCTTGGCCGTGTAACATTTTCCAGAGGGCCTGCGTGAGGGAGCAGCACGGTAGAGGGTAGACTCCCACGTGGACGAGGCTTCTGCGCTGTGAAGAGATCACCTCCTGAAGGACCAAGGTGCTATAACGTAGGTGGACGAATACCTAACGTTTGGCAGAGGAGCTGGTTGGAGGCCTTCTTGGAGGGGGAGACAGTGTGCTGACCTAGACGGCAGTGTGAGCTGCTACCAAGCACAGGTACTGGCCAGCGGGTCAATCCCAACTCATCCCCTCTTTGCTGAGACCTCAATTTATTTCACCTCTCTGTGCCTCAGTTTCTCTCTCTAAATTAGAAAACGTCTTCTCTTGTGCACTTAAGACAATACACGTAAGTAGCTTCTCAGAGCGCCTGGTGCCGGAAGTACTTTGTAAATACCCTTCTGTTGTTCTTACGGCCCAGAGGAAGCCGTTGCTCCTGGTGGGTCTTCATGGTCCCACCACTCAGGGCAGTGGGTGGAGAGGAATTTGCCCACTTCCTTGCTGGAAATGCTGAGTCTTACTCTTGTTCATTCTGTCCTGTCCAGCTCTCACGGTCGTCCCGCTGGGATGCAGGCCCTCGTCCACTGCAAGTCTCTCAAGAAAAAGTACAGTGACACACTCCACAGGAGCGAGAATTTATGTCTGTCTCCTCTGTAACCGTAGGGAGTGGGTGACTGGTTGGAAGAGGTCCGCTAACGGGGCCTACTTCCCTCTGCCTGCCTTTGCTCCAAACTAAAGGTGTTCGTTAATTGCACATCTTTAAATACGATCCCTTCTTACTTTTCAGGCCCTGGAGCTCCAGACAGCATGCACAGCTTTTACCATGTCTTGTGTGTCTTCTTGATGGATTCACTTGTACTTGGCTTTATCCTGAATCAGTGTTCACCAACTTAGTTTCTGGTGCAGGAGGTCTAGGACTCAACATTTATTTCTAATAAGGTCCTAGGTGATGCTGTGGTACTGTGAGAAGCACCGTCCTAAGCAATAATATTCCTAGTGATTTGCTCCTAATATAGCACGTATAACCGTAAGTCACAGATGTTCCTTTTGACTGCACCACGACCCCTTCTACTCACGTGGAGAAATGATGCCTTTGAGTTAAAGGGAGGACACCTTTGGCCACACGATTTCAGACGTATCTCCCCTGGCTCTGGAGACTGCTGTTGAAGTTCAGAGCCAGTCTGTCCTTGGGACTAAAGGGAGTTTCCTTCAGGACACTGGCAAGGACTGGATCGGTGGCTCGTGGCAGGAGGGTCAGAGCCAATCGTCACGTGGTCACATGGTGTGGGGTTTGGAATGCGTCACCTGTGGCAGTTGGCTCAAGTTTGTTGTCCCTGCCCTGCTTCTCCCTGTGAGGGTTTTGTAGCTTCCCTGACGGACCAAGATGCTCAGCAGGCCCATGACTGCGGCTTCTTCCCTCTTTCTGCCCAACAGAAGAGCCTGTCCAGCTTTCGTAGGACACTTAAGCCTGCTCTGTGAGTGGGAGGCCCCGACAGGTGCCAGGCTCTACTTCCTGTTGTCCTGTAGACTTTCTTGGGAGACAGATCGGGACATCTGCTTAGCTGAGGTTTGCTACAGGAACCCAGGCACCTGGGAGCAGTAATCATTTTCTCCTCTAGACTCAAGGGGGCTGCTCTAATTCCCTGCAAGGAGATGGGACCCTGTTCCGATGCAGTAAGCTGCTTTTCTCCTAACGTTTCCCACCTAGCTTTGTGACACATCTGAGAAACTTTTCCCTGACCTGCCTTTTGTGGCTTACTCTTCACCTGGACAGTGCTTTCACGATGCCACGTTTTCTGTTTATATCCTCTTAATAGAGAAGGGAGGAAACCCAGAAATAGGTAAATGACTTCATATAGCTCCTGACTGCCTTCTCCACATATCACGCAGCAACCCCAGTCCAGAAGGGTAGGTGGATAAGGGGAGTTGCCCACCCATGGGCAGGTGTTCCTGTGTATCTGTAGCCAGACCTTCTTAGCTCTTTTAGAGAATCCACTAGAAACTACCTGGAGTTATTTCCAACTGATCCATGAAGCTCCTTTGCCCTACAAAAGAGCAGTCCTAAGAATACCCCAGGGTGGACCCAAGGGTAAGTCCTGCCTTGTGGTCATACATCAGGGCTACCACGTCTCTCCCAACGGGAACAAAAGGGCACATCCAATAACCAAAAACAATCCTAGTATTTATACTTTTAAGGGGTATCTGGGTGGCTCAGTCGGTTAAGCGTCCAACTTCAGCTCAGGTCATGATTTCAGGGCTTGTGAGGTCGGGCTCTATCTACACTGACAGCTTGGAGCCTGCTTCGCATACTGTGTCTCCCTCCCTCTCTGCCTGCCCCTCCCCTGCTCATGTTCTCTCAAAAATAAACAAAAAAACATATATCCTTAAGAAGTTATCAGCAGAGTACCTCATTAACCGATTCCCTATTTCTGACTTCTGCCAAGCCCTATGCTGCCTGGGTGTAACTCCCGGTCCCATTCCCATCCAGCTGTGTGACCTGGTACCTTCCTCCACCTCTCAGGAAGAAGGATCACAGACCCCTCAGATTTTCAACCAAAGACTCACATCCAGTTCTCAAAAGTTTCCATGGAACACTGGTAGTGGGAGGCTTAACGGGAAGCCGTAGTGATCTGGAGAGCCGCGACAGCCCGTGAGCTGCAAAAAGAGCACCTTGGGGAAGAGTTAAAGAGATGCCATGTGACACACAGAAGGAGAAAAAAGCCAGGATCCAAATATAATACAAGCTAACATGGGACTTGGCTTTCAGCAAGTGACGGGAGTATGACAGAAAAAAAGCAGTCCATTTGACCTTGATTCTAAGAATGTTCTCTTGTAAAGAATGCAAAAGTCAAGACCCTGGGCCCAGGGAAGAGGAAATGCAGCCTTGACACGCTGCCAGGCCTGGGACTCAGCTCTCTCTCTGCCAACAAGTACTGTTCATCACTTTCTCCCTTTCAAAAGAGACCTACAGATACTGCACAGAATGAAGCGCCCCTCCTGTGACAGCATGAAAGTGAAGGGACAGCAGACACACGAGACACACCTTTCGTCGATGCTGAGGTGTCAAGAGACACTAGCCAAAGTTTTGAAGATAAAAAGAATCAAAGAATGGCGTCACTAAAAACACCCAAAAAGACCCCAGGAGGGTAGAAGAGGGGTCAGCTGGAGTCTTACTTTCCACAGCAGGGAGGTAACAGATGCTGAAGGCTGATGTGGCAGGAGGAGGAGGAACTAGGAGCTACAGGCAGCACAGGCCGAAAGCGGTTGCCTCCAGGAGTGGGACGTGGAGACTTGTCCTCAGTTAACCTCACATGCACGTCAGTTTCATTAAAGCCAAACTGGTTATGCTGCACAAGTGGAAAAATGAGATCGCATTCTCACCCATCAAAATAGCAGTGTGAGTTGGGGGTGCGCTCAAAAATTGGCCCCGTTCGCACTGTCAGGAAACAGAGATATAAAGACTGATGTATAAGGAACATTCAGTTCAAGAGTCGATCATTTCCAATGATAGTTGGAAATGTTTTTCAGTAGTTTTTCAGTTTTTCAAAAAGCATATAAAATTATAAACTATCTCAACTTTGTTTGGGGGGTGGGAGGGGGGGGACCAGAATATTTAAAGGCAGGAATATGAAGGATCTTTATATACATTTATAATCAGAAATGTTATTTTTAAAAATCAGGTTGTTAAACGGGAAGATGTGCATAAAGGAACCCATGGGCCCAGCAGGAGACTCTCATGAGGAACTCTGCAATTTAGCTACATTTCCCCCATGTCTCAGACTACCCTGGTCAGAGTGCACGCCTTACCTAGGCCAGGACCTTTCTGGAAAGTCTTCCCACACCCCAGAGCTCCTAAAGTACTGGTAAGATAGGGCAGTGTTCTGCACTGCTCAGTAACAAACACTTCCTCCCAGCTAGGCCCCCTGCTTGTCCTCGACCCCACCATGAACAATGAAGTAGCAGCTTCTATTTATTAGTACTTACTCTATGTTCTCCTCTTTAAGTACGTCGTTATGTCTCTGCACCATCCTGAAAGTGTTTATTACTGTTTTTCAGAAGACTGAGTAATTTGCTCAAAGTCACACAAGTCCGTGGCAGAGTAATTCAAACCAGATTGGCCCTATTTCAAAGTACGAACCCAACTCTTTAAAACCACAAAGAATATGCTTCACCACTGAGGAAGTCACTAAGACCTGTCAGAAACTCATGACAAATCATTTCAAAAATCTTTAAAAGCTAAATAAACCCTCAGATGATGGAATAAGAAACCTCAACAGAATTAACAACTCATGCGAGACTAAAAGAAAGTAAGTACCAGTCTTCCTGTTCAGAAATGATCTTAAAAGGAAACAGTTCACAACCTGATCAGTCCTCCAAGTTTAAGATGCTGTAGTGAGCCCTGGCCGCAGCAGTATGTACTATTCCACGACAGACTCACCAAAAAGAGCCAAAAAGGCGCTCTTGGAGCTTACGTAAGCAGCAAACATAACCATCACCACCGACTGTTTTCCACTCCAGACTGTGTAGTTTAAAAGTAGATCCCAATACTATCTCAATCTCCTTCCGCCGATGACCACTTACATAGTAATATAATTTAATGCTCTGTCACTGTCAAGACAAAAGTGATTAGATTGGGACAAGAACACTTCAATTAAGCTGGACAATTTCTCAAGCAACACGACAAAAACAACGTGAAGAAAAAGGATTCAAGTCAGGTACCTGAATTTTAAAAGAAATCAGTGATCTGTGAAGAATGAGATTCTAGTTTAATCTGCACTCCATGGACAACAATTCCAGCATAAATAAACTGTGCCTCTCAGATGAGATAGTCTGCTTACCTCCAAAAAACGAACGGTCACGGAACTTGCCCAGGCAGCCTTGTTTGCTAGCATATACCCATTCCTGTGACTCCCCTAGACCTCAGGTTCTAAGATGCTGTGGTTTGAAAAGTTCTAAGTAACCTCCGATCTGCAAAGAAGACGTGCTTTGAGTAAGAGCAGACTCCCACACTGTCTAGAGTATGGGACAGCCTCGTGAAGCCAGGCAAAGCATTTCTCTCCCATCCAGAGGAAACCATCTGCCTAGAGTTCATGCTGCCGCCTGGGAACAGGTCCAGAAAAGTTCTAATAGATCAGCTCCAAATTTTATTAATGTTCCCTTTTCCCAGGTAAGGAAAAACTAATCTGAGTTTGAATTTGAGTTAAATTCTTCGTTACTAAGTTATCAGCACCAAAAACCTGTCCTTAAGATGTTCTTGGATACATATTTGAGGGGGCTTTTTTTTATTGCTGATTACAGATTTCAAACTTGAAATGTGCATTTCTTGGCAAGTTACACCAGTGATTCTTCACTTACATTTCCAATAAAAGCTTAAGGAAACAGACAAAAATACAAAGGATGAGAGAAACACAAACAGTGATGCCTCAAAACAAAAGGATTTAGTAACAGAAAGAAGTCTCCACGCTCAGTGTCCGTCACAATTTTAAAGTTCTCCCAACAATGCAGATGCTCATCATGATCATGTACTGAACTTATTAATACCTGTCCCTTGAAGCTGCAAACTGGAAAAGTCAGCCACTTACATTTAGGATCATACAAACCACCTAATTTGCTCAGGGTTCAGCTTAAAGCAACATTTAATATTCATTACAAGATGGAATTTGTGACAAGTTCAAAAGGAAAACTTGCTTAAGTGCAGCTGTACTCTGACGTCTACGAAACGTTCCCGGGCTTAGCCAATTTGGAAAATGCAGTTCAAAGCAGTGTCACACTGGCCGCCTGAAGGTATCCTTGGAGATACTGGAGCGCTTCTGCATTGAGGCTGGTGCTCACCATTGACGGAACCTACCAGAGATGGAAAACACACATGCTAGTCGTTGGAGAGCCTAACAAACCAACACAAGCCCTGTCTTCTATGGGAGAACCACCACAGGTTGGGAAAGGCAGTCCGTCACCAAGGGCTCTTACTGGGATTTCTAAGGAGATCAACTGCTTTATGCCTTCAAAGTTGGACAGGTCTCGGGACGCCTGGGTGGCTCAGTCGGTTAAGCGTCTGACTTTGGCTCAGGTCATGATTTCATGTTTTGTGTGTTTGAGCCTGGTGTCTGCTTCGAATTGTGTGTCTCTCTCTGCCCCCGCCTCCCCCCAGCTCATTCTCTCCCTCCCTCTCTCAAAAAAACCCAAAAAAACTGGGGCGCCTGGGTGGCGCAGTCGGTTAAGCGTCCGACTTCAGCCAGGTCACGATCTCGCGGTCTGTGAGTTCGAGCCCCGCGTCAGGCTCTGGGCTGATGGCTCGGAGCCTGGAGCCTGTTTCCGATTCTGTGTCTCCCTCTCTCTCTGCCCCTCCCCCGTTCATGCTCTGTCTCTCTCTGTCCCAAAAATAAATAAAAAACGTTGAGGAAAAAAAAAAAAAAATTAAAAAAAACCCAAAAAAACAAAAACTGGACAGGTCTCAAAAGCAGATCCACAAGGAATTGCTGCTGTTCAGTGTGGTAGAGGTACTGTGATATTAAAAACTATATATGCATCACGGACCAACAAGGACTTTTTTTTTAACGTTTATTTTTGAGACAGAGACAGAGCATGAATGGGGGAGGGTCAGAGAGAGGGAGACACAGAATCTGAAACAGGCTCCAGGCTCTGAGCTGTCAGCACAGAGCCCGACGCGGGGCTCAAACCCCCAGACCGCGAGATCATGACCTGAGCCGAAGTCGGACGCTTAACCGACTGAGCCACGCAGGCACCCCCAACAAGGACTTTTTTTAAAAGTACATGTGGGTTAAATGACATGTTGCCCAAAGAGAAACAAATGCAACATGATTGGCAGGATGCTGATCATTTCTAAAGGTCAGCACATGATGGTTTGTTATGCTGTTTGTTATTTGTTATTCTGTGTGTGTGAAGTTTTCCATAATAACACAATGGAAAACAAAAATTTTATCAGATAATCCAGAAGATTTGGTAAAAGGTGCTAGCTAATGCAACTCTACAGCCATTATTAGGTTTACTCCATGATCCATTCTTTAATTTTTGAGTATGTTGTAGCTAAAAACCAAAAAACCATTTATATATACATATACGTGTGTGTGTGTGTATATATGCCTGCAATAAAAGATTATTTGAATCTGGGAAATACACATTTTTCTATCCAAAGAGTTTTAGGGCACCTGGCTGGCTCAGTCAAAAGAACATGTGGCCCTTGACCTCGGGGTCTTGAGTTGAAGCTCAGGTCAGATAAAGAGATTAAGAAATAATTATTCGCATAAAATCTGTTTCTAGCACATCATTTTACTAAAGAAAATTAAGGCCTAACTATAATTCAGTGGGATGTTTGATCACGCTGACCAGTGAAGACATGTGCCAGAGTAACTGCTACCTTCTTGGCTTCCCAGAAAAGTCTCCACGACTTAGAGTTCTGTGACAGCAGTCACTTACCCTTCCTGGACAGGCGGTAGACAACTTGTGAAGTGACTGTGCCAGGTGAATTTTGGGGTTATTGACCATTTGACCTACAGGATCGTGCTCTTTTTTCCCGGCAAATGCCAGTTGTGAGAAGGCGGTCTGATACCCTGGTGTATCTTCTATGTCAATAAAATGCTCTTCATCAGGAATGGTATCATCTTCAGGTAACTCAAAAAGGCCAATCAGAGACTGTAATAAAGGAGTCCTGAATTTGAAGAAAGCAAACATGAAAAATTATTGTTTACATCTTCAGAAGTATTTGCTTAAACAGCAATTCTTCAGAGATGCAAAATTAGACCCACAGTCTAAAGAAAAGAACAGTAAGGTAGCTTTGAAATGGAAGAAGAAAAAAAAAAAAAAGCCCCAAATCATCAGATCCCTTTCTGGAAGAGGCAGCCGAAGTGAGCCCCAAATGCAGAAAGGAGATGCAAGAGGTCAAGAAAAGCCAGGAATACCAGACACCAACAAGCACAAGCATGCGATGTCTTCTCGTAGCCTATTCAATTTCTCCTTAAAAAGAAAATTTTTTTCAATGTTTATTTTTGAGAGGGAGAGAGACAGAGTGTAAGCAAGGGAAAGGCAGAAAGAGAGGGAAACAGAATCTAAAGCAGGCTCCAGGCTCCAGCTAATAGCACACAGCCTGATGCAGGGCTCGAACCCACCAACTGCAAGATCATGACCTGAGCCGAAGTCGGTTGCTTAACTGACTGAGCCACCCACGTGCTCCAATATCTCCTTTTAAAGATTTAAGCCAGTTTGGTTGGGGGTCATGAACAGTCCTAGATATCATGCAGACCAGGGACTTTCACCAGATTCTCAAAGGGACACATGAACCTTCCTCCAGTAAAGTTAAGGAAGCAGGAACAAGAGGTTTCTAGGCCCAGGGGTGCCTAGGTGGCTGTCAGTTGAGCGTCTGGTTCTTGATCTCGCCTCAGGTCATGATCTCATGGTTTGTGGGATTGAGACCCATGTCAGGCTCTGTACTGGCAGTGCGGAGCCTACTGGCGGGGGGAGGGCCGGGGGGGTCTCTCTCCCCCACTGTCTCTACCCCTTCCCCTGCTTGCTTGCCCTCTCTCTCGTTCCCAAACATTTAAAAAAAAAAATTCAAAGTTCCTTCTAGGCCCAGAAGTACCCACATGTCCTGTCTTGGATCTGATGGTTGCTAGTGCAGAACCCGAGATCAGAATCCAATTCTCAGCCCTCAAGAAAATAAGCTTATTTGACTTTGTAGTCATAGGAAAGGAAGCTGTAATTTCTAACAACTTTACTTACCATAGCTTGGTATACTCTGTGTCCATCATTGGGGGACATTCTGTTAGTAATTTGGTTATGCCAACTGCACAAATCTTTTTCTCAACATTTCCAGAGACTTTCTGAATTTCAGGAATAATGATTTTTTCCAAAACCATTCCAAACATTCTATTAAAACAAATTTTACATTAGACTATCACTATAATTATACTGTGAAATTCTTAATGTTATTTACACTGACTCCTTAGGAATATAAGAGAATCCAAAATAACAAGTTGGTCAACTGAATGGCAGAGTCCTTGAGATGACAAAACAACAACAAAACCTCAGGCCTCGACTCTGTGGCCAAGTGCCGCCAACAACTTCTGTGAAATACTAACGACAACTGTGCTCAAGGAGAATCTTCATGGCCACTTTTGTCTCATATGCTTTAAAAAAAAAAATTAAGAAATTCTGAAAAATTAGAAAACAGAAAAGCAAAGGAAGGAAGAAAATGAATTACCCATCACCCCGCTATCCGGCAGTAACTACTTTTAACATTTCTGGATTATAAACTTCCCAACCTTCTATGTTTACACACCTGTAATCATGTGAAAGTTGACAGATACATTAAAACAATGATTTGGCCAACAATTCTAATATGTTCTTGCAGACATCTGAAAGTAAAGTTTTTCATGATACTAAATGATGCAAAATCCTCAGTGTATACTCTACCACAAGTATCTGAAGTGGAAATAGTGGGTTATCAAGGATACTGGAAATTTTAGCTCTAGATAAAATAAAAGTGTGCATAGGTTTTCCTCTATAGCAAGATCATACCAGTGTAGGCACCCACTAGCAGTTCATGAAACGGATTTCCTCACAAACCTCTACTGCTGGAAAGCATATTTTCGGGTATGACATCCAAAATAAACTTTAAAGAAATTTTAATTGTAATAAATTGTAATAAATAATAAAAACAAACTTACTTTGGTTGTATACCATCAAATATTTCTTGCAGTGCCAACGCGCCATACTTTATGCAGTACAAATTAATAAAGACTAAGAAGCCTGTTGAAAAGAGATACAGAGTATCAGTACAGAGGCCTCACTGTGCTGAACAAGCAATTCACCCCTGAAGTCCTCCAAGTGAAATATTCATAATCATCAAAACCAATGGCTAACTGTGGCATCAGTACTTGCCTTTATGATACAATTTAACATACAGTACAGACGAAAAATGTTTTGATACCTAACTTTAGAAACTAACCTTTGGAACACAATATATTTGAAAGTGATTTAGTGTTTGGAGAATACAAACATCTTAAAATACTGTATATAGACAGCTTATAACTTGATAAAACATTTATATGTAACCAGAAAGTCTAGGAGTTTTAGCTACTTTCCTTCATTATTTGTGTAGGAATAGCCAAATGATTTTACTTACTCTTGATAAATTTTGTTGTTTTGGAATTCTGAAGTCTTTGGAACAGTAGAATGAAGATCTGCTTCCTATACTGATCAACCGACTCACTAAAGAATTGAATAAAAGAAACAATGTATCAATTCAGCATCTTCTCAGCACCTAACAGTCCTTGAATAATCCTACAGTGATGTTTTATGCTCATACTCACGGAGGCATGTGCTCTATTATACTGTTTAGAAGATAAAAACCTTGGTGGTCATTGGCTTTGGATGCAATTAGCTTCTGGAACACACCTAATAACCCAGGCTACAACAAATTAAATCAAATAATCAGTTAAAGAGACAAGGATTAATTGTTCCAAAAGATACATGTTAAATAGGTGATGTCTTGGAAAAGGGTGCACGCTAGAATAATCAGTGTTTTTGCTTCCGTTCTTACTTCTGAATATCCCATCGCAATAAGCCCTTAAAGTTAAGTACTTGAAATTAACCTACTGGACTCTTTTTATTTTCCAGCATGGAGATAGTTAAAGGATACCTTATTACAATAATAAATCTACATTAATATTTTCTACTACTCCTTTCCTCACTGTTGTATTTATTTTAAATCAAGAAGTAAAAAAAAAAAACCTACCATCCTCAGTTTCTCTCAGCTACCTCAGAAACTTACATCAAAATAAATTCACTCACAATTTTGTCAGCCGCAGCACTTGCTATGGTGTTGGAACCGCGTTCTAAGAATGCTTGGAGAAGCCTCACTAGAGCAGGAATGTTTCCTGTTCTTTCCCAAAGCACCGGCTGAAGGAGATGAGGAAATAAGGCCATATAGGAAGATGGGATGTCATTTTTGTGTGTTTCCAGAAGCAAAGACATCACTTGAAAGACGTATGGAATAAATTCTGTTGAAGAAAGTAAACACAGAGCTGTCAGATTCGAAAGTAATAGCTCCCATACAAAAGGCGCACACCTCTTGGCAGGCTGCATTCTATTAACCCCTTTAATAGCTGTATTCAGGGGCGCCTGGGTGGTTCAGTCAGGTGAGCATCCGACTTCAGCTCAAGTCATGATCTCATGGTTTGTGGGTTCAAGCCCTCCATTGGGCTCTGCTGACAGCTCAGAGCCTGGAGCCTGCTTTGAATTTTGTGTCTCCCTATGTCTCTGCCCACTCTACCCCCACCGATTGCGCTTTCAAAAATAAACATTAAAAATCTTTTTAAAAAAATAGTTGTATTCGGTAATGAAGAAAGTAACTTCCTTTAACTTACCTTGAACATCATTTTGTAAAATTTCAGTAAACACGAGAAACAAAGCTTCCTCAAAATTTACAACAGCAGCAGGGTTAGCTTTGCAAGTTATTCTTATGGATAAACATATTGCTTCAAACATGTAGTGATTGAAGTGAGGTTTGCTTGGGTTCTGAAATTAAAAACGAAAGATTCCTGACTATATTAAATATCTAAAATAAAACACACCTACCCTTTCTAGAACATGGTAAAAGGCCATCTTTTTAAAAAAATCAGTATTAAAGCATTGATTACACTTGCCTGCATATATGCTGAAGTTTTATAATAACTTTAAAATTCAGAAAATATTGCCTTTTTCCTCGGAATTAAAAAAAAACTTACTGTTTTTTATTTGAGACACAGAGGGAGAGAGACCGAGCACAGGAGGGGCAGAGAGAGAGAGGGAGACACAGAATCCGAAGAAAGCTCCAGGCTCTGAGCTGTCAGCACACAGCCTGACGAGGAGCTCGAACTTGCAAACCGCGAGGTCATGACCCGAGCTGAAGTTGGACGCTCAGCCGGCTGAGCCACCCAAGCACCCCACTTCAACTTTTTTTTGTAATGGGCAAAATCCACCACGAAAAATACCTCTGAGTCACAGAGAGATTACTACACAAGCATCAGCTCCCAGGGCTGTAAGGAACTTGTCTAAAACCCATGTGCTCTAGAGCCGTCACTAGAGCCGTCACTATAAACAGTGGTGGAAGAAGCAAGCAGGGACATGTTAAGTCCTGGCTATGCCACTAGCCTTGTGTGGGACGCCTTAGGCAAACCTTAACTTCTATGGGCCTCAATGTCTATGTCTATACAGAGTGACAATCCTTTTTAATTTTTTTTTGATGCTTATTTTTGAGAGAGAGTGAGCGAGCGAGGGTGGGGCAGAGAGAGAGGGAGACACAGAATCCAAAGCAGGCTCCAGGCTCTGAGCTGTCAGCACAGAGCCTGACGTGGGGCTTGAACTCATGACTGCAAGATCATGACCTGAGCTGAAGTCGGACACTTAACCGATTGAGCAACTAGGCACCCCTGAGTGACAATCCTTTCTATCAGTGGTTTTCAATGTTTTTTAAAGGAACATAACCCTGTTTTCCTTCAAACGAAATCCTTCTTGAAAGGCTACCACAGAAAGTAGATGAACGCAGGAGATGGTTGCCGGAGGCCCCAATATGTCTTCTATCTTAATCCTCCAAGGCCCAAAGCAGTCCAACACCCTTACCCAGAACCCAGTGAGAAAATGATCCTTCTCCAAAGTCCTTGTAACAGTTCCAAGAATTTATCTCCTTTCTATAGAGTAATTAGGAACAGGCATCTCAAAAGGAGTTTTGGCAGCCTTAAAAGGACTTTTATTTTCTAAAACTTAGTGTCAACAAATAGGAATCAAATTATCTATAAAATTTTTAATCAAAGGAATGAAATTTACTTGGAGGAAATAAGAATAAAGAGGACCAGGGGTGCCGGGGTGGCTTAGTTGATTAAGTGCCAGACTTTAGCTCAGGTCACGATCTCGCAGTCTGTGAGTTCGAGCCCCATGTGGGGCTCTGTGCTGACAGCTCAGAGCCTGGAGCCTGCTTCAGATTCTGTGTCTCCATCTCTCTCTGCCCCTCCCCTGCTCATGCTCGGTCTCTCTCAAAAATAAACATTTTTTAAAAATTAAAAAAAAAAAAAAAAAAAAAAAAGAATAAAGACCAGACACAAAGGTCTGCACCGTTTTACAGAAGTCTAAGTAAGTAGCCTTTGTGTCCACTTGGCACAAAGTCTGCTTTCCTCCATCTAAGATCAGTCATCTTACTTTTTCAATTTTATTTAATAAAACGTTACTTTTTTAATTTTTTTTTTAATGTTTATTTTTGAGAGAGAGACAGAATGCGAGTGGGTCAGGGGCAGAGAGAGAGAGAGGGAGACACAGAATCCGGAGCAGGCTCCAGGCTCTGAGCTGTAAGCACAGAGCCCAACACGGGGCTCAAACTCACGAGCTGTGAGATCATGACCTGAACCGAAGTTGGACGCTCAACCGACTGAGCCACCCAGGTGCCCCAATGAAACGTTACTTTTAAAGTGAGAATAAATCAAATGAAACATTTTCAAGTTACTGGGCCTGCACTTAAAGGCGAGTGCTGCTAGGTCTCCAATCTAGTGACTCTCCACACTTCTCATATGTGTATTAATTGTTGGTCAGGAAGAATTCAGGGAACTTTTCCTATGCCCAGTCTATTGCCAGGGAATTCTGAGGCTCAAATAGTTTGAAGCGTAAGTTAAAAAGCAACTGCACTTTTAAAACTGATCTTGTTACCTTACTAACAGCTAATAGCTTCTGTGTAAGCTGAGTGATGAGGGTGGGGATGTAGGGGATTATGGCTTCTTGTAGGAGGGAAAAACTTCTCATGATAGCTGTAAAATATAAAAACAGCAAAAGTAAATAGTTAAACTTCAGAATAAAATCGTGATTAAGGAAAAAAAGTCCACTGATTCATCACCAAAACTTTAAGACCCTTAAGTAACCCCCAGATAGCTCTCTATATTTCAAAATAATCTAACTTTCCTTTCATCTTAAAATTAGGCCAGGGATTGACAACAAAATCTAGCGTGCTAGGAAATATTACTTTCAGAAGGCCTAAGGCTTAAAAGAATTAAAAAAGGGACAAGAAAAAGTAGTACGTGACTGAAGAGGCAGACACAGAGCAGGAAAAAGGGTAGAATGACTGGGGGAGGGGGCGGGGAGGAACGACAGTAGCTGGAAGGGAGTGCAGTTTCCAGTGTCTTTCACTTAGAAATCAGTGGCAGGAAATGTTTAGCCCTAGCCTAATGGACACATCACAGCCCACCAAAAACTGAGAGAAGGCCATCTGCCCATCTCCCCACAAAAAGAGAGATTAGGAGCCTAAAAAAAATCTAAAAATACATGTAAAGCTATGGAGGTTCCATACTGCAAGAATACAGCCCACTAATAAATGCCTAAAAACATTTTGCACAGATTACTAAGCTTAAAATATAAATAACTGTTTCTGCATGAGTAAAATAGATGTTTACTAAGTACAGCCACTACTACATGCCAAGCAAGAGAGCACAAAAAGTCATCATCTCATCTCCTCAACTTTGTGGATGCTTCTCCTACCTGAAGCAGACTCACCTCCAGCTAGCTAACCACTGCTTATCCCTCACTTCCTAGAGAAAGCTTTTCCTGAGCTCAGTTTAAGGGGCTTAGAGGATGGATCGGTTCCCCTCCTCTGGGCTGGCAGAGTCCATTCACTCATTCATCCAACAATATTCATTGAGAAGGTATTACATACAGGTGCTCCTTGTATAGTCCAGGAACACAGTAATGGGACCACATGCCAGTTAACCTCACAGAAATGGACGTTAAACAACAGTAATCACACATCACTGTTGGGAAAAGAACGATAGTGAAAACACACACGGATACACACCTATCCACGTACATAAACACACGTGTACACACCAACACACAACACGTGCCAGGGGCCCTGATTGGCCACGAGGGACGGTTTGTTTGAAAAACATCTATGAGTCAGACACAGCTAGGCTCTTGGAACATGACAGTGAATAAGACTGAAATTGCCCCTCAAGTCAGAGCTGTCCGCACGACACTCTCCTAATGTAGCACCGGGCAGATGGTTTATAGCTGCCTGTGTCCTCGGCAGTAGCTCTATGAAGGCGGATCTGTGTGGAGTCTCTCAAGGGCATCCAGGTTGCACAGCAAAGATGTAACCTAGCATGCCACCAAGAAATGTCTGATCTGAGCTCTGCCCCCAAATTCAATCTAGGTAAAGAAGAAGGGAGTTTGCTACTTTTTAACAAGAGGAGTATCCACATCAAACTAGGGTAGACTTTTTTTCTGAAAACACTTGTTTTAATATAATAGTAAACCAAACATTTTCCACGTAAAGATATCTAAACCTACCGACGTCATAGCCAACGGTATCTGGTTCATGGACTATGAAACCTGAAGTACAACTCAGTATTTACCCCTGTAATCGGAGACGGGATTCTTATAGTCTGTACACCAGGGGAACGGCCTACCTTTCATAATATATTCATTTTCTGAAGAGCCAGGAAGTGTGAGAGCTTTGAAAAGGTTTGTTAGCAGAATCTCAACAAACGGTGCGATTTCTGCGGCTGTAAAGCTATAGATGAAAAAACAGCTTTCAGTCACTGCCAACTCTTGAGCTTGTCACTCTGGAATACCCTTGGCAACCACTAAATCACACTTCTTGGCATAAGAGTAAGCCATCTCCCACCACTGATAATCATCTGACAGCTTAGGAAAGTAACTATTTACATGTGTTCATGTTAAGTTCCTAAAAAGGGCACATCTGTGATCAAACACAAACCAAAAGCCAGGCAAACCCGACATCATCTAAAGCCATTCAGGTCGTCCTTGGTTCCTATCCATCACTGTCGAGAACAGTACTCAGACTCTCAGGGTCTCAGTCATTTGTTTTTCCCGGAGGTGGAACAGATTCATAACTTCTGCATGAATTCCGGGCCTGAAGACAGGTACTGGTCTGACTCACCTCAGAGGATGTCCTTTCAACCCTTAATTGGTCACTGAGAAGATCTGTACTTCAAGCTCTTGATGAAGAAAAGAACCTAGAATTGTTTTCCACCTCTCAGCCAAAGCTCAGTTTCAAGAAATAACACTGGTGGATAATGGCCTGAAAGATCTGCAGACCGTCCATCCCTCTACATTTATCCTCGATCAGGCCAGAAGAGCTACCACCTAGGTAGCTTTCACTCAGCTATGTCGAATCTCCGCAATGAGTAATAATACAAAAACACCAGGTAAAAACAACACTGTCGCATGACGGTGCTAAGACCACTCCCTTAATGAAGGCCCATTTCTGAGATGCCTTCTGAGGAACTGTTTTAAATTTAATCTCAAGGACACCGAAAATTTTAACTGACCAAGTTCCTCTCTTTGCCTTGGTTTGCCAGAAGACAGCACATAAATTTCAGGAGCTTCCTTAATTCCTGTATAGGATCCTCTGACACCTATTTCTTTTTTAGTAACCTTACCCCGTTATTTCCCTTTGCTCCGATTTCCTGTTTAACTTTTTGCCATTATGTATCTTCGTAGCATACTGCTTCATCCTTCTAGACTGACACACAGTATAAATAAATGAAGAAAAAGTACACATTTATTTTTCAAACTACTAATGAAATTATGAATATAGTCAAAGAGATCTCTGAAAGCACAGAACAGTTCCCACCCCAAGCTGAAAAAATAAAAATTGCTTAGAATCAAATACTTACAGAGTGGCGTTGTTAGGTCCTCTCATAGTAAACAGCCTCTCAAGTGCATGTGCCGCGTAAGTATGGACAACAATGCTTTCAGCCTGAAGGTGATTAATCAAGAGAGGAATAGAGACTAAAAGATGCTCTTTCGGTACCTGAAAAACACAGTAACGTGCAAGCTTTAACTCAATGGTGCTACCTTAGAGTAAAAGACAACTGGAATAGAAGGGCTTGACGATTCTAGAAAGTGTTTTTTCAGCTGTTACAATGGGAGATGATACGGTTGAGAAATTAAAACTTCTATCTCCACGTAATGATTCAATTCATGTTAACTTTTCTTATTCTCCTTCTCTGAGCATTAAACTACGGTTGGAGTAAAATCTACGGTTGGATAAAAAAAGCAGCACACCATAAAATAATATGGATGAGCACACTAATTTCATTACTACTAAGAATTATACTTTTCACTAGCAGGTAATTCTTGGAAAAGTTATTCAAGCTCTTTGTGCTTCATTTTTTCTTCTAAAAAAAGAGGTGGGGGCAAAGATAAGAATACTAATTTTCATTAGAAGCCTCTAAAAATTTAGAATACCCATTCATTACTATTTAAAATAGAACAGCTTCACAAGGTTGCATGTAACCCTGGTAACTACCTGCCAAAGACATAAAAATTATAAATCAGGAAATTAAAGAATCATCCATAGGAAATAAACTGTGGCATATTCTTATGATGGGATACTACACAACTATTAAAAAATGAACTACGTCTACTAAAATGAGTAACTCTCAAAAACAATGTTAAGCACACACAAAAAAAACAAGATGTGTAGACCAAACCTACAGCATATCATTTATACAAATAAAATTTTAAGCCTATAAAATACTACAGAGTTTTTGTGGAAACAAGTTATGTAGTAAAACCATAAACACACGAGAATGCAATTGGCCAAAAATACAATGTGAGAAACTCCACAAGACAAATGACTGGTTTCTCCAAGAACTAATAGTCACAAGAAAGGGGAAGGAGGACCTCTCTGTTGTAAAATAAGAGACAATCAACCATAAGCAATGTGTGTACCTTGTTTGGATCCCAATTTTTATTAAAATCACTATATAATGATATTTTTGAGACAAAGGAGAAAAATAAGCATGGTGTGGATCCTAAGTTCTTAAGAAGTTATTGTTAATTCTGTTAGATGTGGATGTCAAGTATGACTGCACGGCAGGGAGAGAAGCTGGTATACAATAAAACTCTTAAGAGATTAACTGGTATAAAACATATAATTCAAAAGCTACTTACTTGATTCCTAAAAATCATTATGTATTTGATACCATCAGCTTTAAGGACAGGAAATTCATTCACTATTAAAAAAATAAAGCCATAGTTATTTAAGTGCTAAAGACCACTACTCCCAAATTGGTGACATTGGATCTTTGAAACAGTTTGGTAACCAAAATGTCAAGTAATTGAAACTTAGTTAATTACATAAAGATCTACTATGTAGTTATTAGTAAGATTATGAGTAATTTTATTTTTTCCCCTTGTTAAGTTTCATTACAAATGAACATGTACTACTTACATAACTGAAGGACCACAAACTAATGACCATGTATCAACTTCTTCCTAGAAAGGAAGCTATTCTGAATCAAGAGTATGTGTCTCTGGATAGAATTTGCTTTAATATTTGTGCTACCGAAGTGAGCAATGGCTGGGATTTGCTCTAAACTACTCTAATTATGGGAAAATAAATTTGTAAAAAAGATAGAATATTGGTCAATTATTAAAAATTCTTGAATCTATCCAGATTCAAGGTACATTAAAATATTCTCCCTTTTAGTGTATTTAAAAATCCATACAAAAAATTTTTTCTTTCTTTATTTTTAATATTTATTTTAAGAGAGAGAGAGAAAGAGAGAGAGAATTCCAAGGAGGCTCCATGCTGTCAACACAGAGTCCAATGCTGGCCTTGATTCCACAAGACTTGAGCTGAAATCAACAGACACTTAATCGACTGAGCCACCCAGGTACCCCCAAGAGTTTTTTAAAAAGGGATTAAAAAAAAGGGGGGTGGGAAATACATAAGGTATCTTAATCAACATACTTTCATAAACATAGAAAATTATCCTTAAGACTTACCCAGTTTCAAGTACTTTAAATTTGCTTCAATTTTTAAGATTTCAGTTTTTATTTTTTTCTGCCATTAAATATAAAAATATTTTTAAAAATTTTAAAATTCATTGTCAGTTGGCTAACATACAGTGTAAAGTGTGTTCTTGGTTTTTGAAGTAGATTCCCGTGCTTCATCACTTATACACAACACCCAGTGCTCATCCCAACAAGTGCCCTCCTCAATGCTCAACACCCATTTTCCCCTCTCCTGCCCGCCCTCCCCTCCCCCATCCACCCTCAGTTTGTTCTCTGTATTTAAGAGTCTCTTCTGGTTTGCCTCCCTCCCTCTCTGTAACTATTTTTTTTTCCCCTTCCCTTGGGGAAGACGATGGGGGCATGGTCTTCTATTAAGTTTCTCAAGGTCAACATATGAGTAGGATTTCGGTTTTTAAATAAGAAGGAAAAGAAAACTAAAGTATAATTCCTATAGGAATTTGTAGCTGAGCTACAAATTTAGTTTTAGTTGTTCCCATTTTCCTTCTACACAAGCAACATCTTCTTTAGACTGTTCATTTCAACTGGGCAAGATCTGGGGAAACCATTTGAGATTTTATTCAGTAAAAGAAGTAACTGCAACAAGGATAGGAGCCATTTTTTTGAGTGTCATGGTGATGCAGAATCCGTTATGACTTTTGCCATAATGTTAGTTATTTTGCAGTATAAAATAACAAGCAGGGGTGCCTGGCCTGGCTCAGTTGGTAAGAGCACGTGAATCTTGATCTCAGGGGATCATGAGTTCAACTCCCACATTGGGTGTAGAGATTACTTTACATACATACATACATACATATATACATACCACTGCAAGTAAAAAGTGTTGTAAGCTGTATAAAAAACATTTTTAACAGGGGAGCCTAGGTGGCTCAGTCAGTTAAGGGTCCCAAATCTTGATTTCAGCTCTGGTCTGGACTCCATGGGGTTCATGGGATTGAGTCCTACATTGGGCTCTGCACTAATAGCGTGGACCCTGCTTGGGATTCTCTCTCTCCCTCTCTCTCAAAATATATTAACCGCCCCCCCCCCCCCAACTCACCGTTAGCTGATTTTAAATCGGGGAGAATGTGATTCACAAAGAACTCAGTCAGGTTTACAAGTTCATTTGCTTGTGTAATTCCATGCTGAAAAACAAATTTTTAATATGGTAAAATAAAATGAAATACTTCTATCTAACACATAGAAAATTTAGGCAACTTTTAAAAAACAGGTTAAAAATGGAGATGAACACTTCAAATCACAACTGCTTAAATATATTTAAAAAAACACAAGACTTTTTTAATAAACAAGAAAGAAGCGTCCCTAAATTAAAGAACAGCTAAATTTAAATTTAGCACATTTTATACACCAAGTCTCAGTGAAGGGAATCCATCAGTTTTTGTCCAGGAGAAAATGAAGTGCTTCATACATCAATGTCAACTCATCGTTGGAGACTATATGATTCTCATCAGAACAACAGGTTACCTAGCAGAGTAGGCTGCATCATTAGAAATCTATTACTTCTTTCTGATTTCTGTGGTTATCACCAAGACTATTTAAAAAAAATTTTTTAACGTTTATTCATTTTTGAGAGACAGAGTGCGAGCAGGAGAGGAGCAGAGACAAAGAAAAAGAGAGCGAGAGACAGAGGGGGAGGGGGAGAGGGAGAGAGAGAGACAGAGACAGAGAGAGAATCCGAAGTAGGCTCCAGGCTCAGAGCTGTCAGCACAGAGCCTGACGCAGGGCTCGAACTCACTGACCTGATCATGACCTAAGCTGAAGTCGGATGCTTAACCAACTGACCCACCCAGGCGCCCCACCAGCAAGTCTATTTTAGAAACAAAACTACATTGAAGATTCACCTTCTGTGTTTGGGCTTTTGATGCCAACGATGTCACGAGGTAAATGGCTGCATCTTTGTGTTTCCAGTTGACAGATGGATTTTTTGCATATTCCTGCAGCATGGAATTAACATAACCAGAGAAGATTCCTGTCACGGGTCCCTCAAAAAACTTGCACAATCCTCGTACTAGATCACAAGCAGCCCTGCGTCTAGTATCAATATCTATAAAATCAAAGGGAAATATATCACAGGATAAAGAAACCACCAACTGATCAAGATTATAAGGCAAAAAATTGCCATTTGATAGCTACCAACAACATAAATAATGAAAAAGACCATTATTTTATTCACAAGACACACAAAAATGGGAATGAAACTAAAAAGATTATCGTAGTAGTTACACACTAATAAGTATGTAAGAGACAGAGGACTTTCAATGCTGAACACTTGGATAGAACTCAGACGAGAGCTGCTCTTAAAGGTGTACAAATTAAAGGAGGAAAGGCAGTTGAGACAACACACTTACTCTGACTCCTCCTCCTCCCCATGGTGACAAGAACTACTTTAAAAGTGCCTTGCTATCAGACTAACAGTTAAAAACCAAAATACATACCAGATCCTTCCAAATCTCTCCTTATGTACTCCTCAGAATTATCTTCAAAGGCTTCTTCATCGGCAGCTACAAAGAGAGATGGCATTTCAAATAACCCCTCAAAAGACATGACAAGCCACTGTACTTTCATAAATGAGTACACAGAAGAGTATGTAGACGTGCCATGTTTTATAGCAAAGTGTTCCTAACAAATGACAACTTCGTGTATTCTTTTTTAAAAAATGCTTATTCATTTTGAGAGAGTGAGAGCAAGAGCAAGACAGAGCATGGGCGTGTGAGCTGGGGAGGGACAGAGAGAATCCCAAGCAGGATCCACACTGTCAGCGCAAGGCCCAACACGGGACTTGATCTCACAACCGTGAGATCATAACCTGAACTGAAATCAAGAGCTGGAAGCTAAACTGAGCCACCCAAGCTTATATATATTTCATTTAATCATTACTTAGAGCACAAATGCCACCCTGAGAGGGTAAGTATAGGTAATTCACACAGCTCACCTGTTCTAATGTGATAGTGTCCCCAGAACGGGACTTTAACCACCAACATCAAAAAGATGACTGCTGGGGCCCAAGCTAGGGATGCCAACTTTTTATTCTGCTAAATAAGGACATTAAAAAACCAAACAGCCTAACAAATATAACCACCATTATTTCATAGAAGTCATTTCCACACCAAAAAAAGTAGGATGGACAATATCAGAATAAAGATCTGTCCTTTATAGTTTCATGAAAAAAAACACAAAAGGAAATAAAGCCTTACGTGATATTGTCCTTTATTCCTTTTAGTTCCTGATAATTTGAGAACCACTGATCTAATGAATACTTTAACATAAAACACAATTCCTTCCGTATTTACTACCTGTCCTTCTCAGCTCTAAGAAGGAGAGACAATTTGTACACTAATACTCTTAAGACTCTCTTAACCTTAATTACAAACTGGGTGGGCTTCAGCTCTGTATTTACAGGTTATCAATCACTTCCGCTCTCAACTACACTGTATGAAAACTGCTATCTGCCTTGGTGAAACACTAACTCAAACAACACCATCCTGGATGGTTTACTTTCTTATCCATGGAATAGGAATTTTTTTAGTCTTATTCAAGATTTCTGTGAAAAACCCTCCACAGTGTAAAACAAACCTCACCACAGTGATACAAATGTCTTTTATTTTTAATATTTACTTTTTAATGTTTTATTCTTTTTGACACACACACACACACACACACACACACACACACACACACACACACACAGTGTGAGCGGGGGAGAGGCAGAGAGAGAGGGAGACACAGAATCAGAAGCAGCCTCTAGGCTCTGAGCTGTCAGCACGGCGCCCCACACAGGGCTCAAACCCACGAACTGTGAGATCACAACCTGAACCAAAGTCGGATACTTAACCGACTGAGCCACCCAGGACCCCCCCATCACAAATGTCTTTTAAACTACACTTTGTCTTAGTGTAAAAAATAGGCAGTAAGTGGGGGAACCCCAGTGGCTCAGTCGGTTAAGCATCTGACTCTTGGTTTCAGCTCATGTGATGATCTCACGAGATCAAAACCTGGCATCGGTCTCCTCGCTGACAGTGTGAAGCCAGCTTGGGATTCTCTCAAAATACATAAACATTTTTTTCAGAAATAGGCAGTTAAGTGACCTGTAGAAGTTTTAATTAGCAATAAAAAAAGAATCAGACTGGCTTCCTGGGTGGCTCAGTTGATTCAGCGTCCAATTCTTGTTCAGCTCAGGATTCTCTCTCTCCTTCTCCTGCCCCTCCCCTGCTAGTGTGGCATGTGAGCTCTCTCTAAAAATAAGTAAGTTAAACTTAAAAAAACTAAGGCGTCTGAGTGGCTCAGTTGGCTAAGTGTCTGACTTTGGCTTAGGTCATAATCTTGTGGTTCATGGGTTCGAGCCCCCACATCAGGCTCTCTGGTGTCAGAGCAAAGCCAGCTTTAGATCCTTTGTCTTCCTCTACCCCTCCCCCACCTGCACGTGTGTATACTCTCACTCTCGCAAAAATAAACATTTAAAAAAAAATTAGACTCAACGTATTATATAAAAAGCAGCAGGGAACAGACTTACTAAACTTATACTAACATACCCTTTAAAAAAACAAGCTTTTAATCTTCTGAAAAGGCTTCAGACTTTGCCATAATTACCTCTAAATTCCATGTTAGGCACGATAACCTTTTCACAGATACTTGTCAGCGTGTTCTGGTCCTCAAACAGATTCTTATAGTGAGGTCTCTCACAAACTGAAGCCAGAAACTGAATTGCATTACTTACTAACTGGGAAAAAACAAAAACAAAAACACAAAAACAGGCATATTTTTAAGAGCAAAACTAAATCATTTACTTCTTGGGGGAGGTAGGGAGGGAATGTCTTAATTATCTGTCTCTCCACCATCATCTTACCAAGTCATATTTAACCTCTTGACCTGTTGTAACCAGTAAATTCCAGATGGCTGTGACAAAGCGAGGCAGGTACCGCTGAAATTCCTCATCATACTTTTGTGCATAGAGCGCAGCATTATCACAGATCTGGGATTTTAAGAGCTCCAACAAGCCGGCTTCCTCTTCATCCTCATATAAGAGAAAACAGAAAACTCAAACATACACGTATAATGTTATCATACATAGAGAATAGCTGTAATTCCTGAAACAAACTCCTTAAAAATGGAATCCAAAGCCTAGTGTTACAAATGGCATTGATGCCACTATCAATTTCTTCATTTAGTCTTTCAAATACAGAACAAATGAAATACTTCTCATTTATTAATCAGTGAGAGTAATTTCAAGTTTTCAAGTTAAAAAGACTTTTCTTCAGGTTGTTGAATTATAAAATATTTACATGTTAAAGTGAAAATAATGTATTCCTACAGAAATCTAAATGATAAAGGCCATATCACACTTTCCTTTGCAACATGGTCAGGTGTCTTGCTATCTCCTCCCAAAAGGCTGTCACTTCAAATATGTAAGATAATGCTGTAAGATTCTCACCAACAATACTCTGGTTATAAAGTATTAAACAGCAAACTAATTCAGAGGTCAAACTACGGTCTGCAGGCCTGCTGCCTATTTTTGTAAGTAAAGTTCTACTGAAATACAGCCTTGCTCATTCCTTCTTTACATTTATATAATTTATAGTATTGCCTATGGCTGCTTTCAACTCCAAATGGAGGGCTGAGTAGTTGGGACAGAGACTGTACAGCCCACAAAGCCAAAAATATTTACTACCTGAACCTTTACAGGAAAAGTTTGCCAACCCCAATCTAAACCATGACAGTCATTTATATGATGCTCTCTACTGTAACAGCAATCCATAAACACCTTTTAAACTGTACCATATGACAAAGAATTCAAATTTAGAAGAGATAAAAAGAACTCCCTAACAGGTGGCTCCTCAAGGCATAAACATAAGGAATGTTACATAGTAAGAGGACATAAGGTATAACTGGTTAAACGGGCTAAGAGCTCCATGTAAGAATCCTAGGTGAAAATCTTCCTTTAAAGTGTGAAGACGAGCTTTGTTTTTCTGAAGGCATTGTTTTTATTTCACTGGACTGAAAGAATTATGTCATAGGAGCCATAGCTTTTTTTGTTGCTTTAGTCGGTAAATCTCAGAGAAAATTTGCTATACACCCACTGAAACAATTCTCTCTGCACCCCACTGCCCAAAATTGATTTGAATCACCTATTCTAATTTTATCTGAAATTGAAGCATTCTCAGTATTTTACTTTTTATGTTTTTTATTTCTTGGGAAAGAGGTAGATCACGAATCTATTAATAAACAAACAAATGAGCAACACGAAGTAAGTGCCCTATGTTGGAAAGTATGCATTATTACAAACCCCAGACCAGAAACTGTAATGCATTACAAACCTTCATAATGTCCCCATTTTCCCATGCTGCGGATGCTTTTTAAAAAGAGGCTATTGTTGCAAAGGTTTATGTTTTCTTAGTATCTTCAGTGACGGTTTTCTATTTCATAAAATGGTCATAGTGTGAATACTCTGAGGCTTTCCTTTTAATAATGTAATGATATAGCCTTCTCTATAAATCGTGGACCTACCTACACCAGGCCCACAAGAAGAGTAATTCTGTATGTTACAAATAACCAAACATAGAACATCCCACATAATTAAATATTACTTGCATTCTTGAGTTCTACCTATCAACAGTGCAAGAGTAAAAAAAATTTTAGGATCCAGAATTTAAATGTTCAGTAAAACAGGAGACTTTTGATCTCTGGGTCTTGAGTTCGAGCCCTATGTTGGGCACAATTTACTTAAAAAATAAAGTAAATGTGGGGCGCCTGGGTGGCTCAGTTGGTTAAGCGGCCGACTTCGGCTCAGGTCATGATCTCGTGGTCCGTGAGTTTAAGCCCCGCGTCGGGCTCTATGCTGACCGCTCAGAGCCTGGAGCCTGTTTCAGATTCTGTGTCTCCCTCTCTCTAACCCTCCCCCATTCATGCTCTGTCTCTCTCTGTCTCAAAAACAAATAAACGTTAAAAAAAAAAATTAATTAAAAAATAATAATAAAGTAAATGTTCTCAAATAACTTTCATTTTTTGAAGTCTAATTATATTCCAAAGGTTTCAGAGGGCATTTTTTTTTTTACATATTTAAAAACTGAGATATAATCAAAATCTAATATTTCAAACAATTCTTCATTTAAAAAAAGGCTACTTGGGAAACATTTTAAAACAATACTTACATCAGTTTGTAGAAGCTTGTTATCTAATGTCAAGAGGGTATGAAAATTGTTCATCCAAGTTTCCATATTATCTTCAAAAAACTCAGGGAGATCCTAGAATAAACACTGACTTGAGACTTTTGATTAAAATAAATGTTATTTTAGTAAGTTTTGCCCCATGCCAAACATTTCCCACATACCTACTGCCTCAAGTCCACACTTTTCAGCCTGAGCCAACCATTAACTATTTAGACAAGACTTCTCTATTCCAGCTGGGTCTGGCAGCTGAATAAACCATTGTGTCTTATGTTTATACACTTTCAACCACAAAATGAGGCCACCTCTATTTCCTGTCCCAATCTAAATTTACTTTCTCTCGGAAGGTCTAAGACTGTATGAAACCTTTCCTTACAAAAACTCAGTGCTTACCAATATCTTCCTTTTCCTTTCTGAACTATCGCACTTATTGTAAGATGACCACCCATTCAAACTCATCATCTTAACACAGTTACTGATTTCCTGTGCCATAGTACTGCCTTTTTAATGAGGGATAAGCCCCCCAAGGTAAAGATTATATTTCCTCTTTTGGTTTCCTTAACTATGTCTAACAAGTTATTAAGAGCCTCAATTCTACCTGATTTCTAAAAATAGAATTCAAAAGAAGGTATAAGCAAAAACAGTGATATCCTTTAAGTAAAAATTTCTCAAACTGGTGTCCAGCAGAACACAGATGCGCATATGCCATTTTGGGATGTTCATCTCCTATTTCACCCATTCCTTTTAGAGAATGCTTTTCCTACCACTGTGAGTGTAGTCATGTTATGAGGATGACGTTCAGGTACTTGGCCCTGGCTATGAGCAATGAAAAAGCCAAATACCTTCCTCCTGTATATTTGACATCAAAGAATCAAAAGCAAGAAATACAACAAAACTGGGGCACCTGGGTGGCTCAGTCGGTTGAGCAACCAACTCTTGGTTTCGGCTCAGGTCATCATAGTTCGTGGGATGGAGCTAATAGCTATATGTGCTATTGTATGTGCTATATATTAGCTATCTGTGCTAACAGCATGGAGTCTGCTTGGGATTCATTCTCTCTCTCTCAAAATAAGTAAATAAACTTAAAAAAATTAAAAAAAAAAAGAAATGTAACAAAACTCACCTGAAAGTTTAAACTGTAGAACAATTTTGAGATAAGGATCAGGGAAGAAAAAAGGATCCTTAGGGCAGAGGCATCATTTGCATGGGTACTGCAGAGTTCAATAGTGGCCTTGGAAAGGAAATTAGGAACACAGTTTTAATGTTACTATAAACTTTAGTCAAATAAGGTGAGACTACTTATATCTTCTCCAAAATTTACCTTTTAAATAGTATACGGTCATATAAGAGATTCTGAAAAAATATATTACAACAGTATATATTTTTACATTGTCCATAATAGCACTACTAAAAAGTCCAATGTTGATATTTCAACTAGATCCTTCTACTCTCCTTTGTGCATATAAATATATTACAAAATTGTCTTTATCTGCTCTCATTAAATAATTCCCCTGCCACCTGGCATTTAATTTGTTTCCAATTATTTATTATTCTAACTATAATAAACAGGCTTATCTAAAACTATGCATACCTCTAATTTTTGCAGTATGAAATTCTACAAGTGTATTACCAAAGCAGAGCACTATACTATGAGCACAGGTTTTGCAAGCCAGATAAAACTGGATATAATCCAGACTCTTGTTCATCATGAGCATTACTTTGAGCAATTATTTTACTGAGCCCCAATCTCCTCATCTGTAATCTGAAAATAATGCCCACCTCAGAGAATGAGAATGAAGAAATACACATAAAATATCCTAGTACTTCGTGGAATATGTAAAAGACACTCAACAAATCTTACTTCCTATATCCTGGAGTTAAGAAATATGAATATAAAGGTTTTCTTAATGAAATGTCAAACTCCAGACACTACCATTTATAATCCAATGGACAGGACATCAGACTTCATTTCACTGCACTCTAACACTTTTAACATTAGTAAAACGAAATAAAAATCTGTGCCAACCCAATAGGTGGAAAATCTTGATTACGTTTTATCCAATTTTATTTTCTTAGATAAAAATGTACAGTCGGCGGGGAGCCTGGTGGCTCAGTCGGTTGAGTGTCTGACTTTGGCTCAGGTCACGATCTCACAGTTCTGGGGTTGGAGCCCCTTGCTCTTGCTGTCAGCACACAGTTCACTTCAGATCCCCTCCCCACCCCGCTCTCTCAAAAATAAATAAACATTAAGAAAAAATGTACAATCAGTAAGACATCCTAACCATGAAAAATTTCTGTGCACACTTTACATCTTAGAAGTTGTGAGTATCATACAACTTTCCTTTTTTGAAAACAGGAAAGGAGTAGCTTTTCCAGAGTTATTAGCAAAACTAGGTTAAGGCTTGGCTCCCTTTTTTATTAGCTGGGGGATACTGAATCCTCTCTCCTTATCTGAAAAAAGGTTAAAAATATATCTCTTTTGGGGTGCCTGGCTAGCTCGGTCAGAAGAGCATGTGACTCTTAATCTTGGCATCTTGAGTCCAAGCCCCTTGTTGGGTATAGGGATTACTTAAAAAAACTTAAGAGGAAAAAAAAAAACGGGGGCACCTGGCTGGCTGTTGGTGGAGCACGTGACTCTTGATCCCATTGGGGTTTTAAGTTCAATCCCCACATTGCACATGGAGATTGCTTAAAAATAATTAAAAAAAAAATTTTTTTTTAATCTTTCAATCTTATAGGAATCTTAGAGATAAAGAACATGTTTAGGAAAGCAGCCTGTGCACCATAAGATGTACAAATATATAAATTAATTAGCTGAACTATATGTAAAAGTCAAATCAAAATGGGGAGCGATTCCTTTAGAAACACACATTCAGGCAAACCATAAGAGACTCTTAAGGACTGAAAACAAACTGAGGGTTGATGGGGGGTGGGGGAGAGGGGAAAGTGGGTGATGGGCATGAAGGAGGGCACCTGTTGGGATGAGCACTGGGTGTTGTATGGAAGCCAATTTGACAATAAATTATATTTTAAAAAATAACAAACATTCAAATACTTGAGTGAAATATGATGTCTTGGATTTGCTTTTAAGTATTCCTACAAAGGAGAGGAAGGGAGGGGGAAAAAGTAATACTGTTAACCTTGTGTAACAGTAACAGATACATGGGAGTTAATGAGATCATCTTCTCTATTTCTGTACAGGTTTGGAATTTTTCAAAAGAAATGCTGCTCTAAGTATTACCTATCAAATAGACTTAAAGCATTCTCTTAAATAAAATCCACACAAATAATTAAGCAGTTTAAAATATTAAGTAATTTTACAGTATCACAAAGATAGTATTCCATTACCTTAAATAGATTAGTCAAAGGTAAAGCAAAGGCATCCAGAACAAGTTTAATTTCAGTCCATAACTCATTAGACTTAAATTCATGGCGATATCTAAAAAATTAAGGTAAAGTAGGTAAATTTACAAGCTTTATGTTTATTGACTTTAGGCCTTCAAAGATAGATTAGACTACTTAAGAAACAAACATAATAATGAACTGAGAAGCTTATCTCTTATTCTAAGATTACCAAGTTCAAAGGAATGACAACAGTCACAAAAATACAACTATTTACACAAACAAAAGCATTTGAAAAAAAGTATTTAAAAAATATGAATTGGGCCTCCTGGGTGACTCAGTTTAGCTTCCAACTCCTGATTGCAGCTCAGGTCATGATCTCACAGTTGGGGAGTTTGAGCCCTCTGTGTTGACAGCAGGAAGCCTGCTTGGGATTCTGTGTCTCTTCCCTCTGCCCCTCTCTCTCTTAATAAATAAAATTAATATTTTATAAATATATGAATTTATCGGGGCGCCTAGCTGGCTCAGTTGGAAGAGCATGAGACTCTTGATCTGGGGATTGTGAGTTTGAGCCCCAAGTTGGGGGTACTGATTACTTACAAATCTTAAAAAAAAAAAAAAAAAAAAAAAGAATTTATCAATACCTTTTAAATAAAGAATGCGCTGTACGAAGGACTCCATTAATAACATGGAAATCTCCACTCTGAAAACGATTCACCATTTCTGTCAACAAGTCAGGCCATTTCTGAGGGAAATCTTCTCTGCCAATAATGCTAATAGCATCACTTAACTGGAGCGGGAAGGGAAAAGATTAATTAGATCAAAGCTTTGCAAACAAGCATCCTTAAATAGTAGGGCCTTACATTACCTGCTTCTGAATTTGCTCTGGGCTGCTAAGCATCAAGTGCACTATGTTGGCTTTAATAGCTACACGGTCAGCTTCGCAAATTTTGTTCGGTTCATCTTCAACCTTAAAAGCAAAACATCAATACCAAGTAACATGAAGTCCATATCCATGACCATATGGGTTTACAGATAAAAATGTATATTCTATCCCAAATGCAAATATTTTACATACAAATCAATGAGCTTCACTGGCTCCCTGATGCCAATGAAAAATCTGAGTTCTATATGTCAACCATTCTCAGAACACATGGTTAAAGTCTTTATGGACATGCACGGCACAGGCCACATCCATCTCCAGAACCTTCAATCTGACCCTTGCCTTAAGTCAGAGGTCTTTTCAATGAAAACTTCTTGATCATTACCAGTTGGAAAACATCCAGGACTACATCACTCAAAGAGGTTCTGGAAGTCTCACCACTTTTACAAATCAAGATAGAAGAAGAGGGCTAGCGTGTCTGCAAGCAGAGGGATGGATTTTTAAACATCCTACGTTTCACTAGTTGTTTCTTCACTATGTGTGGTAACACCTAACTGCACAAGCTTAAAAACACTATTTACTACATATACTACCTCATAAACTCTTTCACGAAATGAAGACAAAAGAATTCTAAATAAATATTTAGGGCATATTTATAGTTGACTTTTTAGAAAAACTGACCTTTTTTGTCAACCTTAATACTTTCTAAATATCATCACTGCTATCACTTCTAAACAATTCTTTTTTTTTTTCTTTACCCTAAGTCAGGGTTTCCTCAATCGCAACATTACTGGCATTCTGAGTCAGATAAATCTTTGGTATGGGAATCTTTTTTGTACGCTGTAGGGCAGTTACCAGCATCCCTGGTTTCTACCCACTAGACCATAGTAACACCCTGGCCCCCCAGCTATGACAACCAAAATGTCTCCAAAGATTTGCAGGCAAAATTACCCCCCATTGAGAACCACTGTCATAAGGAAGGGAAAATACCTTAATTTCTAATTTTGCAATTAAACTTGCAATATAATAGGATTCACCTTAAAATTAGAATCTATTTCCACATACCCCTTATTAAAAACTCCAAATCTAAATTATTTCATTCTACAAATTTTTAATATATGTAACATGGTTTTACAACTGTGTTTAATTTTTTCCAGTCCATAAGAGACACTGCTTCAATTATTCAGTAAGATCTGTGTCTTCCCACAGAATCTCTCTCCAGTTGACAATGAGCTGATGTTCAAATTCAACCATAATGGAGCCTGGGTGGCTCAGTCAATTCTTGATCTTGGCGCAGGTCATGATCTCGCAGTCTGTGGGATGGAGGCCCATACCAGGCCCTGTACTGGCGGCATGGAGGCTGCTTGGGATTCTCTCTCTCCTCTCTCACCGCCGTCCATGTCCCCCCCCCCCCCCACCAAATAAATAAGCTTAAAAAAATTTTTTTTTTCAACCATAATGGAGGCAAAAACCAAGTCTCACACTCTACCAACCTGGGTTAGCAAGTTCAAGTTATCTATATGAACTCAAATGAAACAATAGGAACTTTGGAGAAGCATCCTGTCTAGCTTTTGTTAAGTCTTTCAGAATCTCTATATAGACAAATCATGTCATCTGTGAACAAAGCTTTATGTTTTCCTTCCCTATCAGTATACCTTTTCCTTCCTCTTATTCCATTAGCAACGACTTCCAATACAATGTTGAAAAGGAGTGATGAGAGGGGACGTCCTTGCTTTGTATCTCATCTTAGTGAAAAAGTTTCAAGTTTCTCACCATTAAGTAGAATATTAGCTCTAGGCTTTTTGTAGTTAGTCTTTATAAAGTCAAGAAAGTTCTCTTCCATTCCTAGTTTACTGACAGTTTTACCATGGATGGGGGTAGGATCTTGTTAAATGCTTTTTATTCATCTACTGATATGATGCATTAACTGATTTTTCAATGTTGAACCAGCCTTGCATACCTAGGATAAATCCCACTTGGTCATAGTTTGTAATTCTTTTTACACCTTCTTGGATTTGATCTGCTAATATTTTGTTGAAGAGGGTTCTATTTAATTTTATCTTTAATCTGTGTCTGAATCTTTCAGGAGCGCTGCATATATAAATCTTAAACATACAGGTTATGAGACTGTGTGTTCACAAAATACTTACAATTCTCCAATTTCTTTTAATATAGTTCTTGAATGTTACTGAGGCACACACTTTGATAACATTATCCTGGGACTTTTCCAGCAAAGTTAAAAGCAACAGTGGGTAATTCTGATTTCCTTCTACAGATTCAAGAAACTTCTCAGCTGTAAAAGAATTTTCATGTTAGAAGATTTGTTACTTTAACCAAATCTTTCCATTTTATATACAGGTGAGCTATGTAGATCTGATTAAAAGCATCAAAAAAGTAGGGGCACCTGGGTGGCTAAGTTGGTTAAGTGTCCAACTCTTGATTTCAGCTCAGGTCATGATCCCAGGGTTGTGGGACTGAGCCCGCATCAGATTCCACACTGAGTGTGGAGCCTGCTCAGGATTTTTTCCCTCTCTCCTCTCTCTCTGCCCCTTCCCTTCTTGCACTGTCTCCCTCTCTCTAAATAAACAGTTTCAAATCACTTTACCATCCATTAAAACTCACTTGAGGGCACCTAGGTGGCTCTGTCAGTTAAGTGTCAGACTCAGGCTCAGGTCATGATCTCAAGGTTTGTAAATTTGAGTCCCATGTTGGGCCCTGTGCTGAAAGTTCAGAGCCTGGAGCAGGCTTCAGATTCTGTGCCTCCCTCTCTCTCTGCCCCTCCCCTGCTCACATTCTGTCAAAAATAAATTCTGTCAAATTCTCTGAAAAATAAATAAACATTAAAAATTTATTTATTTATTTATTTATTTATTTTTTAGTTAAAAAAAAAACACAAAAAACACCTCACTTGACTCTGGCAAACCTGTAACATGGCCTGACTGACTGATCACCCCTGCAGAAGGAGAATCTGCTTCTCAGATTAAGTGACTCTCTGGCAAATTCATAATGAGACCTTCTTCAACTTAGGATGGGACTATGTCCCGATAAAAGCATGCTAAGTTCAAAATGTCAGAAGTCAAAACTGCATTCATTATACCTAATGTACTCATTAGCCCAGCCTACCTGAAAGTGCTCAGAACACTTAGATTAGCCTACAGTTGGGCAAAACCATCTATTGCAAAGCCTATTTTATAACAAAGTGTTTCTATCTCATGTAATTTGCTGAGTACTATACTGAGAGTGAAATCAGAAAAGTTATATGGGTACAGAATGGTTGTCAGTGTGCTGGTTGTTTACCTTTGTGACAACATGACTGAATGGGAGCGTGGCTTGCTGTCACTGCCCAGCACCGTGAAACAGTACTGTACTGCCGCCTATCACTGGCCCAGGGAGAAGTTCAAAATTCACAATCTGAAGTATGGTTTCTACTAAATATGTGTTGCTTTTGCACCAACCTATCATCAAAAATTCACTGAGGGATGGATGGGGCACCTGGGTGGCTCAGTCAGTTGAGCGTCCAGCTTCAGAGCAGGTCATGATCTCACGGTTTATGGGTTTGAGCCCCGCGTCGGGCTCTGTGCTGGCAGCTCAGAACCTGGACCCTGCTTCGGATTCTGTGTCTCCCTCTCTCTCTGCCCCTACCCCACTCGCGCTCTGTCTCTCAAAAATGAAGGAAAAAAAATTATAAAGAATTACAGTAAAAAAAAAAAAAAAAAATCACCAAGGGGCACCTGGGTGGTTCAGTCAGTTGAGCGTCCAACTTCAGCTCAGGTCATGATCTCACGGTTTGTGGCTTCGAGACCCACACTGGGCTCTCAGCTGTCAGTGTAGAGCCTGCTTCAGATCCTGTCTCCCTCTCTCTCTCTGTCTCTCCCCTACTCATTCTCTCTCTTTCAAAAATAAATAAAAACACTAAAAAAATTTTCACTGAGTGGAACCATCAAGTTGAAGACTGGTCTGGTTTATTCCAGAAGGATTATTATTAGTACTATTAGTAATGGCAGTAAAAAAAATTTTATACTACTGTGATGAAAATCAAGTGAATTAATGCATGCTAATGTATATTTTTATTAATCATATGGGTCTGGTGCTTTACTCACATCTTGCATCTATTATTTCCTTAATTGTCACTACTACCCATAGGTATATTATCCTTATTTTAAAAACAAGACCCCTGAAAAAAATAAATAAATAAATAAAAAATAAAAACAAGACCCCTGGAGTTAGGTAGTCTTAAGATCACACAGCTAGATTTCATCACTGATAAAGTTTTAGTGCAGTCCTTATTCTACCATACTGGCCCTCAATGTTCTTCTCAAACTAAACATTGTTAATACCAGCAAAAAATACTCAAAGATTTTACCCACATATTTTCAACTCCTACACTTAAGGGATAATCAGTCTTCTGAGTTTACTGATCACAGTGAGGGTTTACAACATTTCCTCTTCACAAGCTTCATAAGGCAACACCTACCCTAAGGTCCCGATATGTATTGAGAAGGTCTCCTTTTAGCATCTATTAGTTTCTACAATTTAGTATTTTCTACAATCTACACCTCTCTTCTTTCTGAACTGGGTCCCAAGAGTTTGACGTCCATCCTCAAATCTTCCCTACTTTGTGCTCATCATGTCTTTTTTAAAAGATGAGGAATATGGGGCACCTGGGTGGCTCAGTCAGTTAAGCATCCAACTTCAGCTCAGGTCATGATCTTATGGTTCATGGGTTTGAGCCCCACATCGGGCTCTGTGCTGACAGCTCAGAGCCTGGAGCCTGCTTCAGATTCTGTGTCTCCCTCTCTCTCCGCCCCTCCCCTGCTCACATTCTGTCTCTCAAAACTGAATAAAACCGTTAAAAACATTTTTTTTTTAATAAAAAACAAAAGATGAGGAATGCTAGGGGGCGCCTGGGTGGCTCAGTAAGCTGAGAGTCAACTCAGGTCATGATCTCACAGTCAGTGGTAAGACTGAACACTGCATCAGGCTCAGCACTGGACATAGAGCCTGCTTAAGATTCTCTCTCCCCTTCTACCCCGCTCCTACTCATGCGTGCACGCTCTCTCTTCTCTCTCATTCCCTCTCTCTCTCTCAAAAAAAAAAAAAAAAAAAAAGATGAGGAATGGTAAACTGGAAAATGTTGGGGCGCCTGGGTGACTCAGTCAGTTAAATGTCTGACTTCGGCTCAGGTCATGGCCTCACAGTTCGTGAGTTTGAGCCCCATGTTGGGTTCTGTGCTGACAGCTCATAGCCTGGAGCCTGCTTTGGATTCTGTGTCTCCCTCTCTTTGCCCCTCCCAAGCTCACACTCTCTCTCTCTCTCAAAAATAAAAACATTAATAAATAAAATGAACTGGAAAATGATTTTCAAGAGGGACACACTATGGTTTTGTAGGAGTCTGGAAGGCTTTGGCTGTTTCCTCTCAGTGGTTAGCACTGCCCACAGGGCAACACACTGTATCCATGCTCTGGGGAAAAGCCCATATAAATTGCCAGATCTCTTTCTTAAATTGAAATCAATACCCTGAAAGAAATCTCATGAGTTTAAGTCAAATTATTTCTGTGCTCATTTCCTTCAACTTGCTCACAAAATATTTACAACGACATGTTTCTACACACTCAAAGAGCCTCAAAGTGTCTTCCAGTTCATCCATACCAGTCTCATCTCAAGAACCAAAGGAGCACAGTGCTATCTATAAGCTGAGATCCGCTACACACTTCAACCTCCAGATCATTTTCTAAAGATGTTGAGTCGGTCTAGTACAACCTGAGAAATGCTATGTTCATAACTCTTTCCAGAAACATCAATTTATTCCTACACTCTGTCCCTGGAATCGTAAAACAGTAACCACCTCACCTTACAAACACACAATTATTAAAAATCATTTTCAACACAGGGTTTGCAGAGGCTTTCTGGGAAAGTCTAAGAAGATTACAGCCATTAATTTTCCTTCCTCCAAGAACACATTACTTCTTTAAGCACTAATGGGGAAAACCACAATTTTCCCTCTCAGAAATCACAAGGCTATCCTAGAAGAGAATGGATGTATTAACATGTTTACAATTCTACTTATTTTACAGAACATAAATCTTCAACACACACACATACACACACGCACTCACTCATTTCTTTGTGAGGCCATGCTAAAAGCCTCTTTCTGAGCATGCACATTAGTATGTTCTGCAGAAGCGGGATGAGCATACCTGGTTTTAATAAGGCTTACATTGAGAACCATCAATTTACTACCCCTCCCACAAGAGACATCTGGCTCTCAGAAGTAGTTTGCTTTTTCTGCACAGTATTTCAATTTTTTGAAGTCAGATGTTATCATTTAAAAATGACGACATTGCACACTTCACAGAAACGTCTTTTATTTTTGAAGCAAAGCTGGAAATCTGATCCAGCAAAACTGGTTTGAATCCCCCAAAGTTAGCTCATCCCAAAAGCCCTTAACCAAGGTATGTAAGTCACATATTACCAGTCCCCACTTGGCCTGCCTCCAACATTTACCTTCACATCTGACTCCTGTGGGCATCTGAGTTTACAATTCCAAGCTTAGGGGCACTTGGGTGGCTTACAGGGTTAAGCATCCAACTCTTGATCTCTCTTGTCTGACTTTGGGTCAGGTCATGATCTCCCGCGGTTCAGGAGTTCAAGCCCTGCATTGGTCCAGCACTCAGTGCAGAGCCTGCTTGGGATTCTCTCTCTCTGCCTCCCCTGCACTTGACAGGCACACGCTCTCTCTCTCTCTCTCTCTCAAAATAAATAAACTTAAAAGGAAATCTAAGCTTATACTAAATTTCTAACAGAAACTGGTCAAATACAGAAGAGAGGAACCTTGGTCTTAAAATGTATTAATTAAATCAAACTCAACATGGGGATTATGAGACTGTTTCATTACCTGATTTAATTAATCACTTTTTAGGCAATTAACTTTCATCTCTGTGCCCTAATTATTATCTCTCTAAAACTGGCAAATGTGGGGATTTTCAGAAAGGTGAAGGGACAAGGTATTCTAGACACAGTGCTTTTTAATCCAAGACACCAAATAAAAGAGATTTTACTCAAAAAACAAAACCAAACCAAAAACACCCATCACCATACATTACAGCAGCTATAAGCAGCCAACCATCTACTTTATAGCTGGAGAATGAAAAAGAAACTATGCCTGAAAATCAAAGTGTAAATCTTTTTTAACTTACAAATACAGGTAGATTATGCAAAGGTTTTCCTCACCTGTTCTTAAAGAATAGATCAAACCACAAAACATCTATTCTCTTTACCTGGACGTCTGATGGCAGGATCCGGATCAAGAGTTTTCTTTAAATATTCTGTTAGCGTTTGCAAATTTGCATCGCTGAGCTCCATTGCCATAGAACCTAAAACAAAAAATGAGGTTTGGTAAATTGGTCACATTGGGACATAGTGATTTACATAAAAGAGTACTTTTGTATTATGGGTCTTCCCCTCTCTGAAGGTCATCCATTTGTTACATTTTAAGGTATGGGCTATATAAGCCTGACTCAGCTCAGACAAGGTTCCAGAAGTTAATGGGCTTTTTTGAAAATGGTTAGCTAATTTTGAGATGAAGAATATACATACCACAAAGTAAAAAAAGAAGGTGTAGAAAAACAAAGCTGAATAATTGATCAAAGTCACATAACATTTATTAGATTTAATGCTACAAAAAAGGGCAGACAAGAGTTTAAAAAAAGACTCAGTAGGAACTTTTTTTAAAAAGGCCCACCATAGGGGTGCCTGGGTGGCTCAGTCGGTTAAGTGTCCGACTTTGGCTCAGGTCATGATCTCACAGTTCGTGGGATGGAGACCCATGTCAGGTCTGTGCTTTCAACTGGAGCCTGGAGCCTGCTTCAGATTCTGTGTCTCTCTCCCTGCCCCTCCCCTGCTAGCACCTGTCTCTCTCCCTCTCAAAAATAAACATTAAAAAAAATAAATAAAAGGGGCCACCAAAAGAAATTACAATTTTAAGAAGTAAGGATCCCATAAAGAGTTCTGAGATTAAAGAAACCAGAATAAATTTCTTTGTGCACAACATGCAATCACAAGCACTGACAACAAACCAGATGCTAAGAATCTGTACCTGGGGAGAGAATGCTGGGGTTCAGAGGATGACAGCTATTATTATGATTAAAAAGGAACCTTCTACACTAAAAGCAAAGATAAGCAAGTGGGACTACATCAAACTAAAAAGCTTCTGCACAGCAAAGGAAACCATCAAAATAGAAAAGGCAGCCTACCAAATGGGAGCAATTATTTGCAAATCATATATCTGATAAGAGGTTAATATCCAAAATATATTTTTAAAAACCCACACAACTCAGGGTGCCTGGGTGGCTCAGTCAGTTAAGCCGTCGATTTCGGCTCAGGTCGTGATCTCACAGTCTGTGAGTTCGAGCCCCGCATCAGGCTCTGTGCTGGCAGCTCAGAGCCTGGAGCCTGCTTCTGATTCTGTGTCTCCCTGTCTCTCTGCCCCTCCCCTGCTTGCTGTCTTTGTCTCTGTCTCTCTCTCTCTCTCAAAAATAATAAACATTAAAAAAAAAAAAAAAAAAACCCACACAACTCAAAAGCAAAAAAAAAAAGAAAAAAAAAATCTGAGTAAAAAATGAGCGGAAAATCTGAACATTTTTCCAAGGCACAGAGATGGCCAACGGTTACATGAAAAGGTTCTCAACTTCACTAATCATCAGTAAAATGCAAATCAAAACCACAATGAGACATTACCTCACACCTGTTAGAATAGCAATCATCAAAAAGACAAGAGATAACAAGTGTTGATGAGGATGTGGAGAAAAGGGAAGCTTTGTGCACGGCTGGTGGGAATGTAAACTGGTGCAACCACTGTGGAAAATAGTATGGAGATTCCTCAAAAAATTAAAAATAGAACTATCACAGATCATGTGATCCAGAAATTCCACTTCTGGGTATTTCTCAAAGGAAGTGAAAACATTAATTCAAAAAGATATCTGCACCTCTATGTTCACGGCAGCATTTTTTTTTTTTTTTTTTTTACAGCAGCCAAGACAGGGAAATAACCTAAGTGTTCATCACTGGATAAATGGATACAGAAAATGTGATAATGTGTATACAATGGAATATTATTCAGCCGTAAAAAGGGTAACCCTGCCACTTGTGACAAAACGGATAGTTTTTTTTTTTTTTTAATTAGGCTGTATGCCCAACGTAGAGGTTGAACTCATGACCCCAAGATCAAGAGTTGCATGCCCTAACTGAGCCAGCCATGTGCCCCCTGGACGGACCTTGAGGGCATTATGCTAAGTGAAATAAGTCAGAGAAAGATAAATACCGTATGATTACTTTAATGTGGAATTTAAAATTTAAACAAACAAAACACACCAGAGCTCATACATATAGAGAACCAAATGGTGGTTACCAGAGGTGGGGCTTAGGGGTGTATGAAATGGGTGAAGAGGGTCAAAATGTACAAAATTCCAGTTATAAGTAAGTCATGAGGATATAATGTATAGCATGGTGACTATAATTAATAATATAGGGGGCACCTGACCAGCTCAGTTGCGGGGGAACATGGAACTCTTGATCTTGGGCTTGTGTGTTCAAGCACCACATTGAGTGCAGAAATTACTAAAATAAATAAACAAACAAACAATACTATATTGTGGGGCAGCTGGCTGGCTCAGTCGGTAGAGCATGGGACTCTTTATCTTGGGGTCATAAGTTCCAAGCCCCATGTTGGGCACAGAGCCTATGTAAGAAAAACAAAGTTCTAATGACAAAAAAAAAAAAAAAAATCTGTAAGGGTGCCTGAGTGGCTCAGTCAGTTAAGCATCTGACTTCAGCTCAGATCATGATCTCACAGCTGGTGAGTTCAAGCCCCACATCCAGCTCTGTGCTGACAGCTCAGAGTCTGGAGCCTGCTACAGATTCTGTGTCTCCCTCTCTCTCTGCCCCTCCCCTGCTCTTGCTCTGTCTCTCTCTCTCCTCTTCAAAAATAAATAAACATTAAAAAAAACTTTTTTTTTTAATCTGTAATTATGTTTACTGATGGATGTTAACTAGATGTGCTGTGGTCATTTCACAATATACACATATATTACTCATTGTATTATACACCCGAACCTAATGGTAATATGTCAATTACAGCTCAATTAAAAAAAGGTAACAACTTAAAAAGGGGGGGAGGATGGAAGGTCTCCATGGCTCAACTGGTTAAGGTTAAACGTCTGACTCTTGATTTCAGCTCAGGTCACGATCTCACGGAGTGAGTTCAAGAAGCCCCCTATCAGACTCCTCACTGACAGTGCAGAGCCTGCTTGGGATTCTCTCTCCCTCTCTCTCTCAAAATAAGTAAACTTAAAAAAGTAACAATTTTATTAAGTAAATATTCAAATCTTAAACAACACCAAATATAAATCACAGAACACACTGCCACTGACCAAAAAAAATTCACATCTAATACATTCTAATAATAGAATTCCAATAATTCTAAACTAAATCTATGGCTTATACTCACATGACTGATGACATAAAGAAATACAGACAGAAAAAACAGCACATATATACAGATTATAAGAGTGAGTGCGTGCACACATCATTCTCCATAAACAAAAAGCTTGAGAATGCTATAAGAGGACTCTGTGGTCTCCAGGTTGTTGCTGAGTAGGTAAAATTAAGTGCAAAATGACAGAACTTTCTGGGGTGATAAAAAATGTTCTAAAACCGTGCTGATGAGATGGTGGTGACAGATGCACAACTGTATACAATTATTAATGACACTCACCAAAAAGTACACTTCACATGAACTCACAGTAAGTTATACTTCAATAGTTATTTTTTAAAACTGCACTTCTGCGTAGATCCCAGGACACAGCTTTAGGGAAAAAGTCACACTAGCTCCCAGGAACTTAGGAAATGTCGCCTTTTCAAGGCAACCATGCACCCAACTAAATTTGGAGCTTCTAGAACAAAGAAGAAAAAAATTAAGTATGTAATAATTTTTGTAAAATGTAATTAAGCTAAGTGGAAAAAAAGTCAAATACACCACAATTCAAACTATGTAAAAAAAAAAATTTAGGGGTGGCTGGCTGGCTCAGTTGATAGAGTGTGCAACTTTTGATCTCAGGGTGCAGGGTTTTAAGTTCGAGCCTCACACTGGGTACAGAGATTACTTAAAATCTTTAAAAAATGTATACATACCCCCATCTATAGAAAAATACACTCCAAAATGTAAACAGTGATAAATGTCTATGTGATGAACACCGGACATTTTTGTTCTCTTCATATTCCTTTTAGATTTTCCTGATATCCTACAGAACTACCTATATGTATTACACTTACAATCAGAAAGTTATTAAAATCTTACGGCATTTTTAAGGGGACCTAGGGGGCTCAATCAGTTAAGCATCCGACTTTGGCTCAGGTCATGATCTCAGTTTGTGAGTTTTAGCTCTGCACAGGGCTCTCTGCTATCAGCATAGAGCTCCCTTCAGATCCTGTCCCCTTTTCTCTCTCCTCCCCTGCTTGCGCTCTCTAATAGTAAATAAACATTAAAAAGTAAGTAAATAAAATTTTGTTGTCTTTTTAAAATGACCTTGTCACAGGTAATTAAATTTAGGCTCTCAATGGAGCTTACATATTAGTTGGAAGACAAGACACAACTGTGATTCCAGCTACAAACTAATCCCTTTCCTGCAGTTTTGAAATCCAAAAATCTATAAACTGAAAGGTTTTTTTTGTTGTTGTTTTTTAAGTTTGTGGCAAACTCATTTAGCAGCAAAACCTGGCCCAAACTGCCTGAGGCTATAAATAAAGTATCTTACTTTGTATAAAAATGTCTTACTTAAGAAATACTAACGTGTTTGCAGAGTGCTACCCCGCATCCCATAGAGAAAGTTGCATAATCCACAGTATGTGCATCCAAAAAGAGCCTGAAACACATTTGTCCCCTGGAGTAGAGGTGCCAAATCAGTCACACAAAAACTTAACTGTTAGGAGGTTGTTAACAAGAGAGTCACTTGGCCTACATTTCCATGTGGGCCAAGATTTCCAAGAGGCTGAGTCTTGAGTTGAATTTGAAGGATACATGTAACTGGAAAGGCAAAATAGAATGAAGACCCATCCAACACAAGAACTAGTGTGAGCAAAGTAACAAATAGGAAGCTACATAGCTCCTTTGGGGAACAGTGGAATTGGAGGCTGAGATCAGATCATATTATTAGATCCTTAAGACTTAGCTGAAGAGTTACATGATTTAATGTACAATAGGAAGCCACTACGGTTTTTTTGAAATGGGTCAAAACTTAATGAAAGTGGAGTATATGAACTTTGGGCTGGTAATGGTTTCCGGAATGGAGCTGAAGGGAACAAGTGAAGATCTGTTAGGACACTTTTTTTTTTTTTTAAACGGGACAATCTATGAATCAGGCACATCTATGAACCAGGCACAATGCTATGAACCACAATCTATGAACCAGGCACAATGCTAAATGTTTTTGTATGCTTAATATCATTTCATATAAGCATTTTACATACAAGAAGACTCAGAGAGATTAACTTGCCCCAAGTCACACACAGTTAATAAAAATCAGATTCAGGAACGCCTGGGTGGCTTGGTTGGTTACGCGATCGGCTCTTGGTTTCGGATCAGGTCATGATCCTGCGGTTCATGAGTTTGAGCCCTGTGTCAGGGTCTGTGCTGACAGCGCAAACCTGCTTGGGATTCTCTCTCTCCCTCTCTCTCTCTGCACCTCCCCTGTTCGCTCCTGCTCTGTCTCAAAATAAATAAACTTAAAAAAAAAATCAAATTCAAATCAGTCTGACTCTATAGGTCTACTCTCTTCCTACCAAGGCTATCTTGTCTCTCAGGTGGAAGAAATAATGACAGAAGCCTGACCTAGAATGGAAGCACTGGGAATGGCAATAGAAAGGACATGTTGAGGAAGGGAGAAAGGGAGAAAGGAAGAAAGAAGGAGGAAGGGAGGAAGGGAGGAAGGGAGGAAGGGAGGAAGGGAGGAAGGGAGGAAGGAAGGGAGGGAGGGAGGGAGGGAGGAAAGGAGACAGATAGACAGACAAAGGGCTATAGTTAATGCTGTGCCTGTGCAGCTTATACCTCCACAGCCAGAAACCACAACCTTCTAAGGAGAATGATTTGTTTGAAACTATCTGTATTCTCCTTATTAGAAACTGGAAACATTTTTATCATAAGGGAAGCCAATATTCTGACTGTTCTAGTAGATTCGCCCACCAATCTATTCACTTCTTTTGACCCAGGACAAAACACTCCATGGCATGAATATTAAGTCCTACTCAACCATACACACAATTTGAGAGGCCACCCTTTCTGGGTTTTATATCAAAAGTTTGGAAAAGGTAGGGGTGCCTGGCTGGCTCACAGTCAGTGGAGCATGTGACTCTTGATCTAAGGGCTGTGAGGTCAAGAGATCCTTAAAAATAAAATCTTACAAAAAAATAGTTTGGCAAATGCTATACATCATAATCCCCTTTTGGAGATTCACCTTAAAGTCTTCAGGAACTGAAGCAGTAAGTTATCAGGTTAATGTTGTTTAACCCAGAGTTCCCCCTCATTACTTGGCCACAGAACTACTTCATTATATAAAACTTTGCAACATGTGATTTAATCAATTTATTTCCCATTCTTTTTTTGTGTTGAAATGCTCGATCTGTTATGAAATCATGAAAGTTGGCTGTTGCCAAGCAAAATTATTTACATCAGTATACACGAGCTTAAAAAATACGAAACAAAACTCATCTTGCTCTATCACACAAATTTGTCCTACCTTTTTGAGATTTACGCAAGGCAGCATGTTAGAAACTGTGTGTGTGCGTTGGGAGGATTAGAGATTAATTGGATCTATTCTGTTGAGTTTAATACACTCCTCAATAATTTTGCATTTCACTAACTTTCTTCATTATGTTCCTATAGCACTGTACGTATCACAACCAAAATCTCTTAGATTCCTCATAATTTATCTGAATTAAAAATCCAAACTCTTTACCATGGCAAAGTCTTATGCAATCTGACACCTGTCAACCTCACCTACCTTCCTTTTGGCTCTGTGCTCAAGCCACAAAGCCTTCCCTCTGTTGCTTGAACCAGCCAAGACAGTTCTCCATGCCTGTAATAATGCTCTTCCTTCTAATCTGATACTGGGCATCATTCAGCTGTCAGCCCACCATCAACTTCTTAAAAAGGCCTTCCATCACTATCATCTACACTATTAACAGCAGTAACATCATCTGAAATAGCTTTTTTGCTTTTTTTAAGTATCTTTAATGTAACTGCTATCCTTATTTGTAAGCTCCTTAGGGCAGGGACTTTGTATGTCTTGTCTCTGTAAGCCCAGGACTTTTACCACTGCCTGGCACATAGAAGATATTCAGTAAGCATTTGTTGCATGAACTAAAGGATGAGTCAATGTCAATCAACTAGCTAAAACAGGAGTTCCCGGTATGGATTAGAGACTATTCTTCAAGGATCAGTTATAAGGAACCCCAACAACATAGGAATTCAGTTACATGACCAACTTACCCACCATAATTCATTTCTGTTCACTTAAAAGTGTTTCAAGGAAGAAGTGAATCCGACAGACTTCAAGCTGTATTACAAAGCTGTAATCATCAAGACAGTATGGTACTGGCACAAAAACAGACACTCACATCAATGGAACAGAATAGAGAACCCAGAAATGGACCCACAAACGTACAGCCAACTAATCTTTGACAAAGAAAGAATATCCAAGGGAATAAAGAATGTCTCTTCAGCAAGTGGTGCTGGGAAAACTGGACAGCGACATGCAGAAAAATGGACCTGAACCACTTTCTGACACCATACACAAAAATAAACTCAAAATGGATGAAGACCTAAATGTTAAGACAAGAAGCCATCAAAATCCTTGAGGAGAAAGCAGACAAAAACCTCTTTGACTTTGGCCATGACAACTTCTTACTCAACGCATCTCTGAGACAAGGAAAACAAAAGCAAAAACGAACTATTGGGACCTCATCAAAATAAAAAGCTTCTGCACAGCAAAGGAAACAATCGGCAAAACTAAAAGGCAACTGATGGAATGGGAGGAGATACTTGAAAACGACATATCAGATAAAGGGTTACTATCCAAAATCTATAAAAAACTTATCAAACTCAACACCCAAAAAACAAATAATCCAGTGAAGAAATGGGCAAAAAACATAGACACTTCTCCAAAGAAGACATCCAGATGGCCAATCGACACATGAAAAAATGCTCAATACCACTCATCATCAGGGAAATACAAATCAAAACCACTATGAGATACCACCTCACACCTGTCAGAATGGCTCATTAACAACTGAGGCAACAACAGATGCTGGTGAGGATGTGGAGAAAGAGGATCTCTTTTGCACTGTTGGTGGGAATGCAAACTGGTGCAGCCACTCTGGAAAACAGTATGGAGGTTCCTCAAAAAATTAAAAATAGAACTACCTTACAACAAGCAATTGCACTACTAGGTATTTATCCAAGGGATACAGGTATGCTGTTTCGAAGGGACACATGCACCCCCATGTTTATGGCAGCACTATCAACAATAGTCCAAGTATGAAAAGAGCCCAAATATCCATTGATAGATGAATGGATAAAGAAGATGTGGTGTGTGTGTATACATACAATGGAGCATTAGTCGGCAATCAAAAAGAAGGAAATCTTGCCATCTGCAACTACGAAGATGGAACTAGAGGGTATTGTGCTAAGCGAAATTAGAGAAAGACAAATATCATATGATTTCACTCATATGAGGACTTTAAAACACAGAAAAGATGAACATAAGGGAAGGAAAGCAAAAATAATATAAAAACAGAGGGGGACAAAACATAAGAGACTCTTAAATACAGAGAACAGAAGGTTAGTGGAGGGGCTGTGGGTGGGGGGATGGGCTAAACGGGTAAGGGGCACTAAGGAATCTACTCCTGAAATCACTGTTGCACTATACGCTAACTAACTTGAATGTAAATTAAAAAAATAAATTAATGGGGTTCCTGGGTGGCTCAGTTGGTTAAGTGTCCGACTTACGGCTCAGGTCATGATCTCATGGTTAGTGAGTTCGAGCCCCACATTGAGCTTTGCGTTGACAGTGCAGAGCCTGTGTCATCCTTTGTGTGTGTGTCTCTCTCTCTCAAAAATAAACAAACATTAAAAATAATTTAAAAAAAGAAAAGAAATAAATTCTTTAAAAAAGTGAATTTGAGATCTATCCTATATTACTGTTCATATTATGTCAGTGTTCATACTTTTGTTTCAGGATTCTGCACTTGCCCTCCTCCCTGCCTGAACAGCTCTGCCTCTGGAGAGCTGCATGGCTCACTGCCCACTTCACTCAGGTCTTTTTCCAAAGTTGTCTCTTTTCAGAGATAAGTTCCTGGACCATCCTATCTAAAAGAGCACCCACATCAGTCACTCTCCATTCCCTTATTCTATTTTTCCAAGCTCCAAATTCCCAAATATTATTGGCCATATTACTTTGCTTTCTTGTTCACTGTGCTTCTCTCTTCCCTAGACTCTAGGTTCCATGAGAGTAGGGGCTTTGTGTTTTGTTCATTTCAATCTCCCTAGAGCTTTACAATAGTGATAAATACCTAATATATATTTCTTATACTATTTTCAAAAGCTACATTCCCTTGATTTTTCCATCAAAAGCATTATCATTTCACACGTTTGTTCTGGTCAATTGACTGAAAAATAAGAGGTGGGGAAAACTGATTCTAAGACCACATGATAGAATGATCCTAAAATGACAAAGTTGAGGTACTAAAATACGACTATTTGTAAGTTAAAAAAAAAGTGTGGGGGGGGGCACCTGCGTGGTTCAATTGGCAGAGCAACCAACTCTTGATTTGGGCTCAGAACTGACAGCACAGAGCCTGCTTGGGATTCTCTCTCTGTGCCCCTCCCCAATGCACTCTCTCTCTCAAAATAAAATAAACTTTAAAAAAGTGTGCATTGGGGACAGGGGAGATATACAAACATACATGCAACAATCCCTGAAAGTCAAAATACTACACAGACTCTACAATTTAGTATTAGTTAAGGAACTAAATATTTATCAACAAACCCTTTTTGTATCTCCTTAATGATAATGTCTATAAAACCAAATTATAAGCTTAGCCCTGATTTGGGAAAGCATGACAAATAAGGTAATTTTAGAGAATACTCCATAGGTATTCACCATACATGGGTAAAATCAAGGTCTAATTAAGCTACCTAATTTGGCCACGGGTGAAAGTTCTTTGACTTTTTAAAATATCAGCAATATGTAAACATAGAAAGTGTTACTGATTTTAAAATAAAGATTCAAACTAAAAATGGGAAATATATTCTTTTGCCTTTAAAAAAGGGGCGGCACTTTAGTTTTTCCACAGAACTATCTTTGGAAATCCCTACCAATTCAGTTAAAAAATAAAACACATGTGCCACAGTAACTCAATTATGAGAAACTTATCTAAATTCCAAGTCCTTCTTGTTGAATGAATGGCTGGACCTAAGTCTAGCCTCTTCCCACAGGCCCTCAGTTATGGATGAAGACTTGGAATAAAAGCTTTCCAAGGCCATCTCACAGACGTCTGTGACATAAGCTGATCCAAGATCTGTGCCTTTTCCTTAGATATTTCCTCCACATTAGAGAACCATTCCTGAGTCCTTACATCTGGGGAAAGGGAAAGAGTTCCAATGAATGAAAACTATCTGGCACATACACATCAAGAACATACCAAGGCACTTTGACCCACCCTCTGCTTTCTAATCACAGGAACATACCATTTAGAATCAAATCCGAACTCTATAATTGTCTACAAAGCCCTACCTGATCTGGCCCCTGGACACCTCTCCTTTCTTCATACACTACTGTAGCATGCTGGATTTTCCTCCAATATTCTAAGTCTATTCCTATCCTCGAGCCTTTGTACTTTCTAGATCCTCTGCCTAGAATCCTCTGTCCCCTCACCTTTCCATGGCTGGTCTCAGCTCATATGCCACCTTCTTCACCTGTCACTTATCAGTATCTGAAACTATCTAATTCATTTATTTGTATTCTTGTTTCTTTCTCCCACTAGGATATAAGGTCTCCACGGGAAAGGACCCTGTCCATGTTTATTTCTTCACTGTTTTTCCAGAGATTAAGTGGATGCTCTATAGTTATTAAATGAATAAAAGAACAAATTAATTCCAAAGCTAGAGCAGTGCTCTCAAACCCATCCAATCCTGTATCGGAAACCTCTGCGCCCACCGCTTCTCAGCCTTTTGGCTAAGATCAAATGTAGGAAACCTCTGTCCCAGCCCCCAAATAGCAGAAATCAAAGTAACCAGATGGGAAGAGAAAATTCCCTTGCATTGATGGAAAGAAGGGGAAGAGTCTTGGGGCGGGCGGGGTGGCGAGAACAGGGTGAACTAAGAGTCCCGGGAATTATGCAAAAACTGGAGAAACATGGGGCGCCTGGGTGGCGCAGTCGGTTAAGCGTCCGACTTCAGCCAGGTCACGATCTCGCGGTCCGTGAGTTCGAGCCCCGCGTCAGGCTCTGGGTTGATGGCTCGGAGCCTGGAGCCTGTTTCCGATTCTGTGTCTCCCTCTCTCTCTGCCCCTCCCCCGTTCATGCTCTGTCTCTCTCTGTCCCAAAAATAAATATAAAACGTTGAAAAAAAAAATAAAAAAAATAAAAAAAAACTGGAGAAACACACACAAGTAAAAACTTCGGATGGGGGTGGGGGGCGAGGGGATGAGAAAAGAACGCTGGTGGGATCCAAGAGTAAAAGTCCCCTTCTGTGCTTCCAAGGAATAATACCACGTGGCAAGCACTCATCACCAGAACACAACAACAAAGACAGGCAAGGTCCTTGCTCTTGAAGTTCACAGCCCAGCAGCCGAGAGACCGTGAACAACTCTAAGTAGTTCTAGATAATGACAAATGCTCTTAAGAGGTGAAAGAAAGAAGCCCTCAGAGAAGTTGGTCAAAGAAGGTGTTAAGAGGCGTGAAACAGGGAGCCAGTCTTGCAAACCTAAGAGGTCGGTAATTTTCAAGCAAACGAAAAGGCAGGTCCACACGCTTTACGGTGGGCACGAGCTTGGGACATTTAAGAAAACAGAAGTCAGCAGTACAGCTACAGCGGCTAAGAGCAGACGGGTGGAAGAGGCGGACAACGGTCACTTTAGGTGGGACTATGTAAACCACGGTAATGACTGAGTGGATTCTCGCAACCACTTTACCAAGCAGATTGTTTTCAAACCCACTTTGCGCATAACGAAATGGGAGACACCGAGGGATGAAGTGACTAGCCCTGCATTGCACTCCTAGCGAGAGGCCAAATCTGGAGCGAACCCAGGCCTTCCAATTCCAAAGCTCAGGCTCCGAACTACCGTATTATCGCGTTTCCCCCCCAAGAGCAGGACTCTACGTTACTGGGCAGGTGCAGGGACTAGGACATACTCCTTAACTCAGCAAAGTGAGATCACGATGCTCAGTTACGGTCGGGGAGACTGAAGCACAGGGAAGTTAAAGTTCCCCCCCTCTCAAATCAGAAAGTGAGTCGGGGCAAGAGGAGGTCTGGGCGGCGGCCGGCCCTCACCCAGCAGCCCGGCCGGACAGGCCTCGCCGCGGCACTCAGCTCACGTTGCGGGTGGCCGGGAGCGACGAGAACGGACGCGCAGGCGCGACCAATGAGAGGCGGCCTTCCCGAGCGGCCCGGCGGCGGCGCGACCAATCGGTGCGGCGCTGGAGGGGAAGGGGCGGACGCTCGGGCAGCTCGCGTTAGGCCGCGCCTCGGGGGCCCTCGCCCCTCACAGGCCCTGGGGCCGCCGGGCGTGGGCCCGAGCCTCGGGACGCCGCGAGGTGAGGTGAAGAGAGACCCGCCGGTGCAGGCAAAGACCTCGCCCGAGGGCGCCTCCCGAAGCCCGGGCCCGCATTCCGCTCTCGCCCAGAGGCGCGGTCCTTGCTTCCCAGCGCTCGGAAGTGTCAGGAGCGCCGCATCCCTCCCCTAGCTGGGTCCCAAGAAGCCACCCTGCCAGGCCGTGCACGCCCCGCGCCTCACCTCCTGGGGATACGGGAACGGAGAAGGGAATCTCAGCCGCGAACTGTGGCCGGCACTACCCACCCCTGCCGCTCCGCCTCACATTCAAACCCCGGCAAAATGGCGCGGCGGCGAGGCTGCGGCCCGGGCGCATGCGTGAGAGGGGCAGAGGCGGGGGGGCGGGGCCAGGAGCGCTCGGGCCCCACCCAAACTCGAAAGACCAATGGAGACGCGCTCCGTGTTTGCGCTGACGTCACAAGCGACAATGCCCTTTGGCTTAGATCACCGCCGCGGGCATCGCAATCCTCATCCTTCCCCCCCCCCCCCCCCCCCACCATGGACGCTGGTTCGGCCAGGGGCAGCTGGAGTGCGACCTCGTCTGACGTAGGGCTTCAGTGAGGCACGTAGTAGGTCTCATATAACTGTTGAACGAACTGCTCAAAGTCCTGTCCATAGCCTTAGACGGAGAACTTTCTGCCCCCTCGCAGAGCGCCTGTTTTAGAGCGAGAGAAGGAATAAACAAAATAATTTCAGATCTTGATAAGCGCTATGAGAAGAAAATTTAAAACAGGGTGATATGACAGGCAGTGACTTGGAAGGTCATTGGATGGTCAGAGAAGGCCTCTGAACAAGTGACATTTGGCCTGAGTTTCAACAAGGAGACAGCTGTGTGAAGATCAGGCGTGAACTAGGCTGGGGCTTAATGAAGCGCGGAGGAACAGGAGGCGGAAGGTAGAGAAGCCAGCAGGGGCCAGATGATGTAGGGCTCATAAGCCTTTTTAGACTGTGCCTTATGTGCATCCACTACAGGATGGCCACCAAATCTATATTTTATTTTATTTTATTTTATTTTATTTTATTTTATTTTATTTTATTTTATTTTATTTTATTTATTTTATTTATTTTATTTTATTTTATTTTATTTTATTTATTTTATTTTATTTTATTTATTTTAAAGTTTGTTTAAGCATGAACGGGGGGAGGGGCAGAGAGAGAAGGAGACAAAGAATCGGAAGCAGGCTCCAGGCTCTGAGCTGTCAGCACAGAGCCCGACGCGGGGCTCGAACTCACGGACCGCGAGATCATGACCTGAGCTGAAGTCGGACGCTTAACCGACTGAGCCACCCAGGCGCCCCCCAAATCTATATTTTAAAAGGCCCACCAGTTGCTGTGTGGAAATGGACTGTATGGGGGGAAGAGCTTGAAGCAGGGGAGACTGGAGGCCTCCAGGAGAGAGATGAGATGCCCAGACTCAGGTGAGTAATGGTGCATATGGAAACAAGTGGACAGCTTCAGGAGATACTGTAGAGGTAGGGCCTGCAGGATCTTATGATCCATTGAGTGTGACAATGACAGGAAGCAATGAGGACTTATGGAAATCCCAGCCCTCAGTTTTGGCTGCCAGCGGGCCCAGCTCTTTCAGAGCCCATCCCTTGCAATTGCTAGTTTGCTCCTCCAGGGACTGAAAGGCACATATTTGGTTATCATTCAAGGAAACAAATATAAGAACACAGAATTACATAGGCACTGAGAATTGCAGAACTCTCACCACGTAATGACTCTGTCCAAACCTCTGCGGCAAGAAATGACCGAACTTGAACTTGGCTTCTAGCAGCATATAGCCATGACCTTAGTATGACCCCAGTGTCTCCCTCTTCCCCCCCCCCCCCCCACCCCATAACTGCTTGAGAAAACTCAATGCTGCCAGGAGAATTTACTGTTTGTGTTTGTTCTAGCCCAACACCTAAGGATAGGCCCTCACTTTCTTAGAACATTTACTTTTTTTTTTTTAAGTTTATTAATTTTGAGAGAGAGAGAAAGCGTGAGCAGTGGAGGGGCAGAGAAGGAGGGAGACAGAATCCCAAGCAGGCTTCGGGCTGCCAGTGCAGAGCCCAACACGGGGCTCAGTCTCATGAACCATGAGACCATGACCAGAGCAGAAATCCAGAGTTGATCGCTTAAACGACTGAATCACCCAGGCTCCCCATCTTAGAGCATTTACTAAGAAGGGCTTACAATTGTGAATTCTTCTTCAGTCTCTTTGAGATATATATGTATCTGTTGCAATTAGGAGTGTCTTTCTCAATGACCTGAAAACCGTTCCTTTGAAATATAATCATCAGGAAGGTAAGGCCTTGGTCTCTTGGTCTCTGTGGGAGGCTGCAACCTTGATAATTGCCAGCTAGCAGACATAGCTAACCTGATCACATTTACACCGACCAACCCTTTGTAAGTTTTTACCTGTGCCCTCACTCTCTCCCGCACTCCCTCATTCTCCTTTAAAACGCCCAATCACCTCTGCACAGTCGGAATCCGCTCTTTCCCCTACTGTCAGTAGTTACTGAATAAAATCTGTTTTTACTGTTTTAACAATGTCCAGCTTTGTTTATCTTTGATAGCACCCTGCCTATGAACATGTAAAAGCAATTCCTGAGATAAAATGTAAAAAAAAAAAAAATGCTCTGTTTGAGTGAATGATGTAAGTTTTTGTGAAATTGCTCAACATCTCTTATCACAGCCCACAAACGCTGCAAGATCTGGCCCCTGCCAACCTGCCTGACCTCATCACCTTCCTTCCTCCTCCTCTCCACCCTCACTCAATGTAGCCACCTCACCTTCCTTTTTGTTCTTCCAAGATCCAAGCTTTCTCCCACCTCAGAGTGTTTGTAGCTGCTCTTCCCTCTGCCTGGAATGCTCTTCTAGACCCCTGAAAAACTGACTCATCTCTGTACATTCAGATTCCAACTCAAATGTCACCATCCTGTCTGAAATTGCCCACTGTCCACACCCAGTAACTCGACATTTAGGTTTGCCAGATTTAGCAAGCAAAATACAGGACACCCAGTTCAATGTGAATCTCAGAAAAGCAGTGCATGATTTTTTTAGTGTAAATATTGCATGGGACGTACTTATACTAAAAGATTATACATTGTTTATCTGAAATTCACATCGACTCAGGTGCCCTGAATTTTATCTGGCAACCCTAGCCTCATATCTTTCTGTTTTCTTCATAGCATTTATCACTCTTTGTGCTTGTCTCTTTGTTTATTGTTCCCCTCATCATTAGCTTAAGGATTCTATTAAAAAAAGTACCTTGGGGCACCTGGATGTCTCAGTCAGTTAGGTGTCAGACTCTTTTTTTTTTTTTTTTTAAGGTTATTTATTTTATTTTGAGAGAGAAAGTGCAAGTCAGGGAGGGGCAGAGACAGAGAGGGAGAGAGAGAGAATTGCAAGCAGGCTCTGCACTGTCAGTGCAGATCCCGACACAGGGCTTGAACCCACAAACCGTGAGATCATGACCTGAACCCAAGTTGGACGCTTAACCGACTGAGCCACCCAGGCACCCCAAGTGTCTGATTTTTGATCTTGGTTCAGATCATGATCTCACGGTTTGTGAGATCAAGCCCTGGATCGGACTTTGTGCTGACAGCTTGGAGCCCACTTGGGGCTCTCTCTCTCCCTGTCTCTAAAATAAAGAAATAAGCTTTAAAACAAAGGACGTCATTTATCTTATTTACAGCTGTACCCCCGAGCACCTAGCACACAACACCTGCTAAATAAGCATTTGTTGAATGCTGAATGAAATACCCTATATAAATAAAGTCCACTGAGAAAGATGTAAGTTACTGGGACATTGGTGGAAAAGATGTATTTTTACCATTACAGCAACAGGACAAGCAATCAATCATACGTATCTGCTTTCCTGGACAAACATTGTCTTCCAGTCCTGGTGAGGAGAATCCTGATGATTTAACAGCTGGCTGGAGTCCTGTGTCGTCCAGCATCTCTGCCAGTTTCTGCAGAAAGCCCTGAAGCGTGCCAAGGTTCCCGTGTCTGTGGATACAACTCTAGTGGTGCCCACTCCCTTTGCTCCTTGCAGCCGCGAGAAGAACCGTGCAGGTGAGGGGCACAGTAAAAGGTTGGTGTGTCCTCCAGCCTCCATGGGTGATACCTGAAGACTCCCCTGGGAATCTGCATTGTGTTCTCTGTCCTTACTTTTTAAAAAAAATTTTTTTTAACGTTTATTTATTTTTGAGACAGAGAGAGACAGAGCATGAACGGGGGAAGGGCAGAGAGAGAGGGAGACACAGAATCGGAAGCAGGCTCCAGGCTCTGAGCCATCAGCCCAGAGCCCGATGCGGGGCTTGAACTCGCGGACCACGAAATCGTGACCTGAGCTGAAGTCGGACGCTTAACCGACTGAGCCACCCAGGCGCCCTTCTATGTCCTTACTTTTAATTTTGCTTTATCAGATGTTCTCTGAGAGGCTCATTTATTGGTCTCCCACCGTGATTCTGGCATCGTCATTGTTAAAGTGTATTCACTGGTCTTTTGTTGTATGTTGTAAAGCTGTTAGGCAGATAAGGTTCCTGCCATTTCTTCCAGATGTTGAAGTCTATCGACCATCTCACAATGCGCAATATTCCTCTTTGGCCTGTTCAGACCTTTCCTCTTCCAATTCTATCTTGTCTGACATCAATATTATTAGACTTGCTTTCTTTTGGTTAACAATTTCCTGGCGTATCTTTTCATCCCCCCGGCTTCATTGAGATAGAATTAACATGTCTTGACACATCTTTTACCAGCCCTTTACTGTCACTCTTCTTTGATCTTGTGTCACACTAGTTACGAGCATGGACTTGACTACCCATGGACTTGACTTAATGCCATCTGCATGACAGCGGGCACGTTACTTGTAATTGAGCTGTCTAGTCTCTACAGTAGTGATAGTAATAGGAACTGGCCTCACAGGGTAGGCAGGAGGATGAAAGAGACAGGATAGGTGAGGCCCGTGGAGAAGCACCTGAAAAACAGCAACCGTCCAAACAGTGTTAGGTCTTATGCCCATCCTGTGACCGGGCGGCAATGTATGTTTGATGTCCTCCCGTTGTCCCCAGTCCTGCCTTTCCCAGATGGTACCGCTTGAGACCTGGACAGGCCTTTGGATGCTTGCCTTGGCCCCTGTGCTTTAAAAGGTGCCATTCTGGTCCTGCCCCAGCTCCCACAGGTGAGGAGGGGGCCCTGCTCCAAGTGGGTGTGCTCACCCGGAACCCGTACCACCTCCTTTCAGACCTCGTTCCAGTGACACAGGACCCTGGAATTCTCCACCGACAGGCCCCAAGCCCTCTTCCAGGGTCTGTGGAAACCTCTTGCCTGGGTGGCTCCTGAGAGCTGAGACACAGCAGCTGTGAGCATCCCTAAACTGGCAGTGGGACTTGTGGACGGATGTGTTTGCAGGGGGTTTGGACAGAGCTGCGTATCCTCGCACACACATTCAAAGCCTCGTGGTACAGGTTGAAGCCTGGGGTGGGAAGAGAAAGGGTGCAGGACGAGGGCTGATTCTCCCCATGTTGCTGTGTTCTGACATGGAAGCCTGAGCCGGAGAAGTCCATCTTTTTTTTTTTTTTTTTTGTAGAATTCCATCTTTGAACCTGGGCTTCCAGGTTCTGCAAAGGTGTTGCTTGTCAAGGAAGGAAGATGGAATGTGTGTTTTTGAACACTTACTATCTTGACATATAACTTTTAAATATTTTTTAGTTTAGTTTAGTTTAGTTTTAATGTTTATTTATTTTTGAGGGGGGTGGCGGACAGAGGATGTGAAGTGGGCTCTGTGCTGACAGCAGAAAGCCGGACGTGGGGCTTGAACTCACAAGCCATGAGATCGTGACCTCATGATCAAGCCGAAGCTGGAAGCTTAACCCACTGAGCCACCCAGGCACCCCAACTTTTAAATATTTACACTTACCGGATGCAAGGCCACATCTGTATGTCTGCCCCAGAGCCACAGATGTCAGCAGTGTGCTGTGCTTTCTGCCGAAGGGGGCCAGTGCCCTACATCACCTACTTCTGAATGTCTGCTATACCCTGTACATCAACACAGTCCTCCCTGTGTGAGATCCGTCCTTGGAGACAGACCGAAGACAGCATCAAGGATGCAGTGCCTGGAGGGATGGGGCCAGGAGCTCATGGCTCTCCAGCACCAAGAGGTGGTGTGGGACAGCGTTTAAGAGGCAGGCTCTAGAGCCAGACTGCAGGGCTTTGAATCTAGCTGTGTTGCCTTAGATGAGTTCTTTGACCTCTCTGAGCCCCAGGTACCCTTGTATAAAAAGCAGAGCGTGATGATGGTAACGACACCTACCTTAGGCAGTGGTTGTGACAGTCTAAGGAGATGACGTGTGCAGGGCAAATGCCTGGCACGCTCAGAATCCAATAAATGATCATTATTACTGTTATTAATCTGCTGCTAGGTGCTATCTCAATAATGAAAACAACAATAGGTGACATGGAAAGAGCATATAAAATGATCGGTGGGGAAACCTGACAGGAGGAGTGAAGTTCTCTTTCTCTTATCCTTTGGTGGAGGGGGAAGAGTCCAGGGAATACGGAGCTTCAAACCAGAGCCCTTTGGGTACCTGTGGCCTTTGGAGTTGAGGACTGAGCACCTTCCAGAACTCTCTCAGAGGGAAGCAGTGCCTAGAGCTGATTTCCATCATAGCAGGTATGGAGAGGAAATGGGCCTTTGGGTGGGCCAGCTTCCTCTTCAAGCTGAGGAAGGAAAATGGAGAGTGGAATGCCAGCAACCCAGGAAAGCCAAGGAAATGACCCAATTCTCTTGAGTTTGTGAAGTGTCCTGTGAGAATTCTAGAATTTCCATGAAAAAAATTCCTTGGGGTGCCTGGATGGCTCAGTCAGTTGAGCATCTGGCTCAGGTCATGATCTCTTGGTTCATCAGTTTGAGCCCCCGCATCCAGCCCTGCTTGGGATTGTCTCTCCTTCTCACTACCCCTCCCTGCTTGTGCGCTCTCTCTCTCTCTCTCTCTCAAAATAAATTAACTTCAAAAAAAATCCTGCACTTTCACCAACACTTTAGCGAGTGCCTGCTTTGCATCTGTTACTATGTTCTAGCAAGTGAGATTGTCATAAAACAGCCAGGGTTCCTGTCCTCACACTCTTACATTCCAGTGGAGGAGACAGATTTCAAACACATCATTGCAGATGGCAGTGGGTTCTGAAGACATGGTGGAGGTAACCGAGGAGTTAGCAACTGGGTTGAACCCCGGGAGGAGGAGGAACCAGGCATGGAGTAATCTACAGAAAAAGCCTTCTAGGCAGAGGTGACAGCAAGGGCAAAGGCACTGAGGAAAGAGCAAGTTGTGAAAATCTAAACAAGTCACTAATTGTCACAGACTTTGAGGTGTGTAATATTAAATGGAGAAATGAAGGCAGCTTCTGAGACAATATCCATGGTGGGCATGAAAGGGTCCAAGGTACAGCCCCCAAAAGGCTAGTCTTTTCTTTAATTGTTTAACTTTATTACTGTTGCACCATTTATACAATTACATATAACTTCAATGCATCCATTGTATTTTTTTTTTTTTTTTACCATTTTCCAATGAGTGGTGGGTTGGTGTCTGTGACACAGAATGGAAGAGAAACCAGAACTTCAATAATGCAGACTTTTTTTTTTTTTTCATTTCCACTGACCATTAAACAGAACCACAGGTGCACCCAGCCACGGACACACATTAACAGGTCATGAGAAATCTAGGGAGGCTAAGTAGGATGACAGAATGTTTGTTACTCCCCAAAATACCTGGGGACGAAGAATGGAGTCTTGGCATCAAGATACGTGTGGACAGGCTAAGTGGGCTGTCTGAAAGTTGGCGTTCATCCACAACATTACAAAAATGTCAAGAAAAGCTGTAAATTAAAAGGAAAACACAGAACATACTACTTTCAGAAAGACCTGCTTGCCTTGGCATAAGCCCTGTGGGTAGAACGTATCATTCCCCAAACCCTTTGTGAAAGACAAGATACTCGGGTTTTAGTGGCAGAGTGCACGTAACGGCAGTTCAGGTACAAAACTTGCACTGCGCTTTCAGACATTGATTACGAAGGCTAGTCTAAGAGATCTGGTAAAGATTTTTTTTTTTTTTTTAAGTTTTATTTGTTTTTGAGAGAGAGAGTGAGTGAGTGAGCAGGGAGGGATGGAGAGAGAGAATTTCAAGCAGGTTTCTGTGCTATCAGCGCAGAGCCAAACTCAGGGACTGAACTCACAAACCGCAAGATCATGACCTGAGCCGAAATCAACAGTCGGAGGCTCAACCCACTGGGCCACCCAGGTGCCCCCGGTAAACATTGTTTCTAACTCAGGTGTTTGCAATATCCAACCAGATGAATTTACAAACAGGGGCTTTGGAACATAAGCTCTTCAGAGACCAGGACTGTGTTCTGCTGGATACCCTGCTTGGTTGCCCCGCCCCTTCCCTCAGATTAACCAGTGACAGCAAGAGGCAGTGTGGTTGGCATATAAGTGTGTGCTCTGTCCCAATTGGGCTGCTTCCCAACCGTGTGATCCAGGTACACAGCCTCAGCGGGCCTCTCTGGGCCTTAGTATCCACATCTAAAAAATGGGTGAGGGGGGGCGCCTGGGTGGCTCAGTCGGTTGAGCGTCCGACTTCGGCTCAGGTCACAATCTCGCGGTCCGTGAGTTCGAGCCCTGCGTCAGGCTCTGGGCTGATGGCTCAGAGCCTGGAGCCTGCTTCCGATTCTGTGTCTCCCTGTCTCTCTGCCCCTCCCCCGTTCATGCTCTGTCTCTGTCTCAAAAATAAATAAATGTTAAAAAAAAAAAAGTTAAAAAAAAAAAATGGGTGAGGGGTGCCTGTCTGGCTCAGCTGGTGGAGCATGTGACTAGATCCCGGGGTTGTAGGTTCGAGCCCTGTGTTGGGTGTGGAGATGACTGAAAATAAATATATAAATAAAGAAACTTAAAAAAACAAAAGGGAGGTCTAATACTGCTATGTCATACAGTTGTGCGATATTAAAAGGACTTCTTGTATGCAAAGCACTTGTATCTGGAGTGCAGGAAACCATGAGTAAATGTTAAGAAGTGACATTGATAGTCTGCTTTTTGCTGACGCCCTAAAAGGGGCACAAAGTTAGCACAAATCCTACCGTACAAAGAGTTCTTCCTTCCAGCTTCCATGATCTGTCCACTGGCCTCTCCCATAGAATGGTGCTTGGTTTTTGCCTGCTTCTCAGAAAACCATAGCACCCTGGACAAGAGAATCAATATGCCATTATTTAAGCTCAAATTCACTCAAGGTAAGAAGTTTACCAGAATGCATGGTATTTCTTGAACATAAATCAAGATGAATGTTAGGTCAACGAAGAAGCAGCTACAGAAGCTTTATGCAGGGATTGGGAATCTCTGGAAAAGATGAAAATTGACATATAAAATTATCTGCAGAGGCTCAATCTTCAGTTGATTACCAGAGACGGTTGGCTTGCATCTAGAAACGGACATTTCAAAAAAATACTAAAATCATTTTTGCCAGAATCCTTGGGGAATCCCCACCCCTTCTTTTGCTGTGAGCATGTAGTTGCCTTCACTAAGCTGGATACTCCTAAGATGTGACACAAATAACTAACTCAAGGACGATTTCGCAGATTTCTTTAACTGGACAACAGGCATGTTACACAGCTTTGCAAAAATTCCAGGGAACTGGGGTGCCTGGGTGGCTCCGTCAGGTCAGCGTCTTTTTTTTTTTTAATGTTTATTTTTTGAGAGAGAGAGATAGAGACAGAGTGTGAGCAGGGGAGGGGCAGAGAGAGGGAGAGAGAGAGAGAGAGAGAGACAGAGAGAGAGAGAAGACACAGAATCTGAAGCAGGCTCCAGGCTCTGAGCTGTCAGCACAGAGCCCGACTATGTGGGGAGTTCGAACTCACCAACTGTGAGATCATGACCTGAGCTGAAGTCGGACACTTAACTGACTGAGCCACCCAGGTGCCCCGAGCATCCAGCTCTTGATTTCGGCTCGGGTCATGATCTCACGGTTCATTAGACCAAGCCCCGCATTGGGATTCCCTCTCTCTCTCTAAATAAATAAATAAGTAAACATGAAAACAAAAACAAAAACAAAACCTCTAGGGAACCACTCTGGTCCTTTGAAAAAGAAAACGTACTTTTGCCTCAAACATGTTCCAGTCTGTTGGCACGGTTACAAATGCAACATAATGCTGAAATTACCTTTCAAAATGCTTAAATAAGTAGCACTTTAAATAAATAAAGTGGAGTTGGCCCTTCCTCGACCAGTGACCTCAGCATGCCCTCCTTTCTAAACTGGGTAAGCAGAAGTGACTTTTTTAAATAAGGCCAAAGAAAGCTGAAAGGGTCTGCCACAGATGGGACTTTCAGGTTTACACCACCATGCTGAGGAAACCCTGTTAGACTGAGTCGATTTAGTTCAGGGTTTTTCAACCTTAGCACCAGCTAGACCTTGAGGCTGGTATTTATTTAAAGATTATTTGAGAGAGAGAGAGCCCTTGGGGATGGTAATTCCTTGCGGTGGGGGTTGGTTAGCAGCATCCTACCCACCTCTCTCCTGCTGCGACAACCCAAAATGTCTCCGGCCATTGCCAAGTGTCTCGAGTGCCTCTTGGGGACAGAACTGAAAACTAGTGATTGGCAGCAGGTTGAAAACGACTGCTCTAGATAAAACCCAGGCACCCTCTGCTGTGGAGAGATAATGACGCTTTGGAAACCTTTTCCTTTTGTTCTTTACTGGAAGCACCTGAAATGTAGGACCACAGAGAGTCGCAGTTTTACTCCAATCAATTAATAAAGATGCAGAAGTATCAGTCGATTTCAGGGGAATATTTTAAGTACAATAGTCATTTACAGTTTTGGAATATTTTAGAAAGAATATTCTGAATTCAGAAGCACTAAAGCCAAGCCATGTCCTCCTATGTTGGCAACCTCTGTGAACCTTAGCATTGTATCCCACTCAGTGCCCAAGTTGGCTACCCTGTGAGTCTTCCTTTGTAATCCTGCCCCTCAACGGCAGCAAGAGGAGACTTCTGTCTTCTCTTGGGAACCCACTGTTCAAACTAATGAGTTAAAGCGAATTCAAGAGATAAATAAGAATTTTCTCATGACTGGATTTTCCCCTCTTTCATGGGGAGGGAAGGAGTAAGAAGAGAACCTTACTTAAAATAATTAAAACCCACTGTTAATATTCTCCATTAAAAATTATTTTCGTTAGTTACTGAGGCCAAATTTTACCACCAATTGAGAACTACATGCTTACAGCTGCCATAATTACAAATGACCCCAAAACTATAGCTTGATATATATAAACACATATATTTATATAAATTGATATATTTCTATAAATTACTATAATAAAAACAGCTCTATTTTTTAAAACTTTATTGATTTATCACCTGATTAAAGCATGGGATTTTGACAGTATTATACATAATATTTTTACATAGAAAACTTTACATAGCATTTCATATTATATAATTCGGCTTATTCTTTCAAAAATGTATACATCCATTGGGCAAGGAATGCTTTTCATTAAATTACCAATATTAAATGCACTTAATCATCATGTATAGATTAAACAAAAGTAGCTATTAACTAACTTTTTAGGCAATTTAAGGAGGTAAAACACATTTTTGCACATAAAGAAATATTTGATGCAAATATGAAGATAAAATTTTTTAAAAATTAGAACACTGAGAAAAACTACACCTTTGATGAGTGTCTTTGAGAGCAAGGATTTCCAGATATAATCATTCTTTTAAATATTCAGCTTTGGTTTCTTTGTTTCTCAAACTACAAAGCTGCTGATAGCAAAACTCCAGGATTTCACAGGAGTTCATGCTATTTCTACTTTAACAGAAATGGTAAAACAGAACTCAGAAAACGTGGTACTAAGGATCTAGCTTCTGTCTCAGCCAATATCCGTTTGCATCGTAACAGCAGACATCTGAATGGGGTGCTCATACTTGTATCTGTCAGCAGGTTCCTTCAAGAACTGTGACGGCTACGAAATGTATAGCCATAATGACAAAAGAACAACAAAAAGGTTTAGGGTTTTTTTTTTTGTTTTTTTTTGCATGTTGTACAAAAGTCATCTGTCAGAGGAAAAGGTTGTGTTTCCAGATATTATCATACAATTTCCATAATGTAGTTCTTTGGTTGTACGTGACGAGTAACAGGGAAAAGGTGTATTTGACTCTCAAGATGCAGATTAGGAATCAAATTTCCCATCCACCGTTTGTTGTTACGATGCCAGAGCTGGTGATTGCCCTAAAGGACAATGAAGAGAAAACAAAATTGCTCAAAGTAGCAGTATTATAACAAACAAAACTTCTCTAGAGACCCAGCACATATAATCAATACTTAAAGCATTCTGAGAAAGAAATAAGGCCTTGGAAATGCTCCATCTTGTCTAACTTTGTGAACGGCGTCCTGGCCCGGTGCTGCAGAGTTATACGCACTCTTTTCACTAGTGTTTGAGTGGCACAAGCCACGTTTACCATGAGATAGAACAGACTGATTCACAAAATAGAATTTAGGCTGAATGGCTTATTAGTAGAGGTAAGGAATTCCTCTGTATGTCACGGGCCCCCTACGAGAAAGCTACCCCAAATGGTTTTACATCCCTGTTTTCAAAAGGTCCGTGCTGGTACAATTCAAATGCCTTATTCAGAGAATCCAATCTTTTAAAAGACAAAGTTTAAAAAAACTCCAAGGCTGAGTGTTTCAGCATGTAACAAAATGCGCTCAAACATTTCCTGCTCTGCAAAAGGAGGCAAAAATGAAAGAGAGGCAGGAAGACACTGGTGATGCAGTCAGAGATGATGAAGACAACGTCACACGGGAACCCCAGAAGGAAAGGAAAAGTCTCCAGTCGGGAACGCGGCGATATGGTACAGAAAACAGAAGTACGAAGGGACACACGCGTTCCTGTGTGTACTTTTAGTACAAAGGCGGATGGACGGCACGGACTTGGGGAGGCTGTGACGGGCTACAGTACCAGGGATGGGTCTACAACACAGGTTCCGTGCTGCGGCGTAAAGATGTCATGGATTTCAGGACAGGCAAGTCAAAGGTGCTAATATTTTCCATTCACCATAAGATACTCTCCCACGGTCCCTTCCTCCTAAATTATACAGCTCCTCTTCTCTAATGTATGTGAATAACATAAAAACCTAAACCTGCTCTTTTTTTCTTTGGTAGAGAAATTAAAATACTTTGGGGGAAAGGAAAAAAAAAAAAGTACTGCTGGCCCAAACCAGACATTTCTCAAGGCTGTTACAAACAAAAAACGTTGAAGAAACCGGTCTCTTAGTAAACAAAAGCACCAGAAATCCTTCTCTATAAAGAAAACATAGCTGATCTTAGATAGTTTCCCAACTTGCTAACTTCTAAGGCACCAGAGTTGACATCAATACAACCCAATTTACAGGACGAGAGGGCATAGGTAGAAGTCTGAATGTTTTAATGACTCTGTGTAACGCTTTTTCTAATGCTGAGTGCGGCTTGTGGTGAGCACTGGATGAGGGGGCAGAGTGAAGCATGTGTCCTCTTTCTCGCTGACTCAGAATAAATTCAGCTTCCAAACAGACTGCTTGCAGGCGTCAGGCCCTGCCTGTGTACTGCAAACCTTTACAGAAGCTGCCGCGTCAGGACTCCGTTCTAACTGCGGTGAGGGGTACTGCGACTTCACCAACACAGGGAGGACCCCCAGAGTCCACCCTTCCCAAAGAACGCAGCCCCTGAGCTCAAGTTGACGGAAGCACTTGGGCACGGGCCATCTCCTGCCGCGGTCACGGTTCAGCTGTGCTGGCCCCACAACAGCACAGGCCTACTCCGGGTCAACGACTCAAGGTTCACAGACAACCCCTGTCACGCACAGCCACCGTCCCTCTCGAGGGCCCTTTAACGGGGACTGTGCACAGCAGGGACGCTAACAATTGGTACACGCGCTGTTCTGAGGTAAAAATAAAAGGTTTACTCAAATATAAATTAACTCTGTTAAATTACTACTTCATTTTTGTTACTACTTCATAGATTAGGTTTCAATGTGTGAGATGGACAATGCATTCTGGAAATTTTAATACCCATCCACAAATACTTATTTCAAAGGAAGGCTAATCATCTTCATTACATTTTTTACTTTTTCCTACAGACGTTTTCTCCCCAAGTTACTCAAAAAGGGAGAGCCAGGAGGCACTACCTGTTTTTGTTTTTTAACCTTGCAAGCTCTTACTTCTAACTTAATTACTAAACTCTGCTGTCAATGAAATTTTCAATAATATCTTTTCATAAAGTAATTTAAAAATCACTCAGACGTTAACAAAACAGAAAAAGAAAAAAAAAAAAAGCAACAACCCTTTTCCCCACTTTCTCCAAACTAATTTAACCACAGCTGACTCACAACTGACAAAAACACTCAAAATTGTCCAACACGCTCAAACAACAACAAAAAATCCAGCATATTTTAGGTGGCACTTAGCCGTTACAACAAGAAATTTTATTAACATACTCTCTAATAATCACAAACCTATACAGCTATGTTCAGTGTTTTCAAGGAGAGCAACTTCCTCGGACAAAACACGGACAGCCAATCGTGGGACTCTGCTAGGAAATGACCACATGTGCAGTGACAGGTTTGACAGTTTAATCAGTAAAATGGAATGACGGAGAGGAAACAGACTCCCCACCTACTGTGTTAACTGGGTATGCAACACTTGAATGAAACGGCACAACGTCTTAGTCAGGGACCGATGGGGCCAGCGCAGCGGCCGGCTTCCTCCAGGCCATTCTGAGCTCCCAGAGGCCGACTCCTCGTGTCTAAGACCTGACCCCGTCACGAGATGTGCCAGGCAGAGGCGGCATGGTGAGCGTTCTGCAGAGCTGCAGCAGTGGCCCGCTGGGGCCGGGGCTACCACACTGGTGACAGTGTCCCCGGTAGCTGCGACGGCTCTTCTGGAATCCAGATCTTATACACAACGCCTATCCGCAGGAAGAACTTGCGCAGGACCGCTCGGAGCTCAGGGATGAGGTCAAACTGCATGATTTCACACAAGTAGGGGTAGTACATAGAAGCGTGTGCTTTAAACTTGAGGTGGGAGAGAAGGAGAGAGAGAATTAGACAGGGAGCTATTTTTTCTGGCACTACTTTGCCAAGAGTATTCATCTCACCCTGGAACTTCTTGCAAGATTCTGGTGGTTTTTCTTGCTATTAAAAAGTTGATGTGAGAAATTTGCAAATTAGACTGTCTCTTAATTACGTTTAACTCCAAACACAAATTATTTGGGGGACAGCTTTGCTACCGGAGTCAACTTTCATTTTAGCAAAGCAGATTCCCAGCTCTGAACCACTGCTTCACAATCGCCACCCTCTCTTCCAACACAGCCGCACTGAAAATCACCGCCGCTGTTTCACAGCCGCATGGACGGTCTCAACATCAGCCTTTCTCAACTGGGCTTCTTTGAGAGAAAGAGCCCCAGTGGGCCACAGCATCGCTGTCTGTCATGAATTAACTTTTCTCCAATGCATCTAGAATGGTGCTAGTTATGTAACCATCCTTAGAAGAATTGAGAAAAACAGTCTTGAAATTCTGAGTAAAATGCCAACCCAAACCTATGTCCTAGTGGAGACATTAGAGTTTCCTGGTTTATACCTTGTCATCGTTTATTTTGAGGGTTTTTGTTAGAAGTAACAACAGAAGACTTGTCCAGGCCTCCCGATGGCTTTCCGAATTCACGGTGATGAAATAGGCAAGGGCCTCACTGCACACGCTAGAAGAGTCGGAAACAGGGAGGCACATCAAACCCAAGATTAACCTCAGGGCGCCTGGGTGGCTCAGTCGGTTAAGTATCCGGCTTAAGCCCAGGTCATGGTGGGTTTGAGCCCCATGTTGGGCTCTGTGCAGCTCAGAGCCTGGAGCCTGCTTCAGATTCTGTGTCTCCCTCTCTCTCCGCCCCTCCTCTACTCACTCTTTCTCTCTCAAAAATAAATAAACATTTAAAATTTTTTTTTAAAAACCCACAAGATTAACCTCTCACATTTTACTAGACAATTTTTTTTTTTTTTTAATTTTAGAGACAGCATGTGAGTGAGGAAGAGGGGCAGAGGGAGGGAGAGAGGAAGCAGGGGTGGGAGGAGAGAGAGGGAGAGGGAGAGGGAGAGGGAGAGGGAGAGGGAGAGGGAGAGGGAGAGGGAGAGGGAGAGGGAGAGGGAGAGGGAGAGGGAGAGGGAGAGGGAGAGGGGGAGGGAGAGGGGGAGGGAGAGGGGGAGAGGGGGAGAGGGAGAGAGGGAGAGAGGGAGAGAGGGAGAGAGGGAGAGAGGGAGAGAGGGAGAGAGGGAGAGAGGGAGAGAGGGAGAGAGGGAGAGAGGGAGAGAGAAAATGAATGAATGAATGAATATCTTAAGCAGATTCCATGCTCAGCACAGAGCCTGATGCCAGGCTCCATCCAACGACCCTGGGATCATGACCTGAGCAGAAATCAAGAGTCAGACACCCAACCGACTGAGCCACCCAGGTGCCCCATGTAGTGGAAAACTCTTCATTCTGGCAATGAGTATTTATTTGCTGGGCACTTGCTCTGGCTTCTGGCTATGCCATCTTGGGCAAAGCTATAAAACAGGGATAAATAACTGTACCCAACTCAAGGGACTGTGGTAAAGATTAAATGAGACTGGTGTGTTGAATGTTAGCATAGCTCAGGGCCTGCTCAGAGAAGAGGGCCCAATCAGCATTTGTGCACAATGAACATAGAGCCTATCATCCACAGCTGGCTACACACTGCCTTTCTCTTCTCCTGTCACATACAATTGCTTTTTTTTTTTTTTTTTTTTAATGTTTGTTTATTTTTGAGAGAGAGGGAGCACAAGCAGGGGAGGGGCAAAGAGAGAGGGAGACACAGAATCTGAAGCAGGCTTCAGGCTCTGAGCGGTCAGCATAGAGCCCAACACCGGGCTCGAACCCATGAACCATGAGATCATGACCTGAGCTAAAGATGGACGCTTAACTGACTGAGCCCCCCAGGCACCCCACTACTTTTTTTTTTTTTAAAGTAATCTCTACCCCCAACATGTGGCTTGAACTTGCAACCACGAGACCAAAAGTAGCATGCTCTACCAACTGAGCCAGCTAGGTGCCCCACAAATGCTACTTTTATTTAACTTTTTGGTTATTATTTCTTTCAGTTTATTTTTGAGGGGGTGGGGCAGAGAGAGAATCCCAAGCAGGCTCTGCACTGTCAGTGCAGAACCCAACATGGAGCTCAATCCCATGAACTGTGAGATCATGACCTGAGCTGAAATCAAGAGCCAGAGGCTTAACCAACTGATCCAGTCAGGTGCCCTACAACTGCTACTTTCAAAACACATGTTATGCTGGGGTGCCTGGCTGGCTCAGTTGGTGGAGCATGTGACTCAAAATTGTGAGTTCAAGCCCCACACTAGAGGTAGAGCCTACTTAAAAAAAAATGTTATGCTAGAAATTGCAAATTTATCTCCTTTACAGAAACTTTATGAGACTATGTAGATAATTATCCTTTGAGCTTGATTGAAGTTAATATGAGCTATTGGTGTCTCTATAATTAATTATGATGAACGAAAAGTGCAAAAAATTATAAAGGAGAAAAAAATACCCGTAATTCCATCATCCTAAGGGACATATATCAAAATATTGTCCTATTTCCTTCTAGTCTTTTTGTCTGTGATATTTAAAAAACATTGCTGAAAAATCAGATCTATATGGTTTTACATCCTGTTTTGTGGTGAAACTTGTATCATGAGCACATTCCCACATTCTGGAAAATTATTTTGTAAAACTTCATTTTCAATGCCTGCATAATATTCTACCACAGGATAGACTGTAATTTAGTTATCCATTCTACAGCTGAGCTGTTTTAAATTTCTTCTCTTATTTTCGCATTTTTAATTTTTAAAAAGTAATCTATGCCTAACATGGGGACTCATGAGAGTGAACTCATGAGAGATTACTTTAAAATCTTAAAAGAAAAAAAAAAAAAAGTCTCATGCTTTACCAACTGAGCCAGCCAGGCACCCGATATTTCTTCTCTTTATAAGTAAGTCTGCAGTGAAGAGTTCTTTGTGGGAATCCTGGTTCCTATTTCTAACAAAATTTCTTTTTTTAAAAAAATTGTTTTGTAAGTAATCTCCATGCCCAAAGTGGGGCTGGAACTCACAACCCTGAGATCATGAGTCGCACGCTCTATAGACTGAGCCAGTCAGGCACCCCTCTAAGACATTTTAGATTCCATGACAGTGGAATTACTGTGCCAAAGAAAGGCACTGAACATTTTCACGTTCCTGATTTTAATGCCACCTGCTTTCTAGAAAAATCCCCTCACTGTACACTCCTAGCAGTGCAGGAGAATACACATCCTATCGTGGTTGCCAGAACCACAAGCTAATGATTTGAAATCATAAAGGAGTGAAAAGGGGGCGCAGACATGGTGTCTTGCTCACAAGATGCTGGGTGGCGAACGTCTACTTTTCTAATTTTTTTAATGTTTTACTTATTTTTGAGACAGAGACAGAACATGAGCAGGGGAGGGGCAGAGAGAGAGAGGGACACAGAATCCGAAGCAGGCTCCAGGCCCTGAGCCGTCAGCACAGAGCCTGATGCGGGGCTCGAAGTCGCGAACCGTGAGATCATGACCTGAGCCGAAGCCAGACACTTAACCAACTGAGCCGCCCAGGCGCCCCTCAAACGTCTACTTTTCTGTCTGGGACTCTCAGTGCCACCCCCCATCTCCTCCTTATGCGTTTCTGCATAATCTAAGTCAGGACACCCTGGTATCCACAGGATTCCAACACATGCTTCTTGGGAAGAAGGAAGGGTGGGAAGTTTAAGTGGACGTTGCCCTAAAGAGGACTTAGTCAGGACTTCACTCCGGACCTGCTGACTCAGAGTACTTTGTACTGCCCATGTTTTTGTGCCTTAAGAAATTTATGAATGAGGGACGCCTGGTAGCTTAGTCGGTTGAGCGTCTGACTCTTGATTTCAGCTCAGGTAATGATCTCAGGGTTGTGAGATTGAGCCCCACGCTGAATGGGGAGCCTGCTTAAGATTTTCTCTCTCGCCCCCTCTCAACCTATAAATGAAAGAAATGAGGCCCCAGCCTCCTCAGGGCATTAAGAAAAGTGAAGTAGAAGTGTCAGCAAAGGGGCACCTGGGTGGCTCAGTCGGTTGAGCATCCGACTTCAGCTCAGGTCATGATCTTAAGATCATGAGTTCAAGCTCCACAACAGGCTCGCTGCTGTCAGCACAGAGCCCGCTTCAGATCCTCCGTCCTCCCCTCTCTGCCCCTTCCCTGCCTACGCTCTCTCAAATAAAACGTTAAAAAAAAAAAAAAAAAAGCATCAGCAAATAGAAAACACAAAAAAAGAAAAGCAGTTTGTGAGGGTGTCAGCATGTATATGTTTTTTCTTATTCTTTTCAATTCAGAGTATTACTGTGATGCAGTTTGTGTTTTACAGATAAGACATTTAATCAGGAACCAATCTTCTTACGTTAAAAGTCGCTGCTGGATTTCATCCCAGGAATCCCTGCGGTTCTCGTCAACATACATCCGAAACAGGATCCTCAAACAACAGGCCAGGCTGCTGGTTTCTTGCTTTAGAAGATTGGGTTTAGATTTGCCTTTAAAACCTAGAGATTAGACAGTCAGATAAACAGTGCACACTTCTAGGATAAGACTGAGAAGTCACGCGGGAACCTAATCTAGTTACCTTAGGGAAAGAACACTGAAACATCTCACCTTCTTTTTAACTGAAATCTGGCTGACATATAACATTACTCTTAAACACCTTTTCTTAAACAAAGCAGTACCAGTCAGCCACAGAGATACGTAAACAACTCTCACAAGCAAAGCCTTATTACAGGCAAAGGCATAAAATACCTAGATCTGTTAAAGTCATAAAGGAAAACAGTATTATAAAACTGAGGATTAAAATAAGCACTTGGGAAGAAAATGAATGGATACCCAGTAACAGTAACAATACAAACATTATATAAAGTCTCACTTTTGTGCAAAGTTCACAAAATGAGACTCTTACTGGCACCATGCATGCACACCTATCTATATATAAATATATCTATATAAATGTGTGTATGTATCTATATGTATCTCTATATCACCTCCAGAGTTTATGTATTTATTTTTGGAGGTGGGAAGGAGAACCCCTAAAAGCCTCAGAAAATGTCTGAATGCTTTTCTGTTTCTCCCAGACCACCACAATTTTTGATACAAAAATATTTAACTACATAATTTTACCTTGATTTGCTAGATCAGTTCCGGTCTCTATGAATTCACTTTTCCGCCAGATACTTACTGAAAATCCCCTGCGTGCCAGGCAGTATTCCTGGAATTCCTGGTACCGGGATGGAATGTACCCAGCATTCCTTCTTTTTCCCTCAAGCATGAAAATTATCTGCCAAGTTATTCCAGCTAAGTGTACAAGTATCAGGAGTTTCCCAAGGGCTTCCATGTTTTAGGGTGGTGACCGGTGTGGCCACCTGTCCCATCTGCTGTGTGGCCTTACCTGCTCGCCACAGGACAGTCCGTTGCTCGTAATTGGAGTTGAAGGCCTTTGAGAACGAATGGGACTCCTGCAAGCAGTCCAGCAGCTTGAAGAGATGCTGGGAAGACATGCACTTATACATGCCCTGGTCCTCTGTCTCTATGTGGATGTCTGCATCCAGCGTGTCTTGCTAGAGAGGGGAGGGTGGGAGAGCTAAGTGAGGGTGGTTTTGGAGCCGTCACATCGAGGCACTCATTACTCGCCACAAGTCATACGCACACTTCGTTCCTCACCACCCTGAATGTCTCCCCTTTACACTCTGTTCACCGGCAGGGGCAGTGGGGAGAATTACGCCGAGCTCTTGCGTGACGTCAGGCTTTGCTGGCCCGAGTGTCCGTTCTGTCGGTACTGCCTTCATTGCATGAACACAAGTACTTCTCCAGTTATTTCACAATAGGACTGCACGGTCCTCTACTTATCAAAGAAACAATTTTTTAAAGACTTTATTTTTAAGTAATATCTACATCCAACGTGGGGATCAAACTCACAAGCCCGAGATCAAGAGTTGCACGTCCCTCGGACTGAACCAGCCAGGCGCTCCTCCTCTTTTATTTATTTTTATTTTTTATTTTTTTTTAATGTTTATTTATTTTTGAGAGAGACAGAAACAGAATGCGAGTGGGTTAGGGGCAGAGAGAGAGGGAGACACAGAAGCAGAAGCAGGCTCCAGGCTCTGAGCTGTCAGCACAGAGCCTGACGTGAGGCTTGAGCTCACGAGCTGTGAGATCATGACCTGAACCGAAGCTGGACGCTCAATGGACTGAGCCACCCAGGTGCCCCTATTTTATTTGTATTTTATAATGAGATTGGACATGAGAAAGTCAAACTGTACTGTATGTCATAGAAGGTGTGATCTCAAACCATACTTATTGAAAGACTGAAACTGGGGCGCCTGGCTGGCTCAATCAGTTGAGCATCCAACCCTTGGTTTTGACCCAGATCTTGATCTCATGGTTCAGGGGTTCGAGCCCCAGGTTGGGCTGTCCACTGATGGTACAGATCCTGCTTGGGATTCTCTCCGCCCCTCCCCCCCCACCCCACTCACGTGCTGTCTCTCAAAATAAAATAAACTTAACAGCAACAACAGAGAAACTGCTAAGTGAAGCCTGAGCGGCATCTTTAGCTTCAACTTTGTTTACAAATGTGAAGAGAAAAAAACATAAAAATAGGTACAAAATGCTAGACATTTTTATCAAACATGTTGCCTAAAATGTGAGACGTAATTAGGGATTTTATATTTGTTGAGCATTCTAAGAATAGAATGGATCTATCCTTCTTATAAGCCGGAGGTTAATGAAAAATGGAGTTGGCCATGTTTCCTAAATTGATCTATGAATTCAATGCAATCCTTATCAAAATCCCAGATTACTACCTTTTATTTATTAATTTTTTTTAACGTTTGTTTATTTCTGAGACAGAGAGAGACAGAGCATGAGTGGGGGAGGGGCAGAGAGAGAGGGAGACACAGAATCTGAAACAGGCACCAGGCTCTGAGCTGTCAGCACAGAGCCCAACGCGGGGCTCGAACTCACAAACCGTGAGATCATGACCTGAGCTGGAGTCGGTTGCTCAACTGACTGAGCCACCCAGGCGCCCCAGAAATTGACAAGCTGATCCTAAATTCATGTGGAAACACAACTGACACAGAATAGCCAAAACAATGTTGAAAAAAGAAATGCAAAGTTAGAAGACTCACAATTTGATTTCATTCAAGACAGTATGGTGGTATTGGTATAAAGATGGACATACAGGTCAGTGGAACAGAACTGAGAACCCAGAAATAAATCCTTATATTTAGGATTAAGTGATTTCCAACATGCATGCCAGAACAATTCACTGGGGAGAAAACAGTCTTTACAATAAATGGTGCTGGGACAACTGGGGATGTCCACGTGTTTAAAAAAAAAAAAAAAAAAAAAAAAGATGATCTCCTATTTCCCATTATACACAAAAATGAACTAAAAAATGGATCAAACACCTACATGTAAAAGCTAAAATTATAAAACTCTTAAAAGAAACCGTGGGCCTAATCTCTGTGACCCTGAATCAGGCCATGCTTTCTCAGATATAACACTAAAAGTACAAGGACTCAAGTAAAAATAGTAATTCAGAACTTCATTAAAATTAAGTTTTGGTGCTTCAAAGGCCACCATCAAGAAACTGAAAAGACAATGCACAGAATGGGAGAAAATAGTTGTATCTGATAAGTGGCTAGTATCCAGAATATATAAAAACTCATGTAATTCAATGGCTGAAAGATAAATACTCCAACTTAAAAGTGGGTACGTGATTTGAAAAGACATCTCCCCAAAAATACAAATCAGCCAATCAACACAGAAGATAGCTGTTCAAGGTCATTAGTCACTAGGGGAATGGGAATCCAAATCACAATGAGATACCACTTCATACTCACTGGGATGGCTGTGATAATTACAAAAAAAAAAAAAAGAAAGAAAAAAGAAAAAGAAAGAAAAAAGAACAATAACAACCATTGATGAGGATGTGGAAAATTAGAGCCTTCATCAATTGCTGATGGTAGGGTAAAATAGTCCAGCTGTTTTAGAAAATGGTCTGGTACTTCCTCAGAAAGGTAGGCATAGAGTTATGGTGTCACCTGGAAATTCCACTCCTAGGTACAAGCTCAAGAGAATTAAAAACATGTCCACATAAAAACTCATATACAAATGTTCACAGCACTGTTATTCACAATAGCCAGGCAGTGGAAACAATCCAAATGTCCATCGACTGATGAAAGGATAAATAAAATGTGGAACAGCTGTACGATGGAATATTCTAGACATATATATACACATATAGATGCGCGTACACACACATCTGTATATATATAACAACGTGGATGTCACATGCTACAACACGGATGAACTCGGGAAACGTTATGCTAAGTGGAGGAAGCTGGACACAAAAGCTCATGTATTATAGGATTCTATTAATATGAAATATGCAGATTAGGTAAACCCATAGAGCCAGACAGTAGATTAGTGGCTATCAAGGGCTGGGACGAAGAGAGAAGGGGGACTGACTGCTAATGGTTAGGGCATTCCCTTTTGCGGTGACAAAAATATTCTGGAATTAGATAGGGGTGATGTTTGTACAACTTTGTGAATATTCCAAAACACTGAACTGTACATTTAAAAAATAAAAACCAGGGGTGCCAGGGTGGCTCGGTCGGGAAAGAGTCTGACTCTTGACTTTGGCTCAGGTCATGATCTCATACTTTGTGAGTTTGAGCCCCACATCAGGCTCTGCACTGACAGCGTGGAGCCTGCTTGGGATTCTCTCTCTCCCTCTGTCTGTGTCCCTGTGCCACTTGCTCTCTCTGTCTCTCTCTCTCTCTCTCAAACAAACAAAAAGGAGGATAGCCTTTGGGCTGGATCTAGCCCACAGATATATTCTGTTCATTGGTAATTATATTACTTAATAAACAGGAGATTTCCTATATGAAAAAAAATCTCGATCTGGCTCCTGTTGAAAAACTGGGAGCCTGTCGTGACTTGACCCATCTGTTAGCAACACACCGCTGGGCTGGGAGGCGGCTGCGGCTCTGGCGGGGCTGGAGGTGCCTGGACTCTCTGCTCCCGGTCCCACCTAGGCTGAGTAGGCATTCACAGGATGTTAGTCCCAGAACCACGTAAGTTTACAACCCATGGTGTAATGTTATGGTTCAGCTTTTGGACACCCAACCCTCTGTCGCCAAGAACAATAGGTTGTACATACAAGACAAAAAAGTAAACTTTCTAAAGGAAAAAGTGGTATCTTCACCCATATATTTTTCTCTCTCGGTTACTTATGGTTAAACCATACAACAATTATGTGAAACAGGCCTGTGATTAACAACACTCTTTTTCGAAGCACTGGGGAGGGTGGGATCTGAGCAGTGGCATGCTGGTAGACCGGCTCTCTGGGAAATTAAAAAAAAAAAAAAAAAAGGAAAAGAAAGTTCTGATTTTTAGGGTTTGCTGATTTCTGTGGTATAAATATTCTCATCATGGCCAATTTCAAGCTACCAATATGCCGTGACTGATCACAGGGCTGGGGAGAGATGAGCACGATCTACGAGCTGGCTCCAGCACACCACTGCATCTGAGCAACCTCTCCAGGGGCAAGTTGGTCCTCCTCGAGGCTCGTCCTATTACCTGGGCAGCAACCATGTGTTCTGCATCTTCTTTTTTGCTTGTTGCAGGGTAGAACACGATGTTGTCAATGGTCTGTATCAATTCCAGCTGGACCACACACTTGATGAGGAGGCTGGCAAACAGTTTCTGATCTATATTAGATGATAAAGATTAACCCTAATAATGATTCAGCCAGTGTTGAGTAAGTATTAACCGAGCTCCTTCTACATGCCAGGCACAGTCCTTGATGCTGTGGCATAACAATGAATAAGCTGGACAAAAATCCCTGCTTCCATGGCAGAGACAGAAAATAAACAAGATGTTTAAGGCACATGTCTACCTATGTCAAATGACGATGACAAAGGTAGGGATGGGGACAAGGTAGGGATGTCATCAGGATGGGGCTTCAAGTTTAAATAAGCTGGTCAGGAAAGCTCCGAGAATGTGATACTTGAGCAAAGACCTGAAGGGGAGGAGTCAGCTACGCAGGGCCCACGTCTTCCGACAAGCTTCTCTGCCACCTGCAGCTACTGACTAGACTCTAGCTAACAACTCCTCCCTCCATCTTTGTCTTCTCACTCCCTGGGCTCAGTGGTGGTCCATGTCAGGCACTTCGGAGGTGTGGGTTGATTTGACTATAATAAAAGTAGAGATTCCTCATTCAACTTATTGTTATAGAATCAGGAAGTTGAAAACATTAAATAAAGCATTTAGTGATGTCAAATGAGGTTAGGTCATTCTCAAGTTTTGGAAAGTGACTAAAACTGTCTTTCTGTCTGTCTATCAATTTTCTATGTAGAATCAGTTTAATTAAAGAGGAATGTGGTGGAGCTGCAAAACATGTACATTTGACTCATGCCAATTCAGTAACATCAAAAATTAAAATTAAATTAAAAATTTAAATTAAAATTTAAAAGAACCAAAAATTAAAAATTAAAAAGAAGAGACCAAAAATTAAAAAGAAGAGAAACAACGCAAGTGCTGTGAGCCTGTACCTGCTGCCCACAGGGCAGGCTGAGATGGGAGACTGGAGGCACGTTCCCAGGAGGAAGGACAGGGGTCTCAAGGCCCAGGCACCTCTCAGAGTATAAACATCCTGCTGCACCAAGAGTGGTTCTAGTTAAAACGTGCCTCCTCCACACGAGCCAATCCTTTATCTGGAGCCAATGAGGCAGCACAGTTCATTCTCTCACTGGCTACTACAGAGAGACTGGCACGAGCTGCAGATATGGAGGAACATGGTAGCTTTTCAATGGATCCCAAGGGTGCTTCTGTTTTATGCCTTCAAAAAATAGCGGTGAGCACGTGTGGCTTTGTCTAATGCACTGGTTGCGAAGTTAACAGCGGTGTTAACACCTACAGCCTGGTGTGTGGAGAAGAGGGTGGGGCTGCTATGAAGGAAAACAATATGGCCACAGCTTGAAAACAACCAGACCAGGAAACAGGACGGTTCCAGTTTCTCAGTCAGCCAGAAGTGCGCTAGGTCCCAAGGATCCAAATGTCAACAGTACCTCCTCAAACGGTAGAGTACCAATTATGTGAGATCACATATTTGAAACACACAGTGCTGTGCCTGGTGCATAGCAACTGTCAGACCTGTTTTTTAAAATGACAGGCAGTAAAATAGATCACAAGAACACTGTGGGACAAACTGATAAAAGTCATCTGAAACTCATATCCAGAAAAGGGATCTCTAACACATAAAAAGCTTCTCCAAACCAATAAAGACTAACAGCCAATATAAAATGAAGATTTGAACAGATCATGAAAAGATCTTAGACACATGAAAAACTGCTCATTTCACTCATAATTAGGAAACTGAAAATTAAAAATACTCCAAAGGTCTGAAATATCACCTGTGTGTTCCTGAAGATCACGTCAACAGAAACAACATTAATGGGGCAAGAATCTAATCATCCGTCAAAATGGCAAGTGCACTTCACCCAGCAATCCCATTTTTAGGAATTTATTACACAGATAAACTCACAAATGACACACACATTAAGTGATTCAATGCTGTACTGTTCGTCACGAAGATTGGGAATAATATAAATGTCCATTAGTAGGAAACCCAATTAAGCAAACAATAGTACATCCACATCCTTGGATAACATAAACAGTATAAAAGAATGTGAAAGCTTTTAAGGTACTGATTTTGAATGATCTTAAAGATATACTAACTGAAAAAACAATGTATAGTATTCCCTAATTTGTATAAAAAGGACAGGAGAATTCATGTGTATGTGTGTACACGTACATATATGTTTACGGATATGCATTTCTTATATATGGATAAAATGTCTTTGGAAACGTACAGAAGCTGGTGACACTGGCTGCCACAGGAAGGGACTGGCAGACTGAGGCACAGGGTGGAAGGCAGGCTTATCGTGTTTATCCTCTTGTACTTTGCAAATATTTAAACTGAGTAAGTGTGTTACCTATTTAAAATAAATAAATGAAAACAACTAGAAAAAGTAGCCTTACTTGCATATGGTCTACCTTTCCAGCTGTCATCGGTCGGGTTAGAGAGTTGACTCTGGCCTCTCTCAGAGGCATTTCTATCTATGCTGCTCAGAGACTGGCGGTCCAGATCCACATCCTAAAAGTAAGCCAGAGAGAAATACAATGTTCACTTTATCCACAATTGAGTACCTGGGCAGAGATGTGCCCGGCTTAACACTGGGGCTGGCCCAACTTGACGGTAAGTGCCTTGCTTAGACTTCAGTAAAATGACATTCCATGCTGGACTGCAAAGGAGACATTATAAATTTCACTTATTTCTCCCTCTCTCTAAAATTTCACGTTTTCTTGGGGTGCCGGGGTGGCTCAGTCGGTTAAGCGTCTGACTTTGCCTCAGGTCACGATCTCACAGTTCGTGAGTCTGAGCCCCGCATCGGGCTCTGTGCTGACAGCTCAGAGCCTGGAACCTGCTTCGGATTCTGTGTCTCCTCCTCTCCTCCCCTCCCCTGCTCACGTTCTGTCTCTTTCTCAAAAATAAACAAACATTAAAAAAAATTTTTTTTTTAAATCTCGTATTTTCTTATTCTGACTTCGAAGGTATTTCTCTACATATTATGATTTAACAATACATATGACCAATTAATGAGGACAAGCTCAAAAATACACTAGTGCCAAAAGCTAGCTTTTCAAAAAGTTGACAGAAGACAAACAAAAAATGTTTAAATAGGGTGCTTCATTTTTTAAGTTGCTATATCCTAAATGCCACCCCTTTTTTAAAGTAGGCTCCAGGCCCAATGTGGGGCTCGAACTCATGACTCTGATAGTAAGTGTCACATGCTCCACTGAGTCAGCCAGATGCCCTCCAAATGACTTTTAAAATCTAATGGCTTTACAGTTATTTGGGAAGAGACGTTAATAATACAAACCCCGTATAAAGCAAAATATTGTAAAGTGAGACTTGAATTAGAACTTCTTGATGTGGCCTCACACAAAAAATAACAATCACTATTTCACTGGTGGTGGAAGAAAGCACTCTTTATTTAGGAGAGGAATAAATGAGGATAATTACACCAAAGTATTACTTCTAACCGGCAAACACCAGACCTGAGAGTCCAACAAGGGAGAATTCACTAAATATAATAATGTATAGCCACTGAAAAGGCTGCTCTCAAACAATATTTAAAAACATGGAAGACTGCTTACACGTTGTTAGGTAAAACATTCTGTGCCAAGCGCGCCCGAATTTCAAACACGCGTGGGTTATACGTGTGCCGTCGCACAAAGTAAAAACTAGAAATGTGAACTGTGGCTTTTATTGGGTGAGGTGACTTATCTTCTGTACTTTCTAAAACAACGTGTTAATGAACATAGTTTTTAACTCTTTTTTTTTTTTTTAAAGTAATCTCCATGCCCCAAGTGAGGCTCCAACTCACGACCCCAAGATCAAGAGCTGCACGCTCCACTGACTGAGCCAGCCTGGCACTCCTAAAGCTTATAGCCTTTTTTGCTCACTTCCCATCAGAAAAGCACAAACTCCTTGGGCTACTTAATTTTTTTTTTACCTAATACGAGATCAGAGAAAAGATGACAACAAAAACCCCTACCAAGTGTTTCTCCGATGGATCTTCCTCCATCCCTACAGGTCTCCATGTCAGCAAACTGAAGGGAATGCAAGAGAAGGAAAATGATCAGTGTGAAAGGCAATGTGGAGCGTTAAGACATCTACTGGGCTCAGCAAGAATCAGCAACAATCACATCTGCACTCACACGTGTGGAATGGTTGTCTTGAAGATATCCAGCATACAACTGCACGTTTCATCCCAGACGTCGGGACTGAATTTCTCTCCATTGGATATCACTAAGTTTTCTAAGCAATTTGTACCTGAGCGAGCCAACTGCTCATTATCTGCAAAATAAAGCAACATCTATCATCAAACTTCCGCTGCTGGTTTGATTCCCACCAGGGCACTGATGCTTCGTCTTGCGAGGTGGGGACATGACAGAGGGTTTGCAGGCTCTTACTTAATGAAGCAATGATACAGTGTTAAAACTTTTGTTGTTGGGGTGCCTGGGTGGCTCAGTCGGTTGAGCGTCCGACTTCAGCTCAGGTCATGATCTCACGGTCTGTGGGTTTGAGCTCTGTGCTGACAGCGCAGAGCCTGGAGCCTGCTTCGGATTCTGTCTCCCTCTCTCTCTGCCCCTCCCCCGTTCATGCTCTATCTTTCTCTTTGTCAAAAATAAATAAAAATTAAAAAAAAATTTTTTTTAAATAAAAAAAATAACTTTTGTTGTTAAACAGGCTATCAAGAGTTAAAATTACTTATCACAGCTTTACTGCTGGGATGGAAAAAGGTCAGTTTGTTAATTAACTGGCTTCTTATGTGATCAATGATAGAAGACGGAAATATTAGATCAGTGTCTCTCAAAATTTAGTCACTCAAACATTGCACTTCCAGTTTTTGCCATACTGGTATTGATTGTTTTTTCACTTATTTTAAAACTGAGTCAGTCACTTTTTGAAAAACTTTGCGAAATTAAGCTTTGTCCTAAGCCAAAACTATCTACGGAATCCAGGTCTAATGTGCTATGTAGGTATTCTTCCTAGGATGTACTAAAATCAACACATAAGTACTCAAACGAAAAATGTCCACTGATGAAGCTGTTGTTTATACTGACTCCCATAATATATTAAAAAAAAATGTTTATTTATTTTTGAGAGAGCAAGCAGGGGAGGGGCAGAGAGAGAGGGAGAGAGAGAGAATCCCAAGTAGGCTCACACTATCAGTGCAGAGCCCAACGAGGCCTTGAACTCAAGAACTCTGAGATAATGACCTGAGCCAAAATCAAGAGTCGGACACTTAATCAACTGAGCCATCCAGGTGCCCCTCCCACAGGACATTTTAAGAACATTACAGAAAATTTCAACTACGACAAAAGCAGAAACCATAGTATAATATAGAAAGGCACATCTTTTTTTAAAAATTTTTTTTAAATGTTTAATGTTTTTTTAATGTTTTATTTTTGAGAGAGACAGACACAGATTGTGAGCGGGGTTGGGGCAGAGAGAGAGGGAAACACAGAATCCGAAGCAGGCTCCGGGCTCTGAGCTGCCAGCACACAGCCTGACATGGGGCTCGAACTTGCAAACTACAAGATCATGACCTGAGCCAAAGTTGGGACGATTAACCCACTGAGCTACCCAGGCACCCCTAAAGGCACTTCTTTTTAAATATAATAACTACATCCATCTTTAAAAAATGCTTTAGGAGCACCTGGGTGGCTCAGTTGGTTAAGCATCCAACTTGGGTTCAGGTCATGATCTCACGGTTTGTGAGTTCAAGCCCCATGTCAGGCTCTGTGCTGACAGCTCAGAGCCCGGAGTCTGCTTTGGATTCTGTGTCTCCCTCTCTCTCTGCCCCTCCCCTGCTCGTGCTCTAGCTCTCTCAAAATAAATAAATAAATATTAAAATAATTAAACAAACAAACAAACAAGGGGCACCTGGGTGGCTCAGGCAGCTAAGCGTCTGACTTCAACTCGGGTCATGATCTCATGGTTCGTGAGTTCAAGCCCCGCACTGGGCTCTGTGCTGACAGCTCAGAGCTTGGAGCCTGCTTCGGATTCTGTGTCTCCCTCTCTCTCTTTGCCCTTCCTTCACTCACGGGCGCTCTCTCCCTCCCTCTCTCTCTCAAAAATAAACATTAAAAAAAAAAATTTAAAAAAATAATAAAAAATGCTTTATAACTGCCTTCAGATTGTTTCTATGTTCTTATTAAATAAAAAAATACACATTTTCACTGATTATATATTGTACTCCTTGGCATTACATTCTTGCTTTCATATACTGAAATAACGAACCTCTCATTAAAAACTACGTCAAGAAGGATGACGCCTGGAGACGGAGAGAGTACCTTGTTTTACACACCACTGCAACTGTGCAAACACATCAGAAAGAAGAACTTCGTTCAGAGCTTCATAAAACTGGGTGAACACGTCACAAATAGCATAGAGCGCGTGATTGCACGTTGTCGTCATCCACTCGGATTTCTGAAAAACAACAAGGTAATGTTTAAAAGCTACTCTCCTTGTGGTGAGATGGGCCCACTCCTACCTCAGGGGAAAAACCTCTCTGCTGTGCAACCTGGAAGTACGTGTCTACAGTCAGTCTTTACAACGCTCACACCCACGGACGCAGTCACGCTGCCCAAAGGAGTGGATCCTAAGGAAAGCAGTAAACATCTGTGGGTGAAGTCTTGTGAATAAAGATGTTTATGCCACACTGGCACTTACACACTGAAAACACATATGAACAAATGCCCAAGAAGGTGGCAACTAAATTAAATTTATACATATGTCAGGACATTAATAGTCATTCAAAGGGATACTGACCAAAGGCTTTAATGATTTGGAAAAAGTGAGTAGGAGATTGTGCTAAGTTATACCTTACACCCAAAATTTACCGCTGGTAATTTCATGGCACTATTTTAAGTATTTAATGTATACAGAGATTTAGAAAATCATCGAAAAGGGAAGGGTTGCTAATTGCAAAACAAGATTCCAGAAGTGGAAGCCATAAGGGAAAAAGACTGATGAATTTGGTTCCTTAAAAGCTAAAATTTTCTAAAATGAAAACAAAACGAGAATAATAAAGTGGGCAAAAGCATTTGCAATTTATGGAAGGATATGCTATGTTACTTATACACTAAAAAGCTCCTAAATCAATAGAAGAAAGATAACTAACCCAATAGATCGGCTAAGGATGTGAAAAAGCAACTCATAAAAGAAAAAAATTGTGAATCAGCAATGTGAAAAAAAGTTTGCAACCTCACCAGCAATTACAAAACTTTGTCACTGTGATACTTATGGCCCATCAAATGAACAAGGATTAAAAAAAGTATGGGGGCACCTGGGTGGCTCAGTCAGTTGAACATTCAGCTCTTGATTTCAGCTTAGGTCATAATCTCACAGTTCGTGAGATTGGGCCCCGAGTTGGGCACTGCGCTGACAGCATGGAGCCTACTTGGGATTCCTTTTCTCCCCCTCTCTCTCTGCCCTTCCCCCCACACGTGCTCTCTCTCTCAAAAATAAACATTAAAAAAATTCATTAAGGTATGAAGAGTTGGAGTGGGTATGGAGAAACGGGAACTCTTGTGCACTGTTCAAATGTAAAAGGCTGTAAATTTATAAAGGTTGCGAATTTATTTGGAAGTAATTTGAAAGTACGTATCAAAAGCCTCAGTAATGTGTAAGCCCCAAACCTGACATACCACTTGTCCCAAGAGAAAAAAAAAAACAAGAACAAAGGTAGCAGCAAAGAATGTTCATTTCAGTGCTGCCTTCTTTCTAATGTTTATTTATTTACTTTTGAAAGAGAGAGAGAAAGAGAGCGGGTATGCGGGGAGGGGTGGAGAGAAAGGGAGAGAGGGAATCCCAAGCAGGCTCTGCACTATAGCTGACATGGAGATCAATCCCACAAACGCATGAGACCAGGACCTGAGCTGAAATCAAGAGTCAGGTGCTTAACTGACTGAGCCACCCAGGTGCCCCAACAGTTTGCAGCTTTTAAAAACAGTATGGAAGAAGACTTAGGGTTGGGAAAAACACTCAGGTATTAAACTGATAAAGGAATTTACGGTGTGTGGGCTGGGATCCCATTTTTGTAAAAAAGAAAACACACGAAGAATGTGAAGGGGTTAACAGTGGTTGCCTGTGGAAGCTGGAACAGTGGCTGTTCAAATGTTTTCTTTGTTTTTCTGTCTTCTGATTGGTTTTACAAGGAAGAAAAATTTAAGTTACTTTAAAATAAGATTAGAAAGCTAAACTCTTATACTGTGACCTCAACCATACTTTAACCATGTAGAAGACAGAAATTTGCCAAAACATTAACTCTTATTTCTGAATGGTAAAATTGTGAGTCTTCTGCGTATTCTTTTCTTTTTTTTAAGCTTATTTATCTTGAGAGAGAGAGAAGAGAGAGTGTGAGTGGGGGAGGGGCAGAGAGAGAATCCCAAGCAGGCTCCACACTGTCAACAGAGAGCCTGATGTGGGGCTCGATCTCATGAACCGTGAGATCATGACTGGAGCCGAAGTTGGATGCTTAACTGACTGAGGTACCCAGGCGCCCCTGAGTTTTCTATATATTCTCAATATTCCATACTAAACCTATGTTGCTTTTATACCAGGGGGAGGGAGAGAACGGTATTCCTCAAAGTGGTTAAGAAAGTGACTCTTTCCCTTCTAAAAGTCTTAGAATATCCTCTCCTCCTCCCTCTATCCCTGGGGGATAAATAACAATGACAACTAGAGGCATCAGATATCCTTTAAAAAAAAAAAAAAGCCTAATAATTTGCCAACGTCATCTCCAACTGTAACTTCATTAAAAACTTTTCTTTTTAAAATTTTATTTTTAAGTAATCTCTATGCCAAATGTGGGGCTTCAACTCACAACTCCAAGATCAAGAATCCACATTCTTCTGACTGAACCAGCCAGGCACTCGTAAAAGTGTTTTAAATGGGTTCTTTTAGGGACCAGAGACATCCCATTGTTTACTGACTGCTGAGAAGCTGATACGGACCAAAGAACAGACAGGAGCAGTGCCCTGTTGAACTGGCAGGTGTAATGCCCAAGGGCCAAGCAGGCCAGCCATGGTGACTTCTCTCCCCTTACCCTTCCTCAGATGGGGACAGTTTCTTAGCATTAGTTGCTTCTGGTATAAGAGTTCCAAGGAGGGGGTTTTCATTTTGAAACACACCTCGTGGGGATGATGACACAATCCCACAGCAGACAAAGGCAGAGACTCCCCCACCCCCACGCCACCTAGCCATATCTAGGGCACCGTGTTAGTCATCACCTACCTCTGACTGCTGCTCAGGGAGTTTCATGTTGTCAAAAATCCTGAACACGATTCTGAACAAGTCCTGCCACCAGTGCTTCTCGAAGGTGTGGCCATAGCTCTTCATGATCTCGAACATGACTGTGAGTCCTCTGGAGGAACAAAGCCAGGCACAGAGAGGGAATGGGTGAGGGGGAAAAGAGCAGAGAAGACGGTGGGAGATCACGGGTCAACTAAGCCGGTGACCGAGGCTCATTCCATGACAGAAGCGGCACCGTCCGGGACATGGTTACCTTGTCCGAACATCCAGCTTGCATCTATTGATGATGCAGGAGAGCTCGAACAGGATGGGGAACCAGCCTCGGACCCAGACCCGATCGCCAGGAGCCACATTCATGTCGTCACTTGTGTATTCTTGTAGCACCTACAAGGAGGGTCGTCTCTCAGATGCAGGCCAAGCAAGCAAAGGAAGAAAGTCAAAGAGAACTACATGAAGCTCCAGGCCCCACACATCTTCCCCTCCTAAAAACATCCACTCAGCAAGGGTGGGACCGGGAATCCAGAGGAGGCAGACACAAGCCTCTTCTCCCAAGAGCACACGAGCAGCTTCCACGTATGAACCTCTGGACCTCTGTGGGTTTTAGAATAAGCCAAGTGGGCAGATCGCGAGGGTCCTGCGGGTGGGAGGTGTTCCATTAAGAAAAGCACCAAAGGTCGGGGCACCTGGGTGGCTCAGTCGATGAAGCGTCTCCCTCATGGTTCATGAATTTGAGCCCCATGTTAGGCTCTCTGCTGTCAGCACAGAGCCTGCCTCAGATCCTCTGTCCCCCACTTCTCTCTGCCCCTCCCCTGCTTGGGCGCACACTCTGTCTCTCTCTTTCTCAAAAATAAACATTAAAAAAAAAAAGAGCATTAAAGGTCAAAAGGTATTCAAGATGATTCCGTACCTTAGGCCTTTCTGGAATATAACTGTAATACACACTCCTTAAAACAATACCACCAGCAGCTCTTTATTGAGGGCTTGCTTTGCGTCAGGAACTGTGACAGTGCTTTATGTGGATTAACAATCCTCACGGTAACACCATGAGCCAGATACAAATAAATGTCCTACTTTACAGATGAGTTAACTGAGGCACCGGGATTATAAGTAAGCTGCCCGAGGTCATGCAGCTAGAAGCTGACAGTCTTTCCCAGTCTGGGTGGGAAGCCCTACTCCCTGCCCCACCTCTGGAATTTTGAGCCTTTTGCTCTGGAACCACTGTTGAAGCAGTGCTGTCTCTGCTGTAATGGGATTTCTTTATCAGCTCAGCTTATCCAACATTAGGCAATTTCTCTGTTTCAGTGAACTCTCCAGTACAATGGGGACATAATTCCCAATCTCATAGGTCTGATGTGGAGACTAAATAAGTCAATACGCAGAAAAGATCTGAAGAAGAGATCTGTATGAGCCATCGTAGTTTAGATGTGCTGATTCTACTTAATGTCACTGTTTGAGATGGTCGTTTAAACCAAGCAGGCTTCTTTGGAAAGGTGAGACATAACAGAATAAACTCGGACATTTCTGGGAGAAAACAAAAGATGATTTTTAAAGTGTGATTTCTCAGTCATGTCAAAATGGTAAAATGTCGTGTTTTTTTTTTGGGGGGGGGGTAAAATGTCTTTCCTTAAGAGGTAGGTTTGTTCTTTCTCTTGCTTTATTTTTTGAGAGAGCGAGCACGTGTGCGAGAGAGGGGAAGGTGAAAGGGAGAGGGAGAGAGAGAATCTCAAGCAAGCCCCACACCTGACTCAGGCCTTGCTCCCACCACTGGGAGATCACAACCTGAACCAAAATCAAGACTCGGACGCTCGCCCGACTGAGCCACTCGGGGGCCCCAGGTTTGTTCTCTTACAAATAGAAAGGTCTAGCTTCTTCAGCTTTGCCAAAATTCAAAGCTTAATACTATTATTTTCCACAAAAACAATTAGTAGAATACTACAAAGAAGTTCGGTAGGGGTAAAACAAGTCACCTCATACACACAAAACAGCAACAGCGGCATTCTGAACTGAACGCCTAGCTGAGGGCAAACACGCACTTCTAAAAGCACAGCTGGAAAGTTCTTTGCCAGGAGTAAGGGTTTTTTGCCCCGTGTTTCCTTTTCCCTCAGTGCCCGAGGGGGAGGAGAGGAAAAATGTACCCGAGGCCTCTCAGAGACATATTTCCCACAGAAGCGGATGAGCCGGATGGCCTCCATGCTGGTGTCCGGGAAGGCGGCATTGCAGGCAAACTCTGATAAGCACTTGACAGCATCCTGAAAGGAGTCGATGGCTGCAGGGAAATGGTGCTGGAAAATAGTTGCTGTGGAAACAAAGCCACACTGTTTATAAGACCAGGACTTAGAAATGGGGATCGAACACCCCCTCCCACCCCAAGACAATTACTTTTGTGAAAATCTAGGAGAAACATGTCACCATCTCCGGAAGACAACTTTTTATTAAGTTATTCAGGGATGAATCCACTGCGCACCACTTGGGCTAAACTGGTTCCTGAGCTCAAGCAACGATGCAAAGGTCCAAATATTCATTCATTCGACAAACGTTTAGAGTGCCAACTATGTGCAAAGCATGGTTGTGGGCCCTGGGGACAGAGGTGACCAATCGAATTCCCTGTCCTCACAATGCTCTTGCTCCAATGGGCAAGACAGACAAGAATCACCTGTGTCAGTACATTTATAAAATATCATCTCAGGTCGGGTGAGTGTTGGGTGAGGGGACAGAAGGCAGGAGAGGCTGCTTAGGCTGGGGGTCAGAGAAGGACTCTCTGAAGAAGTCCTACCTGACAGGTGTCCCCAAAGAAGTGAGAGAGGACAAGCCATAAAAAAAACAAGCTTCATCAGGATGCCAAGGTGTCCATTTCAATTTAAGCTACTTTAGGATGGAGTTTAAGGAATGATACAGGATAAACACTGATGTGTGTGTGAAATGGCCCCCTAGCTGCCTTCGCCGACAGAAGGTGAGCACTGAGTTAGGCCCTGGTTGGGTGATCCCGAGTGCGTCCTTTACTGCCCTGGCCGTTTCTGTCCCAAGACCACCCCTTACCTGACTGTGAAGACAAAGGGAGATAAAGAAGGTCAATGAGCTAAAGGTGAAAGGTAATTTAGAAATCTAAAGTTTCTGAAAACCTACAAATATCACCTAAGACAAAAATATGAATAGCAAGAAGCTTACAAAGAGTTAAAAGACCTCAAAAAAGATCAAAGATGATCTGCTTTATACTTTTTATGAAGACCGGGGCGCCTGGGCAGCTCAGCCGGTTGAGCGTCTGACTTCAGCTCAGGTCATGATCTTGCAGTCTGTGAGGTCGAGCCCCACGTCAGGCTCGGTGCTGACAGCTCGGAGCCTGGAGCCTGCTTCGGATCCTGTGTCTCCCTCTCTCTCTGCCCCTCCCCCACTCACACTCTGTCTCTCTCAAAAATGAATAAACGTTACAAAAAACCCGATCAATATATAACCTTGTTTTATGTGTGTTTCAGGATTTAACAAATAGTGTTCGTTCACAACACAGAACTTTTCGCCAACTGCACTTTAACTCAAGCTTGAACAAAGCTTATCGAGAACGTGTATTCTCTCCAGGGACACTGGACAGCACTCCGGCACTATACTTCAGGGCCATCTTAAATGGTGAACTCACCAACAAAAAAATCAAAAATGAAAACAATACGTGGTAGTAGGTAGACCATGGAAAGGACCTTTATTTATTTACAGCGGGAGAGCTGAAACAAAAAGGCAGAGCATCGCCTCGCTTCACCTCAGCTGGGAACACGTGCCTCGGGCGACTCAAGTGTCTCCCTGCTGGATGCACGCATGTGTCCGCAAAAGTGCTGGCAGCACTAGTTCTGTGGTTGCGAACCATGAGACTCGACCGTATCCCCCTCACGGGGTTCTTGCGCACATGCCTCAAGTGCTCAGAATACCACCTGTCACGTTATTATATGACGGCAGATCTCAAACAAGGAAGCCCCTTTGGGGAGTAAAAGAGACAGGAAATAAGTGGTCACCCTTTGAGACTTGCAGGCGGGACAGTAGAGCCACTTACTGACAATGTGGCCCGTGGTCTGGAAGGCCAGCTCCACAATGTTCCCGTCGTGATCCGAGGCTGCCTGGTGGAACACGGCAAAGATGTTCTTCCAGCCTGAGCGGATGTTGGCCGCCTGGGAGTTCACCATCTGGGCGATGCAGCGGATCACCATGTCCCGGATGGTCGGAGATCTGAGGAAAGAACGGGGCAGCCATGTCAGCTGTACTTTGCATGGTGGGACGAAAGTGACACGGCATCACCTTAGAAGCAGCATGTTAAAAAAAAAAAAACCCACATTTTTAAAAGCACATAGTAATCCACATTCATTAAAAATAAATTAAATTAGTGTCCCAAAAATAAATTAAAAACGTTGAAAAAAAAAATTAAAAAAAAAAAAAAAAAAAAAAGGGGGCGCCTGGGTGGCGCAGTCGGTTAAGCGTCCGACTTCAGCCAGGTCACGATCTCGCGGTCCGTGAGTTCGAGCCCCGCGTCAGGCTCTGGGCTGATGGCTCGGAGCCTGGAGCCTGTTTCCGATTCTGTGTCTCCCTCTCTCTCTGCCCCTCCCCCGTTCATGCTCTGTCTCTCTCTGTCCCAAAAATAAATTAAAAACGTTGAAAAAAAAAATTAAAAAAAAAAAATAAAAATAAATTAAATTAGAAACAACAAAAAGAAAAAACATTAAGATGATCACTGTGGCAGACAGTTAGCTGCTTTCCCAGCAGCCACCTCTCCCTCACCTCCTTGACAACAGGACTCTAGTTTTATCCAGGAAGCAACATGCCTGACCTCGGGGAACCAACCATAAATGGGACAAGACAACATGACAATCTTGTCTCATCTGTCAGGTCCTCAATTACCCAGACTTCTTTGGAGCCTGGGGAGCTATATGACTCGTTCTAATTACATATAAGAGACAGTCATGGGAATGGCATGGGGAGAGGTTTCTACTATGGCTTTGGTTTTACAAGGAAAACAATTCCTTGTCTTACAAGGAATACACGTGGTAGGTTCTGCCCCCTTCCCTGGCATCCCCATTGTGAACACAGCATGATGCCTGGAGATAGAACCTCCGTTCAGCAGCATGAAATAGTAGGCTCCAGGATAAAAAATGATCCTGTGGGTGGCCAAAGGGACAGAAAGAACCTGGGTCCTCGATGACAATCTGGGCTAAGGAATCAAAGTTGGGACTGCCTGCCTCTGACTTAAGTAAACAACACACAACCTTGTGGTTTAAGCCATCGTCGGCCAGTTTTTCTGGCTGAAAACCTTTACACGAATATAATTCTGCCACCCAGACATGACCATTCCTCAATTCTTAGCGCATATCCTCTTAGATTTTTGGGCAGGGATATACGTGTACGGTAAACACATATGCATGGATGGGAGTAGACATATATAACTTAAGATGCAACCTTTTAAATTATTACAAAACAAAACGTGAAGGTAGGAAAAATGGCCCATTTTCTGAAGCAGCTGCATGGTTCACCATGTTATTATCTGGGTATCTGTGACAGATTAGCGTATATGTCTTGGAACCTATTAAGACATATACAGTCATGAAGTAAGCTCTATTATTTTACAAATAAAACAAGAAGCAAGCTCTTATACCACTAGCTTTGAAAGTCACATTAGAGTGGCTTTGGGACTGCAAACTTGGCTTGCAAATTTCATCTGTCTTAGATAACATTCATGTTAGTCTGCAAGACTCATGCTAACTGATAACAGGTCATTTAGAGAAGGCAAACAAAAAGTCCAAACAGAGTCGAAAATTATCTAAAAGTCCACAAAGTAAATATGCTGCCCACAGATGACAAAAGACTGACTACATACTTAGGTGACTTTAATATGTAATATAACTGAATTTAGGGTTGCCTCCTAATGGGGAAAAAAAGCAGCTTGTTGAGATGAACTACACGTACTGATTAATGCTTGGGGCGCCTAGGTGGCTCGGTGGAATGTCTAGCTCTTAGTTTTGGCTCAGGTCATGATCTCACAGTTCATAGGATCGAGCCCCACATCAGGCTGTGTGCTGACAGTGCGGAGCTTGCTTGGGATTCTCTCTGCCCCTTCCCCACTATCTGTCTCTGGATAAACAGTTTTAAAAATACAAAAAAAACAATGAATAAAATAAAATGTTTTTTGCCTGATTGTTAATATGTGTCATACCGTAATACGTGATGACAGTTAATATTCTGGAAAATGTAGAAAAAACATGATGAAAAAAAATTCCTGTGATAGTACAGTATTCACATGCAGAGATTGATCTCGCTGTCTTTTTGAAATTTTCATTTATTTGTTTATAAACGTTTACTCGTTTTTGAGAGAGAGTGCAAGCAGGGGTGGGGTGGGGGAGGCAGACAGAGCATCCGATGTGGGCTCTGTGCAGACAGCAGCAGGCCCATTGCAGGGCTCGAGCTCACAAAATGTGAGATCATGACCTGAGGTGAAGTTGGACACTTAACCGACTGAACCACCCAGGTACCCCCACTTTTTTTTTTTTAAGTGTATTTATTTTAGGGGGTGCCTGGGTGGCTCTATCAGTTAAGCGTCCGACTTTGGCTCAGGTCATGATTGATCGCGCAGCTCATGGGTTTGAGCCCCACGTCGAGCTCTGTGCTGATACCATAGAGCCTGGAGCCTGCTTCGGATTCCGTGTTTCCGTCTCTCTCTGCCCCTCCCTCACTTGTGCTGTCTCTCAAAAATAAATAAACATTAAAAAAAGTTTATTTTTGAGCGAGAGTGTGCATGTGTGTGTGCAGGGGGAAGGCAGAGACAGAGAGAGACAGAGAGAGAGAGACAGAGAGAGACAGAGAGAGACAGAGAGAGGGAAGAGAATTCCAAGCAGGCTCTGTGCTCAGCACAGAGCCCAACATGGGGCTCAATCTCACAACAGTGAGCTCATGACCTGAGCCAAAATCAAGAGTCAGATGTTCAACCGACTGAGCCACCCAGGCGCCCCGATAGCACTATTATTACACTGTCCAATTCTATAACCTGGCCTTTTGACTAAACTCTTAAGCATTTCCTATGTCATAAACTTTGTGAACATCTTTTTTCTTTTTTTAAGTTTATTTTGAGAGAGAGAGCACGAGAAGGGGCAGGGCAGAGGGAGAGGGACAGAGAAGAGAATCCCAGGCAGGCTCTGCACCATCAGCATGGAGCCTGATGTGGGGCTCGAACTCACAAACCATGAGATCATGACCTGAGCCAAAACCAAGAGTTGGGCGCTTAACCGACTGAGCCACCCAGGCGCCCCAAACTTTGTGAACATCTTTCACAGCTGCACAATATTCCATGTTGTGGCTGTACCAAGAATTACTTTAACACTCTTGTATATTTAGGTGGTATCTGGCTTTTAAAAAATTATTTGGTGTTATTTCAACATTTCGTTGTATTTCAAATTAATTCCTTACAAGAGTTGCAAAAGTATAGAACTAGTGAGTCAAAAGGCACAAAAATAGTAAGGTTCTGGATGGACACTGCCCCAATGATTTTGAAAATGTTACAGCAAGTTACGGTTCCATCAACAGTGTCTAAGAGTGGCTGGCGATGTGTGATTCTAAACTCACTCTGCCCCTTACTCAAATGCTGGCTGGGCAGCCACGGGATGGGCAGGGAGGGCCTGGGATTCTGGGGCCATCAGTGCCACCAGCCAGTCAGGCAGGCGTGAGCACACTGCTCTGCTACACGAGGCCTCGGTCTCCTTGGCACTATCAACAGTGTCCCCAGAGGCGGGAGGGTATTTCTGTGTGCACATTAAACTCAGGGGTGAGGCCAGATTCTGGGATGAGCTTTATTTTCTATTAAAATAAGCAGTAAGGTGAAGAAGAAAGACACCAAGAGAAAGACACATCAAGCAGACTTTGCTGCTGCCCTTTTTATTATCCTAAGTGACCCACGCTGGCTTATAGCCTTTGAACTTGTAAGCTCTTTTTTTAATGTTTATTTTTGAGAGACAGAGACCAAGCGTGGGTGGCAGAGGGATAGAGAGAGGGAGACACAGAATCGGAAGCAGGCTCCAGGCTCTGAGCTGTCAGCACGGAGCCCGACGCGGGGCTTGAACTCATGGACTGGGAAATCATGATCTGAGTTGAAGTAGGATGCTTAACCGACCGAGCCACCCAGGCACCCCTCTCATTAAAAACAAACAATCCAAGCAGATCTCATGGACACATTTTAGGGATGGGGACAGACACAAAGGGTTACAGCTAAGAGTCATCCTTGACATTTTGTTTTATGCCCCACAGCTAACTCCTCAGCGCACACAGTAGGCTGTCCTTTCAAAACATATGCAGAATCAAATCCCACGGTATCTCACCCCCGGGTCCAAATCTGAACTATTATAGTAGCTGCTTAACCCATCCCACTGCTTTCCATTTTCCACAGATAAATGCAGGACAATCCCTTAACACTTCAGACCATTTCACTTCTCGGCTCAAAAGCCTCCAATGGCTTCTGTCTTTCACAGAGAACAAACCAAAGTGCTGACAAAAGCTGACGGCTCCTCTATGACCTAGGCACTCTGCGACCCAGGGCTTCATCCTCCAGGACCTTCTGCCTTTACTCTGTCCAGCTACACCAGCCTCCTTGCTCCTCCTTATCTATGTCCAGCATACTCTGTCACAGGGCTTTCGCTCTTACTTCTCCCAAGACCACATACAGCCACTCCTGGCTTGTTCCTCCCTTTGCATAAGGGTCAGCCTACCAAACGCCTGCTTACCGGCCTGTATAAAAGAGTGCTTCTACTCTTAGCCCCTTACCTTGATTTAAACATTTATTTATCTATCTCACTGGAATCTAAACAAGGGTTTACTTTTGAATTTCATTATGGAAAATTTCAAACATGTACAAAAGTAAAGAGAATATGGTAACGAACACCCCTGTACCCAGTTGCGATGAGGATTAAATCAGGGCCAGATGAAAACAGGAATTTTTGACTGTTTGCTTCTGTGCCGTATGCGTGGCACTTAGAACAGTACCTAGCGATGGCAGGCTGCAATAAATACAGGCGAAGGGAACAAATGATGAACAGGGAGAGTGCTTCAGAGGGACAGCTGTCCTGATCTCTTCTATCGCCTTCCGGGGCAGAAATGAAGGATCATGTAATTCTTGACCTTGTTTTGGGATGCCTCAGCAGTGGCTCTTTCTCTGGACTTCAGCACCCACCCCAGTAACGATGCATGGTATGTTTCTACTAGTTGTGGTGGTGTAACCTGTCCTTCTGGTGAAGGCCACACACAGATCTCAGTGATTTACTTAGAAATGACACGTGTGGGGGCGCCTGGGTGGCTCAGTCGGCTAGGCGTCATGGTCTCGTGGTGCGTGGGTTCAGGCCCCGCATTGGGCTCTCTGCTGTCAGTGCAGAGCCCGCGTTGGACCCTCTGTCCCTCAATCTTGTCTCTCACCCGCTCATGCTCTCTTTCAAAAATAGGTAAACATAAAAAAAAAAAAGATACAGATGAATTATAGGCTGTTCATTTTATTTGCTTCCATCAACAAGGGAAGAAAATATCGTGTGATTAGTGTTAGGTCTTTTTGGGCCTCCCCTGGGGAGTTTGACCAAAGGTCTTCTAGAACAATGTACATACCTGTTTTTCTTCATGATATGCTCAAAGGGCCTCAGAAAATCTTTCTGGAAACGGAAGTTGGCTAATTCTCCTTTCTCGAGAAACTTCATAGAGAGCTGCCTTAAGGAGTCAACAGCAAAGATGGCCACATCTTCATTGGGGTTACAGCCAACCTGAGCAGGAAAGGGAGGTGAGGTGACACAGGCACAGTGCAACTGTGGATGTGGGGTTCTGAACATCAAAAACGGATAGGCTGCCTTCAAAACAAATGCTCTGGAAAAGCACGCCGAAGGAAAAAAGAAAATGGCATTTCTTGGCTATGACCTGTACAATTTTTAAGTTTAATGATGAAAGATCAGTACTGCACATTTAAAGTGCTTTCAAAATATGCTAAAAATTTTTTTTTAATGTTCATTTATTTTTGGGAGAGAGACAGAGCACCAGCAAGTGGGGGAGGGGCAGAGAGAGACACACCCAGAATCCGAACAGGCTACAGGTTCTGAGCTGGCAGCATAGAGCCTGATGCAGGGCTCGAACTCATGAACCATGAGATCATGACCTGAGCCGAAGTCAGATGCTTAACTGCCTGAGCCACCCAGGCACCCCGCTATTTAAATTTTTTTTTTAAGATTGTGGCCAAATACATGTAAAACATAAAAGTGACCATCTGAAGTGCACACAGTTCAGCAGTGTTAAGTACATTCACGTTGTTGTGCAATAGATCTCTGGAACTCTTTATGTAGCAAAACTGAAACTCTATACTCATTAAATAATTCCTCATGTACTAATTAATTTTATCTAAACAAAAGGAGAAGTCAAAAGACTTTAAAGTCTCTAAAGCCTTTTCATACTTGCCTGTCACCTAAAGCAAATTATAAATGTCTATCGCCAGCCTCAAAGAATTCAGCACATTGAGGCTTTTGATTTCCTTAAAACTGTACTTGTCTATAGTCCACCTACTTTTAGGGACTGGAGCTGTGGCTATATATTTGGTTGCTCAGGCTTTTGCCTCAAAAAGAATCCTAAAAGCAGAGCAAGGGGATGTTTCCCACCAGAACCCATGCGAAGGGACCTGGGGCATGTTGCAGGAGCCTGCTCCAAGCAAGGAACTTCGCTAGCATGTGGTCTGACCTGAAAATGCGTTACTTTTAACGAAAGTAACATGGCAATAACATTTGCAATAAAGAAAAATTGGAGGTGCGCCTGGGTGGCTCAGTCGGTTAAGGGTCCAACTCTTCAACTCAGGTCATGGATCTCATGGTTCATGGAATCACGCCCCATGCTGGGCTCTGAGCTGACAGTATGGGGCCTCCTTGCGATTCTCTCTCTCTGCCTCTCCAGCACAAGCATGCTCGCTCGCTGTCTCTCTCTCAAAAGAAATAAACTTAAAAAAAAAAGAAAAATTGGAAACATCAATAGGAAAATGGTTACATAATGGTATATTCACATACATGCAATAAAATTTGGCAGTTAAAAACAAATACGTCCAAGCCTTAAAAAAAAAAAAAAAAGAAGAAGAAGAAAAAAGAAGAAAATTCTATCATAGGCTACAGTACAGATAAACCTTGAGGACATTATGCCAAGTGAAATAAGCCAGTCACCAAAAGATAAATACTGCATGATTCCACTTATACGAAGTCCCTAGAACAGTTGAATTCACAGAGACAAGAAGCAGAATGGTGGTTGCCAGGAACTGGGGGAGGGGTGGTGAAGAATGGGAAGCTGGTGTTTGATGAATTTGGAGTTTCAGTTTTACGGGAGGAAAAGAAGAGCTCGGCAGATCTGTTGCACATGATGTGAGTGTACTTAACACTAATAAATTCTACGTTTACCAACAGTTACAATGAAAAATGTTATGCGTATTTTACAATTATAAAAATAAATTCATACACTCTAATAGCAGTCAAATCTTTAAGATTCCTTGCTAAGTGGAAGACGAAAGTTACAAACTTACCGGTATGTAATACTAATCACGTTTTTTAGAAAAACAAAACAAATCAAGACAAGATTATCTGTATTTCTATGATATATTTCTATATATTTATATTTCTATTATATTTCTACAAAAATGTTTGGGAAAATATATACCAAACTGGTAACAATTAGTTTGGGGCAGGGCTCAACTGGGGAGTGGTGATGGTCGAAAGTGGTTTTAGCTGTAATTTTTTTTAAGGTGTTCATGGAGTGTTCATTTATTTAAAAAAAAAAATCTTTTTTTAATGTTTATTTATTTTTTGAGAGAGAGAAACACAGAGTGCAAGCAGGGGAGGGGCAGAGAGAGAGGGAGACACAGAATCCCAAGCAGGCTCCAGGCTCTGAGCCGTCAGCAGAGTCCGACATGGGACTTGAACCCACAAACCGCGAGATCACGACGTGAGCTGAAGTGGGACGCCCAACTGACCGAGCCACCCAGGCGCCCCTCATGTAACGTTCGTTTAATTAAAGACTAATAAAGAGAATATTCCTCTCGTAAAAATCAGGGGGATTCAGGAATTCCTGCTGCAGAGCACACTCCATGCTGATTGAGCAGCTTTGCACACACCCCAGGACACGCATGCGCCCTAGTTTAAAAGAGGAACATGGGACTGTGCCAAAGACTCTGCTAGAATTCCAAGAGCTAAGTTACAGCTGTACTCAGCCAACCATCTCTTCAAACCTTGAGACCCTTACGTGCCCCGGTTCCCAAGGGGAAGCACAACATCTTCCTGAAGTGGTAGAAAGAATGACGAGCTGCAGACGGAGGGACTGAATTTTCCACAACTTTGTGCTTAATGGTTCTGATGAGATGGAACAGACATTTGTAATGAAGCTGACAACCACGAAAAGTCTAATTACTACCTGCCAGCCCATGTCCCAGGCCTGCCCATAAGCGGCCCAAAGATAACTGAGAACCGGCACGTAAAGACTCTTGACAAAAGGGGTGCCTTCAGTCAGTTGAGCATCTGACTCTTGATTTCAGGTCAGGTCATGATCTCACGGTTCGTGGGATCGAGCCCCACATCCGGTTCTGTGCTTGGGATTCTCTGTCTCTCTCCCTCTCTCTCTGCCCCTCTCTGGCGTGCACTCTCTCTCTCTCTCTCTCTCTCAAAGTAAATAAAAGAAAAAAAAAAACTCTTGACAATAGAATCACAGGTGGGAACAGTAATCTGTATAAACTGATGTTCTCTCTCAAGTCCCACCGAACATAAAATCTAGACTCGAAAGAGTTGGGAAATGTTTACCAAAAAAACCCCACTTTTGGATGATCACTTCTTTTTTTTTTTTTTTTTTTTTTTTTATTTTTATTTTTTTTTTATTTTTTATTTTTTATTTTTTAATATATGAAATTTACTGTCAAATTGGTTTCCATACAACACCCAGTGCTCATCCCAAAAGGTGTGGATGATCACTTCTAAGAGAAAACAGTCCAGAGGCCGGACTGGTGTCACCAAGCCCCCGCCCCGGGAACTCCACTTGGTGTCCTCTGGCATCAAGCTGCCAGAGCTTTGAACTCTCACTGAGCACCTGGGCTTTATCTCGATTCCGTGCTTCGTTAGCAAGATGTGTCCTGAAGTATCAGAAATGCCTGAGAGAGGTTATTCGGGGGGTCTGGGGACACTCAAAAAACTTTTCATACAAGTTAACGGTAACTACCTCTTTGCTTTACATCATTTCAGCTTACAAAAGGTTTCACAGGAATGCTCTACTCTCGGATAGCATGGAAATGTGTACAGGCACCTACACTCTCAATCACTTCTTTTTTGAATACAGTTGCCTGCGTTTTTCTGGACATCGATGGAGTAGTTTTTGAATGTGAAGAGTTACCTTATTGAAGTGATCTCCAATCACATGCCATATTCGGGACCATTGCAGCCGAATCCGATTCATGTTGTAGTACGAGATCTCCACGATCTTCTGCAAGCTGAACATGCGGGGGTGGTGGGGGGAGGCCAGCTCATCCATGGACACGGCACACAACCAGCGGACAAAGTCAACTGCAGGCCGGACCCAACAACACATGTGAGGCTTCATTAGTAACGGCCAGAGAGTCACAACATGAGGATTCTGTAACTGTCACATGTGAGTGACAAATACATACCTATGGCATTTCCATCCAGTCTGGTAGATCCAGTAAAAATTCTAGGAAGATAATTTCAGACACAGTAAGATCAAAGTTAGATTTGGAAGCTGAGTTTCAATTTCAAACACTGAAGAAAAGGCAAAAAAGGAAACATTTTGGGTCTGGCACCTCTACTAAAATAAATGAGGAGGGATCAGAGGCACAGAACTGGTAAATGAACTGAGTTGAAAGCAGAAATGCCTACAACGGTAGAAAGAAAAAGCGACACATCAAAAGGAGGAAGGGGGAGTAAAGTATAACAGCACGTGATGTCACGACAGTGGGACACTGTCAACTAAATCAACTAAAGTTGATTATTTCAAATGTGTTCCAAGAACTTAAGGAAAGGATAAGAACAATGTCTCTCTAATAGAGAATATTAACAAATATACTAAAAAGGTGCTCCTCCATAAGATGAACACAAACACACAAAACAATTTTTTTTTTGGCAAAAAAACTTACCAAAACCAACTCTTCTAGGACTGACTCTGGAAATTACCAAAGGCTGATAAAATGCTCATTCAAGAAAAATGGCTAAATCTTGGTATGAATAGAGGACACGACGGTGTTTTAACTTGGCCTATTTCCATTACTGTCTCCCCAGCTCCATGGGAGTGTTGAAAACCAACCGCTCTGAAGTCAAAGTAACTGTGAGACCAGCAACCTAGCTCCACAGGAGAGAACAGAACAGTCCTGGAATTTCCCCCAAAATACCATTCTCAGGGAACTGACGTGTGACCTGCCTGGCACAGTACCCTGGGAACCCTCATTTCTAGGATTTGTCCATATTTGACACAGACCTCGTTCAGTTCAAACAGCCTTTTCTCTGGGGCTTTTGTCACAAGCAATCTGTGTAACCAATGAACAATGCAGCTACCTGAGTACGACCAGGTCAAACAAGGACCTGGGCAAAAATTTAAAAGGAAAAGTTGGGAATAAGGTGTCCACGGGAGGCTTTAAAAAGGTACACCAGGGGCGCCTGAGTGGCTCAGTCAGTTGAGCGTCTGACTCTTGATTTTGGCTCAGGCTGTGATCCCGGGGGCATGGGACTGAGCCCCGCATTGGGCTCTGCACTGGGTGTCAAGCCTGTTTGAGATTCTCTCTCTCCCTCTGCCCCTCTTCCCTACTCGCATGTGCACACATGCACATTCTCTCCCTCTTTCAAATAAAAATTAAAAAAAAATATTAAAAAAAAAAAGCAATAAAAAGCTCTACCATATTCCTGGTGATCTAGATAGCCATCACATGGGTAAGGCTTTGTACACACCCACGGAAGACAGGACAGGGCCCTAAGCGCTCATCTTTGGCAGGCCTTAAGGCACAACACAACATGCCAGAGCATCAGAGGGGCACCCCAAAACACACTCAAAACTCCGCAGCAAAGGCTGGCATGCTTAACAGTCCCAGGCATATGGGATCTTTGTCCAATTCTTAGCTGATCACAAAGACCAAATGAGCAGACAGTGGCTATATGTGAAAAGAATACAGGCTTTATATAGTTAGTTCAGGAAAGTCATTCAACAAACTAATAGCAATGACAACAATAATAAACCCTGGGTGTGTGGTGGGCAACCTGATACCCAAAGCTGTCTCAATGTATTTTTTTAAAGTATCAATTTTCAACAAAAAATTGTTAAGACATGTAAAGAAACAAGAAACGATGGCCTATTTACAGGTAAACAACAACAGATCCAGTCCCTGAGGAAACCGAGATATTGAATTTACTGAAGTTTTAAAGTTGATTATTTTATTTTTATTAAAAATTTTTAATGTTTATTTTTGAGAGAGAGAGAGAGAGAGAGAGAGTGTGTGTGTGTGTGAGAGAGAGAGAACAGGGGAGGGGCAGAGAGAGAACAGGGGAGGGGCAGAGAGAGAGGGAGACAGAGGATCCGAAGTAGGCTCTAGGCTCTGAGCTGTCAGCACAGAGCCGGATGCAAGGCTCGAACTCACGAGTTGTGAGATCATAACCTGAGCCGAAGTTGGATGCTTAACCAACTGAGCCACGCAGGTAACACCTAAAGATGATTATTTCAAATATGTTCAAAGAACTTAAGGAAAGGATAAGAACAATGTCTCATTAATAGTGAATATTAATAAATATATTAAAAAAGTAATAAATAACCCAACAGAAATTCTGGAGTTGAAAATCATAAAACTGAAATGAGAAATTCACTGGAGGGGCTCAACAGCAGTTTTCAGCTGACCAAAGAGTTCGTGAACTTGAAGATAGGTCAGATGAGATTATGCAGTGTGATAAACAGACATAAAAAGAATTAAAAAGAAAGTGAACAGAGCCTCAGAGACCTGTAGGGCACTATCAAATATATAGACATACATAAGGGATGTCTGAACAAGAGAGGAAAGAAAGCGGTTGGAAGAACTTTTGAAGAAATAATGGCTACAAATACCCCAAATTTGATGAAAAACAATCTACACATTCTAGAATCTCAACAAACTCCAGTAAGATAAACTCAAGAGATCCACATTCAGACATATAATAATCAAAATGATGAAAGGCACAGACTGTGAGAGAATCTTGGAAGTAGAAAGAGAGCAGAGATTTGTGACTGCATAATGGATCCTATGGAAAATGAAAAGCTGATTTCCCATCACAAACCACGGAGGCTAAAAGGCAGTGGGATATCATATTTAAGGTGCCAAAACAAAAAGACTATAAGCCAAGAATTCTAAATGCAGCAAAACTTACCTTCGAAAATGAAGGAGTAACTAAAATATCCCAAGATACACAAAATCGGAGATGATTCATTGCTAACCAACCTACCCTATAGGAAATATTAAAGGAAGTTCTTCAGGTTCTAATGAAAGGATGACAGAGAATAACTCAAAAGAATCTGAAGAAATAAAGAGCACTGGTAAAGGTAAGTGCGTGGGGAAATAGGTATTTCTTGTTTGTAACTCATTTTATTTACCGGATTCGAGGACAGCGAAGGTAATCATTGTAAACCGTGTTGATGGGCAGGTGTGTATAAACATGTAAGTCATATGACAGCACAAAGGAGAGGGGAGAGAATGGAGCTATACAGAAGACATGTTTCAGACTATTCAAATTAAGTGGACATTAATTCAAAGTCAAATGTTCAAAGTTAAAATGTTACTAATCATGATCCCCAAAGCAATCAGTAAGAAAAACACTCAAAAAATATAGTAAAACAGACGAGGAAAGTAAAATGATACACTAGAAAATATCTTACCATATAAGAAGGCAGTGATAATGAAGGAACGGGAGAACAAAAATGACACATTTTTAAAAAGAGCAAAAGAGCGGATATAAATCCTATATATCAGCAATTAAATTATAATTAAATGTAAATAGATACTTTAATAGATATAATTAAAAGTAATAGACACTTCTCGGGATTCTCTCTCTTCCCCCATCTCGTGTTCTCTCTCAAAATAAATTAAATAAAAACTTAAAAAATGGTCCAACCATCTGCTGTCCAAAGAGACTCGATTTGTTGATTATTATTTTGCTAAAGTAGGCTCCATGCCCAACGTGGGGTTTAAACTCATGACTCTGAGGTCAAGAGTCACATGCTCTACTGACTGAGCCAGACAGGTGCCCCCAAAGAGTTTCGCTTTAAATTCAAAGACACAAATAGGTTGAAAGTAAAACAATAGAAAAGACACAGCATATCAAAAAGTAAACAAGAGAGAGCTGGGTGGCTGCACCAATGTAAGACAAGAGATTTAAAAATCATTACTAGAGGGGTGCCTGTGTGGCTCAGTCGGTTAAGTGTCAGACTTCGGCTCAGGTCATGATCTCACGGTTTGAGTTCAAGCCCCGTGTCGGGCTCTGTGCTGACAGCTTAGAGCCTGGAGCCTGCTTCAGGTTCTGTGTCTCCTCCTCTCTCTCTGTCCCTCCCATGCTCATGCTCATGCTCTGTCTCTCAATAATAAATAAACGTTAAAAAAAATTAAATAAATAAATAAATAAATAAAAATCATTAGTAGAGACAAAGACTGTTTTATAACATAAAAGGTTAAATCTGTCAAGAAAACATATAATTACAAACATATGCATCTAACAACAAACCCCAAAGTCACGAGGCAAACAGATAGAACTGGAAAGCAGAAATGGACAATTGAACCATGCCCAGAATCCACAAATCCATATAGACGGAATGAAGATTACGGGCTCAGGGACCACTGGCAGAGGAAATGGGGAATGACTGCTAATAAGCACAGGGAGATGAAAATGCCCTGAAATTCCACAGTGGTGATGACCACACAACTCCAAATATACTAAAACCCACGGAATTGTACGTTTTAAAAGAACAGATCTTATGGTATGCGAATTATATCTCGGTTTTTAGAAATGTAACAGCACAAGAGTGGTGCTAGGCAAGACTGCCTGTGGTCCGTGATGTGGCTGAGGCAGAGAAACAGAAAAGAAGTAAGTGTGGTTAGTGGAAGAACAAAAATTTTGTACTATTAGCCTAAACCTAACTGAAAAATGTGGGGGAAACCAGTCAAAAGTATGTTACAGAGAGTGTCTCTCTTAGAAGCAGAGAAGCAACAGGAACAAGGTAATTAAATACACTGACAAAGAATTCAAAATACTAAGGATTGTCCTGAGAACAATACAAATTATGACAAAAATTCTGTACGGCTGTCATCGCAAAATGGTCTATATTTAACGCACCAGGCTGGGTCAATAACCAAATGAACAGCAGCGTACATGATTATTCGGTGGTAAGTTTCAGGAGCGTGTTCATTTTAGAAAATTCACATTTCAAGCACTGGTACCTAATGAATGTGTTCAAATGAGAGTACCTGTGTTTCTCTCAGATGTTTAGGTCAAGTTTCAAGTAAACAGATAGAATGGAAAGGTTCGGAGGAAAAACAAATGGAAACTATCAATTTGGCCAAGTCTCACTCATGGATGTAGGCTTTAAATCTTAAACCCTTCTTGACATTTTTATGAAAGTAATTTCTATTAAGGAAACAAGGTAACCTAAAACATGAGCACAAGCAAAAAATCTTGTTTCTGACATGATTTGGTCACAAGGTTAAAGTTATAATTTTTCTTCAAAAGGTCAGGAGGCAATTCAGGTCCCAATTCAGATGAACGTGAAGGTTATGAGTGGCTGTGGATGCCACTTCCTAGCCTGAGTGATCTGGAGCTCACCACACTCACAAGAGGCAAACGAGCGGAGAGTCCAATAACGACACAGACGATGTGCCAAGCTACTGGACAGTCCAGCTTTGCTGGAGAACAAAATCATTACCTGTCCACAGCTACAACCACACTCTGCGAGCTGGTCTCACCAACCGACTCCTGGAAGCTGGCCATCTGTCTTTTATCCACGCCACCACTCACCAAATTACCTGGAAGGCAACGCGCAAAAGTCAACAGTGCTTCAAAAACAGTCAAATATTTAGAACAAAGTATTCTGTGGCATCAGTCTGCAGCAACAAGAGACATATATGCGAAGGGTTTGGGGGGGGGGGGAAGCCCCAAGCCCCCTCAACTGATGACAGAATAAAAATATATTCTTATTCTGTAAATACAAACTCCTTTGCTTGTACCAACCACCTCCTTTCCTTTACAGTCTTTTACATTTTTATAGTATTGAATGCCTACATTTAGGAAAACAAATACGAATTAAACAACCCTAACTTAGAGCTCCTGGAAGATGTGATGGCCTCCACTTGCTGAATGTCCGGCATGCTTTCCAGGACTTCAGGCCAGCCATCCCTGTGTGCACCCTAAGGAGGCGATGCTATGACAACCCCTCCCCTCTCACACCATCTGTGCTTTTAACATTACCCGGCACTATTCCAACCAGTGCAGTGGGACCTAGGAGCCTGCCCTCTGCCCCGAGACAGCCTGGGTTTGACACCCGCCTCTGCTACCCCTTGCAGTGTGGTCTTGCTCGGGTCACTTCACCCCAGCCTCACCTTCCTCACTTACAAGATGGGGATGACAATCGTGCCAATCTCAATGCGTTGTTCAGAGGAATGAATGCGTTCAAATGTGTAAACGGAGGGTTTCGAATGTGGTCCCACACATCTGTTTGCCCTACTTACTGTTACTGTTCTATCACTGATGGAGTCTCTCGATTCAGTGAGAAAGAATTCTACTTTCATGAGAATACCATTTAGTTAAAAGGTCCCCAAATGAACACGGAAGAGACGGTGAAGAATCCTTCTAAAAATCGAGAGATGCAGATATCCACTAGGTACTAACGCTGCAGCCTTTCTAAAGCAAATGGCCCTCCACCCAATAGTTCTATGCACAGAAAGAGAAGTAATGCACCCTGATTTTGACAAAATAGGCATTTACTCAACAGTTCGAGCACAGACATGAGAGCCAGAGCAGCACTTGCACTTCCACGAATAAACATGCTGTCAGCTGGCACACAAGGAAGAGGTTTACACAACAGTCCTGCTGAGACAAGAAGCGTTTCATTCCGGTTAACTTGTGACTCCAGGATGGCCAGCCGTGGGGCCTGGTGTCTTACCAAGGCCAAGGCCCATGAACTCTTCTCCTGCCAACGTGTGGCTCTTCAGGCTCCCTTCTCTTTCACGTCCAGATCCAGACAAGTAGCGGGTTTTCACACCGGTTCCTATGAGCTGAGCAAGCTCCAGCTGGCTGATGCATTTCAAGATCTAATGAAGAGAAGGCATGAAGAAATGAGTTCCTGGGGCACCCAGGTGGCTCAGTCAGTTAAGCATCTGACTCCTGATTTTGGCTCAGGTCATGATCTCACAATTGTGAGACTGAGCCCTAAGTAGGACTCTGTGCTGGTCATGGAGCCTGCTTAAGATTCTCTCTCTTTCTCTCCCTCTGCTTCTCCCCCCACCCCACCCCCCCAAAAAAGAGTATACTTATCTTGATGAGCACTGAGTAATGTATAGAAATGTTGAATCACTGTATTGTACACCTGAAACTAATATAACACTATATGTTAACTGTACTAGAATTAAAAAAAATAAAAATAAAAAACAGTATCGGGGCACCTGGGTGGCTCAGTCGGTTAAGTGTCTGACTGCGGCTCAGGTCACGATCTCATGGTTTGTGAGTCCGAGCCCCGCGTCGGGCTCTGTGCTGACAGCTCGGAGCCTGGAGCCTGCTTCGGACTCTATGTCTCCCTCTCTTTCTGCCCCTCCCCTACTTGTGCTCTGTCTCTATCAAAACTAAATAAACGTAAAAAAAAAAAAAAAAAAAAAAACAACCAGTATCCACTAAGGCTGAAGAAAAAGAAAAAAAACCTCACATCTTTAAAATACAAAAAGAAACCAGTTCCCATTTCTAGCAATCTTAGTCATTAAAGAGTTCTTTGAAACACACAGCTTTTCAGGTGAGAATAAAATCTGAGGGTCTTAGGGTGGTTTCCCTAGTCATGGTTAGGCGACCCGTTGAGTGTGGGCCTGGAAGACAGACTTCGCTATTTTTTTTTCAAACTATTAAAAAGGAAAAGAGAAAATGACCGAAAGAAAAGCTGGTACGATGGAGTTATGCCATATGGATGTTTAATGAACTCCTCAGACACATAAAACACTAGTCTCCCTGCTGCTCCATTAACTTGACATGGCTCGTCGTGAGCCTTTGTACCTGCTGTTCCTTATCCCTAGAATATGTTCCTTACGCTCTTCCCTATGGCTCACTTCCACCTCAGACACGTGTGTCCCTCAGAGACCTCCTTTAACTGCCCTGAGATCACACACCCTCTCCACCACCATCCCCTGGTAACACTTTTTTTTTTTTTTCCCTCAGCGCTTACCACGTTTTGGCGTTTTGCCATCTATTTGCTTGTTCTCTGCCTTAAGTCCCAGCAGGGCACTGACTGTTTTGTTCACTTAAAATAGCTGATTATTGTTTGGCTGGCTGGCTGGCTGAGAACATGCCCCAGAATGGGGGTGCGGCGGGAAGAAAGGCTGCACCTTTCCAGCCCTGTGGGGTGGTTCTGGGGCTGAGAAGTCATACCTGCACACAAGCCCTCCCTCAACTGAAACTTACCTGAAGAAACAGAGATTGGTCCCAACTTCCACCAGAGGAAAAACTGGTTCCAAGAAACTGATTGTGGGACAGCGTGGAGATCCCCAGGTAAACCCTTCCCAAGGGATTTTCACGGGAATTTGTGACTAAAGCTGAGTATTGCCTTTCGTGTTGACTTTATCATCCGATGTCAGAGTATGGGAGCCCGTTATACCATGGAGCGCTTCTGTTATTATAGACTGCCTTCCAGCTGACTGAGAGAGGTACTTAACTCTACCAGAAAGAGCTATCCTCTGATTGCTCCATATACAATACTATTAAATTATTACCAGTAAACTATGAATTCCCTCCCTTTTCCAGAAGCTGAGGATGGCCAGAGTCTTGAGTATGTCAACAACCTGTGGCTGAGGGCTTCTTGGTTCCAAGTCTGATTTCTCAAGGTTTCTGACCATCACATAGGTGGTAATTCATTTTCACATTTCCAGGTGTTGCTACAGACTTGGCAACCAGCAGGAACCCCACATAGATCATGCCTCCCAGGTTAAAAAAAGTTCTACGAAACAAAGTGGCTACTTATTGACTCATCAGACGTTATGACTCCTCAGAAGACAGGAAATTATTTCTTAAAAAATAGGGGCGCCTGGGTGGCTCAGTCGGTTGAGCGTCCGACTTCGGCTCAGGTCATGATCTCATGGTCTGTGAGTTCGAGCCCCGAGTCGGGCTCTGTGCGGACAGCTCGGAGCCTGGAGCCTGTTTCAGATTCTGTGTCTCCCTCTCTCTCTGCCCCTCCCCCGCTCCCCCGCTCATGCTCTCTCTCAAAAATAAATAAACTTAAAAAAAAAAATACACACAAACAAAAAAACCAGGGCTCCTGGCTGGCTCAGTCACCAGAGCATGTCCCCGATCTTGGGGTCATGAGTTCAAACCACACACTGGGCATAGAGATAAAATAAAACAAAACAAAACAAAACCCAAACCAACCCAGCCCTCTCCACCCCCACCCCATGCAACTTCATCTTTTCTAATACAGAAAACTCCAGGATTGTGGCAGAGAAAGGAAAGGCTGGGTGGAAGAGGACGAAGGTGTGTGCCATGATAAGGGGGAGGAGGACAGCTAACACCTACTGAGCCCTTACCACCTGCCAAACGCAGTTCTGATCCCTTTCCCGCGCCATGACCTCCCTTCTCCTCATGGCACCCCACAGAGGTACGGCCTGGGGACTGAGGGACTTGCAGGCCACACACAGGCAGGCAGAGGTGCACACCCAGCCCGGCCCCCCGCAGTGCAGCCCGGGGGGGGGGGGGGGGGGGGGGGGGGGGGGATGGGATGGGGACCGGGGACTCTTCCCCCTTAAGGACTCTGTGGGGCAGGAGGCAGCAATCTTCCCTCTAGGTGCCCACAGTCCCCGCAACTCTGCACTCTCTCACCTCCACTTTTTCACAATTTTCTCTTTAAAGCAAGAAGCAATATACACAAATGGTAGAGAAATCAGGTAATGTAACTTAAGGGAAAAAAAGCAGAAAATAAATTGCCTACCTAATTCTATCACTCAGGATGTTAACGTTTTTCTTTATCTGTTCAAACCTCATTCTCTATGTACGTTTAAAATGAATTTTTACTTCATATACTGTGACCACCTTTCCATGACACAAAATCATTTTTATTTTTTTCTCTAAAGTCTTTTTAGAGACAGAGCATGAGCGGGAGAGGGGCAGAGAGGAGGGAGACACAGAATCCGAAACAGGGTCCTGAGCTGACAGCACAGAGCCCGACGTGGGGCTCGAACCCACGAACTGCGAGATCATGACCTGAGCTGAAGTCGGACGCTTAACCGACTGAGCCACCCAGGCGCCCCTAAAGTCTTTTTTAAGACTCCATTCATTATTTTCCTTGTCACTTATTTGTTGAAGAGCCTGGTCATTCAGTCGGGGGGGGGGGGGGAGTTTTCATCTCCTATAGTTGATGGACATGATCTCATTTACACATGCCTCTGGCCCCTAGATTTCCCGCAAACTGGCAGTACAGGCTTGGACTGACTCGGTTTGCAGGTGGGGGCAGAAGCATTTCGTGGGTGGTACTGTGTGCTTCCATCAAGGAGCACGTATGTCTGGCTGTCCCCCCCTTCAGCAACATTATTTCAAATGGCCTCTTAACACTCTAAGGAATGGCCTACCACACTTTTGTTCTATTTTCTTTTAAAGAGCAATGTCTCATTGCTGGGACATCCAGGCTGTTTCTCATACAATCTTTTTCCTATGATAACTAAAATTTCAATGAATGACCCTTCAAACACATGTCTGTACCCACAAATAATTATCTTTAGGTGAGCACCTTAGAATGTTATTGAAGGAAAAACGTAAACCCACCAGCAATCTCCTTAGTGGCTTACTGTAAATGTTGACCTTTCTTTTCAGATCAGGCTCCCAGCTTTTTCTAAATCTATACACTGGCATTAGGAGCTTCCAGGAGGCGGATAAGGGCTGGGGAAGCAGCACTCGGGTGGGAGGAAAGCCACTGCAACACAGCTGTGCTTGTGCAACATGAACTGCGGGGGCACGGGAACCCCATGAGGGGGTGCACGTGAACCCACCTGCCGTCTGCAGCCACACAGGCTGACTCTCAGATATGTGACATATTTGAAAGATAAGGGAAAACCCAGAGTTAAAGTCAGGTGTCACTGTAGTTCCAAAAATGCAATTGACCAAAGACAGATAGACAATGAATGAAAGGAATGCTGGGAGTCACCCTAAGAAAAGGCATTTACCAAGCTTTCAAAGGAAACACACCTCATGCCAGGAATTCCCAAGGTAGTTGCCATCGGTGTGTGCCACCGTAATAAGCGTCTTTATGGTGTCAATGTTCTTCTGCTTCATTTCTGTGATGCTGGAGCTGGCCGTCAGCAGGGAGAAGCGAGCAAGAGCCTGAACATAGGCGTCTCGCTCCAGCTGTAACGGAAGCCCAAACAAGAGACAACGCTCAGATTCCACCCTTAGCGTGACCGTTTTCACATCGACTGGACTGTGTACTGGGCTTCTGACACCTTCTGTATACATATCGCCTAACAGACTTCACGCACATTATCAGGCCAGTTATTCGGTGCTGGTGTCCTCCTGCTCCCGGAACATCCCTGCACACCTCATGGCTGAGAGCCAGCTCTCTCCCTTGCAGCTGACCTCAGACTTAAGTTCCAGGTTCTATTCCCTCTGGAGGGAGTGGGAGAGGAATCTGTTGAATGTTAAGATCGTCACATACACTCAGGGCGCCTGGGTGGCTCAGCTGATTAAGCATCCAACCTCGGCTCAGGTCATAATCTCACGGTTCGTCAGGCTCTCTGCTGTCAACACACAGCCTGCTTTGCATCCTCTGTGCCCCCTCTCTCCCTGCCCCTCCCCCTGCTCTCTCTCTCAAAAATAAGTTTTTTAAATAGACATTAAAAAATGTTTAAAAGTGTTGAAATGTTTACACTGTAACATCTGCAGCAGTATCTGCAACAATCTTGCAAAGTAGGCCTATTTTCTCAACTCTGCAAATGAGGAAATCAAGAGTGTCTTACAGAGAAGTTAGCTGGGCCAAGGTCACACGGTTCTGAAACCCAGACTGAGGTCAAAGCCTGTGGTCTTGGTACAGCAGAAAATGTCTAACTGTAAAGTAAGCGGGAATAGATTTGAGTTTTTCAAAATAAATGGGTGCAAATTCTTATTTAAGAAGTAATGCATGGAACTGACGATTTCCTAATTTCCTAGCAGTTTGAGAATCGTATTCTGTTCAGTTGCTTGCGTTTTTCAAGATTCAAAGGTTTACAGACACATTCATTTTGCAGTAAATTATTAGTCTCTCCCAGAGAAGACCTAGATATGAAGGAAATTATAATAAAAACGGATCTTAAAAGGAAAAGTAATATTTTAAGCACTAGGGCACACAAATTAGTCAGACGGATAGGAAGTCTGTTTTGTCAAGCCCTGTCAAGTAGCTTGAAACCCACCCACCCCTAAAGAAGGTTATAATCCAAATCTCCAATTCTTCCTGCAGAGGAGACTTGTCAGCATAAATCTGTGGGCTCCCTCTCAGCAGGCATGAGTAAGGAGCTTGCTGAGAATTTCTGGCTCGGTGGAAATATCTGGTAGCTTCTAAGTTTTGCCAAATCCAAAGGCACACAGCCCACCAGGATCGCTGGAGCTTTGTTAAACTCACCTGCATTCCAAAGATGCAGGCAATCCGGACTGCACACCGGATGCCCTCCAAGCACAGGGAGGCCACTTCTGTGTCGTCACAGTTCTGCAGTCCGATGCTATAGGCGGCCAGCAGTGGTGTCCACACCAGCTAAAAGGGAGCAAAGTTTCAAATGCTACAACTGTAGCATGGCAACAGCCATTAGAGACCACACTGCTACTTATGAGCACAGGCAGGATGCCAGAGTCATCACTATTTTGCTTTCAGCTTATTCCATTCACAATATAAAATAGTTCCTCCTAATCTGTGGTCAAAGGTATCACAACAGCACTACAGATACGCTCTTTACTAGACGTGTGGTTCAAAAGGAAGGAAGATAAATACGTGGCTGGAGTACCTGCGCTCGTGACAGACATCATTAATCAACTGGAGGGCCCACTCCCTCCTGAGTCTATTCAGGGCATGAGAATCCTTCATTCACAGCGCAGCAGGCAGCCATTGCCAATCAGAGGCTGGCATGCAAAATAAAACCTGTAAGTAACTTATATTCTATAAACTTAGTTTATTGAAAGTTTCCTAGTTCAAATTATTTAGACTTTATTTTTCCTCCAATTTTGTTGTGAATTCCCTGGAAATAAAGCTTCACAAAAATCTAGGAGGATATTGATAGTTACTATAAAAATATCTTAGAGAAAAATTATGTGCTATGTATATAAAACATGTATCTTTTCTAGACATCTTAAAAATAGAAGGACTTCAGGACATTATTCTTTACTTCCAGCTAATTTCATCTGGTAAACTAACCCTGAGGCCACTGAGGTGAGATGTTAAAATGATCTCTTTTGCCTGAATAATTATTCATTCATTCAATACCCCCGCAGCTCTAACAACAACCCTGTATTTGTCCCCATTTTACAGATGATGAGACGCTGAGTAACCCGAACCAGGTCACAGAGCTATGAAGTGGCAAACCAGCCATTCCGACACAGAGCCCGTGCCTGTGGCCAGTGCTGGTGCATCCCCGGCATCATAAGGGCTTCTGGGAAGGACTCACTTTAGTTACCGTTTAGACAGAAGCACCCAGACTTGGCCTTTCCTCTCCTCAACCTCTTCACCGTCACAGGGTGGCTGGTTAGCTTCTAGCTGGTCACCTCCAGAATCAGGCTGAGCCGGGTCCTCACTTCTCAGTATACTCACCTTGAACATTGGCCGGACGTGGTCCAAGTGTGTGGCACTTGTGAACGGGGCTTTGGCATGGCTCACGGCCTCCATCAGGGCCTTGGCTGTTCTAGCCATTTGCTCCATCTCCAAATTGTACAGCAGCCGTCGCTGTTTTTCACTAGCTACGCCTACAAAGAAATAGGGGAGTGTGACACCCACGGACAGCTTGCTATGTGCTAGGCACACAAGTCCCCCTGACCACCTCCATGAGCATGTTCTGAATATTACCATTTTACTGAAGGAGGAAATGAGGCAAGGAGAGGCCTAGTACCTCGGCCAGTAAGCAGTAGAGGTGGGACCTGAGCCCAGCCAGCGTGGCTCTACAGCCGGTGCTCTAAACACCTACACTGGGCTGAAACTGATCGTGCCGTGGGCCTTACTTAACAGAATCCTCACCAACGTTGGCACAATCACCAGTGGCATTAAAGCAGTTTCAGGGAACATTTTGTGGGGGTAATTTGGCTCTCAGATCACTCACTGAAATTCTTTCTTGTAGCTAATCACAAATTTAGCAAGAAGATGGTTATAATTATGAAAAGACTCAACATAATCACAATAACTAATTTAAACACATTTGCTATTCAGATGTCTAGATACACGAATTAGATTTATTATCAAGGGACTTAATCATGCACTCTAATACACTTGAAATTTAGAATAAAAATAATTTGCCATTAGACCTTACTCTGCTTAGTTGATTTGGTTGCGATCGTATGCTCTTTTGTTTCTTTCATTGCAATTTTCTTGCCTTCTATTTCTTCATATATGCTTGAGAGGTATTCTTCCGGTAGGTCTTTACTATCGTTGATACCCCGATTCATTTTAATATACTGTTCTTTTGTCATTTTATTTTTTACCTGAAATTAAAAAAAATAAAAAACAATTTAGAAAACATCCAGTGGTCCAAATAAAGCTCCTTATTTAGCTGCTGCAATATATAAATCACTAAAATATTTTACCTGAGGGCTGTGCAAGTCTGTAGTTAGCATGATAATGGAGTATGCTAGGACATATGCAGTGTCAGCACTAGCGAATAGGGTTTGCCTGGAAGAGAAGGTTCCAGATGTAAGAACATGCACAGAGAGGAGGCGAATGGAGACATACTGCACTGAAAGCAGGCTGACCGTTCCACGTGATGGCAAACTAGTCAAAAGCATTCATCCTTTCATCATCACTGAATAACAATTACTAATGACCCTGAGTGTAGAAAAAGCTAATCAAGAAACCGTGTCAAGCTTTAGATTTCTTTGCATAACGCAGTTTTAAGTGAAGTTTTAAAGGCCTAGGGATCAGGGTGTGGCAAGCAAGGCACCCAGAGCACAAAATGCGAGGAGACCCTCACTCCAACCATGAGCGTGAGGCCCCCTTCTAGTCTGCACCTTTGTGCCTCACTTGCCTTACCCTGGTTCTGTTCCTGAGAGCATCTACTTTGTGCCGGGCACTGGGTGTAAAGAGGACAAGAACCGCTGTTCAGGGACACCTGGCCGGCTCAGTCAGGGGGGCGTGCGACTCTTGATCTCGGGGTCCTAAGTTTAATAAGCCCCATGTTGGGGGCACCTGGGTGCCTCAGTCGGTGGAGCATCTGACTTCAGTTCAGGTCATGATCTCACAGCTCATGGGTTCAAGCCCCGCGTCGGGCTCTGTGCTGACAGCTCAGAGCCTGGAGCCTGCTTCGGAGTCTGTCCCCCCCTCTCTCTCTCTGCCCCTCCCCCGCTCATATTCTCCCTCTCTCTCTCTCTCTTTCTCTCTGTCAAAGTAAATAAACATTTAAAAAAAAGTAAATAAATACAAATAAAAATAAAAGAATAAGCCCCAAGTTGGGTGTAGAGATTACTTAAATAAAATCTTAAAAAAACAGCTGTTCAGTTATTGTTCATAGCTTACATTCCCCACTGTAATACTGAACAGCAGACATTTGAAGAAAAATACATTGTTCTAAATAATAAGCTGAAGTCTGACTGTTTTTTTGCCCAAGGCAAGAGAAGAAAGGCAAAAACTGGTGGATGCATAGCCTCAAAAACATGTGAGGCTGAAGCTACAAAACTGGTCTGTGTCCACATCGCCCCCGAAAGGAAAGGGAGACACTCTGAAGAACATAACGAAAAGACCGATTCCAAAATAAAATTCAATTGGGTCGCTTGTTTACCGATGAAGAGAAACAGATCAAGGCACGAGGCTCGCACAGGAGACTACGTTCAAAGGAAACAAAATCTCCTTACGCCTTTGTAGCAAATTCTAATGTCCACTGGGTTAAAATGACCAGGTGCTGCCTTTATTGTCCATGTGTCTCAGAGGGGACAGCCGGCTGTGTACCTGGAGCATCAGGACCGATTAATATGAAAACCAAGTTGACCTGAGGCAAAACTGTTCTCGAAATGTCTCCACTGAACAGTCTCCATATCACGTTCAAGTACATTCAGAAATTCTGCACTTCGTGCCCACTGGGAGCAGCATGAGCTTTTGAGTCAGACAATTCACATTCAATCCTATTCCGCTACTTGCTGGCCGATCAGCTTTTGGTCAGGTTGCTCAATCTCCCAGAGCCTCAGGTTTCTCGTCTATAAAACGGAGACCTACTCACAGGATTACCATTAATTGTGAAAAACCCATGGCATGACAGACATATAAGAAATATTTAATAACGGTCAGCCCTCTTTTTAATTTCCACTTCTACAAAAAAAACATGAACTACCCACCAAAAGAGGCCCTAAGATGAAATCATGTATTTAAGGCAGGTTTTATTAGTTATATAGCCATTTTTGTAACCTGCTCATTAGTTACATAACCAAAGAAAAACCAAAATCCTTGAGATCTACTCTGTATGTTAAATCGGGGAGCTGTTTTTTGTTTTTTTTTTTAAACAGTACTTTTTTGTTTTTTATTTTAGAGAGAAAGAGAGAAAGCAAGCGGGGGAGAGGGAGAGAGGGGGAGAGGGACTGAGAGAGAGTGAGACAGAGAGACAGAGAATGAATCCCAAGCAGGTTCCATGCTCAGCATGGAGCCCCATGTGGGGCTTGATCCCATGATCCTGTGATCATGAGCCAAGTCAAAATCAAGTCAAATGTTTCACTGAGCCACCCAGCACCCCAAGGAGCCGTTGTTAATTAGGGAAGAGATGCCCAATGACCTCCCTCCAACTCATAAAATTACTCTTATCACAATAGCACGGATTCTAGGAGCACCTGGGTGGCTCAGGCAGTTAAGCGTCCGGCTCTTGATTTCGGCTCAGCTCATGATCTCACGGTTTTGGGGTTTGATCCCTGCATCCAAGTGCCACACTTGACAGTGCAGAGCCCACCTGGGATTCTCTCTCTGTCCCCCCCCCAAATAAATAAACATAAAAATAAAAAAATAGGGGCGCCTGGGTGGCTCAGTCGGTTAAACGTCTGACTTCAGCTCAGGTCAAGATCTCGCAGTCCGTGAGTTCGAGCCCCGCGTCGGGCTCTGGGCTGATGGCTCAGAGCCTGGAGCCTGCTTCCGATTCTGTGTCTCCCTCTCTCTCTGCCCCCCCTCCCCCCCGTTCATGCTCTGTCTCTCGCTGTCTCAAAAATAAATAAAACGTTAAAAAAAATAATAATAATAATAAAAAATAAATTAAAAAAACCAGTATGGGCTTCAGCTGTGTGAACGTGGGCAAGTTACTTAAGCATCTCCAGTCCTCTCCTTGTCTGTAGAAAGGGGACACAGACAGAAGCTGTGAGGTCCTACATAAAATAATCCCTCAGCACAATGCCTGGCACATGGTAACTGAAACTTCAGTTGCCCAGCACAGATTTAGAAAGATTAAACTCAACTGCTAACCAATCGAAGACTAGTGCTCTGAGGCAGGCAAAAAGGTGATGTGGAAGGGACTTAGACACAGTGCTCACCCCTGGTTGCACTCTATGTATCTCGCTGCAAACTTCTCCATCAATCGATCAATCTTCTGGGCTTCCCCAGGTAGGCGGAAACCTTCCAGAAATGTCCGCAGGGCTGAGACAAACTCCTTTTCACAGAAGTCAAGTTGGTCCACGTAGGCATACATCACTTCCTTGTTGAACCTCGTGCTCTCTCCCAGAAAATCACCTACCTGGGTCTGAAACATATGCACCCACTCACATCTAGAAACTGTCATACGTGAACCCGCAGTAAGGCACACTTCAGGCAGAGCGGAGAAGGCAGAACACCCTGCTCTCAACACCCAGAACAGGCTGGCCCACTAGAAAAGCTGGGCGACTCCGAGCCTGCCCACCCGCCCAACCGGTCCGGGCTCAGGCTATCCTGCCGTGGACGAAGCAGGAGGAGGCAGCACGAGAGACTTAAAGATGGCAACACGATGAGACGCACTCAGGAGGGGGGTTAGCTGCAGATGGGCAGCCAGAAGTCTCCAGCAGTCAAAGGGCACTTCTAGTTCTGACGCTGTTCCACCAAGAACACAACTACCTCTTGGGAGCTTTTTGCAACGCTGGAGCAAGTAGGACTGCTGTCAGCAGGGGTGTGGACAAAAGCCACTGCACTCAGGGTCAGTCACACTGTAGGTTAAAGCCGGAAGGGTCTCAGAATCACCTGATAAAACCTACACGCAAGTGCCCCACCCCGAGGCTTACAGAATCGAGGCGCTCCTCCTGGTGCAGGAATTGGGCAATATCTTCGACGGACGTTCCCAGCATGCCCTGCTCCTGAAGGAACTGGATCCCTCTCTTGGGTTTCTTGTTGAAACTGTTTCGAGAAGAGACAGGACATGGGTTACTTATTTCAACGCCTGGAGAACAGAAAAAGCTGGCATCTGAGCCATGAACAAGTCACGTTTATCAGCTTAGGAAGGTCGTGTGTGTCCTGGCAGCTTCTCCAAATTCCGCCTTTAATTTCTGACCTAGCTGTAGCAGAGTCTGACGGCTGTCACCCAACATCAGTTCTCCTCTTCTCCCACATGAACAGAACTCAAGGATGTTTAGCCGGGCACACGACTACCTGAAATAAAAACTACATTTTCCTGCCTCCCTCAAACAAAGTATGGCCATGCGATAAAGTTCTGGCCTGTGACATACGAGCAGAAGTGGTGTGGGTACTTTCAGGAAGGAGCCCTAAACAAAGCTGGCTTGGCTGGGAGGTATATTCTTTTTGCCCTTTCTTCTTTATTCCCTAGGATATATGGGACGGCTGGTGCTCCAGCAGTCACCTTAAGCCATGAGGTAACACGGAAGGTGAAAATTGTGTTAAGGATGGTGAAGCAGAAAAAGTAAAAGAGCCTGGATCTCTGATGTCCGTAAGAGCCAATATAAGAGCCCTAGACCGTCCATGTTGGGATTTCCTTTACCAGTGCTTAAGTACTGTTTGTATTTCCTGTTAAAGGTAGGCATACTTAACTATGTATAAATTCAACTCACTACTTACCAGGCCCTGCACTGGAGGAGGCTATTCACGTGTCAGCACGGACTGGGGCAAAGGCTACAAGGGAAGGACATGGATAGTGTGCAAGCAAGAGCAGCTTGGGACCTGTGCAGACAGGTGGCTACAGAAGGCCTCCTTGAGGAAGAGAGGTTTTGCCAAGTCTTAAGGAGGAAAAAGACCCACGAGTATTCCAAGCAGAGGGCACGAGGGTGAAAAGAGCTTGAGGTATTCAAGGGACTGAAGTGTATCTTACGACGTGGATACCGGCAGGAGGATGAGGTCAGTGAGGGGGACCCAGAGGTGGGATCAGGCTGTGATGAGGAGAGAGACACCTGGAATGATTGTAGGCAGGGGAGTGGTATGACCTGATTTAAGTTTTTAAAAGATTAGCTCCGGGAGAACAGACTGGGGAGATGCCAGTCTGGGGAGAGCAGAAATAAGACCAACACTTCAATTAATAAGTGAGTATTCTAACATCAACTTTTTTTTTTTTTTTTAATATTTATTTACTTTTGAGCGAGAAAGAGAGACAGAGTGTGAGTGGATGAGGGGCAGAGAGGGAGGGGGACACAGAATCCGAAGCAGGCTCCAGGCATTGAACTGACAGCACAGAGCCCAACATGGGGCTCGAACTCATGAACGGCGAGATCGTGACCTGAGCCGAAGTCAGATGCTTAACTGACTGACCCACCCAGGTGCTCAACTATTTTTTTTTTTAATGTTCTATTTTTGAGACAGAGAGAGAACAAGTGAGCATGAGCAAGGGAGGGGCAAAGACAGAGGGGGACAAGGATCTGAAGTGGGCTCTGTGCTGACAGCAGAGGGCCTGATGCAGGGCTCGAACTCACAAACTGTGAGATCACGACTTGAGCCGAAGTTGGACACTCAACTGACTGAGCCATCCAGGCACCCCTCACATCAACTTTTAAAACAAACTGAATTTACTAAGTTAACCAATCATTCAAAATTTGGACATGATGTAAAACTGTGCTTATATATTTTTGTGTGTGAAAGACTGGAAAGAAATACATTAAAATTTACCAATGATTGTGATAATGATGTGCTTATATGGGAGAATGTCCTTCTTTTTCACAGATGTAGGGCTGAGGTATTACGATGGGTGTAAATTACTTTCAAATGGCTCAGAAAAAAAGATACACAGATAACCCTAATAGGGTAACATTAATTCTTCTGTGTGTTGAAATTTTTCATAAGATCTAGTTGGAAAATAGTTATCAACAGTGATTTCCTCTACATGGTAATTTCACGAATGATTAAACATTCCTGTGTTGTACTTCTATTTTCTGAATTGGTTTAACTTCTTTCATTAGGAAAAATAAAAATAAAAAGACCAGGCATCAGTTGCACGAAGCTGTTCAATTTCAGTCTCGATGTCCCTCTCCCTCTCCCACTCCCTCCCTCTGCCTGGCACAGTCGAGCTCAGCTGCAAGTGCCAGCACTGCCCTTTTGTGACGGGCATTCCCCTCGTGGACTCAGTCCCAGGGGATGTGGCTTTGTCAGAGGCCCCAAGAGATTCGGCTGGAGTAGCAGCCATACTCACAGCTCGATGCCGTGTTCAATAATCTCCTTTTGTTGCTTGATGACCTCAAACTGCTCCGGATCATCTTGGACAGCCATCTGGGTCCCTGAGGACACTGTGGACTCCATGGATGTCACACTGCTCCGTCTGGCCATGTCAAGGCCTTTCCCGTCCCCCATTTCCTGATCTGTGGGCCTCTCCTGACCTGACATAAAAGCAAAGGAAACCAAATAAGCAGATGGGATACAGACACACCTGAGCTCAGATGGGGCTCTGTGGTTTCCTTTCCCAGACCTGTAACAATAAAGCTTGTACTGGAAGAATCACAAGCCTGAAAACTTGATATCACTCAGATACTTAAAAACTTACTTTTTTGTTGAACTTGATAAGCTAATTCTAAAAAGTACAGAAACTGTCAAGACACTTGAAGAGCAGTGGCTAGGAAGACCTGCCCTAACAGGTACAAACTCACTAAGAACTCAAGGCATCTGAAAAGGCTGGTATTGGCACAAGAACAGACAAATCCATGCAACAGAATAGAAAATTCAGGAACAGGCTTCCTTCTGCAGGGAAATGTGTGTATCATAAAGGTGGTGCTTCAAGGTGGTGAGGGAAGGAGAGACTACTAAAAATATGTCAGAACAACTGTCTCTCCATTTGGGAAAATGACATTAGAGCACAACTCACACTATTCCCCCCAAATTCCAGTTGCATTAAAAAGCAGAAGCTTTCAGGTAGTCTGAAAACTACAGCGTTTTGCTAATTCTGAGACAGCGACACAAACACAGCTCTCCCCAACAGTCGGAAGCAGCCTATCGTGAATGGAGGTGGCGGTGCAAAGTGCTCTCTCACCGAGGCTGGTCTGGTGGTTGGGATTGACATACAGGTCTTTGCTCCATTCCACCATGCACTTGAGAATGGACACGAGGCACTCCAAACCTTTCTTCCTCAGACTGAGCTCCTAAAGGACAGAAGGGACATAGCACAGAGGCTTAACAGACAAATTGAGTGCAGACATCTACAGGGCTCTTAGGGAATCCTGCGAGGATACAAGATAATCACCGACATTCGGTGCTATTAACCACAGAACCCAAGGAAAAATTAACAGGTGACGTAAGTATTAAGGGCTCATCGCAAAACCCCTGAAACTCTACCGCTGTTCATCACAAACACCCTAGCAGCAAAAATGTGAGATGTGTGCTTTCCAAAAATGAGCAGTGTGATCTGCCTTTTTTTTTTTTTTTTAAAAGTAAACTCTACACCCAATTAGGGGTTTGGACTCACAACCCCCAGATCAAGAGTCATACGCTCAAGGGTGCCTGGGTGGCTTAGCTGGTTGGGCATCTGACTCTTGATTTCTACTCAGGTCATGGTCCCAGGGTCATGGGATCGAGCACCATGTTGGGCTTCACACGGAGCGTGGAGTCTGCTCAAGATTTTTTTCTCTTTCTCTCTCTACCCCTCTCCCCTGCTTGTGTGTGTGAGCTCTTAAAAGAAAATTAATCTTAAAAAACAAAACAGTTGCACACTCTACCTACTGAGGCAGCCAGGTACACCAAGTGTGATCTGAATTTTTAAAAGGAAGCTATTCACTGTTTATATAATTAAAAAAAACACTTAACACTTTTCCTTTTTAAAAAACCAACAGGGTCTTAACGAGTGACTGCCCTCCCTCCTGAAAAAAAGAAAAGAATTTCACATCATCCAGCAAATGAGTGATTCTGGACATATTCTTACTCCTCAGACACTCACAAATGCATTCCATTTTAAGGTTTACTCTACAAGTAAATAAAAATACTGTTTGTTTTTAAGTAGCATTCCTTAAAAAATCGAATGTGAATCACAGATAACCTAAAGAAATACAAATAGTTTAAGACTCAAAACAGCATCTAAGGTGGCACAGCTCTCTCTGCAAGTCTAATGACAGCTATGGACTTTCTACGGAAAATGCCCATACACCAGAATTGTACCCATAATTCCAGGCAGCGCACAGACCTTCTGACCAGTTCCCTCAGAGACCTTAGGTTAAGATCCTGTTCTCTGTGTAGGCACACTAACGAGGCAATCTGATAAGAGGCAACGTCCTTTGCCTTACTGGAGCCTGGGATCCTGTTTTCATTCAATCTCTGGAACGGTGATTAAGTGTGAAATCACTTCCTACAGTTCTAGGCTCAAATGTCACCCTGGAGGGACTACCCTCATGACCCCATTAAAAGTGGCAATACCCTTACTTCTAGGACTCCTTTATCCCCACTTTATTTTTCTCTACAGCTTATTTCTTCATTGTCTGCTAGTAAGCGTCATGACCACAGCAACTGTGCATGTTCATGGGAGTGTCCTTTCACCACTGTATTCCAGCACCACGGACAGCGCCTGCCTGGCACAAGGTCATGCTCCATAAATGTTTACTGAAACAAACACACATTAAGTAGAAATGGGTGTTCTCAGTGTCCTTACCTGCAGAGGTGTCATTCCCAGCTCATGTCCACTTCTTCCCTGAGCGATTTTGGATAAATCGTTTACGAGGCGCTCAAAAATGTTAGCAGCATTTAAATCACAGTCGTAGTTGACGTAAATATCTACAACACACTGGGCATCTTGGAAAATAACACACAGATATTAGAAATTCTGATCAAACACACACAGCAGTTACATTTTCTTATCACATGAGATTCCTTTTATAAAAATGCTTCCCTGTAAACTACGGACTCGGGTGGACACACCGCCCTCAGGAAAAGTGTGTCAGACGTTCTAGAAGTCGGGAGGCCCGCTTTCCAGGCCTGCCTCAGCACCGACTGAAATCTCAGGCATCTCATTCCACCTCTCCAAGGCTCACTCTCCTCAAAAGAAGTAATGATTGCCTGATCCACCTCTTAAAGTTATGTAACTAATGAAATCATGCTTGATGACAGACAAGAGGGGGCTTGATTGATAGCCCCACAACTGTGCGTTCATAAGGTAAATCCAAATTTACCGTAGCATCCAACCAGGGCTTAGCAGCACCAACACCTTGCGTCCTGTGACTAACAAACTGTTCAGTTTGTAGGTAGAGTGACCAAGTCTCCTAGTTTGGCAGGATGATGGGGTTTCCCACGATGTGGGACTTTCTGTGCTAAGACCACAAAGTGCCAGGCAAACCGGATTGAGCTGGTCATCCTCTAAGGGAGAAGTGGGGCAGGACTAGACAGTACGTTAGCAGTAGCCTTTAAGGTAAGGATTTCCCAGCACTGCATTAAAACTCTAATAGCATAAAGTAAAGGGCTCAATCTGGATTCTGGAAAATCAAAGCTTCAGAAGCATTTCTGGGTAAGTCAATGGATGAGCACACCCTCAGGGTGAAAATACCTGCACAGATCCTTGTCAGAGTCTGAATGACCATCCACCTGTGCTCAAAAGAACTTGTTGATGTTTCTAAAATGTTCAGGAAAATCTCTTTGAAAAAGACCTACATGGCATGGAGACAAAGGAGGACACCAATTAATCCAGTTTAAATTAGGGCTCAAAAACCCCAAAGGCTTTAGAGGATGGGCACAGTGAAGCAGCCTGGGTACAAGTCAAAGAGCAAGGCACACACGCACTGCTGAGGCGCCCTGGAGCCCCGGCCTCCCGTGGGAACGGCTAGTGGGGTGGGGTGGGCCCACGGTGACCTGGAGAACATGGGCCCCACCGGAAACAGGACCAGCTGCTCCTGAGCAACGAGTAAGAGGAGCTGCCAGGCACAGTTATGTGCACTAAGTTATGATTTTGAGAGAAACCAGAAATCTGGATTTTCACGTAAAATCTGACTTCTCGATTTGCCAACTATTTAGGTTATTTCAAACAATTTATAGGCTAAACATGTTGCGGGGACTGAGTCCAGCATACAGACCATTTGATTTAAACTTCTGGTTAAAATGAAACGCATGCAAGATTCTGGGGCAAAAAAGGACTTTTAGGAAAAAGTACTCTCTTGCTCATTCAGAAAGTCCTTCTTTGGGGTGCCAGCAAGTAGACTGTGTAACTCTAGTTCCTGGAGACTGTGTCACCAGGGGTTAACGGAGTGTAAGCGTCATCATCATTAAAAAAAAAAAAAGTCATTTCAGAGCCCATACCTCTATCTGCATTTTCAAGTGCACTTTAAAGTTTGAGAGAAGAGTAAGAAAAATGGCAAGAGAGAGCTCAAAGACATCAGGCACTGAAGAGACGCCGTTTTTGGACAACGCCACACAGAGATACTGCTTGATCGCGTTGATGAACATCTCGTGAGTCCTGAAGACGGGGCCCGCGTTCTGCAGCACGGACAGGAGCAGCTGCAGGGAGACCACCTTGGAGCGCAGCTCGTGGGATCTGGGACAGAAAGTGAGAAACGGTGACGGCGCTGCAAGATTCCATTTCAAGGAGCACGTTTCTTGACAAGGCTTTGCTTCTCTACCAGCGGGTAGCGTTTTCTGAGAGCCAGTGAGGTAAGGATTGTCACCTGCACCTAAATGCCAAGAGAGTGAGGGCAGATGGCATGAGGTGGGCCCTCCTGGAGGACTGTGAGAACCGGAACTGCCAACTCCTGCTTTTTTTCTCTCCGTGCCAAAAATAGGGAATACAGCAGGAGCAAAATGAGTGTAAACTGACTCCAGAAAGCTGATTCTACAACTAACCTAATAGAATCAATTACTTTACATTATACAGGTGAAACTAAACGTGTGTCCTGCTCCATGTTTATGGACAATGCATACAGTGCTCTTTATCCACCTGTCTCCTGCTCCCCACCACCACCCGCAGGGCTGCAAAGAAAGGGAAATTTTCCTGAATCATCTCCTTAATGGTCATTGTGTCTCAACAGAAAAGCTGAAGATTATTATTAGCAACTAATAATAACAGTGACTATAAAACTCCTAAAGTGCAGGGCCCTTGCACTCAGGATGCGATTACATCATCTCATGTAATTGATCCTGCAAGGCAATTTTCCACATTCCCATTTTTTCAGAAGAGGTACAGTAATTCATATGGCTGTGGAGTTGGGTCTCAAGCGAGCTAGGAGGGAATGCAGCTTTCCGGCTCCAAAGGGCTATCATCCTTGCAGTAACTTGTTCACTACGAAGAATGTTTTGGCTTCTCTGGGTTCAATCTGAGTCTTAAATCTGTACTCAGGGAAGCAGAGGTTTCCAATGAGGGCAGGGAAGTGAGGTTTGTACACATCCTGCCTCTGCCCACCCTGCTCTGGATTAAATTCATTAGTTAGGAAACAGAGGGGGCACATTCAATATAATGACTATTTTTCACACACAAACCAAGGAAAGCAACACCGGGCAAAATCTTGGTTGGTGTGGGCACAGAGACAACACATTATGAAAGGGCTGTCGGGACACCAGGAATGTGGAAAGCTGTAAATTCCTGCATTTGCAGCAACCATGGGAGAAGGCACTGAGATTTTTTGGAACCCCCAAGATCCTCCTGGGTTATCTGGGTTATGTTATACACAGTCAAGAACTGCTGTCCGCTTACTTTGGATCTGGGGGGCCTTCACCAAGGGGCTTCATGGACAGCTTGCAAAGGGAGCGAAACACCAGGAAGGCGTCCTTCTGGAGAATGTGAGAGAACCTAGCGGCCACCTGATGTCCCTGTGCATCTGATTCCTGAGATTAGAAACAAATAAGAGAAAAATCAAACCGTCAAAACCAAGTAAGAACTCTTCTCAAAAATAAGAAATATAATTATCTCATGGAAATTAAAATTTTTTTATTTATTCAATGGGGGAACTGAGGAATGTGGGGAAGGGGACAATACGTCAAAATAGGAGCGATAGGGGAGTCATTATAGCAATTCTAAAACCTTGCTCCTTGTCCTTTAAAAAGTGGGTATGGATGACTTAATGATAAATGAGCAAACATAAAACCATTAAAAATCTAAGACAAATACAGTTGACCCTTGAACAACACGGGTTTGAACTGCACGGATCCACTTATCTGCAGATTTTTTTCGATAAACAAAGTACTGTGAATGTATTTTTTCTTCCTTATGATTTTGTTTAGTCTATTGTTAGGAATATAGTATATAATACATATATATGAAATATGTGTTAATCAACTATTTATGCTATGGGTAAGACTTCCAGTCAACAGGTTAGTAGTAGTTAAGTTTTGGGGGAGTGAAAAGTCATATGCAGATTCTCGGCTGCCTGCCCCTAGCCCCGGCATTATTTAAGGGTCATGTGTATAAGTAATTCTATTAGCTTGGATAGCAGTATTTCTAAGAACACTATTGCAGGGTAGATAGGGGAAAATGACAGGCATTTTAAAATATACTTCTTTAACTAAAAAGACTATATTTAAAAATTAAAAAAGTATTTGTAACATACAACAAAGATTAATACGCTCAACATACGAAAAGTTGTTATAATTCATTAAGGAAATACAGAAACCTTCCACCGAAATGAAAAGCAGGCAAAAAAAACATGAACAAGCAATTTACCAAGAAATGCAAATGACAGATTCACCTAAATAATCTTACTACTGATTATTAAGGCAGGATCCTTCTCCCAACAGACTAGCAAAATTCTGAATGAATTCTATTGCCCGGTTTTAATGAGGGAATGGGGAAATGAGCACTGATAGCCTACAGGTGGGCAGAAATTTGAGCATTACCTTCCCAGCAGGCTAATGTGATGTTAAGGAACAAAAGCCTTAAAGCTTCCAACTCGTGACCCAGCAATATCACTTGTAGGAATTTATCCTAAAGAAAGAATTAAGGACGTGCACAAGATTTATCTATAAGGATGTTCATTATAGAACCATTTCCTGCGATAAAACTGAAATGACATAAAAACCTAATGGGGAATTCGTAAAATAGATTATGGTAATCTATATGACAGAGTTTTACATGACCACTTAAAAAATTTGTTAGGTCTATACGTACTCATGTGGAAAGATGTCCATAAAATAGTGCTGAGTGAACAAAGTAAGTCACGGCCTGGTATACAAGGCATGTGTCCTCATATAGATTTAAGTACATCCCTGTTAGTGCATCCTTTCTTAATGGAAATGACATAACCCCATGGGGACTGCAATAGACTGAATGCTTATGCCTCCCACCCCCATTCATAAACTGATATCTAATCACCAAAATGATGGTATTTGGAGGGTGGGGACTTTGGGAGGTGATTATATCGAGAGGGTGGAGTCCTCACGAATGGGATTAGTGTCCTTATTAAAGAGGCCCAGAAAGCTCTGGGCCACAGTGAGAAGACAGCCATTAGTAAATCAGGAAATGGTTTCTCACCAGACGCCAAAACTGCTGGTACCTTGATCTTGGACTTCCTAGCCTCCAAAACTGTGAGAAGTCAATTTTTATTGCTTATAAACCACCCAATCTATGCTATTCTGTTATGGCAGTCCAAACAGACTAAGACTGGGACAGGTATCGGTACTTGGTGGAAGGATGGGGGGGCGGGTTGAAAAAAATCTTATTCTTTTTATGTATAAAGCACAGACACACATATAATACATAAACAGATATCCAGTTTATCAGTGGCTTTAAAATTCATGAAAGGGGGTGGTAAGTCAGAAAAAGGAATATATAAAAAGGCTTGGGGGGTGCTAATAACGCAAAAGGTTGAGAAACACTAGTAAAAAGGTGCAGGCAGTGGGTTCAGGTGGGATGTTAACGTCATATCTCTCCCTGTTTTGAATGCTTACATACAGCATTTTCGAGAGAACAACAAAGCTATTAAAGAAAAATAATATGGCAGACAGATCTAGGAGTCTGAAAGATGTTCGTAACACACATTAAGTTTAAAAAGTAGGTTACAAAACAGCATGTATCTCGTGTGATTACATCTAACTGAAAAAAAAGTATGAGAAGGGGAGAAAAATCTAGAAGGATGTAAGTAAAATGTTGGCCAAGTGTTATCTCTAGGTTAGGGGATTATAGATGACTTTTACTTCCCTATTTTTCCTCCTCTGTATTTTCTTATTCTTCTGTAACGAATGTATATTAAAGGAGAAGAAAAAGGGCAGGAAATCTAAGTTTTTACAAGTCTGAACAACAAGCGTTAACAACAATGTCCTATACAACCAACAGTAACACATTCCGGGAATGGAACCTACTAATAATACAAAGCGTATCAGGCCAGGACTGTGTGACTAGCTGAACAGGGGTTGCTGGTTTTCACTCGCTTCTTCTGCTAGAGATTTAAATCTGCATCTTCTAAAAAAGGAAACTTCGAGAGGCATCTGTATGGGAGGATCACCAGCATACCAGATTATCCGCTGATGACAAGGACTGCCTGTCGTCCGCTATCCCGTTGGTTTGTGAATCTTCATCAGCTGCTGGGGGCACAGCACACTCCTGGGACTCCATTTCACCTGGGACCCTCTCAGGTTCTGTCAGACCGTGCTTTTGTGCTGCTTCTTAAAACACAGGTGCAGAAGTCATCACCAAATTAGTACTTGGTCTAAAAGGTGGCCTGACCCCAGGAAGAAGTTATTCACATGATTTGCCAGCTCCTGCTTTTTCCCTTTTCCCTTCGCACTACCTTAAGAACTGACACAATATCGAAAAAGCCTTGGCCAAAGCGGTGCTTAGACTTTACATGTGTCCATTATCCACAGTCCCATTCCCTGGAGGTTTCATTCATACCACAGTCCATGTCAGTGGTGTCTCTAGAATTCAGCAATACAGCAGCCTACCCACCCCTGTCCACTTCTGGAAAAGGTTAGAAGCAGCTAAACCTGCAAAGCACAGATTTTCGTTTTTAAAGGGGCTACTAATATAGGTGTTAAAGAAGAGCCATGTAAATGAAAAGAATTTGATAGTTATGACAGAAGACCTTAGTCATGGAGCGGAGGGAGAGGGGGACCCCAAAAAAAAAAAAAAGACCTGAGCTTCCTGGCAGCCATGTGAAAAGGGAAAGATAAAGAATTAAAACTATTCTATTTTACTTTTTTTAATTTTTAAATGTTTATTCATTTATTAAAATAGAGACAGAGCATGAGTGGGGGAGGGGCAGAGAGAGAGAGACAGAGACACAGAATCCGAAGCAGGCTCCAGGCCCTGAATTATCAGCACAGAGCCGGATGTGGGGCTCAAACCCACAAACCATGAGATCATGACCTGAGCTGAAGTTGGATGCTCAACCAACTGAGCTAACCAGGCACCCCAAAACTATTCTATTTTAAAGACATTTCTACCAGAGTGTACATTTTTATGTTCTATTAATTTAATTCTACATTACATAAATAATGAAATCTATGAATACAGATTGGTGGTAACCTAAATTAACAAAAGGACAGGGCTTAGAGCAGTGTATCAAACTTCTTTGACCATGACCCTCAGCAAGAAATGCATTTTAATGGCTTGCCTGGGTGGCTCAGTTGGTCAAGTGTCTAACTTCAGCTTGGGTCATGAGCTCAAGGTTCTTGGGCCCGAGCCCTGCGTCTGGCTCCACGCTGGCAGTGCAGAGCTTTCTTCGGATTCTCTTTCTCCCTCTCTCTGTTCCTCCCTCCAACACGTATGTGTGTGCGTGTGTGTGTGCATGTGGGCTCTCTCTCTCAAGGTAAAAAAAAAAAAAAAAAAAAAAAAAAGACCCAGTACACGTGTGCATATAATAACTGAAGCACGTTTCATGAAACAGCGCTTAACATTACCATCGTGATGTATTCAGTTTCTGTTCTATTTTCATTTTATTCTCTCTCCTTTAAGAAAGGCTGATTGTAACCCCTGTTAAGTTAATGATTTCTCAATCCACTAATGGTTTACTGCCCCTGGAACCAAGTGTTCAACACAAAGGCACTGACGTAAGATTTGGGGCAAAAACAAAGAAAAAACTCATCCAACAGTCATTCTGAGCTATACAAGTTTAATTCCACCAAAACCACACCATAAAACTGAGGCAGCTATGAGTGAAGACTAACAAAACAAAGGTTCCCTGTGCATCGGATACCCACTGACATGATACATCAATGGTTGGCCATGAACATTCAGCAGCACCTCAGGACTCCCAGCCACTCCTGGGAAAAGCTGGATATATATGGGAATGGCTTTCTGTCTTTCGTGTGGAGCGCCCAATTCTAGCACCGTCAGACTGTGCTTTCTGAACTCTGAACCTGGCCCTAGTGAGAATAAAATTAATCACTAAAAAGAAGTAATTTCTGAGTTCCACATGAAAGATGGGCAGATACAGGCAGACTCAGTTTCCATGACTTCACCGAGGGTGGGCACTCCACCACTAAAATCATCTGCCCAAGGACTTTTTTGGAGGAGTGTGTAGGAAGAAAGGCTGGGCTCTTGGTTCTTACCTTTAACAGCAGATGTGACCACATCTTCTAAGATCTCCTTGACCACCTCCTGGGCTCCGTCATCAGTCCCTACACACACCCAGAGACATAAACAAATACATATGGGTATTTCCAGGGAAAGCAAAGGAAGGGGCAGAAGGTCACATCTCAAAAGGCAAAGGGGTCAAACGAGTCCTCTCCAAAGCCAAATCGGATTATGCCAACGAAAAACAAGTCCTGTGCAATCTGGAAACTCTCAGGCAGTGTCTGCCATGACTTTGAGTTTCCTTTTGTGGATCTCTCTTCCTTCTTAAGTCACAGCTATGCGGTCAAGGGCCCTCTCCACCACCCCAGAGTTTGAGGCAGGAGCTGGATCTCATCCAGCTACGCTGCTCAGCAGAACAAAAGACAGGGCTTTCTCTTGTGCCTTCATATCCAGTACCCCAGGGCCTTGGGAAGTGACATGCCCCCTGCTGCCTCTACTCCTCCACAATCTGACCCCAGAACTCAGCATGAGACTTCTAATGTGGTGAGGATTTAGTAAATTTTAAGTAAAATTATTCTGTACACTGTTAATACTTAAGCAAAGAGCTTCAGCACCGATTGTTCTAAAACTAGTTTTGGGAGAACTAGTAAACAGTTCTGGACTTGACTTTTAGGAATAAACATTACTGCCTTTTCAAACATCACACTGACCAAAACTTAACAGAGCTAAAATACCCCTTTAAATTCTTCCTCAATGAGGACTTGCAACCAAGCCCTTATTTTTATGAGTTCTGTGCTTGGCCCAAAAGGTCCTAGAGAGCAGCACAATGTATTTTCATTTCCACTGAGCACTTGACCCACCCAAACTATTTATTTGCTCCCCCTCCCCGACCACACACACATGCCCCAAGCTTTACGGAGGTACGACTGACCAATGAAACTACATAATAAGTATGTAAATGGCTAAGTAAATCTCTGGAAAACATTGATGTTGTGTGCCCTTTTCTTAGAGGGCAAAAAAGAGCTTGAATGAAAGAAAGTCCACAGCCGCAGTGACAATCTCCGGTACCCACGTCTTCACCTAAACAAGGGGAGTTAGCCTAGCTCCGCGTGTGACTTCGGGCATCCTCGTACTACCTTTGCCATTTTCACGCATCACTCGTATCAGTATATTACACGTGTACATTTAACAGTGCTCTTTACATTAACTCACCTTAAACAAGAATATTCACAAAACCGCAGGTTTCATGCACTAATTATATTCTCTGAATGCATGTTAAAATAAACGTGTAACTATTAAAATAAAAACTGTTTACGCATGAGCCACCTAAAATCACCTCATCTACATGTGACAAGATGTTTCCAACTTCCTTCCCAGTTCCAACATTCTCTGATGCTATATGTGCTGCTCCCCGCCACCCCCACCACAACCAAGCTTCACTGAGGTATAAGCGACGATTAAGACTTGTATATACTTGGGGCACCTGGGTGGCTCAGTTGGTTAAGCATTCAACTTCAGCTCAGGTCGTGATCTCACGGTCTGTGGGTTCGAGCCCTGTGTCGGGCTCTGTGCTGACAGCTCAGAGCCTGGAGCCTGCTTCGGATTCTGTGTCTCCCTGTCTCTCTGCCCCTCCCCTGCTCACGCTCAGTCTCTTTCCTTCTCAAAAATAAACATTAAAAAAAAAAAACCCAAACCTTGTATATACTTAAGGTACACAACTTGATGATTTGATATACATATACACTGTGAAATAATCACTACAGTCAAGCTAATTAACGCATCTATCACCTCACAGTTACCATTTTCTTCCTTTCCTGTGTGTGGTGAAAACACGTAGACCTACACTCAGCAAATTTCAAGTGTACAACACAGTACTGTTAACTATGTTTATACTGTTGGCATTTTGCACCTCCAGAACTCTGCCCCTTACATAACTGAAACTCTGTACCCCCGACTAGTACCTCCCCATTTCTTCAACCACCATTCTACATTCTGTGTCAATGACTCTGACTACTCTAGGCACCTCATCTATGTGGAATCACACGGTATTTTTCCTTTTTTTTTTTTTTTTTTTAATGTTTTGGTTTTGAGAGAGCGCAAGCAGGGAAGGAGCAGAGAGAGGGGCACAGAGGATCTGAAGCAGGCTCTGCGCTGAAAGCAGCGATCCCAACGTGGGGCCCTAAGTCATGAAATGGGAGATCGTGACCCGAGCCCAAGTCAGACACTCAACTGACTAAGCCACCAAGGTGCCCCCAGCAGTATTTGTCCTTTTGTGACTGGCTTATTTCACTTAGCACAATGCCCTGTAGATCCATCCATGTTGTTACAAACATCAGGATTTTCTTCTTTTTTAAGGTGGAATGGTATTCCAGTGTGCGCGTGCATGCGTGTGCGAGCGTGTATGTATGTCTGCACTTTATCCATTCATCTTTTGACATTTAGATTATTTCTGTATCTTGGCTATTATGAATAATGCTGAAATGAACACAGGAGCGCAGATGATCTCTTCAAGATCCTGATTTCATTTCCTTTGGAGATATACCTAGACATAAAACTTCTGGGTCATAAAGTAGTTCTATTTTTAATTTTCTGAGAAACCTCCATACTGTTTTCCATATGGGCCGTACTGATTTACATTCCCGCCAACGGGGCACAAGGACTCCCTTCTCTCCACATGCTCACCTAGCCCTTGTCTTTCACCTTTCTGATAACAGCCATTCTAACAGGTGTGAGGCGATATCTCATTGTGGTGTTGATTTGTATTTCCCTGATGATTAGTGAAGCTGAGCACCTTTTTAAGTATCTGTTGGCTATTTGTATGTCTTCTTTTGAGAAAGATCTATTCAGGTTCTTTGTCCATTTTTCAGTGGGTTGTTCGGGTTTGTTTTTGTTTTTGTTTTTTTTTGCTGAGTGGTATAAGTTCCTTGTATATTTTAGATATTAACTCCTGATCAGATATATGGTTTGCAAATAGGTTCTCCCATTCCACAGGATGCAGTCAAACTCCACTGGTTGTTTCATTTGCTGTGCTTATGCACTGTTTTTAAAGACAGCTGAATTAGCTGTGAACATTTAAGGACTGGGAGACATGTCATAAAAATCCAGATGTGGCTTCAGAAAAATTATCTGGCAACATCAGGCCACAGTGGCTGGACCCAGGAGTAACTGCCCCCTGTAGCCAGGGTGTGAACTCTGCAGATGTCCTGGTGCCTCGGTCCTTGCCAAGGTCAACAGTCTTTCATCCACTGAGGACAGGTGCTATCACAGTCAGCAGGAATGTGACACATGTCTGTCAAGAGTGCGGAAAAAGGGAGACTGACGGGGCTGGGTATTTGAAAGACATCAGAGAGACAATGTTCCCTTGTGGAAGTGACTTCAACACGGTAAGGAGGAGTGAAGGCTCTGGAGCCAGTGTGTCTGGTTCAGGTCCCCACTCTGCCACTTCCCAATGTGGGGACTTAGGTCGCCTGACCTGCTCGAGCCTCAGTTCCCTCAGGAGCGAACAAGGACGATTTCCACAGCACTTACCTCTGGGGCCTCGTGAGAATTCAATAAAAATAATACCCAGAAAGTGTTTCAAATGGCGCCCGGAGAGTGAGGAGCGCAAGGTTCATTTTTCTTAGGCCTGCAGAGTGTGACTGTGGTAAGATGCTCATAAGGTGCCCTCAGGACAGAGGACGTCTCATCTCTGTCATCTGCCTGGCCCTGGAGACTAAGTCCATACTGAACTTTCCCAACTAACCACGCGGAAAGCAGTTTCAGTTACTTCAAGCCATCACTATCTTTCATTCTGAAGAATGTCCATTTCTACAGGGATCTTCCTCTTCCCTCACTGCAGTTTTCCACTTAAACAGCATCAGGCCCACCATTATTTGGAGGGATAACAGTGTTTAACTCATTTTCCTCAATAGGCTGGATCCATAATGGCACCTGTGCAAAATCAAAATATTCTCGGGCTAGGAAGGGGTGGGAGATAACAGGAAGCCCTAATTCCAACAGAAGGTTCCTGCACAGGGAGCTGCTGCTGAAGAGTCCCCAGAGAGGCCCAGAAGTAGCAGGACTTCCCACAGTACCCCTGGACTGCTTCATGTCAGCCTGGGATAGGTCTCAGGAGAGGCCTTTCTGGATGACATAATAACCACTGAGAAGTCTGTTGTGTTTAACTTTCAAGCATGCTGTCAAATGTTAGGAAACCAAATCAAATCAAATCCTTGGAAGGTTCAGAGTATACTTAAAACACTCCGGTTTTGCTGGTTCTCTGGGATGTCCAACAGTCACCATTTGGCCATTACTGATTAGGCACCAGATCCTACCTGTTTCATAGACTCTGTCCCTACGAGGGTCACCTTGAATACGTTCAGATGAAAGAAAGCCTTGCTGCCATTCCCTCCCTAGCCAGCAGGAGAATAACCTCCATGGTGGGTACACCAGGTCCTGACTCATACCCTTAGTCCTCTAACAGAGCTCTAATTTTGTTTTGGAAGGGGCTGTCCCTAGATTCCTGGCCATCCTAGCAGAGACGGTAGCCATCTGACCAAGTTGCGGCCAATGAGGGGTAAGCGCAAATTACTGGGGATTGCATCGGGTTCCAGAAAGTCTCCTTAGAAAGGGGCATGACTCAGCCGGGAGTCCTTTAGTCCCACCCTCTTCCTCCTTTCTGCCTAGAGCAAAATGACAGCATCTGGAACCATGAGGTAACCTGGAGGATGAAAGTCACAAACTAAGAATAACCGGGGAAAAAATGGAAAGAATCTGAAACAGACCCACCCACATCCTGCTTTCTGTCCAGCGAAGCAAGGACCATGGGGGGTGGGGGGAGGTGGGGTGGGAAGATGCACTCACTCATTCGTGCAGTTAACATATTGTTAACATATTGAGTGCCTACAAGTTTGGCACCGTTCCAGGCGTTTGGACTCTATCACTGTTTAAAATGAAGATCCTGATCCTCATGGTGCTTACATTCTAGCTGGGATAGTAAATAACTATACATGCTGTGTCCTACAGCGCTAGGGGAAAAGTAGAGTGGGAAGAGGCAGATGTGGGATTGGAAGGGACAAATGTGAACCCATGGTGACAAGAAAACGTGACATGCCTGTTTCCTAGAAACTGGGGTTTGGTTGTGCCCAATGTCCAAGCACTTGGTAACATGTAAGAATACTAGAGGGAAAAAATCAGGGAACATAGCTGTTTGCTATCACATTCCAGCCACACACCAGTATGGTTCCTCGACAGGAAGAAATACATTAGGCAACCTCCTGTTGCACAATAAATGTCCCTTATACAAATGTTGTAACCCCATGAGTTGAAGCCTCCCTGCCAGACAGCCTGTGTCAAGAACAGGTCAGAAAGGAGGGGGGCCTGTGGGTACATTTTGTTATTTTCATAAAGTGTTGTTCTGAGACAATTTTTGTCCTCTCCACAAAAAAAATAAATAAATAAATAAATAAATAAAAATAAAAATAAAAATAAAATAAAATTCCTAAAGCAGAAGATCGGGTGCTAACATGGAAAATAGGCTCATGTTATTCTACAGGACCGTGCCTACTACCTTCACATCTGGTTACCATCTTAACTCTTTGCCACTGTTCCTTAACTCCTTTTTGAAGCTGAAATTTACTTGAAAGCTAATTATAGCAAACACTTACACAGGTCCCAGGGCCAGTCACTGGTCTCACTGGACTCTCACAGACCCGCAGGGCAGGTACTAGCTGTAGACTCATTTTACAGATGAGGAGCCTGAGCCCAGAGAGGTTAAAGATTCCCCCAAGGTCACAGAGCTACTACAGGGTAGAGTCATGGTCTGAAACCAGGCTGTCTGATCAGAATCTCCATATTGGTTGAAAAGAGGATAGCTTTTCTCTAGTGTATAGTACTTAGGGACTGGGTTGTTTTTCTCTTAAAGAATGAGATGCAAGAAGAAAAAATGAGCTAAGAAATGTTTAAACCCACAGGTATTTATGTACCCACAATACTCATTAGCTGTATAAATGCAAAAACGCTAATGTCTCATGCATGGTGGGAGCCAAAAAGTCAGGATCTTAAAAATGATCTTAAAAGAAAACAAGAAGTGGGGGGCCTGGGTGGGTCACTCAGATAAGCGGCCAACTTCAGCTCAGGTCATGGTCTCCATGAGTTCGAGACCCCTGTCAGCCTCTGTGCTAACAGCTAAGAGCCTGGAGCCTGTTTCGGGTTCTGTGTCTCCCTCCCTCTCTGCACCTCCCCCGCTCATGCTCTAGCTCAAAAATAAACATTGAAAAAAAAAAAAGAAAGAAAACAAAAAGTGACTGCTACTGGGTACAGGATTTCTTTTGGGTATAATGAAAATGTTCTAAAATTGACTGTGGTGATGACTGCAAGCTCTGCGAACATACTAAAAATAACTGAAGTGTACATTTTAAACAGGTGAATTTCTGGTACGTGAACTGTATCTCAATAAAGCTGTTTTTTAAAAAATCGACAAGACTAGCCAGGCAATGAGGAGGAGTGTAAATGGACAAATGGGGTGAGGTCCCCTAGGGAGACTGCTGGCTGTGCCCCCAAATTCACAGAAGCTAGCATATCTTAGGTTCAAAGATCATTTTGTAAGTTTACAAAGAGCAATCTAATGCATGTCTTGGACAAGCTGATAAAGATCTACCAAATGATTACTGACTTATCAACTTAGAATGAAAAACTTCTCAGCGGAAAGAGATACTCAAGTCTGCTGGTGAACTGTCTCCATGTATGCAAATTTCACCGTGGGAGGCAAGTGATCCCAGGAAGGCCGTGGGCAGGGTTCTCGGTGAATTAAAAAGGAAAATGTATGTGGAGTGCTCAGATGGCGAACTGGGTGCCTGACACAGTGACCAGCTGGTGAGGGGCGGCTCCAGGATGGTGAGGACTACAGGACGGACCCCACAGAAGGGCAGGCTGTGTCATCTCCAACGCAGAGACACTAGAGCCCGGGCCTCTCAGTGGGCCTCGACAGCCTGGACTCCAGCCCAGGGTGCCGTCTCCCAGCACCGTCCCCTCCACCACCTGCCTCTCACGCTGTCCTTCCTCTTTGGCTTCTATGGCTGCTCAACCCCTTCTTCTGAAGGAGAGGTTCTTTCTTTAGAGCTACATCTTGAGAACCAGAAGCCACTCACTCTTTTTAAGGGGAACAGACCCACTTCCATTCTGACCCACTATTTTGCGGGTTTGCTACTGGATTCTTACCGGCAATCCGGTTCCCATATTCTCGGGAGAAGCCTTGCAGAGGACACCAAGTACTGGCAACAAAACCCACAGCAATACAAGAATTACAAATCATTCTTTGTTACTGCAGAAGTTTAAGTTACGGTGTTTCTGCAAAACCGCATTTTAGAAATCAAGCTTTTTCCCCCCATTCATTCAAAAAAATGCATTTACTGACAGTCTGCCGTGAGTGTTGGGCACCATTCCGGTGTCGGGCACACAGTGGTGAACACAGCGGTCTAGATCTCAGCCCAGGGATAAGTGAACATAAATCCTTCAGTGATCTCAGGTAACAATAAGTGCTTTGAAGGAAAGAAGAGAGGCTGATGGGGCAGAAGGAGTGGCAGCTTCAGAGAGGGTGATCAGTTCAAACAGGGATACCTGAAGATGGGGGCGGGCGGGGCAGGGAAGGGACAGGAAGTGCAAAGGCAACAAGAGTACGCATGGCACTTTCAAGACAGAAACACTGCCTGCACACTGGGTGGCAAACAAGGGGGAAAGAGGTGTAAGACGGGGATAGGGAGGTGGGCAGGAGCTGGTCACACTGGGCCTCGGAAGCCACGGGGCAGTGAGGGCACAGATTTCATTCTGAATAGGATACGATGGGAAATTACCAGAGAGGGTTGGCTGGGGGGGGTGGGGGGGGGGTGGGCGGTGCTGGATCTAATTCATGCTTTTAAGACATCACTTTGGATGCCATGTAGAAAATGGGCTATAGTGGAAGCACTTTCCTGCAGCTAAAGAGACTGACATTTGTATCTGCACAGCTACGCTTACTACCTCGCATGTGTTTAAATATTAATACTTATGGATTGACCACAGCCTGATAAGGGTTACAGTAAAAACCTGGTCCTTGCCCTGAAAGCTTAAGAAGGCAAAGACGGTAACAGACACAGAGGGTGGGCCAGTAGTTTCTGAGCACGTTCCCCGAGACACAGGGCAGCAGGACCGAGGAGACAGCAACTCTGTGCTGGCGCTCAGGCACATGCCAGTCTTAGTGGCAACTGTTTCTTTTGTCCTTTCCTTGAGTAAAGACACAGAAAAACCTTCCAGCAACAGCACTTGGTCCGCTCCTGTGTATGCCAAGCATTCTGATAAATAATAGAGGAACAAAAGCTCTCAAATATGCATGCTTTCACAGAACACACGACCAACAGAAACTGCCATCAATAATGGGACAGAGGAAGAGATGAGATAAAGTATAAAGATGGGTCAGATATTTCATGCAGACCAAGCAGCCAGAGTGAAGAATTACTGGACAAGTATCATCGGGAAGGTACCTTCCTGGAAAAAATATGAATTTGAGAACGGGTTCGTAAAAACTGCCCAGGGCAACATGCAAACATTCAGAAATACTCTTATGATAATCCAATCCACCGTCTCATGCCTGATGCTTCATTTACGTGGAGACTAGAATCAGCTGTGGGATAGCTCTTTCATTTAAAAAAAGCAAACAAAAAACCATGCGACGTACTAGGTCACAGAAGGAGAAAACAAAGCTATCTGTCTGTCCATCTATCTGCCCGCTCGCTCATCCGCCTTCCTGCTTCTTTCACAGATGTCCACGAGTAGCCACTAACTACCAGGCTGTGGGCACAGTGCAGAGATCCCGTCCGTGTATACGTGACATGACAGATGAGGTCCCCTTGTCCTCCCCTGAGCAGATAAGGCAGGCACTGAGTGACTAATTACCCAAACAGTTAACCACTGGGAGAGAAACACCCCAAACTGAACCCACTGCACTGAAGCTGTAGCCTGATGCATTCCAGGGCCTATTTAGAGAAAACCACGCAGCTGACATCGGACATCATGCCTTGCTGACTATGTTCAAGAGAAAAGCAGCAGGGAAGGGGAAGGCCCAGAAATAGACAAGCTGCTATCAGAGCTTTCCTGCAGATGTTACCAGGCTCCTTCAACTGCCCCTCAGACACAAAATAGGTCCCTCTCACAGTGGGAAAGGGACATTGCCCAGGACATACCTGACAGCGACGGGCCTCTTTCACCAGGTGCATCTCCGTTCTCTGAGCTCTCTTTTCCAGAACCACTCCTGGCATGTTCACCATTAGTTAAATCTGTCTTTTCAGGAGTCGTTGGTTTGCTTTGTGCCTGGCTCTGCTTCAAATGACTGAACTTTGGGGACACTGTTGCAGCTTGGATCACAGGGGACTGGGGTTTTGACTGGACTGGTTTTTCCAATTCTCTGGCCTCCTGCAACTAAAAGGCAACAAAAAAGGGATTCGATCTAAATGGTCCCAGCATTGGGGCACCTGGCTGGCTCAGCTGGTGGAGAGTGCGACTCTTGATCTCAGGGTTGTGAGTTCGAGCCACCCCCTCCCCCGCCCCCGCCATTGGGTACAGAGATTACTTAAAAATAAGAAAATCTTAAAAAAAAAAAAAAAAAAGTCCCAGCATTTTGAGAAGGATCAGAAAATATGCCAGCCTGTTGCTTAAAAAAAAAATCCAACCAGAAGGATAACATTTTAAAAAGGAGATAAATTCTTTTGATAAAACTCAGAACAAATTCTCAATGTTGATTCCAAAACTCATGCTAGTTTCTCTGCCTTTTAAAACAAGAACAAAAACAGAATTCACAGGAAGAAGGGACAAACTTTAAAGTGAAACAGTCACATATCAGAAGATGTTGCATCCCTAGGAGCTGATAACTACTACCACTCACCACTTGGTTTTCCATGCGGGTGAAAATGACGTTCAGCATCTGAGTAAGGGTAGCCTTGGCAGTGGTTTGATTGATGAGATTTTTGCTGGCCAAATAGATATTGTAACATGTCCTAACTGTCTGCAGAATAGTACCCTCATGAATTTCAATGTGTGGGGACGTCACCGCTGTCAGAAGAGCCTAAAACGAAAACCCACAACATTCACCTTCACAAACACCCACCTGCTTCCCATCCTCCCACAGCCAAACTTTCATACAGGGTTTAGCTTTGTTTTGGTTTCATAAATTTTAAGATGGCTCTGCACACGAAAACTCCCCATTGCTCTGAGTTTAAAGATAATTATTAACTCTATAAAATCCAAATTATTTGATGTTAATTAAGTTGTGTTGAAGAGGGCTTTCTACCAGTTTACTTTTTTAAGAGCCAAAAATACAGACCATTCTCTCAGGAGGGAAATTGCTCTAATTCTATCTCGTCTATATTAATCACAAAATATACAGGTTTTGATAGGCAGTCAGTGTCCTAGTTCCCTGGAGGGTTTCCAAGAGAGCTTTGGGAGTGGCCAACACGGAACCATCCCACACAAAGCTAATACAGTTAGGACTTAAGATCTGGAATGTTGGCTACACCCATCCAGATCCTGTTTCCCAACAAGCAGATGGTACTACTACATGCTAAACCACTCCTGGCAGCACAAATGGAATGGAACAGGGAAATGGGATAAATGGGATGGGGGGAGGGGTTGGAATGGAACAGGGAAATGGAATGGGGGCGGGGGTGCAGGACAAGGGGCAGACTGGTATAAGATTATCAACAAGGACCCACTGAGAAATGGCAGATTGGGAATCCAGAATTTCAAGGAGAAAGACCAGGAGATTTCAAGCCGATCCAATTGACAAGCAATTTACATTGTTATTAGCGGAACTGTTTACTCTGAAAACACACCTGGTTCCACTCTTCTTGTCTCAGCCTGGGCTAACAAATTCTGACACTTAACAAAAGATGTAAGTGATGCTTACACTCTTCTGTTCCAGCTCAGCACCACCTGAGACAACTAACACATGGCAAATTAGAAATCCAAATTCCCAAAAGACACTAGCTTTATTTAAAATCCAGATCAGGCAAACAAACAGAAATACCTTAATTATTTGTAACTGAACTCCTTCATCGGTCTGAGGGCCCTGAAAGCAGTTGCAAATGGTTTCAACAATCCTGTCGATAAGCCGCTTCCCTGGGGCCCCACTGTCGGGGGCGTTGCCGGTGATGTGCCCATATGCGATGAGTTTCTAAATACAGAAAGAACAGACATGAAAAGTTTCTGCCTGACAAGGACTGAGGCTGCCCATGGCAGCAAAGGAAGTGCTTAACCTCTGGTTCCCACAGATGTCTCTGTTCTCCCGGGGCACGGCGGACACAGCCACCCTCTGGGCACAGTGTTCACCCTGTGTCCCCTGGCAGGAGAGCCTCAGGATGGTGAAACGGTGTCCAGTGGAACAGAGTGTAGGACAATCGCCAATACACAACCACTAGTGCGAAGGACTGAGGGACTAAAATCTGTACGGAATAGAGACAGGAAGTCATCAGTGCGAAACGGGCAGTGATTACTCACGAGCCCACTTTCTTTCTGAAGTGATAAAGATGGTCTAGAATTTGATCGTGGTGATCGTTGTACACCTGTCAACGTACAAAAATCACTGAATTGTACACTTTCAATGGGTGACTTGTGTGCATATAAATTGTATCACGAGCCGTTAAAAATCCGTATGTATGGATTTTTCTTTTTAAAAGGAAAGATACATAGGAAACAACTGATCATGTGTCTTGCTTGAGGGGGAACTCAATTCTGCACCTATGTATTAGACGTGTGTCAAGCCCGTGGCTGAAGAGGTGAGGGGTCACTTGGGCCATGCCCTCTGGGTCAGGCGACAGACTGGGTTGCAGAGGGGCTGCCTTTCAAAGGCCTGTGCCACCTCACTCATGACCTGGATTTCACCACAGAGAATCTGAAAGCCGGAAAGGAACCCAAAGGTCAGGGGCAGGATGATTTCCAAGCCTGCGTGAGACTCACAATCACCTGAGGGAGCCCACTACACATACAGATTCCCGGACCTCAACCCGGACCTGCGGAATCGTAACTTCTGGGGTAGAGCCTGGGAATTGGTGTTTTTCTCCAAGCTGTCCAGGTTATTTGGAAGGCTGCCCAGATAAAAGAATCACTCATCTGACACAACCCCTCTAGGATATGTGACTTCTAAGGCATTCTCTGCTTCCACTGACTCAAAGACTCTTTAAAATGCTGTTCTATTTTTTACCCTTTTTGGTTCCTGATTGGTCACATCCTTGCCTCTACACACACAAAATGACACAAGGTCCTAAGATTATCTACGGTGCTAGGAAAACCTGCCACTCTGCAGAGGCCGGACCCCGTTTCTCACTGGCTTCCCCCATCACTGACTGTGGAAGCATCGCCATTCAGTAAGCAGAAAAAAACAAGAGAGAGTGGCTCAGAGTAGAACATGATACTGCCAGATCGTATGACTGACGGAGCAGAAGAGGCCTGCACAGCCTCTGTTCATCAAGTCCAACCCCAGAGGTCACCACACAGGGGCAGGGGGTGGGGGCGGGAGTGGGGAAGTTGCGGGGGAGGGGAGGCGTGCTAAAATGTGTTTCTGAAAAACAGGTCAAGATGCCCTTTACCTCACCCCCCCTTCCCCCACTGCTGATGCACATGCAGGCTTCGGAAGAGGGCAGCACGGGCTGCCTGGTAAGTGAGTTCCTGTTCTTGACGTTGCTTCTGCCTTACTCCTAGTGGATGCATAAGCCCATGTGGAGCACTGGGTTACGAGTGGGATGGTTATAAACTCCTCAAATGTGACGTTAACAAGTAGGCCCCACAGAACTGATGCTGCAAAGCAGGACTGAGGTGAAGGAACCACTGGATATTTAATTCAAATACGAAAAGGACTAGAAGTAGTCTCTCTACAGACTCCTGTGAGGGCACATTCCCCTTCAAACTGAACAGGGTTTTTTTTTGTGTGTTTTTTTTTTTAATTTTTTTTTTTTTAACGTTTATTTATTTTTGAGACAGAGAGAGACAGAGCATGAACGGGGGAGGGTCAGAGAGAGAGGAAGACACAGAATCTGAAACAGGCTCCAGGCTCTGAGCGGTCAGCACAGAGCCCGACGCGGGGCTCGAACTCACGGACCGTGAGATCATGACCTGAGCCGAAGTCGGCCGCTTAACCGACTGAGCCACCCAGGCGCCCCTGAACAGGGTTTTAAAGCACGACATTATTCCCTTGTCTGTGCAGTGACACAGGGCCAGAAGAAAGAGTTCCCGTGACCTTCCTGTTCTGCCTTCTCACTCCTTGTGCCAGATATTGTTCTGGGCACTGGAGGTACAACAGGGAGTAAGATGGTCCTTCTTCTCATGGGGTTTATATTCTCCCGGGTGGGGGCAGGCCAAAGCCAAAAGTCCTGGCTGCGATCTCCAGGGCCCTGTCTGATTTGTAGACACTTCAAAAAGAGCAAGTTGCAGTGATCATGCATAAGACTATCTCATTTTTGGAAAATACAAACTGTGTGTGTGTGTGTGTGTGTGTGTGTGTGTGTGTATACGCGTGCGTAAATTTTTGTCAATGCACAGAAAAAAACCTGGAAACATAGCAGAGGTCCAGCAGCACAAGCGTGCTTGGCAAGCTCACTTGAGGAAAGCGCTTTGCATGGTGAGTGGGGTGGAAAGTTACTGGCAGGTTTAAGCAAAGGATTAACATGATGTGATACATTTCTAAAGACTCCCCCCGCCTCCCCCCCTGCCCAGTTCCTGCATGGAGGACAGACTAGAGGACAACAGGAGGAGAAGCAGGGGACTAGTGAGGAGGCTACCGAAGCTGTCCAGGAGGGAGAAGCTAGTGGCTTGGACTCTGGGAGGGTGACAGAGATGGAGGGTAGAAATTCCTGCTTTATTCCTTGTCAATGCAATGAGATGAGAAGAGGGAAGAGGAGGGAGGCCTCTGGGTAGCTGGCTCGCTCACCCCTGTGTCTAAGGAGGCTGCCTGCACAGGGATGTTCACTGTCACCCTATTTATCCATGCCCCTCAACAGAACAAGAGATAAATAAAATGGTGGTATCACATATCATACATCAGTCAAAAGAAACGCCCTGTATCTGCAGGTAGCAATACAGCCAGATCTTAAAAACACTACTGAATGTAAAAAGCTGCAGAACACCTGAAACTAATATTACAGGTCAACTTCAATAACATTTTTTAAAAATTATTTTAAAGAAAAGTATTAAATACTTTTGATAAAGAGGAGTGAAGACATGGAAGAGGCTGTGTGGGAGAAACATGACTGATTTGTGTTTGGGAAACACTGAGTAGTTATATTTGGTCCCCATCATCACCTACGGAGGCAGATGACACCACTGTTATTCTGTGTCTGAGGATCCCGGACCCTGGAAAGGTTAAAGAACTTGTCTCAGATGCTAAGCCATCTGTAAGCCAAGTCTGTGCTCTCAGTCTTGACTTATCTGCCTTCTTTATGGACAAAAAGTTGTCATACAAAGTTGGGGTCGTACGAAGTTACTGATATTTGAGTTTTTCAGTCCATGAGAATGACAACTTCATGTGGTTCAACCTAAAACAGTATTAAAATGAGAAAATGGGGCACCTGGGTGGCTCAGTCGGTTAAGCGTCCAACTTTGCCTCAGGTCATGATCTCACGGCTTGTGAGTTTAAGCCCGGCATCAGGCTCAGTGCTGGCAGCTCAGAGCCTGGAGCCTGCTTTGGATTCTGTGTCTCCCTCTCTCTGCCCCTCCCTCCCCCACTCTCAAAAATAAATAAACATTGGGGCGCCTGGGTGGCTCAGTTGGTTGAGCGTCCGACTCCGGCTCAGGTCATGATCTCTCAGTCTGTGGGTTCGAGCCCCGCGTCGGGCTCTGTGCTGACAGCTCAGAGCCTGGAGCCTGTTTTGGATTCTGTGTCTCCCTCTCTCTGACCCTCCCCCGTTCATGCTCTGTCTCTCTCTGTCTCAAAAAAATAAATAAATAAACGTTAAAAAATAAAAATTAAAAAAAAATAAAAATTAAAAAAAAATAAATAAACATTAAAATTTTTTTAAAATATTAAAATGAGAAAGAAATTCCATGTATCCAACTAACATTTTAAAGATGCAAATAAATTAGGGAAATTTGTCAAATTCATAAGATAAAATTCTACCACCCACAGGTAAGGAAAAAAACAATGAAAAAGACGAGAGGAAAAAAAGTATATTACCTACACAGGCAACTGGGTTTGGGGTTAGCAGTCTAAGGGATTTCAGTCTTACCTTTTTTTTTTTTTTTTTAAAGCGTTTATTTATTTATTTTTCAGAGAGACAGAGTTTGAGAGGGAGACGGGTACAGAGAGAGGCAGACACAGAATCCAAAGCAGGCTCCAGGCTCCGAGCCGTCAGCATGGATCCCGACGGGGGGCTTGAACTCACAAACCGTGAGATCATTACCTGAATTGAAGTTGGACACTTAACTGACTGAGCCACCCATGCACCCCCAGTCTTATCTTTAAAGTTCTAAAAAAAATATTTAACAGAGAATGTAATCATGTACAAGCTTTGATAATTATGAATGGCTTTTATTTTTAAATTTTTAAAAATATTTATTTATTTTTGAGAGAGAGAGAGAGAGAACGAACGTGGGGGGAAGGGGCAGAGACAGAGACGGAGACACAGAATCTGAAGCAGGCTCCAAGCTCTGAGATGTTAGCACAGAGCCTGATGGAGGGCTCAAACTCACGAACTGTGGGATCATGACCTGAGCTGAAGTTGGGTGCTTAACGACTGAGCCACCCAGGAGCCCCAATTACGAATGGATTTTAAGATATGCATTAAAAAATCCAAAGTTTTCTAGAAATAAGAACTAAAAGATAATGTTTGTGGTATGAACAAGACAGCTGAGACCAGTGGTTCCCTACAGCCTTCACTAGGACATAGAAAGAACTCTATTCATGTTTTTCTTATCCTTTTAAAAGTTCTATTTTTGTTTTATAATATAAATAATTTAATAAGAGTCGTACATGTACATAATCTTACCACTGAAGATATATGAACGTATTAAAAGGTTATTCTCAAAAAAATTTGGTTATTGACATATGTCCAGGGTACCCTGGAGATCACTGAGTTAGGCAAGACAGACCCTAATGCTCCTCCCCTGGGAAGGGGGAAGTGTGTGACAGACCAGGTACAGAAAGGAAGGAATAAAGAGGATCTTTACCTTTGGTAGAAGTGAGCACCAGGAGAACTCGGTAGGCTTCTCCCCGTGGGGAGAGGGAACTCTAAGCTAACTGTGCTCAGGACAAACCAAACCCAGAAGCATCTTTGCTACCCCATCACCTCTCCAAGCTCAAAGAAGGAATCCTTTATTTATTTATTTATTTATTTATTTATTTATTTATTTATTTAACGTTTATTTATTTTTGAGACAGAGAGAGACAGAGCATGAATGCGGGAGGGTCAGAGAGAGATAGGGAGACACAGAATCTGAAACAGGCTCTAGGCTCTGCACTGTCAGCACAGAGCCCGACGCGGGGCTCGAACTCACGGACGTGAGATCATGACCTGGGCCGAAGTCGGACGCTTAACCGACTGAACCACCCAGGTGCCCCATGCCTTTATTTATTTTTAAAAATTTTAATGTTTATTTAATTTTGAGAAAGAGAGAGAGAGAGAGAGAATGCGCAGGTGTGGGGGAGGGGGCAGAGAGAGAGGGAGACACAGAATCTGAAGCAGGCTCCAGGCTGTCAGCACAGAGACCGATGGGGCTCGAACCAACGAACTGCAAGATCATGACCTGAGCCAAAGTCGGCTGCTTAACCAACTGAGCCACCCAGGCACCCCTAAGAAGGATGCCTTTAAATGCCCAGAGCAGAATGCGGATACGTCTGCAGCAGTCTTCAATTCTGCCTAAACCAACTTTTACCCCTGGACACTGACCTTCCATTTCCAAGTCGGAAGTTACCTCTCCCACACTGGGAAAAGCCAGTCAAACAGGCTTTGAAGGGCAACCTCCAAGAGGAAATGCATTTCATTTAGTATTCCAGAGGGCACTGGGTCACTTTCTAATGTCATAAAAAGGACAACATATTTTGCATTTTGTATACAAACCAAAGAAATCCAAGTGTACCTATTAAATCACAGAGAACTTTCATTCTGTGTGGGGGGGGGGGTGGAGAAGAAGAGCTAACCATATGTCATAGGTCTCAAGACACTCTTAAATCTACAACTCGAGTCAGGACTGTGGCCTAAAGTAGAGCAGGATGTCAGTGTTTCCGTTCCAGAGTTCTACAAACAGACTATTTCTAGGAAAATATAGAACATAAATCATAAACAGCAGCATATTTTTAATCAAAGACGCCAAACCACAGGGTAATAGTTAAGAGGGGTGGTCAGCAACCTTTTTCTGTAAAGAACCAAATTTCTAGGCTTTGCAAGTCATGTGATCTGTTCCAACAACTCAACTCAGCCGTAGTAGTGGGCAAGCAGCCAGAGGTAATACATTAACAATGGGTACAGTTGCTGCTGTGGACTAAATGTTTGTGATCCCCTGTTCCTATGTTGAAGCCCTACCCCCAGTGAGATGGTATCAGGAGGAAGAGCCTCTGGGAGGTGATTAGGTTTAGGTAAGATCAGGAAGGTGGGGTCCCTCATGGGATTAGTGTCCTATAAGAAGAGAGCAGAGATCTAATGTGCTCTGTCTTGTGAGAACTCGGCTGTCTACAAACCAGGAAGAGGGCTCTTACCAGGAACTGAATCAGCTGGCACCCTGATCTTGCACTGCCCAGCCTCCAGAACTGAGGGAAGTAAGTGCCTCCAGCTTAAGCCACCCAGTCCGTGGTGTTCTGTTAGAGCAGCCTGAGTGGATTCAGGCAGCCGTGTTCCAATAAAATTTTATTTACAAAAGCAGGGAGCAGGCCAGATTTAGCTCACAGCTGCAGCTTAAGGACCCCTGGTTAAGAATTCAGACAGGGTGGGGAGAGTCCTAGATGCCCACTCAATCCCACCACTTTCTGGGCACGGGAGCTCCGTAGGGTGGTCACTTTATTCTTTAAGCCTCCGTTTCCTCCATTCTGAAATGAGGATGAGAGTTAAGTAACCAGAGGGGTGCTGGGAAGATCAGACACGATGCTGTGGACAGAGTTGATGCAGCACTCTGCACAAGGCCCAGCACTGGCTGAGACCTCAACACGCGTTAGACACCATTCTTTACACATCAGTCATGTTAACTCTCAGCACCAGCTTCAGAACTAAACCGTAACATGAGAAGGAAACAACTAAAGTTAAACTTATGCCAAATTTCCTCAGAAAATTTCACGGCCACAAATATTTCAGGATAGAAGCAGGACTTGGGTCTGCCATTTAAGAATTCTGGGCTCACAGTATGTTTCACATAGGACAATCTGTACAGAATCTGGATGAACGAGAAAAATGGCTTTTCATTTGGAAGAACTGCTTCCATGAAGAAACTGTCACCAACTTTCAAGCACAGACATATCAAAGAAGCGAGACTGGTAGAGTAAATATTAGACCACCAATGCCAAAAACGTGGCATGCCCACTGCCACTTGGCAGTCCTGTGCCACGGCAGACAGAACCAATCGATCACAGTCCTTTCTCAAGAAACCCAGATGAAGCTTCAGATAGCTTTTCAACACAGCTTCTGGGCAATTACAGAACCTGTTCACTATCCCTGCTCTAGAAAGTCCTGGTAAACTGTGGGCTTCTGACCATCATTTTTTAATTTATCAAGCTTTTTTCATTGATGCTGGTTGCTTGCTGGGGTTAAGAATCAAAGTGAGGTAACCACAAACCTCAAGAGTAGATCTTAAGAAAAAATACAAGAATGCTGGACCAGGAAGAATTAAGAAACCGTAGTTGTAGTCCTGTTTCTTTCACGCTACGTATTATCGGACAAGTTACCTTAACTTCTCTGTTCCTGCTTCTTCATTAAGCAAAGGTAATTTATAACAAGGTCACTGTGGCTCTAATACAGTCGATCCTCATCATTCCCAGATCCTGTGTTTGCAAATGTACCCACTCACTAAAATTTATTTGTAAGCCCCAAATCAATACTTGTGGTACTTTTATAGTCATCTGCGGACACATGCAAAGCGAGGAGAAAATTGAATCACCCGATGCGCACATTCCCAGCCGAGGTCAAACACAGAGACACTCTGTCTTCTCGTTTCAGCTCTTTTACTATAAACAGGGTCTTTTTCTGTGGCCTATTTCATGCCATGTTTTTTATATTTCGGTTCATTTTGTTGTTTTTTTTTGACATTAAAAAATTTTTTTAACATTTATTCATCTTTTTGATAGAGACAGAGCGTGAGTGGGGGAGGAGCAGAGACAGAGGGAGACACAGAATCCAAAGCAGGCTCCAGGCTCTGAGCTGACAGCACAGAGCCCGAGGCAGGGCTCGAACTCACGGACCAAGAGATCATGACCTAAGCTATAGTCGGACGCCCAACAGACTGAGCCACCCAGGTGTCCCAATTTTTTTGACGTTTAAGATGGCCCCCAAGGGGTGCCTGGGTGGCTCAGTCAGTTGAGCGACCGACTTCGGCTCAGGTCATGATCTCACGGTTTGTGAGTCCGAGCCCTACCTCAGGCTCTGTGCTGACAGCTCAGAGCCTGGAGCCTGTTTCGGATTCTGTGTCTCCCTCTCTCTCTGCCCCTCCCCCACTCATGCTCTGTCTCTCTCTGCCTCTGAAATAAATAAACCTAAAAAATTAAAAAAAAAAATAAATAAATAAATAAAAAGATGGCCCAAACACATTGCTGAAGTGCCGTCTATCGTTCCTAAGAGCGAGAACACAATGATGTGCCTTACGGAGAAATTACACGTCGAGATAAACTTTGTTCAGGCATGTGTTATAGTGCTTTGACCGTGAGTTTGATGATAATGAATCAGTAACATATATTAAATAAGGTGTCTTTAAACAGAAACACACCAAGAACAAACTTATGTACTGATTTATGTATTAATCAGTTGATGAACATGTTGAGGCCAGAGGCTCACAGGAACCTTACTCTGTACTTCCTGTGGGAACCATGGTTCAGCATTTGCTTATTCAGGATTCACAGGGACTTTATGGAATATTACCACAAATGATGAATATTGCTTATATTTCTCTACTGGATATTATGAATTTTAATGCCATCAAGAAAGAGGTGGCGTAAAAATACCACGTGCCCACGTATACCAACTCTTCCAACGAATCCTAAAGGTTTCAGTTAGAAAACCGCACATAAGACAGTACAACACAACATTTCTGGGGAAACACATTCTTCTTTAGCTGAGGTCAGATCAGACCTCTTACTTTTCCCTCCCTCATGAGACCTCCATAAAGAATACACTGGATGGCTCCTTTCCTCACTGCCCCTGTGAAAGGACCCCCCTGTGGCTTGGAGACAACCCTCCTGACACCAGCAAGTTTCAACGTGGTACCTGCAAGCAGTCGAGGGATGTGCTGACCACCCGGGGGGACTTGGACTGGCAAGCTAGCTCAAACGGAAGGAAATACTTGTCGGCTTCGATGAAGTTTGCCTTCGGGGGTGCAGCAGCGCCACGCCTAGGGAAGAAGCAGGAGAGGGCGGAGAGGGGAAATGGAAAAAAGTCTGCTTTTCTACACCTCACTCTAACTGCCCATCCCACTTGTAATCACTTGACTGGAAGTGCCTGCAAACTGCCTCTGCGGGGCCAGACAACTGAAAACCGAAACACATGCATTAGGACAAAAGACCATAGGGCCACATGCCGGCATCAGCTACATCGGGGCTGTAGTTTTGAAACGCGACGAACTGGCTTCTTGACCATGAAGACGAGGCACAGCCACTTTCGGGACAAGCTGTCCTCCTGCCTAAAGAAGCCGGACACAGAGGGCAAGCAAGGGCTTTGCCTCGTCTGTCAAGAAAAGGGACAGCAGCTTTAACCTGATCTTCCTTACCCTTTCCTGCAAATATGCAGTTACCGAGTCGGTAACCTGCTAACCTAGCATCTGTTCAAACACACACAGAGTCGGGCCCTGTGCCCGGCACTGTGCTAGGAGAGCATGCGCTGTCCATAATACAATATGAGAAAACACGCACAGAGAGGGGTTCCCGTGGCCACTACCCACTCCCTTAATACTGTATTTCAGCCAGGAGAAGAGCTTACCTCTGCTTTTCTATTTCTGCTTTAATTTCATCTGTGGGGAAAAAAGAAGGGCACGTTAAGAGAATGCAATAATTATGTAAAAGAAAACTTTACTGAAAGATTTGGAAAATATTAAAAAGAATGTTTATCAGAATTTTAAGAATGAAATGCTGATATGAAGTAATAAAAAGTGATTACGGTAACAATAACAATAGCTAACACGTGCACAGCAGCTATGTTGTGCTAGGCATTGCTCTAAGTACTTTACATACTTTTAATTTACTTAACCCTCAGAACAACCCTATAAGGCAGGTAGTATTTATCTCCATCGTATCTACAGCAGGCCTTCTCAACCAAGACACTGCTGACATCTGGGAGCAGCTAATCCATTATGGGGCTGTCCTACGCACTGCAGAACGTTCGCCGGTATCCCTGGCTTCTACCAGTGGGATCAGTAGCAGCCCTCTGCGGTCCGCAACACCAAAAATGTCTCCAGACGTTGCCAACTATCCTCTGGGGCAAAACTGCCCCAGGTGAGAATCACTGGTTTAGATGAGAAACCAAGGCACAGAAAGGTTAGGTAACTTGCCCCCTGTCAGATATCAGGAACTGGGGAACTAGAATTGGAATCCAAGCATTCCGGCCCATAGTGCAATGTTCTAGCTATTTCCCTGTCGTGCAAAATGCATGTTAAGGATAGCTACCGCAATAATATGGTAATACTATCAACATTTCCACTGTGCAAAAATATGTATAGGAGATTGGCAACAAATATAACAGAAAGCTGTGTTAGTAGAATGACTATTTTTTATTTTTTTCACATTTTCTATAAGCATATATACTTTGTTATTTTTACATAGAAGTTTTCTTTTATTGTGGCAAACACAAATAAAACTTACCATCTTAACCATTTTAAAATACACAGTTCAGTGCATTAAGTACACTCATATTGTTGTGCCAAGGTATATAAAAATTTTTATGAATTTATAAAAAATCTTTACCATGGAGGTTATACAACCTCACAGTTAGGGTTTCAGAAATAAAGCGTCATTGTTCACAAATCACAATCTCGGATAGTCTTATTTCCAGGAGAACAAGGTTTTGTGCCCTTGAGGCAACAGAACGCCCCATCTAAATATGGAGAGAATTCTCCCCCATTCTCTTGGTCAAAAGTATTCCTGCACATTAGGCTTCACAGGCTCAACATATTATCAAACCAGGCCACTGAAGTAAGCCTGCTGTGTACTCAGATAATCTCCAAGAGCAGTCTTCTTTATCCAATCTGTTGAGAACCAGTGGTCTGGATACAGCATTAGTTATCCCAGCAACACAGCTCTGGAAATTACAGATTTCCTTTTCTTGGACAACTATTGTCCTAGACTGAACTAGGAAGTGAAAACTCAACAACCAGATTCACTAGAGGTGGCAATTTCTAACCCTAAAGCAATCTTCCAATGTCTTCTTACTGCACACATCAGACAACGGGGGAGAAACACCCAGATGATCGTTAGCAAGCATTTTGCTCATGGACCATCGGGGCTGTGACACACAGGGTCTGTTACAGAGAGCTCTGTGGCATTCCCTTTTGGGACAAGAATCCACTAAGGACGTAGCTGTGGCTTCCTCTAGTGGAGGCCTCCGGGCTGTGGGAGTGGCTCAGGAGACCCATCCAGCCCAGGACACTGGTAGCCAAGCTTTCAGCTGGGAGAAATCTGTGCCCATAACGTCAAGGCTTTCTTGGTCCTTGGTGTCACCGTGTGACAGGCCAGAGGCACACCGCTCCTCAAACTCAAACGTAAGGTCTCCTTCTGTTCGCGGTTACCTTGTTAGCGTCTAGATGTTAAATATATCTGAAGCAATTAAGCCTTCACTAGAGTCTGAGCTGGCCTCTGAGCTCCAAAATCATCTGTTTTGGAATGTCACCGGTGCCAACTCACTAATGGATGAGGCAATCACCAGGAATGCCAGCTACTCAGTCACTGGGGCATCAAGGGTAATAAACTCAAGTGCAACACTCAAAGGCCTACGGAGGCCAGGCAGTGGACATCAAGGAGAGGCACGGGTGGGTTTAAGACATCAGTGGAAGGGGGGGACCCCTCCACGTCCCACAGGGCCTCAGTCCCAGCGGAGCCCAGAGGTGCCAGCTGTTTTGATTTTTCCAGAGGTCAAAACCCGGATTTTAAGTGAAAGTTTGACTGTAATCCAAAGCAACCTCAATTATTTTTAAAAGTATTATGCTCAAAAAAAACTAGTTTGCAACCTTTGCTTTACCGATCAGGAAAAATCGAGGAAAATGTACTTCACTGGCTGCAGAGAAGTTAACAACTGCTGGGGACAAAAGTGGCTTTTAAGGACTATGGCCAGCACTATGAAGACAAAACATCCAAGTTTTACACCAGCTAAAATGCTTCTCAGCCAAAAGGCATGTAAGGAGCCTGAGGACCAGGGTTCAAGGCCCAACTCCACTAAATTTTACAGATGAAAACACCAGACTCCGAGACATTACAGTCTAGTAAGTGGTAGGGCTGGAACTTGAACCCAGAAAATTAAGGCCCTTGTTCATAACCCTTGGGTACGAGGGTGACTCCCAAATAAGCACCCAGAATTTCCTGGTAAGCTATAAATGCAGAATGTAAATGTTGGCTTTGCTATCACTAACGCAGACTTGATTACTGCGACCATAGTTCGAAGCACCAGTGTTTGGACCGCTCTGAGCCCCATCCGGCCTCGGGAGGCTGAACCCCGGCTCTGGACTCTCTCGATCTCCTTTCCTGGCCTGCTGTGGCAGAGCCACCAAGATGGTACGCCCTGGTTTTCCAAAAGAACTGAACACAGGCCAGAGTGACTTGTGGCAGTGAGTGAAGGGCACAGCCCTCCACAGTGAGCAGGACAGAGGACACTACTGGCGACAGCTATTGCCAAAGGCCAAGACACCAAGGTCACAAATCGTATGTTTGCAGATTTTCTTCAGTTTCTCACTTTATGCTTAAGTAGTCCCACAAGAATGAGGAATTGTTGCACTCTCTACACCATTCTTAAAGAAGAAAAATTATGAAAAAAACCTCTTCATTGGGCACAGCTGGGGTCCCGATGATGCTGGAAAGCCCCGGGGGGGGGGGGGGGGCGGGGGCGGGCAGGGGGAGGCAGCCTGAGCTGACCTACCTATGTTCTGACAGATCAATCTGGTGGCTGTTTTGAGTATAAAGAGGAGGGTGGCCAGGACAGAAGCAGGGACTCCAATCAAGGGGCTACTGTTACTAATCCAGGCGAGCAGTAACAGGGGCCTGGACCAGGATGGAGTCCATGGGGGAAGGTGAAGCATCAGAACCACAGGAACGCGCCACTTCTGTAGGCTGGGAACGGCCGAACAGTAGCAGTTTCATATGGCCTGCCCTAACAGTTGGCTTCTGGATATATCTGGATAATAGGGTATGTTCTTCCCATTAAACAGAGGCAGAAAAAGAAACAGGGGAAAGGTGTGTGGCAGGGGGCCTCACAGATAGCTTGGCACGGCCTGGTGTGGTGGAAGACAGGAAATTCGTTTGAGATTCAGCAAGAACTAGGTTCAAGTCCTCGCATGGACATCTATTAGCTGAACGAGGCCAGCTGGGTTAGTAAGCCTTTCTGACTCTTGACTGCCAACTTTAAAAAATGGGGATGATGAAAAGCAGCCCCCTCTGCCCCACAGACTGTAACCAGGCCTTTGGGTGCAGGTGATTCTCTTGACAAGCCCATGAGAGAGGTATTGTCAGATTAATGGCTAAGGCAGGGTCCGGCCTACAGCAGGTGGTCAACCAAGTGACAGTTCTCTTGCTTTTTTCCTAAAAGAGGAGTCAGAAATTGCGCAAAACCTCTAGTGCTATCAGTGGAACCAAGCAGAGACAAGGGAAAAAAGAAAATGAGGGGCAGGTGCCGATTCGGTCCTCCCCAACACCCAGGAAGCCAAGAGCACTCTTATCCCGTAACTGTTACCCAGGTGAGGAATCTGGGCACACGGCCGAAGTCACCTGTCCACCATCACAGCCACCAAGTGCTACTGCATCATACCCAGGCTGTCTGCTCCAGAAGCCCCTCAATGATGAGACAGAGGAGGAGGAAGAGGAGCATACGGTAGGACACACCTGCTCTGGTTTATTGCTCCACATTTTAACAGGTGTTCCCAGTAGCCAACCGGGCAATTAGCAGCCATAAATGAACAGGCTGGAGAGGAGGAAGACCTGAGTGGGGTGGAGCAGCTTCAGCTGAAAAGCCACACTCTTCCTAGGAAATCCTTTCGGGGCATGGCTGCCATCTACCAACCCCTAGGGTCAGGACCACCCCCGCCCCCCATTCATCAGTGACTTTGGCACAAGCCTCTACTCCACTCCCAGGCTGAGTCCAAAGACGACCCACATCAACCTCAATGATCCCATCACTGGTCAACTCACCCAGAGACCCCAAAAGTCCCTGCAAATCTTCAACTCTCCCCACACATCTGACCTGCCACACACCCCCCTGCCTCCTATGCAAACCAAGGCTGCCCCAAACTCGTGCAACTTCTCCTCCAAGGCCCTCTTCCCCCACTCCAAGCCAGCCTGGGGAGGCTGGTCACACTCTGAATCTTGTCCCTATGTGGAATGGTGGACTTCCAGCTCCTTCCTGACCCATGCCCTCAGTCTTCTCTCCTTCCAGCTGACCAGCAGGGCCCTTCTTTGGCCTGTCAGATCTTGACAAGGCCAGCATTAGCTTTCCCCTTCCTTCAGTTCCCAGGATGGGTCCCATTAGCAGGACTGCTATCAGAATGGTAGGTGATCAACAGTCATGACTCTCTCTGACCTTCAGTCTTTAACTTGTGGCAAAATCCCAAACTGAGATTATACTACCATCTCCTTCTGACCTGTCTCCACCTAGCAACCAGACCTCTGACAGTGGGGCAAGTTGGTAGGGCTAGAGAGTCATAACCGCCAACCATAAATGGAGCCCTAAATAATGCCGGGTGAGCCCATCTCCTCTACCCTCCCTAAACTACTGCTCCTTTCTCCGCTCTTCTCCAACACCCCACCTCCCCTCCTAACTAACCACCAACCGGTCCTCCTCTTTCCTCATTACCCACGAAGTGGCCTCCTATTTCATACAGAGATTAGAAGCCGCCACAAGGAGACTGACTCAGCTTCCCGTTAGAGAACCTAACTGGTTCTGTACCCAGAATTTCACTCTTTCCTGCCAGAAGACAGTGTCCAATCCCTCCACCTCTATAATCTCCCATCCCTACCTGCCTCTGCATGCTCTCCGTTCTGCCTGGAATCTGATTACTTCTCACGGTGCCGGGCCACCACCACTGCCATCCACGCTGCTCCAGCTCCCACCCTGTCCTCCCACAGCAGCCAGAGGGATTCCCTTAAAATGTAAATGAGATCACATTTGCTCAAAACAGATTATCCATAACCCTTACGACGGAAATCAGATTACATCTGCTCCTTTGCTCAAAACTTTCCACTGGCTTCGCATCTCACCCTGAGTAAAATCCAAAATCTTGACCTTGGCCTCCAAGCCTCTGTAAGATCTGGCCCCCTGCCATCCCTCTGATCTCACCTTCTAGACACTCCGCTGCCCCCACCCCCAGCCTGCTCGTTCCAGTCTGAGGGACTTTGCAATCGCTATTCCTGCTGCCTTGGAATGCCCTCCCTCCCCCAGATATCCGCAGGGCTCACTCCCTCACTTCCTTCAGTTCCCCCTTCCAATGTCACCTTCCCTCACCACCCAAACTGCCACCTCTGCCCCTCCTTGTCATTCTCTATTTCCTCACCTGCTTCACTTTTCCACTTCACCCTGGTTTACTTTTCTCATCTTGCTTCACAGTACTTCCCGCCCTTGACGTATTATTTATCAGTTCATTTGTTTTCTGTCTTCCCCAGGAGAATATAAACTATGATAACTGAGACTTTTGTCTCTTCTGGTCACTGCTGAATTCCCAGCACCTAGGAATTCCTAGGCAGAGGGGAGGCACTCGATATTTGTTGAATGAATAAACTGTCCTTTCTCTATCCTGCATTATTTAACCTCTCACTCAGCTGGACCCTTCCCAAGTTTAAACCTTTAAATAAAGAAAAGATAAGACAAAAAAACCTTCCGGGATCCACACCTCCCTCCTCCCCTTCACACCAGAGCCAAATTTGGGGAAAGAGCTGCCCATGCTCACTGCCTACTTCCTCACCTCCTACCCACGCCCCAGCCCACTCCAGTCTGGCTTTCACCTTCACCGACCGTACCACCAAAGCAGCCCAAACTAAGGTCACCAATGACCCACATGTTTCTTGATCTGATGGGCATTTTGCCACTCTCCATCTAACCCGACCTCCCTGCAGCATTTGACCTTACCGACCTCACCCTCCTTGAAATGTTCTCTGCTTCTATCTTCCCAGGCACACATTCTCATCTGCCCTCTGCTTCTGCCCCAACTCCTCTCTATGGCCTTTGCAGGCTGCCTCCTCTGCCCAGCCAGGCAGGGGTTCCCGAGGCCCAGGCAGACCTCTGGCTCTCGTTCTCTGTACACTCTCTCCCTAGGCCACCTCACTCTCACCGACACCTTCGGTTCCCACCTAGGCTCTCCTGACTCCCAAATCATGACTTCTGGCCCCGGTCTGTCTCAGGAGCAACAGGCTCATATGTCCACCTGCTGCCTGCTCCACCTAACTGGATGCTCGAAGGCAGGTGAGCCTCAACACATCAAGTCCCAACTCAGATCACTCCCACCTTATGGAACGGCACCACCATCCATTCAGTCGGGTGAGTCAGAAACTTAACAGCCAGCCTCTTCCTTATCCAATGTTCTCATTCACCTTCTGGACAAGTGGGGAATACACTCGCTTTGCTTGGCTTCTGTCCTCACCACTGAGGCCAGGAACCAACATCTCCCACCCGGGTGACGGGAACTGCCTCCTCACTGTCCCTGAGCAATCCCTCTGGTCCTCCTCTAAAATGTTCTGAACACAACAGTCCAAGTCCAAGTGATCTTTCCAAAACACAAACCTGGTCATCATGGCACCTTCTCCCCTGTTTACTACTCTCCAGTGTTGTCTCACTGCTTTTGCTTGGAAAATCAGACTCCTCACCATGAAAACCTTGCGGTCCTGCATGGTAGGGCCCTGGCCACCCCTCCCACCTTATTCTCACACACTCTCCCCTTTCATTTACCATATCTCTCTCTTTCTTTTTCAATTAAATGATCACATTTTTTTTTTCTATTTTGAGATAACTGTCGATCGACTTTTTAGTTTAACAGTTGTACTCCTCCCTGCCACGGGACCTTTGTACATACTATTCCCACATCCTGCCAAAACACCTGTCACCCTAACCTATTTAATTTTTTTTAAGCTTTTATCTTTAAGGAATCTCCACACCCAACATGGGGCTCAAACTCACATTCCCAAGATCAAGAGTCACTCTACTGAAGGAGCCAGGCAGGTGCCCCGCCCACCTACTTAATTCTTATTTATCATTCAAATCTCAAGACTTCCTCAGGGAAATTTTCCCTCACAACTTTGCTCACTCCCCTGCAGGACCAGGTTTCTCTCCTTCATAGGACTTTTTAGGTTAACTTTTTTTTTTTTTTTAAACGTTGATTCAGAGGATGTGAGCATTTGAATAATGCACTTCTTCCCCATTAACTGCAAACTCCATGAGAAGAGGGTCCTTGTTTGCTTCCCCTGCATCATGACACCAAATGTGACACCCAAATAAATATCTTCTCAGTGAATGTCACCCTTGTTTAGTCAACAGACAAAAGGACCATATAAAGAGCAAAATATGCACTAACCGCTCCCTGGGACTGAGGAAAAATTTAAGAATTTAATGGCACAAGAAGGCTGTTCTCCCCACAAATCTATGAAACTTAACAAAATACCTTTAATAAAAAAAAAAAAAAAAAAGCAGCAAAAGACTTATTTACAACCAAGACAGTAAACTGAAAGAAGCTCCTTTAGGAAGACTCCAGGAATGAGTCAAGGTTTTCTAAGATAACCTTGCTGGAAAGAAAGTCAAGTATTTTCCTGGCAGCCCCCTAAGCCTGCTGAAATTGGTGAGGACTAAATACAGTTCTGAGCTATTTATATAGGAAACTCCATGTACTTGCTGATTAAGTACACATTTCACAAGTCTGCTCTTTTCCATAAAGAATAGTCTTACTGTTTTCCCCAGACTCTCCCCTGAGATTTACACGTACAGGACAGAGCTCTAAATTCATCCAACGGCTTGCTTCACCAGCATCGAAATGTCAGAGACCAGAAAAACGTCCACGAACCAACTAATACGGGAGGCAGAAAAGAGCAAGCATTCAGTTTCTTCTCCTTTAAATATGGTTAACACCAGAGCCTCTAAATTTTAACAGGTTATCTGTTAGGCACCAGACTTTACTACACTGGGTCACTTAACCTTCACAATAATCCCGGGACAAAGGTATTATCACCTTTAGCATTTCGGGAAACTGAGGCTCAAAGAAGCTAAATTATCAACCCAGCATCACAGAACTAATCAAGAAGCAAAGTTTCCAACTCAGCTCTCAGTGAATTTTCTGCTAATCCAATAAACAAACAATTTTCAGTAATCAAAATCCAACTTTTAGATGGTGCTTCTAGGCAGGTGACCGCTTCCTGAAGAATCATCATAAAGCTTTTCAACAAAAACTAATCTGTCAGGGTCCTGAGTCCTGGTATTTCTCAAAACATTAATCTGCACCACGTGCAAACAAAATGTCTCATCCAAACACCAGAGTTTGCCAAAATTAAAGGGTTTATTTTGTATTTCACCAGGAAGGCTTACTTTATTTGCTATGACAATTTAGAGATGGTTTTCATATTTTTCAAATTTTGCACTTAGGTTCTTCCTAGTGGTGAGAACAGTTATTTTGAACACATCAAAATTAGAATAACAACAACATCATATGGAGGACAAAGCAGTTCACTTTATCATATGGACGTGTAAATGTTGAATTTTTTTTTTTGCACATTAATATACAACTAAGATTTATGAGCATACTCCCTTAACTGGCTTCTCCCCAAGGACATTTAAACCCGTTCGAGTTTTTTCTATTTTAAAATAATAAGGAGAAAAACCCTCCCAGGATCCACATCTCCTGCCTCTCCTTCACGCCACAGCCAAACTTTGGAAAACAGTTGTCTGTGCTCGCTATTTCCTCACCTCCCACTCATGCTTCGCCCATTCCATTCTGGTTTTCTCCTTCATTGTGCCACCAGAACAGCTCAAGCTAAGATCACCAATGACCCGCACGCCTCTCAGTCCCATATATCAAGCGGAGTGGCAGATCTAAAGCTGGATTTTACGATTTGTATGTCAGGCCAGGGCACGTGTGTTCCGTAGGTGTCCCGCCTGGCTGTGCAGATGTGGCAAGACTCTCTCTGGGCCTCGGTTTCCCTTTGCCTGCGGTACCCAAAGACGGACACCAGCTACATGCTACACCTCCAGAATTCATCAAAGGCACTTTACCGCTGATGGAGAGAGAGGTCATAAATCAGAAAGCTTCATCACTCAAGCGAAGCTTATGGGCCATCGGCTCTTTACCCTCATTTCTTTCTTCCCCTTAGTTCCTAAACTAAAGTAAACCGAAGATACATGCAGCAAAAAGCTGCAGGGGAACAAAGCTGTCATCATTGTGACGACAGGCTTTCAAATATATCAAAATTCAACTATAGAAAATATGGTCTCTCTACTTACCAAATGCTTTTACTTAATGAAACTTCAAAACTTTACTGCAGTGCAATTATCGCTTAAAGACTCCACTGAGTATTTTACATACAATAACTCTCCTACGGAGAAGCAGCGCAAGCGTGACAGTAACGGTTAAGGTCCTGGGCTCTGGAGCCAGCCTGCCAGTGTTCCATCCTGGCTCCACTGCTTCCTGGTTGAGGTATGCTGGCCAACTTCTCTGGGCCTCAATGAGGATAATAACAGTTAAGAAGTAAACTGCCGCAGAGCACATGGCATGGTGCCTGGAACACAGAAATGCTTAGTACATGGTAGAGACCAATAGTTATTACATAACATGTGATTTTAAGACGTTACTCAATTGGGTGACAATGATGTGTCAGTGTAGCGTCATCATAGTAATAAATGTTCCACTCTGGTGAGGCATGTCGCTAACGGGAGAGGCAGCGCATGTGTGGGGGCAGGGAGATGAGAATTCTCTGTACCTTCTGTGCAACTTTGCTGTGGACCTAAAACTGCTCTAAAAAAAAAGTCTATTTAAAAAAAGAAATCACTCTATTTCATACGAAAGCCATACAGATATGTTTGTTATTCTTTTTATGTTTTCTTGATAATGACTAAGAATGACACCAAGTAATTACGGAGCACTCAGCTCTTAGCACTCTGTGTGGATTAAGTTACGAAGTAAGATAATGCATCTCTTATCATATATAGATGAGAAGAGTACTGTTAGAACTCAGTTAACGTTTTCCAGATTTCCAGGCAAATTTTTCCATACTCAATTTAAAAACACCCAGATTATCCTGTCAAGTCTCCAAACTCTAGAATTTATAATTTATAACTCAGTAAAGAGAGATCATGACAGAAAATGGCCCTTAAGACACTTATGAAAGGGAGGTTTAGGAATGTATGTGTGTACCCCAACAAGAAGGCTGAAGGGTTCAAGATTATTAATACACATCAGAGCTTCGTTAACAAGGTAAAGACCGACAAAATCCTTGGGGTGATGAATACTCTTACAGGCTATTTTGATACTCCAGATAAAGGCTGGCAGGACAAAATCCCCTAACTGGGTAGTCTATACCTACCTATGCATTTGGCATTTAGTGCAGATAAATCACTGAGATTACTCCAAACCTGTTCGATCCTGATCATCACTGCTGTTACAAGGGACAACCCTGTCTTCATTGAGCTTTAGCAAGTTAACACTGCGATAAACACAGCCTCCTGGTCGTGTAATTACATTCTTATTTACTGCAGCAACAAACCAAATAGAGCAATAAGTCATTCCTGAACGAGGAACCAATGCAGGTTAAGAACATCAGGCTAGAGCCCTCAGTGTCTGTGGTCTGTTACAGCTTAAGCTAATAATAAAACCTGGGTGGCTCAGTCGGTTGAGTGTCCGACTTCGGCTCAGGTCATGCTCTCGCGGTTTGTGGGTTCGAGCCCCACGTCGGGCTCTGTGCTGACAACTCAGAGCCTGGAGCCTGCTTCGGATTCTGTGTCTCCCTCTCTCTGCCCCTTCCCCGCTCATGCTCTGTCTCTGTCTCTCAAAGATGTATAAATGTTAAAAAAAAAAAAAAACCAACCAAGAGCAAAACCAAGAGCATCCACTACGTGCCAAGTTCTTTGCACATGTCAACTAACTTCATCCTTACAATAACCCAATGAAGAAGGTATAATACCTGTCCAAGATCACAAAGATAAGAAGCGGAAGGCAAGCGACTTGAACCCCGGCAGTCTTGAGTCCAGAGAACACACTCCTAACCTCCCTACTATGCAGTCCCTGCAGCCCTGATCCCCTCCCCCAATACACTACAACAGACGAATCCTATCACAGCTGCTTCCTGTAAGTGCGCTCCATCATCTAAGCACTTCAACTTTGGGTGGTCATTTACAGTTCCTCTTATCAAAATTAACGATAATCTGTATGTGGTAATCTCCAAAACGCTGGCCACGTTACAAAACTTCTTATACACAAGCTCACACACAGGCTTGTTTCTGGGCACAAGACTGTGCCTGGAGATGCAGAGTGAAGCATCAATCACCATGTACTTTGCTATAGGTTTTCTACTGTTTACAAATAAAAGCAGTCATTTCTATTCAACAGCAATGACACAATTACTCTCTTAAAAAAATGGCCACTTTGACTCAACACTGTGCACAGGTTCCCTTATAATAGTTCCTATGACCCAATTTGATGACAGTGATGAGCCACCATGTCCATTTGTTTGCTATTCATTTAACCTATGGTCAAATTACTTCTTATATGAGCTATTTCTTACAATCCACTACTAAAACATTGAACGTGCATTCCACAACTTCTGAATAAAGATATGATCCAAAAACATCTAAAAAAGCTCTCAATGTTATGACCCTTTATGACCCATAATACAATTTTAGAAGTAGGTTGCAAAATTGTGATAAACAACTTAGTGAAAATGAGGAATGAAAAATTTTCTGCCAAATAGTTATCTTTAAATTTCTGCGACAATACTCTTAAAGTAATATTGACAGGATAGACTCCAGGCAGGTTTCAAAATGGAGTTCTAGCTATTGGGCTTTTGCCTAACAAACTGCTTTGAGGTGTTTATCCTGCATTCCTGATAAAACAATATCCAACAATTAGCCTTGGTTTTCTGAATAGAAAAGCTTTACAAATCTAAATCTCAGTAAATTCCTCCAATTGATCCTGGGTTTCACAGGACTAGTTTCTGTTTCCAGATTATCTAAGCAACTACAACCTCTCAATCAATAGTTCCTGACCCCTGAGGGAGTCTCAGACCCTTCCGAGAATCAGATAAAGCCAAAGACCTTCTCCTCGACAAGTGCAAAGTTCACAAGCTAGTTCCTAGGCCCCAAGAGAAGAATCTCGGCTCTGTCCCTTACACCAAACGTAGCGAGAAAAGTGACGGCAACTACAAACTCCCTAACAGAAAATCAAACTTTCCATTTACTCGATTTGTTAGGGCAAAACCAGGTCTTTTTACAGATGTCAAACCAAAGGCACTGGGGTCGTGAATTAGCTTGAAGCTAGCGCTCGTCAAATGTATTGATCCTCAACACCCAGAACTCTTCTCCTGAAACTCCACATGGTGGATACTTCTTGCCTTTCGGTACTCAGCTCAAATGTCACCTCCTCAGAAAGGATTACTTTCTTGACACCCTATCAAAACCAGTCCGCAGGCCCCCCCCCCTTTTTTTTATCATATCTTGCTCTTTTACTTTCACAAAAGTATTTATCAGTACTCAAAAACGTCTCAGTAATTTTAGTTTCCCCTTTTAGAGTATAAGCCCCACAAAGGCAAGTATCTTGTCTGTCTTGTAGTGCCCATCACAGCACCTAGTAGACAGTGGCCACTTGGTAAATATTTCAACGATTAAAAGACAGGATGTCGATGCTGTAATCAACTACCAAGGTTTTAACTAGCTATGAGTGAGAGTCCTCTCCCTCTTTGCATAATCCGTGGGTCCATTCAATCAGCACCTACTATGTGCCAGGCAGAGCTGCAGACGCAGGGAATCCAGCAGTGAATAAAACAGACGAGCCTTTTTGCCCTCAAAGAACATCTATTTCAGTGGACTGCCCGCAACGAGCGGATCTCTTGCACCTACCTAAGAGGTGCAGGACATGACGGAGTTATGGGAGATCCCCAAATGAAAGGGAAAACATTCTCCAATCCAGGACTTCCAAAACAAATGTCAGGGGTTTCCCTAAGGCAGGTGAGCAAAGCACTTGCTCTGCTCGCATGGGGGAACCCTAACCAGCAGAACGCAGGTAAAGAGAAAACTTGGGGCAAGGACTACCGCTCCTGAGGTTGGTGAGGGGAGGAACCAGGAAACAGGACGGCAAGGAGTCGTGGCAAGAGCCCGGGGCTGGGAGGCTGGATTAGCTAGCGCTGGCTGTCACTAACTTGCTAGGTGACCTTGGGCCAGTCCCGAGCTGCCTGGACATCAGTTTCCCCGGGCTATAATAAGGGGGTCGGCAGGGTGGGATTCGAGGTCGGGGGAGGTGGAAACCAGGAGGCCGGGCGGGGTAACGGCCGGCGTGGGGAGGCCGGCGCGGGGCCGGGCCGGGGCGGCTCACCCACCGAGCGCCACCTGGCAGGCCCTGCGCAGCTGGGAGTGCTGGGGCCGCTTCACCTCCTTGTCGGCTAGGATCTTCTCCAGGGCCCGAGACACGAACATGCTCTTGGTCTGGCTCTCCTGCATGGCCCCGGCCCGGCGGGGGCTGGCAGCCCCGCGGGCGGGCGGTGCGAACAAGCGGGCGAGCGACGCTGCGAGCCCGGCGTCCCGGCCACCACCGGCCGCGTTCGTCCGCGCCGCCCCGTCAGGAAGCGACGCCGCGGCCCCACGGCGCCGCCATGTTGGAGCGCGTCACGTGACCACGTGACTGGCGGGGCCGCTACGGCCGCCGAGCGTCCGTCGACCCCGTGACCCCGGCGGGGCGGGGCCTGCGGCTGGGGGCGGGGCCCGGCGGGTGAGGAGGGGAGGGGCGAGGGTGGAGGAAGGAAGAAAAAAAGGTGGGGGAGGAGAATGGGAGTGGGTGAAAGGCCAGAGGGCCCGGGAGGGACAAAGGAGAAAGGTGAAAAGGAGGACAGGTAGGGGGTCGATTGGAGGTGAAGGGGTGAGGGGAGAGAGGAGGTAGGAAGAGGAGAGTTCAGGGGAAAAGAGATGAGAAGGAGAGAAGATAAGGGCAGGTGAGAGAGGAAAGGAAGGGGTGGAGGGAAAGGGGAGGTGAAAGGAAGGCAGAGAGAGGGAAGGGGGATTCATGGACACTCTCCAGACACAGGATTTCTCCATGCCTGTTGGCGAGACACACACCTTGCACCCAACTTTACCGTCACTGCACTGCGTGCCTGGCCGTCCAGTTCAGTGAGCTGTGTGACCAGTGCCACCTCTGTGCACCTCCCTTTGGAGCGTGCCTGTCCACGTTCGTCAGTCTGTGGTTCTTCACAGTGCTGTGCACAGGGCAGGGTGTCTGACAGAGGAAGAAACAGAGATCACCAGTGTCACACAGCCTACAAGTGAGTGTAAGAAGACAAATTCTGGCCCCCGGGGCCCCTTGTATTCTATCCTACTGCCAGTGACATCACCACACCACTGGTGATGTCCCCCGAGCCCTTCCTTTCATACCGCCTGTATCCCACAAGGCAACTGTGTGCTCATGCAAGGAGGGCGTCTCTCTTGGAAACCACGGAAACTTCTCATGCAGGCATGCTCAAATGCTCAAACATCTCAGGAGGTCCTCCCTGACAGTTTCATGCACAGGAGCCCCTTGTCTCCCTATTTGATGTTTTTCACAACACCTTCTGGCCTTTTGCACTTGTTGACTTGTGTGTTGTCAGACTAGGGTGTAGGTGTAGGCCACAAAGGGGCAGCATTCTCCCCAGGGTCTGGTCCAGAGCCAAGTAGAATGTTCCATGGCCATAAATTCCATTTCTGTAATGCAACTTTGCAGCTCTTCTCGGCGGGCACTGCTGTTTGTTTCTCCACCCCTTGATTTGCCTTGCCTTGACTAACAGAATGTGGTGGAAGTGAGCCTGTCCTGTGCATCGGGAGGCCTCAGGTGCTCAGGACCATCCTGAAGGAAGAGCACATGGAGGGAGAGGCCCAGTCGTCCCAGAACTCCCAGCTAAGCCCAGCCCCCAGCCAACTCGCCAGCCGAATACAGCAGGTTGAATAACCCTTGTGAGACCAGCAGAACGGCCCAGCCAACCCACAGAAGAGCAGAAAGCAACACATTATTGTTATGTTACGCCACTATATTTGGGGGTTGCTTGTTACACAGCAATGCATCACTGAGACACCTCTCAATCCTTATGTGTTGAATGAATACGTGAACGAATGGATGTATGACACTCTCAAAAAATGCAGTATGATCCAAGGAGTAACAGATGTTTGGAGTCCCCCCCTCCCCCAAACAAGGTCAGGCCAAGTCATTTCCTTGCTATAAAACCTACAATGACTCCCAGTTGCCCTTGGAATTGACTAAGTATCTCACTGTGGCCGACTTCTCTGCCCTCACTTCTCTCTTCCCTTCTTCCTCCTTGGGACTCTCCAGCCACTCTGGATTCCTTTCTGTTCCCCTTAAGGGCTTGGCTTATGCACCTCTGTTCCTCCCAATCAGTGCCTCTCACTGAGGCCAGTACCAATGCTAGGGACATTTTGAAGTTTTATTGTCATGATAGGGGAGCAGGACTGCTTGATAACATTCTACAGGGAGCTGAACCATCCTGCAGAGTCCCACATGGCTGGAGTACACATTCTTGGAGGTGAAAAACCTATTAGCAGCCATCTGAACCTAGAACGTACATCTGCTTAACATATAAACACAAGCGTTTTTCATAGGCTTAATATACATTTGAATTTTCTAGGAATGTAAGTATTATAGTAATTCCAGAGAAAACTGCATTCTGTCTGGTTGTTCTCTGTTTCAAAACCACATTAGCACCATTTACACCAGCCCTGGTATTTGCGTTGCCACAATAGCACCCCTGATCAATCTGCAGTTGTCGTGATCCACAGGATTCTACTTTTAGGTTCCAGTATCTGACTGCTTCATTATATCTCTTAGTGTAATTGTGCCTGAGCACTTACATGTTGAAATAAAGTTTGTGGATTGTACATTACTTTCCTTTTGTTTTGTCTTTGTTTTTTATTACCTTTAAAAAAAAAATATGCATGGGGCACCTAGGTGGCTCAGTCGGTTGAGCATCCGACTTTGGCTCAGGTCATGTTCTCGTGGTTTGTGGGTTCGAGCCCCGCATCGGGCTCTGTGCTGACAGCTCAGAGCCTGAGGCCTGCTTAGAATTCTGTATTATTTCCTCTCTCTGTCCCTCCCATGCTCATGCTCTGTCTCTCTCTGTCTCTCAATAATAAATAAACGTTAAAAAAAATTATGCATGTAGAAAGATTCTGTTATCTATGAATTTCATTTCAGAAGAGTTAACAGAGGCTTTGTGGTTATAATAAAGGGAGTGTGGTGTCTGTTGGGGTTGGAAGGCACATCTGGCTGACACCTTCCCATCAATCCACTCTCAGCTCACGGTCACCCACAAGGGAGGTTTTCACCAACCTCCCTGTCATATCATGCCTGCCTTCACCATTGGATTCCACACCATCTTGATTTATTTTCTTTATTACACTAAACTTAATTTGCAATGGAGATGTTTATTTATCTGTATATTAGTTATCTATTGCTGCATAACAAATTATGTGAATACTCAGTGGCTCAAAATCAAATCTTTATTATCTCACAGTTTCTGTGGAATTTGAGAGCAGCTTGGGTAGTTCTGGCTCAGGGGCTCCCATGAGATTGAAGTCAAGCTGTCAGTTGGGATTGCAGTCATCCGAAGGCTTGACTGGGGCTGGAGTTGCTGCTTCCAAGATGTTCACTCACATGGCTGTTGGCTACAGGCCTCGGGTAGTCACCTCACCATGGAGCTGCTTGAAAGTGCTTGTGACCTGGTACCTCACTTTCCCCAGAGAGTGATCCAAGAGAAAAAAAGAGGGAACAGCCATAGAAAGCTGCAGTAGTTTTTATGACCTTGTCTTCAAGGTATCTTCCATCCAGACTGATCAAGGGTGCTGTTTTGGAGACTTGACTGTGGTTGACATAAATGGCGGTGCTATGGCTTTGCAATGGTGAGTGACATTTGGTCAAGTTCCAGACAAAAGGCAGCTTTCCCTTGATTTGCATATAGTTGCTTTAGAAGTGATAAGTCCAGCCCACACTCAAGAGGAGAAAAATTAGGCTCCAGCTTTTTAAAGGAAAGGTCTGTTTTCACACGAGTTTCTTTGCTTATTGTCTCCTCTTCCCCAAGTAGAATGTGCATCCACAAAGGTAGAGACATCATCTGTCTTGCTGTTAGCTCTCTGCCCAGAGCATGTAGGAGGTGCTCTGTAGCTATTTATGGAATGAATGAATGAATGAATGAATGAAGGTGTCTGGATTGGGCCCACAGGATTCAATAATTTCATCAGCAAGTTATTTGGGGGCAACTTCTGTGTTTCTATGGGTACAATAACAGTCCCCAAAGATATCCACATTGCAACCCCCTGAACTTGTGAATATATTACCTTAGAGAGCAAAAGGAGTTTTTTTTTTTGTTTTTTTTTTTAAAGGAATCTCTATGCTCAACGTGGAGCTCACAACCCTGAGATTAAGTGTCACATGCTCTACCGACTGAGCCCGCCAGGCACCCCACAAAAGGGGCTTTGAAGGTGTGATTAAGTTAAAGGTTTTGAGACTGGGAAATCATCCTGGATTACCGGGCTGGCTCAATAGAATCACGGGGGTCTTTATAAGAAGGACACGGGAGGGCCAGAGTCAGGAGGAGAGGAGATGTTAGAAGCCAGCAGTGATGTGAGACCACAAGCCAAGGAACACAGGCAGCCTTTAGAAGCTGGAAAAGAAGAAATGGAATCCCTCTCAGTGCCTCCACAAGGAACACCACTCTGCTGCTTCTTTGTACACCTCTGACCTCCCAAACGGTGAGTGAATCAGTTGGTATTGCTTTAAGCCACTAAATTTGTGGTCATTTGTTACAGAAGTTAAGTTTGAATTTCAGATGAACGATGAATACTTTTTTGAGTAGAAGTGTGTCCCATGCAATAACGAGGACATTGTTATATTACAAAAATTCACCATTTATCTGACATTAAAATATAACTAGAGGGGGAAAAGTTTATAACTGGAGGGGTACCTGCTTGGCTCAGTTAGAAGAGCATGCGACTCAATCTCAGGGTCGTGAGTTTAGGCCCCATGTTGGATGTAGAGATTACAGTAAAAAAATAAATAGAGAGCCTGGGTGACTCAGTTGGCTAGGTGTCTGACTTTGGCTCAGGTCACAATCTCATGGTTTGTGAGTTCAAGCCCCATATCAGGCTCTCCGCAGAGCCTGCTTCAGATCCTCTGTCCCCCTCTCTCTGCCCTTCCCCAGCTTGCACTCTCTCTCAGAGATAAATATATATTTTTAATTTTTATTTATTTATTTACTTATTTATTTATTTATTTAAAAAAATTTTTAAATGTTTTTATTTATTTTTGAGACAGAGAGAGACAGAGCATGAGCAGGGGAGGGGCAGAGAGAGAGGGAGACACAGAATCTGAAGCAGGCTCCAGGCTCCGAGCTGTCAGCACAGAGCCTGATGCGGGGCCTGAACTCACAGACTGTGAGATCATGACCTGAGCCAAAGTCGGATGCTTAACCGACTGAGCCACCCAGGCACCCCTATGTTTTTTAATTTTTAAAACATTTTTAATGTTTATTTATTTTTGAGAGAAAGAGAGAGAGAGAGAGAGAGAGAGCAAAAGTGGGGTAGAGGCAGAGAGAGAGGGAGACACAGAATTGGAAGCAGGCTCCAGGCTCTGAACTGTCAGCACAGAGCTTGACGTGGGCCTCGAACCCACCAACCGTGAGATCATGACCTGAGCTGAAGTTAGATACTCAACCGAGCCACCCAGGCACCCCCATTTAGTTTTTAAATATTTATTTGTCTTTGGAGCGCCTCAGTGGCTCAGTCAGTTGAGCGTCCAACTTCAGCTCAGGTCATGATCTCATGGTTGGTGGGTTCCCCACGTCAGGCTCTGTGCTGACAGCTCAGAGCTCGCTTCGGATCCTCTGTCTCCCTCTCTCTGTGTCCCTCCCCTGCTCTTGCTCTCTCTCTCTCTCTCTCTCTCTCTCTCTCAAATGTAAATAAACATTTAATAAATAAATAAAGAACAAAATAAATAAAAATAAAATATAACTGGCTACATTGTATTTTGTCTAACTGACACCCCCACCCCTGGCTCCCTTTGCCAGCAGCCATGTTGGGCCCATGAGGCAATCTGAAATAGAAGTTTTTCTCAGCAGAGCAGCGAGAGAGAAGGCACCTGTGTCCCTGACATTCTGGAGAGCCACACCAGCTCTGGGGTGCTTACCTGTTGCCTTTTACACAAGGCAGCCTTTTATTTTTAGTTCCCAATCTCGTGCAGCGGAACCTAGTCCTAGCTAATCATATTGACACCCAGCAGCGTCTTCTCTGACTCCCACTTTCCCCTGAGTCATGTCTCAACTTGGAAGCCCGAGCCAGTCACCCAAGGCCCTTGTGGCCGTGCCTGCAGCCAACCTTTCCAGCCGCCGGTCTGGTCTCCTCCCGCTACACACAGGCTCTTTATACCCTCGTCACATTGGATGGTCTGAGCCTGCTCCCACAGTGCCTCTGTGTGTCACTGTTCTCTGTGACAGATGTTTATTTTCTGTGTTTACTTTAAGGCAAAACTCAAATACAGCCTCTCTGATTCTCGTAGCAGGACTGGGGAGGAGCCCCATTTGGTTGGGGCCTTAGATTTAGGGCGAGCCTCGAAGGTAGACTTGTGAGAGTCTCTCCAAAGGAAGTTATGTGTGTAGCGGGTGTTTTCTGTTTGTGGACATGAGTCCAGTTACACTAGAAAAATGTTGACTTGTTCAGTGTAAATATGTAAGACACCACCGTTGTGGGGGTTTGTTGTTTATTTGTGTGCCCCTGGATCTTGGTTTGGGCTCCCGGAGGAGAGGACGAGCCTGAGACAAGGATTCAAGTGTGTTTAGGAGGTGACCCCAGGACACAGCAGCAGGGAGTGAGAATGGAGCCAGTACAGGTGTGACATCAAGCCGGTCACCCCTGAGGGCATCTGGGGCCCATCGGCCTGGAGAGCCCTGGGAGCCAGCGTAGATATGCGTCAGAGTTATGCCAGCCAAGGGATGAGAAAGCCCGGGTATTAATTCATCTAGTTCCCATCCATTGTTGCCTACGGCTGCTTCTCGGGGCATCAGCTCTGACACCGTGTCCTGCACACAGGCTGACCGAGACCCGCGGAAGCGGCCTCCTCCAGCCACGAGAGGTGAGCGCCCGGGCCAGATGGCTGGAGCACCGACGGTGTCTGCTGCGTGCCGTTTGGGTACTTTTTTGTCCTTATATATGTCAGACCCTTGGCTCGAGTACTCTCCCGGGGGCACAGACGTGTGCTCGGCCAAGCGTCTTGGGAGAGCCACCTAAGGATGAACAGAGAGGTCTGCAGCGTGCTCTGCTATCTCCCAGAGGTCCTCGGGGCTCGCTGGCCAGAGAGCACATCCCATGGCGGCTTCCTTCCCCTCTCTGTCTCACTTCCCCACTCGCCTGCTGGTTCCTGCCGAGCACACCATGTGCACCCAAGTCCTTGCCTCAGAATGTGCTTCTGGGGGAACCTAACGGTGGTGGGCAGAACGATAGCTGCCCGGGGATACCCACACCCTGATCCCCAGGACCTGTGACTACATGGCCCTACATGGCAGTGGGGATGAAATTAAGGATCTTGAGAGGGGAAGATTATTCTGGATTGTCTAGGTAGGCTAACCATAATCGCAAGGGTCCATATAAGAGAAAGAGGGAAGCATAAGAGGCAGAGAAGGGAGATGTGACAGAAGCAGAGGCCAGCTCGATGCTACTGCTGACCTTGAAGGTGGAAGAGGGCCGCAAGCCACGGGATGTGGGCTGCCTCTAGAATTTGAAATAGGCAGGAAGACAGATTCTCCTCGAGAACCTCTAGGAGGCAACACAGCTCTTCCCAGTGAGACCCATCTCAGACCTCTGACCTCTAGAACTGTAGGGTAATAAACTTGTATTTCAGGCCACTAGGTGTGTGTCACTTTGTGGGAACAGCCATAGGACACTAATGCCTGGACCGTGAGTTTATCAGAGAAGTTTCTGAATTACAAACAACAGGCTTCACTGTAGGTAATTGAAGCAGGAAAGGGTTTTATTGAAATACACCAAGAAGCTCACAGAAACTCTGGGAGGCCCGGAGACTCATGTTTGAGGATCGGTAGCCAGATGCAATGTCCATGTGTCACCGCCTCAGAAAGACCCCGCTGCTGCCACCCTGGGGTACAGACCCTCCGTGGGCCTTGTACCCACATAACTGGTCTTACTTCTTGTTTTGGCCATCCACTGCTGTGTGACAATCTACCCCAAAACGTAGCGGCCTAAAACAACGATTTGTTATTTCTCACGATTCTGTGCTCGCCTGGGATCAGCTGGGTGGTTCTCCTGTCGTGTGCGGTGTTGGCTATAGCTATCAGGGGCTCACACAGTGCCGGGACACCCAGAATGGTTTGCTCGCACATCTGGCACCTTAGGGAAGGACAGCTGAGGTGCTAGGACAGCTGGGACACCTGGCCTCTTTCATAGACTCAGAGTCTGTCCCTATGTAACCTCACCACACGGTCCCTGCTGGCAGGGTAGCCAGACCCCTTATGCGGTGGCACAGGGCTCCCCAAGGTGCAGAACCTGAAGCTACCAGACCTTCTTAAGGCTGAGCCTTGGAAAGGCGCAGCGCCCCTTCCACTGCATTCTATTGGTTCAATCAAGGCAGGAGATCAGGCCAGAATAGATGTTTAAGGAGCTATGTGGGTGCGTGAATACTAAGAGGCTGGCTGGTGGTGCTCGTCCTTGAGAAGAGCTGCCACACTGTTCTTCCCCGAACACCTGCAGGTCTCCTGGGACTCGTCGTCGTGAAGAAATCCCACCCACGTGGCCTCCAAAGAAGTATGGTGCACAGAGCGCCTGAGTCCCGAGTTGCCACATAACCCAGATGCACTGTCCTGAGTCCCCCACTCTGAGGAAACCCAGAGGGGCCCCCGTGGAGACAGGGAGATGCCAGGCCACCCCAGCTGCTCCGGCTCCCCCTGTGCCAGCTTCAGCAGGCATCGGGCTGCAATCACATCAGAAATTTCCATCTAGGGGCGGCCTGGGTGCTTCAGTTGGTTGAGCGTCTGGCTTTGGCTCGTGTCATGATCTCACGGTTCGTGAGATCTCTGTTGGGATCTCTGCTGTCAGCACAGAGCCCACTTCGGATCCTCTGTCTCCCTCTTTCTCCGCCCCTCCCCTCCTCACGTGCACTCTCTCAAAAATAAATAAAACATTAAAAAAAAAAAGAAAAGAACTCTCCAGCCAGAACTACCAGACCATGCTCTTTCCGAATTCCTGACCCACGAAATGGAGACAGGTACGGATTTTTGGTTGTTTTAAGCCACCAAGTTTTGGGGCGACTTATTCTAAGGTAATAGTAACCAGAACAGTTATTGAATGACAGAAGGAAAGATCACCCTGCTGGAATGGCTTGAAGAGAGAAGCTACTCGAAACAGAGAAGCTTCTGCCATTTTCTGGCTGATATAGCAGCAAAGGTGGTCAAAAACAGGCAGATTCAAGACAAATTTAGAAAGCTAAATGAACAGGCCTCAGGGACTGCCTGCATGTGAGAATGAGGGAGAGTAGGGTGTCTAGGCAGGAGGGCCCCCAAGTTTCTTATCTGGGGAAGCAGACAGGTGGTGAGGCCATTTACCAAGCCAACGGTGCACAGGAAAAGCTGGTTTCAGAAAGAGGATGTCATAAACTCCAACTCCAAGACCTCACCTTCCGGTAGATATTCCTCATAAGCAAAGCCAGCCTCTCTGAAACCTCTTGGTATAACCATTTCTCATCACAGAAGGGAAAGGACAGACCCTCCACCCTACGTCCACGCTCAACCTCGATGCAATTTGTGTCTCAGCCACCAGAGAGCGACAATGTTCAGGAAGTTCAGATCGGCCCGGTCCTGCGTCACTCCTCTCCGAAGAAAAGGTGGGGAAAAGGTTTGGGCCTCATCATTTTGCCTTAGACTCATTCTCATGAGCTGCCCTGAAACCAGAAGAAAGTCTGATAGCTATGTCCCGTGGGAGGGTCTGGCACTGGCTTATTTGATCCCTCAGTGCTAATCAGGAAAAGTCTCCCTCAGCACAGTTTTCCATGAGCCCACCTCACAGAGCACGGGGACTTTTCCTCGTATTTTCATTAGGGGAAGGTCAGCCAAGTTTGATTCTAATACACTGATACTTCTGCCCTATGACCTTCCCCCATCTATGACCTTTATCGTCCCCTTTCCTCGTTTCTTCCAGCAGTGGGAGCTTACAAGAGGACGGTTGTTTCTTTTTCAGTTTACTTACTGATTTCAAAAGCGAGAGAAAGCATGAGTGGGGGAGGGGCAGAGAGAGAGGAGAGAGTGAGAATCCCAAGCAGGCTCCGCACGGCTTGCACTGAGCCCGACGCGGGGCTCGAACTCACAAACCGTGAGATCATGACCTGAGCCGAAGTCGGACGCTTGACCGACTGAGCCACCCAGGCGCCCTGACAGCTGTTTCTTATAATGAGTTCATCTACAGCTGCTCCCAAAAGTCTCCAAGGGGATTTAGGAGCTTGAGGGAAGTGTGTTCTCAGAGCCTCACAGCCCTCCGGTACCTGCTGCCCCAGGTACAGCTTCCTTTCGTTCCTTCATGATGGTGCTAGGACCCCATAAATCTCCTGACCTCCTGAGGGCGGCTGCTTCCCTCCCAAACAGGTGGCAGGCACTTGAGGGTTCATTTCCCAGCTGGCCTCCATCAGAGGTGATGGGTCTCAGAGCCTCTGGGGCCCAGGAGGACAGGGGACCGAACTTGCCCACTCCTGTTGTGAATGTCCCAACTGGAAGAGATTGCTTGGCCGTAGAACCTCTGTTCCTAAAGGTACCGACACTTCCAGGAGTTGCAGACTCTCTCTGGTCTGGCAAAAGTGGCCTCCCGGACTTGTGGGCGTGTGGAATTCACCTTGGCTTGCTCAGGTCTCCACCCCTCACCTGCTCTTCCCACGGTCGGAACGAATTTCTGTCTCTGAGTTCTCTTGATGCGTGTGCCTCAGTTAAAGCAATTGTCCTGGTTTTTGTTCTTCTCAGAGCCTGAAGCTCCTTGGGGTAAGAACCGCTGTTTGCACATCTCAGAACTCCCTAGAGCTGGGGTACCTGACATCCCCGTGCGGCACGCGCACTCTCTCTCTCTCTCTCTCTCTGTCTCAAGCACACACACACACACACACACACACACACACACAGCCTGGCTGGACTCTGAGGAGGTGTGTTGTTATTTTCTTTTTTAACCCGTTCACAGTACTTTGTGGAAAACAACAATGTAGTGAAGTTTGCATAAATTTGAATCGCTGCTGTTTATTCTAGTATTTTAATCTCTTTCCCTTGTTGGGGATAGTGGTGGTGGGAGTTAACATGTTCTTGCTCTGTAAAGTAATGAGGAATTTATTTCTTTGATCTTAAAGTCTTTACTTGGTGGCATAACAAATAGATCGTCTTAGATAGATGGCCCAATCATCTGTTTTGTTGTTGGGAATTTTTACTGGCCTTGAGAAGTCTGGAAAGCTGAGAACCCTTGTCCTACCACAGCCAGTGCAGTCCCCAAAGCAGAAAACAGCCAGTTGTCATATGACACGGCCATTCCATTCTGAAGTGTATACCTAAGAGAATTAAAAACAAGGTCCACAAAACCTGGTACAGGAATGCTCATAGCAGCACGATTCGTGACAGCCAAACAGTGGAAACAACCCGAACATCCATCGACTGATGAATGTATAGACAAGATGTGGCCTAGCCATACAATGGAATATTATCTGGCCATAAAAAGGATGGAAGTACTGATACTTGCTACAATGTGGATAAACCTTGAAAACATCACACTCAATGAAAGAAGATAAATCCCAAAGGATAAAGGTTGTACAATTCGACTTCTATGAAATATCTAGAATATGCAAACTCGCAGAGACAGAAAGCAGGTTAGAGATTACCGGGGGCTGGGGAGTAGAAGGCAATGGGGGGTGATTGTTGAAAGGGTACAGAGTTTCTGTTTGGAGTGACAAAAACTTTGGAAATGGTGTTGACGGTTGTACAACTTTATGACTGTGATTGAGGCCACTGATGTGCACTTAAAAATGACAAATTTTATGGTAAATATATTTTACCACCATAAAAAAGTGAAAAATATGTGGAAATAATCCAAGTGTCCACCGGCTAGTGAATAGCTAAAAAAATGTGCTGTATCCATACACTAGAGTAGCATCAGCAGCTAAAAGGAACAAGATACTGATCCATTTATAGGAATTAGAGACTACAATTCCATTCATATCAATATCCAGAAAAGGCAAATGTGGAGACAGAGAGAGGAGATTAAAGTCTCCTGCAGCTGGGGCGGGGGGATCGGGAGTGATGGCAAATGGGCTTGAGGGACCTTTTTAGGGTAATGGACATGTTCTCGAATTGTGCTAATGGCCGCGCTCTATAAATTTCACAAACCTTCGTGACTCATACAGTTAAAGTAGGGGATTTCATGGTATGTAAACACCATTTTGATAAAGCTGTTTTTAAAAAAAGAAGGACATTTCCTTCTGGGGTGCCTGGGTAGCTCAGTCAGTCAAGTGTCCGGCTCTTAGTTTCTGCTCAGGTCATGATCTCCCAGTTTGTGAGCTGGAGCCCCACGTCGGGCTTTGTGCTGACAGCACGGAGCCCGCTTAGGATTCTCTCTTTTCCTCTCTCTCTCTGCCCCTCCCCTGCTCACTCACTCTCTCTCTCTCTCAAAGAAGTGAACTTAAAAAATTAATAAAAATATAAAATAAAATAAAAAATAAAAAGAAGAAGGAAATGACAAGGGCTGGTGAGGATGTGGAGAAATTGAAACCCTTGTGCACTGCTGGTGGGAATGTAAAATAGTGCAGCTGCTGAGGAATACGGGAGGTTCCTCAAAAAATAGAATTACCATATGACCCAGCAGTTCCTCTTCTGGATATATACCCAAAAGAACCAGAAGCAGGGACTCGGACAGACATTTGAACACCCATGTCCAAATCAGCATGATGCACAATGGCCACAAGGTGAACGCAACCTGATTGTCTAATGACAGATGAATGGATAAACACAATGTAGTGGATAGATAGATAGATAGATGTACACACTAGAACATTATTCAGCCTTAAAAAGGAAGGAAATTCTGACCCAGGCTATGACATGGATGAACCCCGAAAGACATCCTGTTGAGTGAAACAACTCAGAAGAGGACAAGTACTGTGTGATTCCACTTCGATGAGGTCCCGGGGGTGGTCAGACTCAGAGACAGAGAGTAGGTTCCCGGGTATGAGGGGCTGGGAGGGGGGTTAGGGTTTCACGGGGGTAGGGTTTCCGTCTGCGAAGATGAAACAGCTCTGCAGCTGGATGGTGGTGATGGTGACACGACACGGCAGACGTCCCGAAGGCCACCGAGCTGTACCCTTAGAAATGGCGCAAGTGGTACATTTTATGGTATGTACAATTTGCCATAATTAACAATGGAAAAGTAGGGAGTAAGCAACTGTGTCACATGCTGCTGAGTGGTCCAGGTTATAGACAGAGACATCACAAGGATAGGAAACTCCAGACTAATAGCCTTAAGAGTACGGATGTAAATATCCCCCACAAAAGACTAGCAAACTGATTCCAGGAACGTATGAAAAGGATTACACACCAAAAATGTATCCCAGGAATGCAAAGGTGACTTAACATTCAAAAATCAATTAATATAATGAACAATAGTAACAGACTAAAGGATAAAAACCACATGATCATCCCACAGGTACAGAAAAAGCATTTGACAAAATCCAACAGCCTTTTATGATAAAAAAAAAAAAAAACACTACATGAACTATGGACAGAGGGACTTCCTCAACCCAATAAAAGAGGTCTGCAAAAATCCCACAGCTAACATCCTCCTTAATGATGAAGAAATGGAGGCTTTCTACCTGGGATCAGAAACAAGACAAGATTGTCTGCTCTCAACACATCTAGTAAATATTGTACTGGACATTCCAGTTGGGTCAATCAGATAAAATGAAATAAAAGACATCCAGATTGGAAAGGAAGAAACAAGACTATGCTACGTGCAAATAACATCACCTTGTATAATATAAATGGTAAGGAATTTATTTAAAAACAATTAGGACTGATAAATCAGTTCTGCAAGTTTACAGGATATGATTGATGTGAAAAATAATTAAATATCTATAAAATATAAAAAATTTTGGAAATGAAATTAAGTAAAAATTCCACTTACATGAACAATAAAAAGAATAAAATACTTGGTAATAAATTAACAGAAGAAGTATAAAACTTGCACTCTGAAAGCTGTAAGACATTGAAGGAAACCAGGGAAGACCTAAACAAATGGAAAGGCATCCCATTTTCATGGATTGGAACACTTAATATTGTTACAGTGGCAATACTCTCTGAATTGATCTACAGATTCAAAGCACTTCCTATAAAAATCCCAGCTGGCTTCCTCTCACTTAGCTGGCTGATCCTAAATTGATGTGGAAATGCAAGTGATCCAGAATAACTGAACAACCTCAAAAAAGAACAAAATTGGAGGACTCACAATTTCTGAGTTCAAAACTTAGTACAAGGCCATGGTAATCAAGACAGTGTGGTATTGGCGTATGATAGACGCGTAGATCAACGGAATAGATTAGAAAGAGTATAAGTAAATCCTTACAGTTATTAGTCAGTTGCTTTTTGACAAGGATGCCAAGACAATTCAATGGAGAAATATAATCTTTTCAATAAGAGATGCTGTGACCGCTGGATATTCACATGCAAAATAACGAATTTGGTCCCCTTCCTCACTCTATACATAAAGAATAACTCAAAATGGACCACAAACGTAAAGGCTAGGACTAAAATAATAAATTCTAAGAAGAAAACATTGGAACAAATCGTTGTGACCTTAGGTTGAGCAAAGTCTTCTTAGATATGATGCCAAGAAAGCACAAATGACAAGAAAAAAATAGATAAATTGGACTTCATCAAAATTAAAAACATTTGTGCTTCAGAGGGTACCATCAAGAGAGTGTAAAGACACAATGACAGAGAATACTTGCAAGTCATACATGTGATAAGGGACTTTCATCCAAGAATGTATGAAAAACACCTGCAATCCAACAATAAAAAGACAATAAGCCAGTTGACAAGTGGGCAGAGGATTTGAATAGACATTCTCCGCAGAAGATATACAAATGACAGATAAGCACGTTAAAGGATGGCCGACATCATTAACCATCAGGGAGGTACAAATCAAAGACACAAGATCCCACTTCATACTCATGGCTGTGGCTAAAACAAAAAAGACCATCACAAGTGTTGAAGCCACAGCACGGTTGGAACCCTTGTACATTGCTGGTGCGAATGCAAAAATGATGCGGCCGCTTTGGAACACAGTTCATCAATTCCTCAAAATGTTAAACGTGGGGTTAGCATTCAACCCAGCCATTCCAGCTCTAGGGACATACCCAAGAGAAGCGAAAATAGGCATTCACGCAAGAACTTGTACGTGAAGGTTCTTACCAGCCTTATCACAATAGCCAAAAATTGGAAACAACCAAAATGCCCATTGACTGATGATTGCATAAGCAAAATGTGGTGTATCAATGAAAGGGAATATTCTTTGGCCGTAAAATATATGCAGTGCCACAAACACTCCTTGAATACATCATGCTAAGGTAAGAAGCTAGTCACACATCCAAAACATATTGTTTGAGTCCACTTATGAGATACACAGAATAGAGTCAGAAAGTAGGTGAGTGGCTGTTTAGGGCTAGGGGTGGAGACAGGGGAATGGGAATGGGGTGTGACCACGGTAAGAAATACTTACCGTGTTTCTTCTGGGGGCGATGAAGGTATTCTAAAATAGATTGTGGTGATGGTAGTATAACTCCGTGAGAAACCAGTGAATTGTACACTTTAAGGGGGGTCAACTGTATGGTGTGCGAATTACATCTCGGTAGAGCCGTTCAAGAATCAGTTCATAAATATGGAAAGGAGATAAAAAGGCCAAAAAATGGAGAATGTAGTTTTGATAGAAGCTGTCTGTCAATGAACCTTAAAAAGCACATTTATTAAGGGAACATTTAAAAAAGCAATTGTAGGAAAGGATTTACTGCAGATTTTGAATTCTTTTTTTAGTATGGAAAAATTTTGAACATACAGCAAAGTAAAGGGAAACATATGAAAACTTTCATGTGTGTATCACCTAGTCAAGCAATTATCAACTCATGGCCCATCTGGTTTTAGCTATACTCCCACCCACCCCCTCGCCCCCAAGTTTTGAAACAAATCCCAGAATGGAGCTGTTCCATTAGTGCAGGAATATTGTTAAGGATATTGTCCACCTCACGAAGACTGGTGCATAGACTTTCTTTTTCACCCTTGTATCAGGAGCTTGTTTGTTTGTTTGTTTTTTCCTGAGGAGTGGGTTTGCCTTCTTTGCTAGGATAATAAGATAATATACTTTGTATTCAGTCATGGATTCCTTTCTTCTATTGGCATTAGGATGCTCAGAGACAATTTGGTAGCCAGGCACCTGGAAAGGTCTTTGTGGCAGGTAGTTTTGTGGACCCCATGAACTCCAGGCTTTACCTCATTTTCTCACCTGTAGCAGAAATTACTAGTGGTCTATCTGTTACCTATTCTCCCTTCTTTCCTAGTAGGAAAGAGCCCTGATTTCATTGGGGGTGACATTGGACAGAGCTAAACGACAGCACTTCTCAGTTTCCCATATAGTTAGGGCTAAGTCCTACCTAGTAATTTACAAATAGATGTTTGGGACTAGGACTTCCAAAGAGGCTCCTTAAAGAAAGCTGAGATTGCAAGCTTTTCTCCCTCCATTCTTCTTGCTGCCTGGAATGCGGCCGTAATTGCTGGAGTTCCTGTAGTCATCTTGCACCGTGAGGTGGCCTTCAGGACGGAAGCCACATTGTGAGGATAATAAAGTAGGGTGATAGAAGGGACTGTGTTCTCAATCTGTGGAGCTACCGCACCACTTCCAGACTTCCTTCCCCCAGATTTTATTTACATAAGAGAAAAATAAACATCTATGTTGTTTAAGCCACTGTTATTTCTGGTCTTACCACCAGCTGGGCACAATACTTATCAGATGGACCTGCTCCTTATTTTCTCTTCTCCCCGATTCCCTCCTCTATTGATTTCATCTTGCACGTATTTTTATAAAACCACTTTGAATCCTTTATGGACTTAGAATCAAAATAAATAATTTATTAAATGGGCAGCATTACACAATCGAGCACATGGGTTCTCACTTCAAAGAGCAACAAGAACCATTTGCAGACAAAAAGTTAAACTGTGTCTTGTGATTCGCAAAACTGAAGTTTTGAATCAGGAAGGAAATCCGTTGCTTATTACCAGAAAGATGGGCACCACATGGAAAATCAATTTCCCACAGAGAGAGTTTTTAAAATTTGAAAAGCTGAACAAAACCGGACCATATGTCCCACCGTGGAGGAAGGGTGAGGCGGTCCATGGTGTGCGCTAAGACAAAGGAATATCAGATTGCCACGGTGAACGGCAAAAAGGACCGTGATGTGGAAATCAGGGAAGGCGCCCCACGAGGTAGCAGGCAGGGAGAAAGACAGCACTCGGCCTGCACCCATGCCTGCTTAGTCACCACTGTGCAAAATCATGTCTCTGGTATCTTCAGGATCAGAGGAGTTTACACAGTTAAGGATCACCGGTGATTCGAGGAATGGAGAGTGGGGCCCTTATTTCATGGAGCTGTTGATAATTCAGTGTTTCCATTTAATGCGTGCATATTGAAGAGTTAATAGGTATACCCAGAGGTGATGTAAAAAATACGGAGCATGGAGGAAGCCTTAGAGAGCAGCCTGGTGTTCACCTGTCAGGTGCTAGATTGTAAGATGGGCCGGAGGGTCGCAAGAGAGGAGGTGAGTGCATCCTGGAGAGCCAGGAGACTGAGAGTGGTGCTATTTATCAACCATCACAGAAGTATTTCAGTATTTTAACAACTTGTGTGGTTGCACTGGTACCAAGTAAATAAGAGCTCTGATTTTACAGACGTTTAAGTATTTGTTTCTTTTTTTAAAATGTTTATTTATTTTTGAGAGAGAGAAAGAGAGAGTGTGTGAGCAAGTGGGGGGGAGGGACAGACGGTGGGGGGGGACAGAGGATCTGAAGCAGGCTCTGTGCTGACAGCAGACAGCCCTATGCGGGGCTTGAACTCACCAACTGTGAGATCATGACCTGAGCTGAAGTCAGACTCTTAACTGACTGAGCCACCCAGGCACCCCTAAATATTTGTTTCTTCAGCGAAAGTTTTAAAAATGAAAACATATTTAAATATGGAATCATAAAATACTCCTGATAACAATTCCTACCTTTTGAGCACTTATTGTGCGAAACATGTTATAATTCGCAATCTCATTTAACCCTTACAACTGCGGCCCTGAAATGTGGTCTTTTGCTTACAAGTGACTGAAATCCAATTCCTGTTGGCCTGAGCAAAGACGGGAAGCTTCTAAGGTGTGTAACTAAAAAGTCTGGTGGGATTCAGGTGTGGCTGAATCCAGGGGCTCAAAGATATCACCAGAACTCAGTGTTCCTCTCCCTCCATCCTTGCCCTCCGTTCCCTGGTGTTTCTCAAGTAGACTCTCTTTCCATGTGGTAGCTCTGATGGTTCAATGCCTATATTATCCTTCCAACAACACCAGTATAAAGAGAGCTTTCTATTTCCAACAACCCTAATTAAGGTTTCAGGATTGAATCTCAGTAGACTGACTTGGATCCCATGCCCATCCCTGAGCCACCCTCTGTGATTGGTTCCAGAACACCACTAGAACACTCCGATTGGCCAGCCACAAGCACACCTTTGGATCTGGGATGGGGTCAACACTTCCGGAGGGTGAGGGGATGTCACTGAGTTGCAAGGAAAAGGGGAATACCGAACAGAGTGTCAGGCGTCTGCTACAAGTGTCCGCATTTTAGTAACAAAGAAACCGAAGCCTAATTGTTTGTGGATCAGCAAGGAGGACAGCCTGGTTGGAACACAGTGAGCAAAGGGAGATGAATGGGAGAGGAGTCAGCCAGGGCAGGGGAGCAGATCGCACTGGGCCTTAGAGGTCATTGGAAGGACTTGGGCTTTTGCTCTGAGGGGGAAGGAAGGCTCCCAGCAGAGGAGTGAAGTGATCCCATAGAGGTTTTGGAAAGGATCAGTCTAGTTGCTCTGGGGTGCAAATGTAGACTATTGTATTTCTTTCTCTAGCCTTTCATGTTTATTCATGTAACAAATGTGAAATCAACGTGGGGCCCAGGCAGGGTCAATCACCACATTCCACTTCCCTGCTAGGTGATTGTATCAGAGATGGGCATGTGACCCATGTGGGGTCTGCATGATCTAGTCCAATGACTAGAAAAGGCTCTTTCCACCATGTTGCTAAAGATAGAAGTCTGGCCACTGAGGCCCACCATACAGTAAGACTCCACCTGAGAAGGAGGCCAACACAAAGAACAAGGGACAAGTGATGGGGAGGAAGAAAGTCTAACCTTGATGACACTGGCTGACCCTTAGATCCAGCCAAACCTGACATCATTCTGGGCTTCTCAGTTCTGTGAGCCAATATATTCCACTTTTCTCTGAAGCCATTTTGAGCTGGGTTTCTTTTCTTTCCTTTTTAAAAATTTTTAAATCTTTCATTTACTTTTGAGAGAGAGAGAGAGGGAGAGAGAGGGAGAGACAAAGCACGAGCAGAGGAGGAACAGGGAGAGAGGGAGACACAGAATCTGAAGCAGGCTCCAGGCTCCAAGCTGTCAGCACAGAGCCTCACGCGGGGCTCGAACCCACGAACTGTGAGATCATGACCTGAGCCGAAGTCGGATGCTCAACTGACTGAGTCACCCAAGCGCCCTGAGCCGGGTTTCTAATACTTACAATTGGAAGAATCCTTGGTGAGATGCCATGTACGCTGAGCCCCACTTTGTGCCAGGATGGTTTTGACTAGTGCCTCGCTCCTAACAAGTTCACGGTTGATGGAGATAAAGAACCTGTGCCTCACTTCCCGTCTCCGTCTAGATCATAGACTCCTTTTGTGCAAAGACAGGCTTTTGCCTTTTACGTCACTCCCAAGAGCATTTATTTAGCCCTTTGTAGAGCCTTTGGTGGCTGCTCCTTAAATGTGCCCCAACAGTTTGCTTGAGGATGTGACTCCCAACAACACCAAAAACTGGGAATAATCCAGGGTGCCCGGGAAACCTGCCTGGCTCCCAAGCCAGATTACAGGTCCAAGAGTCCCCCGCAGACCCCTGGCTCACAGCTAACCGGGACGGAAAAGGAGAGACAACAAGAAAAGTTTTATTCCCTTTCTTTGATTCCAAGGAGGAGTTTGCCTGATAAAATCAGCACTTGGCCACCTCCTGCCATCTTTCATGTCACATTGGATTTCATTTGCACCCTCTAAGGGCCGATCCCGCAGCCAGAGCTGTCTCCAGAGGACTCTGTTGGGCTCCCATCCCATCCACCTGAGGCCAGGTGGATGAGAAAAACAGTTTTCTGCCCTCTGTCTCAACAGCAGACCTGGGCTGGACCCCGCTGGGGAAAGAGCTTCTTGACCCAGGGACTGCGGATACGGTTACAGGATCTGTCACCCACATCTGCCACCTCGCCCTCCCCAAAAGGTGTGTCTTTGTGTGAGGAAGAGGGGGAAGGGCCCCAAATGCCTCGCTCTACTCCCCTTGGGGTGAGAGAGCAGGGAGGCGAGCCCAATATATTATTACGAGACATGTGATCCTGTTCTCAGCTCCCGTGGCTGGGCGGCTCTGCACAGCCTGTCCCCAGCTCAGCTGCCCAGTATTCCCTCGTGCCCTCTCTCCTCCAGGAACCCAAGCTCGTACCCTTCCCAGCCTGCTCTCTGTACCCACTGGGCCCCTTCAGAACACCCTGCCTTCGCCTCTGCTCTGCTCTCTGCCTGTCTGTCTTCCCTACCAACCTAGCCTGGTGATCTCCCACTCATTCCTCAGGGCCTGGCTCAGGCGGCTCCCGTGACACCTTCCAAACCCCAGTCGCTCCCTCCTCCACCTCCTCCCCGAGCTCCGCACCACAAACACATCAGAGTTTGTCTCGTTGGTGCTTTGCTCAAACCCCTTGTCAGGTTCTGCTATGCCAGGCACCCTTTTGAAAACTTGAATTTGTAGCTGCAGACCTGAATGGATGAAATTGTAACCGGGGTCATCTCACTGTATATACAGTAGCTACCCTGGCCGGGTCTCTGAACCGCGGGCTGCCCTGGCCTCGCTCTCGTCTATGCTCAGGCAGCCGCTCTTTGCACGCTCACGTAAGCGCACCACCCTCCTCGGGCACCAGCTCGTGCTCATGCCATGGCCTCTGCCCCCCCGTCCACCTTCCCAGGGCGGCTCAGTCCTAGTCCCTGCACACCCCGGCCCCCGGTGGCCACCCAGCCTTATCTCCCACCTTCCCCCCACTCTACCCTTACCCTTTTCGCCTCACCGCCCCGGGTCCCTCCTCTTTCTCGGATGCCAAGCCCTCTCCAGCTTCAGTCAAGGCATCCCCACTCGCTGTTCCCTTAGTCTTTGCCTAATTCCCACTCAGCCTGCAGGTTTCTGCTCGGATGTTACCTGTTCGAGAAGCCTTCCCTGACCCCCAGTCTATATTAAACCCCCTGGTGACACCCTCATATCGCATGGGCAGCACTACGGCGGGCAGTGTAACAATCATTACTCTTCACAATCCGTGCAAAAGTTCCTTCAACTTTCTCTAAATGCTACCAGTTACTTATTTATTTATTTATTCACTTATTTTCGAGTTAGCTCGTTAAGGCTTGTGTCATCCCCAGGGCCGAGCAGAGATACCAGCCTGTGGCTCAGCTCGCTTTCAGCATTCAGTTCTTAGAAGGACAGATAAAAAAAAAAACTTCCCGTAGGTGCCCGACACCCAGCTAGCACATCCTGTCGTGCTGTTAAACTGCCTCAAGAGCCTCCTTGTTTCCTCAGCTTAGTCCCAAGCGACCTGAAGGTGAGGGTCATTGTCCTCCACCTCGTGTCTGGGAAAGCCCCCAACACAAGTCTGGTCACGGTAAACATGCCCCTTTCCTTTTCCTAAAACTCGCGCCCCCAGCGCAACACACACACACACGATGCCTGCGCGTCCACAGCACAGGCGTAGTGAGCTGGTGACGATGAGTCTGGAGCCACAACTCGAACCCCCGTTTGGAGAGGCAGCTTTCCCGTAATTGAAAGGACTTGTGGAAAGTCCTGGGTTCAAATGGGAGTCCAGCTACTGAAGAGGTGAGTGATCTTGGGTAAGCACCCTAACCTCAGATTCCTCATTTGTAAAATAGAAACTCAACCTGCCTAATCATAGGGTCACTATAATAGTTAAATGATTAGATACTTATAACTGTCATGTGAGAATACATGTAGTATGATCTCATTGTGTAAAATGAAAACCTTCCGTGTGTGTGAAAGCGTGGGAAAAATCTGAGGGGACGCGTCCCGCACTGGTGGAGTGTTTGTGTTTGGAGAGGGTGGGGCAGGAGGGTGATAAAGTATTCTTCTCCTTTGCTATGGTTTTATATTTTCCTGCTTGGATATTTAATGAGACCACATTCACATGCGATACAAGCTGCTGTAGATCAGGTTGTCATTGAGCAAGTATTTACCTTCTCCCCCTCCACTTTCGTGGAAGGGGTGCACTTCTCTGGCCCTCGTCGTTGGCCGTGGCCATGTGACTGGCTTTGGCCAATGGGATATTAGCGGACATGATATAAACCAAAGCTTGGAATGTACTGGTGGAATGGGGCCTCTCCCCTGTGTTCCTGGCTTTCGACACGAGAAGAACATGCCCTGGGTGGCCCACTAGCTCCCCCAGATGAATGACTTAGAAGCACCCCGAACCAAACCCACTGCCCAGAGGCCCAGTTGAGATCACAAGACCAATAGCACCTCCTCAGAAAATACATGCATGAGATGCAAACGGGAGTATATTTCGCAGCAAAAGCCGACTGATACACTTGTGTTATTTAAAAAAATTTTTTTTTAACATTTATTCATTTTTTGAGAGGCAGAGAGAGAGCATAAGCAGGGGAGGGGCAGAGAGAGAGGGAGACGCAGAATCCAAAGCAGGCTCCAGGCTCTGAGCTGTCAGCACAGAGCCTGATGCAGGGATTGAACCCACGAACCGTGAGATCATGACCTGAGCTGAAGTCGGACACTTAACTGACTGAGTCCCCCGGGTGCCCCATACACTTGTGTTATTTTTAAAAGAGAGGGGGAGAAACTAAATAGAAAAAAAATGAAATCAGGAAACCGAATGCCGAGCAAATAGCTGGACCCTCTTTCATCTCCTAAAATCCCCCTTCAAGCGCTGGTTCAGAAGACTCCAGAAGACCTTCCAGGCCTACGTTTGACTGGGTTGCCTTTCTTCATGAGATTGTGACCTGGCCGAAGCTGGACACTTAACCGACTGAGCCACCCAGGCGCCCCTAAGCTGGGCCTGATTCTAATGTTTAAGGTACTTATTTTGTGTGAGCTGTGGTTACCAAGTGTAATTCAAAGTGGGGTCTGTTATTATCCCTGTATTAGAGTTGCAGAAACAGAAGCTGAAAAGGGACAATTTCCCAAAGTCATGTACAGCTTGTAAGGGAGATTGGGTCAGGATTGGGGTTCAGGCTGTCTGGATCCAAAGCTGCATCCTGGGTTCCAGCTGTAGACGCCCTTCTGCAGTAAGAGACCTCCACAAGCACTTAGTGAAGGGCTTTAGGTTAGATGAACAGATAAGTGAGGTTATTTGTTACACATCAGGAGCCGACCAATACATCGGAGAGGTGGGCACCTGCTGGGTCTGAGGACAGCTCCATGCACATTTACCACCTGCACGGAAATAGGACTTCTTCCACGCACCGAGCTGACAGAGGCTCCGGGTAACTCTGCAGAAGCCCCAGTCTCTTACCACCGAAGCTGAGTGCTCCCCCAAGCTGGTTGTCAGCCAGGAAGTGGATCCGGGACAGGCATAGGCATCAGGCAGTTGAGATTTGAATGATGACTTTGCAGTTCACTTGCTGTGCAATTTGAGGAAAGTCAATCAACGTTTCTGGGCCTTGAAGGGTTGGAGCTGGTGACGCTGGGGCCTGCATGGCCCACAGGCATGTTTATGTGGATGGCACATGGTTTTGTTTTGATTCATTTCAGTTTATTTGACAACATTAAAACAATAAGGTATTTGTGAGGAAGTAGTCACTGATACATAATTGGCGGGAGTGGATCTTGGTACAACCACTGGAAAGGAACAATTTGGCCACTTGATTACGTGTTAAAAATGCACCCACGGGGGCGCCTGGGTGGCTCAGTTATGCATCCGACTCTTGATCTCAGCTCAGGTCTTGATCTCAGCATGGGGAGTTCAACCCCCACGTTGGGCTCTGCGCTGGGCATGAAGCCTACTTTAAACAAACGCACACAGAGAGGTTCTGCTTTTTGGAACGTCGTCCACAAATACACTTGCACATGTGAAGAATGATATACATTGGAGGTCAAGCAGGCAGCATCGTTTGTAATGTTAACAGTTCTGAAAAATAGCCCAGTGCCTACCCAGAGGAGATGGTTTAGATCCAATATGGATCATCCACACATTGAAATACTATGTGGCTAGAAAAAAGGCCAACGGCGCTTCTTAGGTACTGATAAGGAAAGTTCTCTAGGATATACTGTTAAGTAAAAAAGCCAGGTGTCAAACAAAGTGCTCATTATGCTTTCTTTTGTCTGAAGGAAAAAAAAATGCGTATGCCTATGTTACTATTTGCTTGCATAATTCTAAAGAAATCTTAAATATTCAAGAAAAGTCAGTAACTGTTACCTTTGGGAGTAGGAGACTGGAGTGGGAGGGAGACTTTTTTGTTTACCTTTTCAAAATGTTTTGAATTTTGGGAAAAAAAAAAGAGTTTAAAACATCGATGTTTTCATATCTACAGGACCTACCCGCCCTGCAGGTAAGGGTCAGTGCAGAGCTGGGTGGTAAGTCTACCTCTTAGATGGGCTGTGTGCTCTCCGATTTGCCATACTCCCCACCACTCCCTGTTGTCTCCCTGACCCCGAGACCTGCAGTCTGTTGCCATCTATCATTTTCCTCTCATTTTCTTAGAGAACTGAGAGAAAAGCCAAGCACTTCTTACACCCAGGCCTTTATCAAAGGCGGCAGGCTTTTGCACAACAATGTGAATATACTAAATCACTACACTACATTGACACTCAAAAATGGTTAAGACGGGGGCACCTGGGTGGCTCAGTCAGTTAAGCGTCTGACTCTTGATTTATGCTCAGGTCATGATCTCACAGTTCGTGAATTCGAGCCCCCCATCAGGCTCCATGATGATGGTGTGGAGCCTGCTTGGAATTCTCTGTCTCCCTCTCTCTCTGCCCCTCCCTGGCTCCCTCTCTCTCTCTCTCTCTCTCAAAAATAAATAAAATTTAATAAATGTTTACTTATTTTTGAGAGAGAGAGAGAGAGAGAGAGAGCTGGGAGGGGCACAGAGAGAGGGAGACACAGAATCCAAAGCAGGCTCCAGGCTCTGAGCTGTCAGCACAGAGCCCCACACGGGGCTCGAACTCACAGACTGCAAGATCATGACCTGAGCTGAAGTCACATGCTTTACCCACTGAGCCACCCAGGTGCTCCTTAAAATAAGTAAACTTTAAAAAATGTGGTTCAGATGGTAAATTTCATGTTGCGTGTATTTTACCACTGTTTAAAAAGAAAATGTGGCAGGTTCTATACCTGCATGTCAAGGCATAGATGGTTCTCAGTACCAAGGAAAGTTCCAGAACCAATTATCATGAGCCCAGCTTGGCCCCTGTGCCAGCTCTGTGGCCTGTGGGATGGAAAAGCCAACCTGCTTCTCTTACAGCCCGTGTGGCCCCCTCGAGTGTGCCACTCTGAAAAGAGTGGTTTCCAGTTCTCTCCTGCCTCTAGGATTCCTAAAACGCTTCTGTCCCCAACTTGCTGTGTGACCGTGGACAAATCACTTCCCTCTCGGGGCCTCTACTTCCGCATCTGTGAAATGAGAAGCTTGAAGTGGGTCCTCTCAGAGGCTCTTCAGCCCTTAGAATCTCTGACTTGGTTTGTCCTTGAGCAATCCTCCCGTCACCGTCTCCACAGAAGGATCAAATGGGCTGTGGTGGGGAAGCAGGGAGCAGAGGCTTTCCTTTTGTGTTGGGGATGTGTGGGCTGCAGTGGGAGGCTCCCTTTTCTTTCTTTCTTTTTCTTTGTAGCCAGAAAGTTATTTTAAACCTAAGCGGGGAGCTGCTAAACGCCACATGCCTCAGATCTCATGTGCTACAACGTCTTCTGGGGAGAGAGTGAGCAGAATTCTAGTTCTTACTGTTCTCTACCCCCTCCCCCATCCCGAGGGAGGGGCAACCCATTCCATTCATCCTCTGCTCTGCTGAGTCACAAAACTGAGAACCACTTGTCTTCTGGCCTCTGGCAGCCGCTAGGGCCGCAGTCTGAAATTCAGTACCCCCTCAAACTTGCACACTCAAACTTGTGTGGTTCCAGGAACCCTTATTAAGTTGCAGATTCTGGCTCAGCAGGTCTGGGACGGGGCCGAGGGTGGCTGTTCTACCAATATCCCCTGTGATGTCTTGAAGGGCCGTGCCCAGGAAGCTGTTAGCTCAAAATCCAGCTGGAAAGTCACCCGAAAATCATTCACCTGCTCCTTCTCATTTTGGATTTGCCTTGCCCCCCCATTAAGTCTTTTTAAATATTTATTTATTTTGAGAGAGAGAGAGAGAGCATGAGCAGGGGAGGGACAGAGACAGGGAGAGAGAGAATCCCGAGCAGGCTCTATGCCGTCATTGTGGAGCCCGATGGGAGGCTCGAACCCACAAACCTCGAGATCAGGACGCGAGCCAGAATCAAGAGTAGGACACTTAACCAAATCAGCCACCTAGGCGCCCCAGCATAGCTCTTCTTTATTGACCGGTTCCTGTGTCCTTGGCACTGAGCGGAGCTCTTTAGGTAGATTACTTAATCTCTCCAACAAGCCCAGCAAGGAGGACACAATTTTACAGGTGAGGAAACTGAAGCACAGAGAGGTTGAGCATTTTGCTTCTCTTTACACAGCAAAGGAGGGCCAGAATTGGTTTGCCTCGGCCCCAGGTCCTGGCCCTTTCTCAGGATTCAACGCCTCTGTAGACTTGCCGCCCCCCCCGCCCCACTTTTGTTATAGCTAAGACAGCATATAATGTTCTGAACCTTGCTTTCCCCCCTTTCCAATTTATCTTGGAGACAGCTCAACCACAGTACACGGAGAGCTGCCCTTTTCTTTCGACCAACAGCATAGAATTTCTGTGCAAGTACGGACCTTACTGGTTTCACCAGGGACCTCTCTGGGGGATGGGCGAAGGGTGCGTCATTTCGGTTCTTTCACTACTAACCCCTGTAAGGAACCACAGGTCTGCAGATACATGGTTTCACACAAGTGTGAGGGTATTTGTAGGATAAACTCTTGGGCCTGGAATGGGTGTGTCAAAGGCTGCGTTCCTTTAAGTTTGGGTAGGTGATATCAGTATCACTTGTTTCCCAAAACACCTACAGCAAGTGGCTCTCACCCCAGAGTCTCACCTACATCGTTTTATAAACTTTTGGCTTTTCTGCTGCTGAGTTTGAGCAGAGAGGCCGGCCTTCTCCGTCTGATGGTCAAAAACACAGCTGAGGTGTGTGGCTTTGAGATCATTTTCCGTATCCAGTGACTCTGTTCTAGCGGTCAGGTCAGCCTGCTTGTCCGTAGAGCGGCATTTGTCATCGGGGATTTAATGGCTTAAAAATAAAGGGGATCGGATTGCACTCAGGAGCCCTGGCAGTAGCTCCCAGCCCTTTCCCCTCACCCCCAGGGACCACAGCTAAGAAACTGGAAGAAGTCACAAAAGAATAATGAAGTTTGGCTTCTCAGGACCCCGAACGGCAGAGGGGCCCCTGGCACAAAGGCGTCTAGAAGCTGAAGATCAGGGTTCAGCCTGGGCTCTGCCACCACCCCTCCCTCTAAATGACCTCCCCTTACTGCAGAGTGGTGGTGAGCCCACAGACTCAGGAGCCCCAAGACCTGGGTCCGCATCCGGCCTTCTCCACGTTTGAGCTACGCCATCATTCCATCTTACGTTAGTGATTTAAACTCTGTACCCGTTTTCCCATCTGCAAAATCGGGACAATGACAGACAGCGTGGTCGTGAGAACTAATTGCCTTGATGTACACAAAGATTCTGGAACAACATCTGGCACAAAGAAAGTACGTGATAAATATTAGCCATTCTTTCGTTCGGATTTACTTCCTTCCTTGATTATTGTTCGTCTAGACTGCAGGAGGGCAGAGACCTCAACTCCTTATTCCCAGAGGTGTCCCCTGCCCCAGCACAGTGCCTGCACGTAGTAGGTCCTCTGCAAACAGTCACTGGAGAAATGAATGAATGGACACTTTTCTTCCTCTCCTTGACCGTCGGTTTTCTTATTTGTAAATGCGAGACTTTTATTCTGTTCTCTGTGCTCATCTATGTTTTCCAAATCTGTGGTGATCGTGTATCGTTTCTTTTTGCAATTGGAAGAAAAAATTATTATTAAAAAACTTTTTTTAATGTTTATTTGTTTTTGAGAGGCAGAGACAGAAGGCACGTGGGGGAGGGGCAGAGAGAGAGAGGGAGGCACAGAATCCTCAGGGAGGCTCTGAGCTGTCAGTGTAGAACCCAATGTGGGGCTCAAACCCACGAACCATGAGATCATGACCTGAGCTGAAGTCGGACGCTCAATTGATTGAGCCACCCAGGTGCCCCCGTAAGAAAAAATTACTAAAAAATGGATAAACCCTTACCCATAAATTGCTGAAACTTGAAGGCAACCTTTGATCAGTGAGTGGATAGACAAATTGTGGTCCATCCAGACAATGGAATATTATTCAGCACTAGTATATAAGCTATTAAGCCGGAAAAGACATGGTGGAATCTTAAAAGCATATAACTAAGTGAAACAAGCCAGTCTGAAAAGTCTACATATGGTATGATTCCAAGTGTGTGACGTCCTGGAAAAGGCAAAATTATGGTGGCCATGAGAAGAGCAGTGGTTGCCAAGGGTTTGTGGGGAGGGAAGGAAGGGATCACTAGGCAAAGCACAGGATTTTGGGGGCAGTGAAACCATTCTGTATGATACTGAAATGGGAAATTATGTGTTATTATACATTTGTCCGAACCCGTAGAATATGCAACACAGAATGAACCCTACTGTAAACCATGGGCTTAGTTAATAACGATGTACCAATATGGCTCTAATGTTGGCTGTTGGCATTAACTAATGTGCCACGCTAATGCAAGATGTTAGTAATAGGGGGAACTTAGCGGGGGGTGAGAGGGTTATAGGGGAACTCTCTGTACTTTCCCCTCAATTTTTCTGTAAACCTAAAATTCCTCTAAAAAAAAAAGTCTATTAATTAGGGGCACCTGGGTGGCTCAGTTGGTTGAATGTCCAACTTCTTTTTTTAAGAATTTTTTTTAATGTTTATTTATTTGAGAGAGAGAGAGAGCAAGCATGAGTCGGGGAGGGGCAGAGAGAGAGGGAGACACAGGATCAGAAGCAGGCTCCAGGCTCTGAGCTGTCAGCCCAGAGCCTGACGCAGGGCTCGAACCCACGAACGGTGAGATCCTGACCTGAGCTGAAGTCAGACGCTTAACCTGAGCCACCCCGGTGCCCCTGAGGTCTGACTCTTGATTTCAGCTTGGGTCATGATCTCATGGTTCGTGAGTTCGAACCCCACATGGGGTTCCGTGCTGACAGTGCAGAACCTGCTTGGGATTCTCCCTCTCTCTCTGCTCCCCCGACCCACTCTCAAAATATAAATAAAAAAACTTCAAAAAAAGATAAAAAAAATTTAAACGGCTATTAATTTTTTAAAAAGTATAGGTTCAGTTTTAAAACTTTAATTCACTTTTTTGTTTGCTTGGATTTATAACTATTTGGCCATCAGTGGTTCTCATCCACATTGAATAAAGATTTTTGGAAGTGGGAACAGGGATGCAGGTGACCCAAGTACAGAGCTTGTTCGATGAACCTCCCTCCTGTCATTACATTTTCTGGACAACTGCCTACGGACACAGTAGGGGGCATTCCTTATTCCTCTGGCCTGGGTCAATGCGCATATCTGGGGTGCCCATCTCTTTCAAGGCAAATTTCCGGATCTCTTTGAGGTTCCCAAGAGTGCACTTTTTGAAGCCTGTTCCTTGGATGTGCTTGGGAACGCTGATGATATGTTCTCTGGTCACCACCTCCTTGATGGCAGGATGGCCTTCTTGTAACCATCCTTCTTTGCGGGAGCCATTCTGCCTGGCCCAGGTTGGAAAGGAAGAACAGAGTGGAATGTTGATTCACTGGCTTGGCAATCACACACATGCATGCATGTGCATGCACACACACACACACACACACGTATGCACACACACGACTTACACAGGCAGGGATAGTTTCCAATTCATTCTTTCTGGATGTGCTTCGAGTTTTAGGAAATGTGTTCAAGACCTAACAAAACGTTTAGACCGTAATGATGGCATCGTACAACTTGGAGATTTCACAGATGAGAAAAGTGAGGCCTGGAGAGAGGAAGTGACTTGTCATGAGAGGAGAGAGAGGTGAAATCTTTCCCAGGTCCGCTCACCACCACTGTGTGGGCTCTGTCTCAGGTACGTCCTCTGTAATATGGGTTATAAGAGCATCCACCTCCCCTGATTGTTGTCGGGTATAAATGAAACTATATGCAAGCGCTTCGGAAAAAGCCTGGTACATAGCACATGCTCAGTTAAAGTCAGGCATCATTATTATTAGTGTTCACTTATGGTAAGGAGGAAGGGGAGGATGTTAGTTCCTATTCTTCCTGTTTGAATTGTCAGGGTAGAATGCCTGCATCTGTTTACATCCCCACCTTAAGGTATAAGGGTATATTTTGTTTTTAGTTTTTTTGTTTTTTTTACTTTCTATAACTTTGCGATGGAGGGTGGGAAGGAGGTTATTGTCTGAAAGGCCCTTGAGCAAAGCCCATAGCCCACTGTAGGATTTCTTCGTACACGACATGTCTCTGTGAAACACTATCAGGTGGAGACAGTGTGTCCCCTGATCAGAAACCCCAGGGCTGTGACTGACCTTCACCCAAGAAACTCTAATCAAACTGTTATTGAAGTCAGAGGCCTCTGGGGTGTCATCTTGTCCAGGCTTTGCAAACTCAACCACCTACAGGGCCCTGGCAGGGAAAGTTCAGGCCCAGGGGGACCTGCAGTGAACTGGGGCGCACTGGCTCCATCCAAGGGTGCCACCTCTAGATGGTGGTGACCACTCAATTTTAAAGCTTGCGTGAGACAAATAAGAAATGTCTGGGGCCCAGGTACGGTTCCTGGGCAACTTCTGAAGTCCAACCTCTCACTGGGAAAGATGGGGAAACTGAGGCCCAAGGAGGTAGAACAACTTGCTTAAGGTCCCCCAAAGCTAATATGAAAACCCCATTTTTTCAGCCTGCTTTCACTGCTGTGCTGTTCTGGGGCCAAAGGGTGTTACCTAAAGTCTGTGATGGTTTCTCTTAGGGTCACAGAGGCGTGTCCCAGCCTCTGAATGTACAGACTAAGCTAGATGGGGCCACAGGGCTGCTGGAGGTATAAGTCAAACCCCACCCTTCCTGTCGGAAAATGAGACCTCCTCTCTGGGCCTCAGTGAAGAGGCAGAGACATCTTTTTCTTTAAAAAAATTTGTTTTAATTGTGGCAAAATACACCTAATATAAAGTTTACCACAGTAACCATTTAAAAAAAATTTTTTTTTAACATTTATTTGTTTTTGAGACAGAGAGAGACAGAGCATGAACGGGGGAGGGTCAGAGAGAGAGGGAGACACAGAATCTGAAACAGGCTCCAGGCTCCGAGATGTCAGCACAGAGCCCGACGCGGGGCTCGAACCCACGGACAGTGAGATCATGACCTGAGCCGAAGTCGGACGCTTAACCGACCGAGCCACCCAGGCGCCCCACAGTAACCATTTTTTGAAGCTTTAATTAATTAATTAATTGATTAATTTTTAATGTTTATTTATTTTGAGAGAGAGAGAGAGAGAGAGAGAGAGCATTCACGTGCAACTGCCTGAGCAGGGGAGTGGCAGAGAGAAAGGGAGAGAGAGAATCCCAAGCAGGCTCTGTGCTGTTAGCACAGAGCCCAACGCGGGGCTCCAACCCATGAACCATGAGATCATGACCTGAGCTGAAATCAAGAGTCCGACACTGAACCGACTGGGCCACCCAGGTGCCCCCATCGTAACTCTATTTAAGCATTTGGTTTAGGGGTATTAAGGACACACGTTGTTGGGCAAACATCCCCACCGCCCATCTCCAGAACTCTTTTCATCCGGCAGAGCTGGAACTCTGTCCCCATGAAGCCATGACTCCCCAGGCCCCCCTCTGCCTGGCCCCTGGTGCCCTCCATTCCACTTTCCGTCTCCATGAACTTGGCTCTCCTAAGGACCTCACAGAAGTGGAGTCAGTGTTTGTCCTTTTGTGACGGCCTTGCTCCGCTCGACATAAGATCCTCAAGATTCATCCGTGTTGTAACCTGTGTCAGAATTCCCTCCCTTTTAAAGGCAGGATGATATTCTGTTGTATGAATAGACCACAATCTGCTTATCGATTCATGCACTGATGGACCCTTGGGTCACTTCCGCCTTTCGGCTACTGTGAATAATGCCATGAACGTGGGTGTATAAACATCGGTGTTAAGTCCCCGCCTTTAATTCTTTTGGGTACATACCCAGAAGAGGAATTTCTGGGTCACATGCTAATTCTATTTTTAATTTTTTGAGGAACCACCATACTGTTTTCCAGTGGCTGCATCATTTTACACCCCCACCCACAAAACCCCGAAGGGTTCCCATTTCTGCACGTTCTCACCGACACTTGTTATTTTCTGTTATTCTGATGGCAGCCAAACCTAATGGGTGTTTGGTGAGGCAGGACACCTTGGTTTGTGTCTGGAAGGGTGGTTAGATGACCAGATTCGTGCTCAGTGTCAGCAGAATACCTTGGTTTTGTTGTTGCAGCTGTTTTGATTTAGTGGGCCTGTTAAAACTTATTAACGATCACTAGGCTTTCTAAGAATCTTTTTATTTCCATAAAACATAAGTGTTTTTGTGAGTTAAAACTGTAAAGTAGATAGTACACTGCCTAGTAGACAGTAAGTGCTCAATAAATGTGACCTAGAGGCAGAAGGTAGGGAAGTGGATGAAATAGTTGAAGGGGGTCCAAAGGTATATACTTCCGGATAGAAAATAAAAAAAGTCACAAAGATGTGACGTACAGCATAGTTGCTATAGTTGATAATGCTATGCTACATATTTGAAAGTTGCTAAGAGGATAGATCTTAGAAGTTCTGATCAGGAGGAAAAAACGTGTAACTACGTGTGGTGATGGATGTTAACTTACGGTGGTGGTTATTTTGTAACATTTACAGATATCAAATCATATTGCACGCTGGAAACCAATATAATGTTATATGTTAGGTATATCTCAGTTACAAAGAAAAAAAAAAGACTTCAGCTGCCTACATCAAGAAAGATAACCCCAAGGAGGGGCTTTGGAGGTTTGATGGTGATTTGCTGGGGGGGGGGGGGGTGTGTGTGGCTACGACCCCTTCCCCACCCCCACCCCCAGGGTTCCCTGGAGGCTGTCCCTGCTGCTTGGCTAGTTTTAGGCCAGCCTCATTCTGGGATCCTGTCTGGCACCTCCTAGCACCGGGAGTAAGGAAGAGAGGCAGCCCTTGCCCCTGGGAGCCTGTCACCCAGGACAGGGCTGATTAACCCTCCGCCAGACCTGGCCTGTGTCCCATCTAGTCTGCAGGCAGATTCTCTCCTGGAGGCCTTCTCTGCTGTTTTCTCCCCACCCCTCCACCCCCTGCCCCATCCCCAATTCCTGTTGCCTTGGGGGCAGGGGAGATGCAAATTTGTCTGCTGCTGAGAGGCTCCCAGAGAGTGTGAACTTGAGAAACCAAGGTCAAGGTCTGCCACGTGCATGTGTGTGTGTGTGTGAGATAGAGAGAGACAGAGAGACAGACACAGACAGAGACAGAAAGGCGGTGGGTGCTGAGTGAGTTTGTGGGAAATCAGGGCTGAGGAGGGCAAGAAAGAGACACGCTCTGGGAGGACAACCAGAAGCTTTCAGAGTCAGGCTGAAGAGGAACTGGGATGTGAACAAGGCCAAAGGGAGTCATAGAAGAGGGAGTCTTGGGTCTGAAGAAGGAGACCTGAGTCTTTTTTTTTTTTTTTTTTTTTAATGTTTATTTATTTTTGAGAGAGAGAGAAGCAGAGAGAAAGGGAGACACCAAATCCGAAGCAGGCTCCAGGCTCTGCACTGTCAGCACAGCCCGACACAGGGCTTGAACCCACCAACCCCGAGATCATGACCTGAGCCGAAGCCAGACGCTTAACCGACTGAGCCACCCGGGCGCCCCAAAGGAGGCCTGAGTCTTAATGCCCAGCTATGCTGCGAACCATAGAGCCCTGGATTTGGGACTGAATTGGCGTTCCTTGCAGTGGCCTGCAGGGCCCTCTCCCACCCCTCTGATCTCATCTCTCCCTCCCCTCCCCTTGGTCTGCTTTGCTCCCTCCATAGTGGCCTCTCCTTTCTGTTCTGCCAGCACCAAACTTGTTCCTACCACAGGGCCTTTGCATTCGCCGTCCTTTGGTCGGGAACCCTCTTTTGCCTGGCTCCGGACTTGGCTGGTTGCATCTCAGCTACTGGTCCTGCTCATCTGTCACCTCCCCTGGGGCCCTTCTCTGATCACCCTAGATTAGTTCTGCCGGTTTCTTTGTTTATTGCTTTTGGTATTCTTTTGGTATTCTCTGAAATTATCTTGTATGTTACATTATTTTCTACGTGGCCTGTTCCCGGCCGTTTCCCAGGTCCACCATCATGCGTATCTGCTGACTGAACAGATAAACCTGCTGTTCGGCCTCCGATGAGCTATTTCACTACTCTGGGCCTTGGTTTTGTGGAAAAGTGACAAAAAGCCCAGTCTTCTCTAACCCTTTGTCAGCGCTGGTTGTGAAAACCTAAGAAAATTAGGGGAATGTTTTGAAAAGCACAAATGAGAAGTCACTTGCTGAGAGCAGAGAGAGAATGGTCTAGGGGAGAAATTGCTCATTTAACACATTGAATTTGCTTTGCAAAGTGTTACTCCTCACAGCCAACCCCCAAGCAAACAGTCTCACCTTCTTCTTACCCTTGGGGAAGTAACAACTTCTTAAGGAGATAAGAATATTGATTTTATTTGCTCTCATCTGCACCTGTGGGTGGGATGGTTCACTGCTTGTTGCACTCTTGCCAAATCTTGAAAACTAGGCCTCTAGCAGGAGCTTGCTGTGTGACCTTGGGCAGGCCTCCTCCCCTCTCTGGGCCCTACCTTTTCCATCCCTCGAATGAGAGAATGGAAATGTTTGAAACTTGGGCTTTCCCAGCACTAGTATTTAGGGTGTCACAGACTCGCCAGGAGGGAGAAGAAACCACGCTGACCTCAAATGCCCCTGGGATGGGTCTTGTCCAACATGTCCATTAGTAACACTGATCATCGCTGGTCTCCCTCTCAAAGCATTTTGCCATCTATTAGCTGGGATGGAGGTGGGGCATCAGGCTGTTGTCTTTATTCCACTTTGGTAGAGAAAAAAGGAGAGAAGCAAGGCCTTACCTGCCTCTCCAAACTCAATTCCTACCATTCTCCACCCTGGTTGTGCCTCAGGGCCTTTGTGCATGCCACTCATTCTTCATTCTGGAATATTTTTTCCCCAGCTACCCTCACTTCACTAGCTCTGAACTTAAATGTCTGCAGGAGGCCTTCCCTGATCACCTTGTTTAAAATAACAGCCCTCCTGGAGCACCTGGGTGGCTCAGTCAGTTAAGTGTCTGACTCAGCTCATGATCTCATGGTTTGTGAGTTCGAGCCCCGCGTCGGTCTCTGTGCTGACAGCTCAGAGCCTGGAACCTGCTTCAGATTCTGTGTCTCCCTCTCTCTCTGCCCCTCCCCTGCTCACGCTCTGCCTCTCTCTGTCTCCCAATAATAAATAAACATTAAAAAAAGTTAAAAAAAATTTTTTTTAAATTAACAGCCCTCCCACACCTATTACTCTCTGTTTTATTTTTCTTTAGGTAATTTCTCAACACTTGACATTAGAATGATGTCTCTATTTTTTAACTGTCTGTCTCCTCCCCTAGAATGTTAGCTGCGTGAGATGGAGATTTCTATCTGTCTTGTTCAGTGCCGTCTTCCCAATCCCCAGCAGAGGCCTGGAACTGTGTGAACGTTTACTAAATAACTGTTGAATTGAATTAACCTCCTGGGGATGCAGAGGTGGAAGTGACCTTGAAAGATAAATTTCATCTGTCCCCCTGCCACCAAGCTGGACTCAGGGGCCTGCGTGGGTGTGTCTATTCCGTGAGAATCTCTCAGCAGCCATCAAGATTCTTGACATCTTTAAAAAATACAGTGGTTTTGATCGCGACCAAGATCTGCACACTTTCTTTGCTAGCCCCGTGTTGCTTTCTCACCGAGGTTGACAGAAACAGGAAAAAAGGCAAGATATTTACAGATGAATGATACAGGCAAACTGCTAAAAAGAGAGATTTGAGGGGCGCCTGGGTGGCTCAGTCGGTTAAGCGGCCGACTTCGGCTCAGGTCACGATCTCGTGGGCCATGGGTTCGAGCCCCATGTTGGGCTCTGTGCTGACCGCTCAGAGCCTGGAGCCTGCTTCGGATTCTGTGTCTCCCTCTCTCTCTGACCCTTCCCCGTTCATGCTCTGTCTCTCTCTGTCTCAAAAATAAATAAACGTTAAAAAAAAATTTAAAAAAAAAAGAGAGACTTGATTCTTTCTCGCGCGGGACTGAGGGTGTCTGTGTTCCATTCGATAGTACACCCACTGGATGAGGGTGAACGTGATCATCTTATTAACACGATGATCCTCGCGAAGGCTAATGTTATGTGCAAGGCCCCATGTGCCGGACTTTCAGTGCTTCATTACTAAGCCCCAGAACAGCCCTGAGAGGTGAGTAATGCTGTGTCACCGGTGAGGAAACCGGGGCTCGGCCACACGCCGATGTCAGTGACATCTGAGAAACCCCCTCAAGAGATGAAACGTTCGGGGCTGGGGATCTGGAATCAGACTGCCTCTCCCCGCCGTGGGATGTCTGACCTTGGGCGATTTAATTAGCTGCCCTGTACCTCAGTCTCCCCATCTGGAAGATGGGACTCTGCTGCTGCTGCCCATGTCAATGAAAATTCACTGTGACGTGACTAGAGACCATGCAAAGTATGTCCTCAGTAGTTGTTAGTTATTTGTGTTATCATTTCCTTGTGCACTTTTCTTCTCTCTCTGTCACAGTTTACACACAGGCACGCACACACACGCAAATACCTGGTGGGCTTCCTGGAGGAGAAGTTCTGCCAGTCAGCCCGGCAGCCAGCTGAGTTCCGGAGCCAGAGTCAGGCTTGGATCTCCTCCTCTGGCAGGAAATCTCCCACTGAGAGGGGAATGCCAGCCCCCTGCAGCCTTTCCCACCCTCCCCCACCCCTGCACTCAGGCCAGCCCCACACACAGGGCATGTGCCAGTCCCTCTGCCTGTGTGTGCCTCACCCTGGTAGCTGGACCAGATGGTGGGACAGTCGGAGAGGGGTTCTGGCAGGGGTCGTTCAGAGCACCTGCCCAACTGCAAAGGTCAGGGTGTTGGGTTTCCACCTCGCGTGGGGCCCTGGGACACAGACACGAGACCTCGCAGGGACCAGGCTGGGGTTCGTCTCAGCCCTGCTCACCCCCAGGCTTCTTGCTATAGTCAGTCTTCTCGTGTGTGCCCTTGACAGTTTGGGAGGTGTCTTCCCACCCCTGAAGGTCCCCAGGGCGCCAGCGTTATTTTGATCGTCTCCATGGCATGGGGCTCGTTGGCGCTGAATGTCTTGCTCTGTGTCACTGCGCCCACGGAACTGGGATCCAACTGAAGTTTACAGAGTTTAAGCCCAGGGTGCTGGCCACCACGCTGCACAGACTGTATGCAAGTGTGTGTGTGTTGTGTGTGCACAAATATTATTCCGTGTGCCAAGAAAGGAGATGGCTGGCCCTGGAACGGGCGGTTCAGCCTTTCTGACGGTCCGAGTTTATGTGTGAGCTGTTCGAAGTACGTGGTGAGTCCTTTTATTTAGGTATCCTTATGATTTAAATTTTTAACTTACTTTTTGGACAGGTATTACATTCACAGAGTTAAAAATCCACATCGGTACGGTAGAGCGTTCCCCTCTCCCCCCTGGATGCATCCGCTCAGCTCCCCTCTCCAGAGGCACTCGGTTATCACTTTCCCCTGCCAGGCTGTCCTGTGCGTCTACAGGTCGATATGAACTTAAATACCCACCCCTCCCCAAACACTCCATACACTCCACTCGCTGTTTGCTCCTTGCTTTTCTTGTTTAATATGTATGTCCCAGAGATCATTCCATAGCAGTACATAAAGAGCAGCTTCGATACTTTTCATGGCTGTGTCATGCTCCATGGTAGGGAGGCACTTATTGGACTGCATCCCTGTCGACGGACATTTAGGTTATCTCCACCACTTGTCACGACAGACTATGGTACAAAGGATCATTCTGTATATGCATCACTGGGTGTGTGTATGTGGGCAGGATATAGCACCTTGCTACTCAAAATGTCCCCAAACTAGCAGCTGGGCATCAGGTGGGAGCTTCATCAAAACTGTAGCATCACGTAATCCCCCCCACTCAGACCTGCTGGATTGGGACCAGTGTTTTAAAAACATTTGTATTAGGCAGTTTGTATTACGCACATTAAAGTTTCAGAAGCGCTGGTCTGGAAGACAGATTCCCAGGAGTGGAATGCTGGGTCAGGAGAGAGGTGCATTAGTAATTTTGACAGGGACAGCCAAGTTCACATCTGTGGAGCTCGATTCAATACATAGTCTCACCTGTGACGTGTACGCATTTGGATAGAATCTTGAAAAAGGATCCATATCCAGGGCCACACAGACTATGGAGAGGAGGATTCAGTGGGGCCGGGGTGGGCCTGGAATCTGTATTTCCTGCACTCCCTGCTTAATTCTGGGTCAACTAGGTTTGAGAACTGGTCTAAATACATCCTTACTGGGGCGCCTGGGTGGCTCAGTCGGTTTGGCGTCCGACTTCGGCTCAGGTCACGATCTCGCAGTCCGTGAGTTCGAGCCCCGCGTCGGGCTCTGGGCTGATGGCTCAGAGCCTGGAGCCTGCTTCCGATTCTGTGTCTCCCTCTCTCTCTGCCCCTCCCCCGTTCATGCTCTGTCTCTCTCTGTCCCAAAATTAAATAAAAAACGTTGGAAAAAAAAAATTTAAAAATAAATAAACGTTAAAAAAAAAAATACATCCCTACTCTTTGCACAGGCATCTTTAAAGGGCTCCTGGGCAGGAGGGCTATACTGGTCTTTAAGCCTCCATCCAGGGTTAGTACTTGTGACTGGAGTGGGCTAGGTTAGATTTCTAGGACATCAAAGTAAAAAGGGAAATTAGAGGGGCGCCCGAATGGCTCAGTTAGTTAAGCATCCAACTCTAGATTTCAGTTTAGGGCATGATCTCACGGTTCGTGGGATTGAGCCCCACCACGGGCTCTGCACTGACAGCACAGAGCCTTGGAATTCTCTCTTGCTTGGAATTCTCTCTCTTTCTGCCCCGCCCCTGGTTCTTCTCTCTCTCTCTCAAATAAATAAATAAACTTAAAAGAAAAATAGAAGAAAGTTAGAAAAGGTGCAAACCAAGCAAAACACATGTGGGTTGAAATTGGTCCCCAATCCTTGAGTTTGTGACTTTTGGTGCCCTCATGATGCATTTTTTTTTTTTAATGTTTATTTATTCTTGAGAGAGAAAGAGAGCAGCAGAGGGGCAGAGAGAGAGGGAGACAGAGGATCTGAAGCTGGCTCCACACTGACAGCAGAGAGCCCGACGTGGGGCTCCAGCTCACCAAAGGTGAGATAATGACCTGAGCTGATGTCAGAGGCTTAACCCACTGAGCCACCGGGGTGCCCCCTGCATGATGCCTTTAAAAAACCAAAAATCTGTTTCGGTCAAATCTCATATTGCCTCGCAAGGATTCAGGTATCCTTCCTTCATGCAGTGTTGGGGATCTCAGGGATCGAGGCCCCCACCTTACAGAGGAGAAAACCGGGCCCAGGCATAGAAGGGGTGGGCCGGGTCCCTGCAGAAAAGTTTATTCAGTATTTATGGACGCTCAGATATTATGCTCCATGCTGGGGGATTTCAGCCTGCACAATAAGATTCAGGTCCTTGTGGAGGGGGAGGGGACAAACACATAGTCGGCAAGTAGCAGCCACTGAGGGTACAGTGTGCAGTAGGGGTTGATCCTGGCTCCAAAGTGGGTTCCAGAACCAGGGAGGGTTTCACAGAGGAGCTAAGGCTGAGAAGGACGTTGGTGGTTTTTGGTTTTTGAACATGTCAAAGAGGGATTCAAACGTTTCCTGTCAAGGCCAGATAGCAAATATTTTAGACTTTGCAGGACGCACAGCCTCTGTCGCAACCCCACATCGCGACCGTTCCAGCGGCGAAAGCTGCCACAGGGAACAGGTAAACAAATGGGAGGCGGGCGGACAGGGGAGGCTATGTGCCAATAAAATATGGACACTCGAATTTGAATTTTACGTAGGTTTCACGTGTCATGAGATCGTCTCCTTTTGACTTTTCTCCCTCCAGCCACTTAAAAATGTAAAAACCATTCTTAGCTCACAAGCTGTAGGAAAACAGGCGGTGGGCTGGATCTGGCTGGCGGGTGGAGTTTGCCGACCCCTGATTCAGAAGATGAGGAGGAGTTTGCCAGGCAGATGGGAGAAGGGTGTTCCAGGCACCGAGGGTGGCAGGTGCAGGGGCAGGGAGATGGCAGGGAGAAAAGGATTCCACAGGCAAGTTGGGGTCGAAGTGCCGGGCTTTGGGCTTCCAAGGCAATGCTGTCACCTGCCCAGGTTGGGGACTACGGTGAACGGGAGTGGGGGCGGCCCCTCCTTTTCTAGCTCCCGCCCAGTGTCGCCCAGTTCTTCTGATGGTCCAAGGGAAGGTGGACATGTGCTCATTGCTCACATGTGCTTACCATGTGCCAGGACTGTTGCAGGCACAGGAGAGTCCGGGGTCGGGGTGGTGGGGTGGTGGTGGAAACAGACCAAAGACACTGCTTACAAACGGATGTGGGACAGATGTGAACAGAACAGATAGACTATGTAGCATGTGAGGCGTTGATAAGCGCTGTGGAGAAACAGAAGTCCTGGCAGGGGGTGGACGAGTCGGGATGCGGTGTGAACTTTCAGATTAGGGTCTGGGGAAACCTCAGTGAGGTGGGGCCTTTGGGTAAAGGTTGGAAAGATTCACAGAATGAGCTGTGGGGTACCCTTTCCCCAGGAGAAGAGCAGTCCAGGCAGAAGGGGAAACAAATGCAAAGTCCCAAGGGAGGAGACTGTCTGGAATGTTCTAGAAACAGCAAGGGGCCTGTGTGGCTGGAGCAGAGGGTGCGAGGGGGAAACCAGAAGGAACTAAGGGCGGAGAGGTAATGTGAACAGACCACACGGGACTTTGTGGGCCATTGTGAGGACTTCTGCTCCGAGTAGGTGGGAGCTATGGAGGGTTCTGAGCGGAGGAGGGAGACGGCCTGACTTAGGGCCTCATGATATCCCTCTGGCTGCATGTGGAGAGTGGACAGTAGGCAAGTGAGAGTGGAGGTGGGAAGGAGTCGTGGGACTTTGGATACCTGCCTTTCGAAGGTGGAGCCATAGGATTTGCTGACGTGGGTTGTGGGGTGTGAGAGATGGAGATTTTACTGTGAAAACTTCCTAGTTGCTGCTGGTGGCAACCAAGTCGAATTTGAAAACGTCTGCCTGTGGGCCATGAGAACCTTCTGTAGGCTGCCAGTTTGCAGCCTCTTTCGAGCCACGACTGTCTCCTGTGTTTTAGCTTTTTCATTATGACTTTACTTTTTTCTTGTTCCTCTGTCCTTTTTCCAAATGAGGCTGGAATCCACCCTGAATGAGGGGCGGTGACCGACCTTGTTATTTCTTGGTATCTCACAGTGAAATGAGTGAGCGTGGGGTGGGCGGGTGACGGGGCTTTTCCCTTCCCATGGTTAACCGCTCGATAGTAATTTGTGCAACAACTAACTGTGTCATGAATGTCCTAAGAGAGTCAGGCCCTGCATATCTCAGTCCTGGCTCCCACCCTTTCAGACTCTGTAGTCGTGGCTCTCGAAAAAAATTTCCCCCTCAACCTGAGCTCGGCTCTGTGATCGTTAACAAACAAACCACGTTCCCCCCCCCCCCTTTCAGGTCCAGTCCAGTCTGGCCAGATTGCTCAGAAGAGCACTGACCAACTCCTGACCAACTCCTCCGCCCCCGGGGTTTGGGCTCTGTCCCTGTCCCTCTGCAGCTGTTTCTGCCCCTGTGTCCCTCCCAAAGGTCCCTGGCTGCATGTCTTTCCTAGCTCTTCACTGCACTCAGGTCTGGGGCTTTTGTTCCTATTCAACGAAAGTCTCTTGCTTCTGGAAACTCAGCTCTCTCTGGGTCCCCTCCCCCTCAGACCTCCCGCTCCTCCCCCACCTCTCCTTTCTCCCAAATAAATGTCCTAGGTCAGCTGATGGAAGAGCCAAGGTCTGTGGCTCTGTGACCCAAGTGATCTGAATGTGTTCTTGAGACACAAACACACTTTGCTTGTTAAATGAGAACGGTAGATGACGCTTACAGAATATTTAACAAGTGTCCATTCTTGCTCTAAGCACTTTGCCCATGTGTGAATTCTCCTAATAACTGTCCGAAGTGGCTACCATCATTGTTCCCGTTTTCCAGATGGGAAACTGAGGCACAGAGAGGTTGGGTAACTAGCCTGCGGTCACACAACTTTTCAGCGGCAGAGCCATAATTTGAACCCAGGGGGTCTGGCCCCAGGGTATCCGAACGTAAACGTAATCACAATCCACTACAACTTTGATGGCACCTCCTCCCCACCACCCTCCTTTCGCCAAATCATACAAATTCTATCCGTTTACCATTGATTCCCCCCACCCCCCGCCACTGTGTCTCAAGTGGACCGTGTGTTGATCTCCATGCAGTACCTGGTAGCAGAAACCCTACTTTGGCTGATTTTGTTAAAGTTTACAATGTGCAGACCCTCTGCTCCAGCCATTTCCTTCTCCTGTTGTAAAGAAATATTGTGTTCAAGGGGGGCAAGCCCAGATGTTCACAACAGCAATGCTTCTGATAATAATAATAATAATAAAAAAAAAAATCGGAAACAACCTAACTGTCCAACGATAGGGGAATGAGAAAGGAATTTTGTGTATTCCTATTACAGAATACTATGCAGCAGGTTGCAGAAGCCCACAGATCTATAAGCATTGGGGTGGAAAGATCTATGGCATATTACGGAGGGGGGAGAAGCAACTCGCAGGACAATACATGCATTATTTCTGCAGTTCACAGATATTTATGCATTAAAGATTTGCATTTCACATCGCTCTATGCCTGACGCTGTTCTAGGCACTGGGAACCCAGCAGTGAACAAACAAACTCCCTACCCTAGCTACTGTCCTACCTCGGGGAAGGGTAAAGGCAGAGAACAAATGGTATGTCGGGGTTGCTAAGTACAATACAGAAATATATAATGGGAGATGTTTTCGCATTTTTAAAAAAAGGACTGCCACAAAACAATACTATGTGTTTTCTCTGGGTATTTATTTATGTATATAAAAGCATGGGAAAAGGTCTGCATGGAAGCACCCCAAAACTGCCGACAGTGTTATTCCGGAGGAGGGGAATGGTGGATGCCGGACGGTATAGACCCCTGCATTACCTGTGTAATGGCAAGTTCAGAGTAGTGAAGCGGCTGGATCCCTCACACAGTGCTGGTGGGATTCTAAAATGGCACAACCACTTTGGAAACTGTTGGCAATTTCTCATAACAACGTGTGATTCAGCCATCCCCCTTATAAGGGGTTTGCTTGAGGAAAACGAACACCTACGTCTGCACAGCTGTCCACCGATGTTTACAGTGGCTTTATCCAGGGAGACAACCTAAAACACCACCACAGGGCGACTAGGAGAACACATTGTATCTTCACACACTAGAGCACTACTCAGCCATGAAAAGGAGCAAGGTCCTGGCACATCCATCTGCTGAGTGGAAGAAGCCAGTCACAAAAATCACATACCATCTGATTCCAATTACGTGACAGGCAAAATTAATCTCTGCTGACAGAAACAGAAGGATTGTTGCGGATGGGGGTTGTGGGTTGATTGGAAGGGACCCCGAGGGAATTTTTCCGGGAGGATGGAAATGTTCCAGATCTTGATTGGAGGGGTATACCCATGGTGGAGGCATTTGTCAAAATTCATTGAATCATATACTTCAGATCTGTGCATTTCACTGTCCGTAATTTCTACCTTAATAATAATAATAAAATAACCACCAGAGCTTGGAGAGGACTACATTCTGACATGTTAGGAGTGTTTAGTTCTAAATGGTGGAGGAAATATAGGTGATTTTCATGTTCTCCTATATGCTCATCTGGGTTTTTCCAAGGTTTCAGCGACGCATATATTCCTTTAGTGATCAGAAAAAGAAAAGTTAAAAAAAATTACATGGCCTGTGTATTTATAAAAAAAAAAAAGAAGAAGAAAATATGGCTCTGTTGAGCCACTTTTATTTGTTTAGCCATTTTGAGGGTTTTTTGTTTTTGTTTTTAAGAAGGAAAGGAAGAGGGAAGAAGGCGAGAAAAGGAATCCTGTCATTTTCTTTTCTTTTCAACAAATATTCACTGGGAAGCAGTGATAGTGCTGAGTACTATGGAAAATGACAATAATTCCAGGCAACAGATTCTGCACTCAAGAAGCTTACAATTGTACTGAGCTCGTGAGGAATCCTTAGTCTCTACAGAGTTCTTGAAAAAGGCCCCCTCCTTTATGAAGCCTTCCTTGATTTCTTCGTCAACCCTCTGCCTCTGCACACAGAACTCACCTTACCCCCACTTTGCCCTTTGAGGGCACAGTGCTTTCCTTTCTCTGAATCCCCCAGAGCCTGGCGCCGTGCTTTGCTTGAGGTGAGTTCTCTGCCCAGGCTCGGTGTTCTTAATTTTTTAGAAAGCCCCAAAGCAGGCCCTGGGGTGTGGGTAGGTCCCTAGCTTTTCACACTTTCACCCTACACTGAAACCATCCCAGATCGATGAGGAACCGAGAGGGCGACCTCTCAGCCTTTGGGGGTGGGAACAGATGCTTCGGGGAGTCCCAGAGGCTTTGTTAGAAACTCCTGCCTCCCCTTGGAAAGGTCAGGCTGGCCATCTCTGGCCTGCCTTCTCTCCTTTCCTGGTTTTCTTGGCCTAGAAGGAGACGTGTGCATGGGTGGGGGCTGCGACCCGGCCGAAGTGTTCAGCGCACTTCTGGCTCCCCTCCTGCCCCTCTGGCCTGCCCTGGAGCTTAGGCGCCCCAGCCTGGGGGCTGGGAGAGAGTGTGTTTGCCCCCGCAAGGTTTGGCCCGGGAGCAACTGGGCCACTCGCATTGTTTTCTGTCTCCAGCAACACAATAGAAGTTTTTGCTCAAGGAGGCTCAGGGAGCGTCTACAAAGTGCCCTCCTCCGAGAGCGAGGCCCTGGGCCCCGGCGTTTTGGCGGCTTTTTATCTTTGGATCCAGGCGAAGGTGTGGAGGGGCAGGGCAAGAGCAGGGTGGGAGACGGTTGTAGCCATCGGGCTTTGCTCCGGGGATGGTGGGCGTGTGAAATGAACAAGATGCCAGGCTGCAGGACGAAGGGGTGGCGGGGCGGGATCCTCCATTCATAAAGTGAGCAGGGAGGCCGCCAGAAGCTTTCAGCCAGAGCCCCGTCCAAAGTCTTCCTGGAGAAGGAAATCAGAAGGCACAGAAGGGATACTGTTCACACCACCAGCAAGGTCTTTCCTTTCTGCCTTGAGGTTGTATCCCAGATTCAGGCCTTTCTCCATCTGGACTCTTCTAACCCCCTTATGTCGGCCTCAGCACCCCCCGCACCATATACAATAGCCTCTAGCTAGTCTCCCTGTTTCCTACAATTCTGGCTCTCATTTCCTCGCTGTGTGACCCTGGGCAAGTTACTTCACCTCTCTGTGCCTCAGTTTCCTTCATCTATAAAATGGTCATGATTATAGTGGCACCATACTCATTCTCATTGTTATCAGGATTTAATGAGAAATATATCCTTGTATTTCTGATGGAAATACAGGAAGTTTTTATTTATTTTTTAAAGTAAGCTCTAAGCCCAATGTGGTGTTTGAATTTACTACCCTGAGATCAATAGTCACATGCTCTATGACTGACCCAGCCAAGTGACCTTGAAAATACAGAAAGTTTTTTTTTTATTATTATTTATTTATTTTTGAGAGAGACACAGAACGTGAGCGGGGGAGGGGCAGAGAGAGAGGGAGACACAGAATCCGAAACAGGCTCCAGGCTCTGAGCTGTCAGCACAGAGCCCCACGCAGGGCTGGAACTCACAAATGAGAGATCATGACCTGAGCCAACATCTGACAGTTAACTGAGCCACCCAGGCACGCAGAAAATACAGAAAGTTTTTAGAACAGTGCCTGGCCCAGGGTGCCTGAGTGGCTCAGTCGGTTACCCATCCTACTTGGGCTCAGGTCATGATCTCACGGTTCGTGGCTTCGAGCCCTGCATCGGGCTCTGTGCTGACTGCTCAGAGCCTGGAGCCTGCTTCTGATTCTGTCTCCCTCACTGAGATCTCAGCTTACTTATTCCCTTTGTAGGGGAGCCTTCCTGGATCACCCTATCCAGGTGTATGCCTTCCTGTATTTCTCTGTGAAAACACCTTGTATATTCCTTAGTTGTCATTGGTTATGCGTTTGTTTGTTTAATATTGCTCTCCCCCAAATAGAATATAGGCTTCATCAAAGATTGAACTTTGTCTTATTCACTGTTTTTTTCTCCTACATCTAGTGTAATGCCTAGTACATATTAGGTGCTCAATAAATATGAGTTGGTTAAAAGAAAGAATGAAGGAATGAGAAAATCACTCCAGAATTAGAGTGAAAGGGGAGCCTGGGTGGCTCAGTTGGTTGGGTGTTTGACTCTGGGTTTCGGCTCAGGTCATGATCCCAGGTCTTTGGATGGATCCCCACATTGGGCTCTGCTCTAAGTGTGGAGCCTTCTTAAGATTCTCTCCCTCTGCCCCTTCCCCCTGCTCATGTTCTCTGAAAAAAAAAAAAAAACCAAAAACAACTCATGAAAGAGATTGTAGATGCTAATGCCACCCATCCAGTGGAGCAGTGAGTAAGGTCTTTTGGGGAATGTGGAGATAACTGGTTCAAATTGGGACTTTTTTTCCCTTTCTTTTCTTTTTAATTGAAAGTTAATTAACATACAGTATTGTATTAGTTTCAGGTGTACAATATGATTCAACCATTCTGTACATTTCTCAGTGCCCACCAAGATAAGTGTACCCTCGATCCCCTTTATTTCAACCATCCCCCGATCCTGGGGCATGTTTTTGAGGTGACTGTAGGACTTCTTGGAAAGATGTCCACTCTGCACCCTACATGGGTCTGGAGCCATCTGAGGAAGAAGGCCATGGCTAGAGCTGTTTCTGAAGTTTCACCATTCATGGGGTATATTCATCAGGATAATTTTTTCTACAAGTAAATCAAGACCCAGCTCAATGTGGTTTAAACAACGGTGGTCCAGGACTGGTTAATTCAGTTGTTTACTAGAAGCATCAGGGATCCAGATTCTTTCCATCTTTCCATCCGCCATGATGGCACAGTCTTTTCTTGTGGTCCCTACGTGGCTGCCATGGATCCAGACATTGAGTCTTCATCCAACATCCACAGGGAAGAGAATAGAAGAGGTCACTTTTCTTCTTTGTGTCCTATTTTAAGAGGGATGAATACTTGAAGCACCCAGGGGACTTCCATCAAGTCTTATTGGCTAAAAATGTGTCACATGCCTGTTCCCCATGACTGACTATGAGTCTTTAAGATTTACTCATTGTGGTGCGGGGGGAGGGAGCACCTGGTGGGTTCAGTTGGTAGAGTGTGCAACTCTTGGGGTTGTGAGTTTGAGCCCCACATTGGGTGTAGAGATCACTTAAAACAATAAAAACCTTTAGGGGCTCAGTGAGTTAAGTGTCCAGCTCCTGATTTCAGCTCAGGTCATGATCTTACAGTTTGTGGGATTGAGCCCTGTGTCGGGCTCTGCACTGACAGCATGAAGTCTGCTTGAGAATCTCTCTCCCTCTCTCTCTGCCCCTCCGCTCTTGTGGGCGTACACACACTTGCTCTCTCAAAATAAAGAAACATTAAAAAATAAATAAAATTAACAAGAAAGATTTACCCGTTGGGGATAGAAAGGGTTCATTCTCCCCAGAAGCATATGGCAGCCAAAGATGGGAGTTTTGAAAGAAAGAGGGGGGAATGGTTGTTGAGTTTGCAACCAATGGTATCTTCAGTGGGTATAGAAGAAAAAGCCTGAGAAAGCCATCAGAAAGAGGCAATGCAAGAGAATGAAGAGAATGGCCGGGAGCAGGGGCAGTCACAGGGCACCCCCAGCATTTACCAGCAAAACAGATATTTTAAGAAGGAGGGAGAGGGGTGCCTGGGTGGCTCCGTTGGTTAAACATCTGACTTTGGCTCAGGTTGTGATCTCACAGTTGGTGAGTTTGAGCCCCATGTGGGGCTTTGTGCTGACAGCTCGGAGCCTGGAGCCTGCTTTGGAGTCTGTGTCTCCCTCCCTCCCTCCCTCTCTCTCAAAAATAAATAAAACATTAAAAAAATTTAAAAAAAAAGGAGGGAGAAATTTGTTGTGCTGAGTGCTACTGAATAATTGAATACCATAAGGATGAAGAAATGGCTGCTAGATTTGGACTGGAGGTCCAAATTGGTGACCTTGACGAGAGCAGTTTCGATGGATGTCTCTGCAATCCATGGCTGCATCCTGACTTTTGCTTCCCAACTCCATGCTTTGTATGCTTTCCTGGATGTTTTGCAACAGCTTCCCCACTGATCCCTCAGACTGGGGAAGACCCGGGCCCCTGTTGCGGAGGTCTTTCCATGCCAATCAGAGCAGATTAGAATGACATCAGCGGAGGTACTTGAGAAAAGGAATGACTTACACCTGAGCCAGGCCTGACTGGTCAGAGTCAGTGATCGGACCTATGACCCAGTCCTGGCCAATCACACAGCTTTGCAAGGTAGGCTTTTTTTTTTTTTTTTCCTAGGGGGTAGGGGGGTGGGGGGCTGGAGTCTCTCTCTCCTAGTCAAGCTAGTGTAGACTTTTTTACTTACGTAAGTCAATACAGCCCCTTGAACTGGTTTGAGTTGGATTTTTGCCATTTGCATCTTAAGACTCCTTGAATAATAAAGTAACCAAGGGATTTGAGAGCCGAGAGTTCTGGATGCGGACAAAGGGAGTGTCAAGGTTGACTCTGGAGAATGGTGGGGCTTCTGAAGATTGCACACGTGTGGGAAACCATTCATTCATTTTCTCTACCCATTTGTCGAGTACCTTGCACAGTGCCAGGCTCTTTACTAGACTGTGGAGAATCAGCAGTGGGCAAAGTAGATAAGAGCCCTTACCTCTCTAAGCAGTGGCTGGGGAAACATTAGCTACATTTATTCTGTTATTATGATTATCGGCGTCATCCCCATTTATAGATGCAGAAACTGAGGTCGCAAGAGGTGACGTCACGCAGGCAGTGAGGGGCCGAGGGGGGGATCTGACTTCATCTCTTTATAATTTCCAAATGGGCTCTGTCCACCCCACTGGGCAGGAGAGAGAGGGAACACACCCACGTGGAAATGACTTCACGCTCCAGAAAGAACGCCACAAATTGGTTGATGGAAGTGGAATAGGAATTTTCTACACAGAGGCTGCAGGAATCCACTGCAGGGTAGGAATGTGATCAGAACGGGGTGAAATTTGATTTGCAAATCATAGTGGTTTCAGAGAAGAAGGTCTTTGAGAGCAGATTAATCAAGCTGGCTTTCTGCAAGGAAAGGTGCTTTTGGCAAGGTCTTAAGAGAAAGGTAGGAGAATGTGTAAGTCTGTGGTTGCCTAATCATGCCATGTGCCACATCCTCAATCAGACGCTGAATCAATTATTTTTTTCTTCCCTTTTTTTTTTTTTTTTGTTAGAGGCCGAGGAGACTGGGGAAAGGAGTCCTGGTTAGTGACGACAGCTTTTGTTGCTGCTGCTGAAATCATTAGCCCCCTGCCAACAGTGCCCAGACCGTGCAGGTCTGCAGGCCACAGATATACACACAATGATGCACTAAAAAAAAAACAAAACAAAAAACTCCAACAGGAGCTGTGACTCACACACATCTCTGCTAGAAGAATAAAAATACTAGGAGCGAAAGACGGATTAGTCACTGGAACATGGTTTGCTTTTGAGAACTGAGTCCACCCCCTCCCCCCCCCCCCGTTGCCCTTGTTCCTCATTACTTTCTGAAGTTTGGAAACCAAACCCCAAAACTGATGCCCGCCAGGTATGTGGGATGAAGCCTGGATGGGTGGGTGTGGGGCTTGGTGGGCAGAGGATGGGCTCAATGATGCAGGACTGGTACAAGGGTTCAGTTGCACAGGTTGTCTGCAGCTGGCTCCTGTCCCGATTGGTCTTTGCCTGGGCTGTTCAATGGGACCGCCTCTAAATTAAAGCCATGCATTCATTCATTCACCAACTCAGTTACTCATTCAGTCAGTCTACGGCAGGTGAGGTCATGTGTGAGGCTCTGTGTTGGACCCCAAAATAGACTGAGAAAGGGGCTTATCAAAGAGCTAAGACCAGAAAACATGACAATGTCTACATAGAGATTTAGGTTAAGGAGAGATCTCTCTCTCTCTTTTTTTTTTTTTTGTCTAGCTCAGGAATTGGCAAACTGTGGCCCTCAGGCTATTGTTTTTACGAATAAAGTTTTATTGGCATGTAGCGACACCTATTCATTTACATATTATCCATAGTTGCTGCCATCAGGGCTATGAGCGCAGAATTGAAGAGTTGTGACACAGACTGTATGACCCATAAAGACGAAAGTATATACCATCTGGCCCTTTACATAGGTTTGCCAAACCCTGGTCTAGCATAAATCAGGGATTTGCAGTGGTAAACAACAGAATCCACATTAATAATTTTATTAATGGCTATGGGGGGGGGGGCTCACAGAATCTCAAGGGTGCCCAGGAAGCCAGTCCTAGAGGTCGTGTCCCCAAGAACAATGGCCCAAACCATTCTGTGGGATAGCTCCAGGGATGGCCCCAACTGAGCACAGGTACTCCAGCTGGCAATGCCAGCTCTGAGTGACTGATTACCAAAACTTCTGCTGTCACTGTCCCCCGAAGTTGGATGCCTCTGCCACTGCTCTGTTCAGGTAAGCCAAATACATACAGACCGTATAGGCTAGCAATTCCATTTCTGGTAGACAACCTAAAAAAATTTGCTCCCAGATGCAAATGGAAATATGTATGAGGATGTTTATCATGGCGTTGCTTCAAGGGGTTCCAGCAACAGCGTCTAGCACTAGGAAATGGATAAGTAGACGATGGTTTTCCTGGTTACGGCTAATGGTAGCTGTTATAATAAATAGACCCTAAAGTATGTAAAGTCTCAGTCCCAAACTCAGAAGTGTTGTTTTTTGTTCATATAATAGTCCAAAGTGAATGCTACTCGTCCGTGGTCTGGCTCCCCTCCACGTAGGCACTCAGATCCAGGCAGAGGGTGGCTCTGTCACTGTCTCCCCATGGCTTCCAAGGTCACTCGGGGGTCGTCATCAGCATAGAAGGGAAATAAGCAGGGAGGAGAGGACGCGAAGAGCTTCAGTGGCCAGGATGGAGGCAATGCACACTCATCTGCTGGCATCCATGGGTTAAAACTCGGCTCTGTGGCTCCACCCACCCGCAAGGGGGATTGGGAAATGTAGTCCTTCAGTGTGTCCTGGAGGAAGAGGAACTGCATTGGGGAACAGCGAAGCGAAGCGAAGCGAAGCGTCTCTGCCGCGACGATCCCGATACTTGGCCTACCACGGTGACACGTGGCGCGCACGGTGCAATGCTAAGCCGAAGTTGCAAGTAGTGAGTTACGTTTACAAACCGCAACCAGGAGCCATGTCAAACACATGATGTTGAGTGAAAAAGGTAAGGTAGCATCAGAAGCATAGCCCAGTACCATTTATGTAGCGATTTTAAAATAATCATAAAATGACACCTTATCTCGATCTCTTTATGTCTTTTTCACTGTGTCTATTTGGATACACATATATCCAAACACACATACGGCAGATGGGTGGAAAGAACATACTTCAGATACACTCAAGTGGGTGTCCGTGGGGGAGAGGAAAAGAGGAGGAGTGGAGATGGGTGGCGAAGGCAAAAATAAGGGGAAATAAAACAACGTAGAGACCACACTCGTGTTCCACTGGTGGTGTGCCTGGCCTGAGGAGAGTGATTAATTTTGTGCATCTGAGGTCCAAATTAAAGGAAGTGGTGGGTGGGTGGGGGAGTTTGTAAAACAACATATTAAAGAATAAAAGTAATATACATCTACTGTAGGAAATTTGGGAAACGTAGGTATAAAGCAAACACCAAAGACCCTAGTGAACAATTTTGGTCCTTTCCATCATGGGGCTAAGTATCAGTGCAGGGGATATCCTTGCGCATCAAAATTTGTGTGTGTGATTGTTTCGTAGTTTAAACTCCCCAAATGAGAAGCACTCGGTCAAAGTGTATATTTATTTTTAAGGCTTTTGATACATTTAAAAAATATATTTTGAGAGAGAGAGACGTGGGAGGTGGAGGGGCAGAGAAAGAGGGAGAGAGAGGATCGCAAGCAGGCTCCTCTCTTGGTGTGGAGCCAGAGGCGGGGCTCAAGTTCACGCACCGTGAGATCAAGACCTGAGCCGAAACCAAGAGTCAAACGCTTAACCGACTGAGGCTCCCAGGTGTCCCACCCCCTGATACATTTTAAGTTGGGAAATAGAGAACACGGAGAGGAAAGGGCATAAGACATAAATGTAAATCATAATACATTATTACATAATGTAATACATAATACATTAACCTCTGTGAAATCGCCACCATGGATAAGAAACGGAACACTGCCAGCCCCCTGAAACACCTGTATGACTCATCCAAATCCCAGGATCCCTCTTCCTCGGCTCAGGAGGAAACCATTGTCTTGACTTGGAAGGTTCTCTTCTCTTTATAGCTTTACCATCCGAGCGTGAGCCTCTGAGAGCTGTAGTTTACCATTGTCTGCTTTTGAGCACCGTATAAATGGAATCACACATCCTGTGCTCTCCTCTGCCTGGCTTCGTCGGCTCAATGCTATGTTTCAAAAAATTTATCCACGTCGTGTGGAGATCTAGGTAGTTCTTTGCTCCGTCATAACTTTTGTTTTCTCTGAACTGGTGTAAGATTTTTTGTTTGTTTGTTTGCTTTGGTTTCACATTTCTGAGCCCCTCAAAGTAGGCAGGAGGGGAAGAAATTCCTTTCATTGCCGGGCTCTGCACGTTTTCAAGTATTTTGGGGTCTGTAAGATTTCGTCGTGTCCTCACATTCCATCGGAGAGCTGGCAGAGCGGGATTCTTAATGTTCCCATTTAACAGATTGGGAAACTGAAGCTCAGGCCCATGAAGGAAATGAGTGAACAAGACTGGGGACTTTGCCCTGGGCCCCATTTCATGAGGGGAGCGAGGTCATGCAGGACTCCATGGCTGCGTCCGGCCTTCTTAAGGAAGCCAGGGAAACTCAGGAAATTCTGCTCTGGAGCCCACTCGCTGGCTGCTCCAGCTCTAAACATCCGTGCGGCCCAGGCCTCTGTCCTTGTCTCTCCTCCACCCGAGTGCCCTCCCTGGGCAGTCTCGCCCAATCCCGTGGCTTTAAGTGTCACTAGACCCTGACAGTTTCCTACATTCTTATCTCCAGGCTGGCCTCCCCCTGAACCCTGGACTTGTGAATCTGCCCACTCGGCCATTGGCTTTATTATTTTTTTTAAAGTTTATTTATGTATGTATTTATTGAGAGGGAGAGGGGGAGGGAGAGAGAGAGAGAGAGAGATTGAGAGACAGAGACAGAGAACGTGAGCAGGAGAGGGGCAGAGAGAGAGGGAGAGAATCACAAGCAGGCTCTGCACTGAGTGCAGAGCCCAATGCGGGACTCGAACTCACAAACCATGAGATCATGAGCTGAGCTGAAATCAAGAGTCAGATGCTACCCAACCGAGCCACCCAGGCGCCCCATGGCTATTGGCTTTGACATCTAACACAGCCGAAGCCAACTTCTTCACCTTCTCCCCCACACCTGCCCCTCTCACAGGCCTCCCCATCCTGGTCAACTGCCCAGCCCCCAAACCTTGGAGTCGTGTTTAACTCTTTCTGTCACCCCCAGCATTTCGACAAATCCTGCAGGTTCTGGCTTTAGGATGTTTCCAGAACAGAACATTTGCCCTCATCGCCCCTGGGGTCAGCCTGGTGCAAGCCATCAACATCTCTCGCCTGGACTGGTGCAGCATCCTCCTTACAGGTCTCACTGCTTCTGACCTCACCCCCTTGCGCTCTCCTCCCGCGGAGCGGTCAGAGCGATCCTCTTGGAACCTGTCGGATCTTACGTCTCCTCTGCTCAGAACCTGCCAAGGCTCCCACTTACCCAGAGAAAACGCCAACATCCTTACAGCCACCTGCGCGGCTCACCCAACCGGCTTCCCTCTCCGGCCACGGTGCGTCTCCCACACCTACCCTTCCCTCCCCTTTTGCTTTCTCCACTGCCCCGGCACTTGCCCTTTGCTCTTCCTGGAACCCCTGTGGGGTCTGCTCCCTCACCTCTTTCACTTCTGTGCTAAAACGTCACCTCTTTTCTCTCACCCTCTGGGGCTGCGCTGGCCCAGGCCTCCCTGCCGTCCTCCCTGTGTCCCCCGTAGCCCTTCTCACCACCCGGCAGACTTTGTGGCTGACTTCCTGGGGGTCCTTATTCCCCATGTCTTCTGCCACTAGCCTGTCAGCCCCGGGAAGGAAAGGACCCTTGCCCGTGTCGCTCACTATCCTCAGTGACTGGAGCGGTGCCCGGCATTCACAGTGAGGTTTCTCCCAACTCCCAACCTGGAGTCCAAAGCGAGCGCTGGAGATACTCATACATTCAATTAATATTTAGGCGTGCCTGGCACCATCCTGTGATGACGGAAATGAGATGCTCACAGTTTACCGTTCACTGGCAACACCTGGCAGGTGGCTTGGTGTGGATTTAGGGTCAGACACCCCTGGGTGGTGAGGCTCTGGCCAACTGGGGGGGAGGGGAAGTGACGCGTGAAACTTCCAATCTGGGCTCTGAAAAGGACCAGGCGTTTCCTTCCTGTCCCCCTGGGTCTTTCTGCCCGTTGAGACGTGGCACTGGAGCAGCCACCTTGGACCCCTCAGGGAACACCCCACGTCAGGGATGGTGGGGGCCACACGTGGGAAGGAGCCTGGGCCCCAACACCGCTGGGTGTTTTCCGCCTGGACAGTCACATGGGAGAGAAATAAACCCTGTTTAGAAAAACGTATTCCTATTTGGGTCTTGTCCCAGCGGCTGTCTTTATCTTAACTAACACAGTGACCTCGATTGGGTTCCTCTCTGAGCCTCGCGGGTTTCTCATCGATGAAAAAGGGACAACAATATAGTAATAATTGCCAGGAAGGGCAGTTGTGAGGATCTGAGGCCGAACGTTACTAATGCCTGGTGCACGGTGAGAACCCAGAAATGGTAACCGTTGGTATTAGAGCTCCCCCCTCCCCGCCCCCTTCAGCAAGGCTCCAGGAGGGGAATTTGCCTAGGAAATTTGGAAGGATGGCTGCAGCAGCATACAAGGCGTTTGGAGAGGGTGTGGCTGTTTGTGTTTCTGCTGGCTAAAGCAGAAACCGTCAGCTTTCGGTCAAAATTGCCACTGGGATTGCCAGGTGTCTGGATTTGGACCGGGCAGCCCTATGTTTGAGCTTTCAGGCCAGGAAACAAACTGAAAAAGGAAAAAAGAAAAAAAAAAAACAACCCAGACATATAAATGTGTGTCCAGTATGTCTGTTGAAACCATCTGGCATCTCCGGCCGCAGAATTTCAAGATAAACCATCCAGGTCAATCTCTGGTCTCGACTAAACTGTAGAATTTATCTTTTATGCATCAATCTTCTAATGGAATTTTTTTTTTAAAAGAGATTTTATTTTTAAGTAATCTCTACACCCAATATGGGGCTCGAACTCACAACCCAGAGATCATGAGTCACAAGCTGCACTGACTGAGCCAGCCAGGAGCCCCTGAACCTCTTTTTTCCCCTTAACTTTTACCTCCAATCCAGGCTTCCTCTTACAAACGAAGGTCTTTGTTTCCTTGGGAAAGAAATGTGGTGGAGAGCGGTAGCTCTTCTGCATTTTTTAAAATTAAAAAAAAAAAATTTAATGTTTATTTATTTTTTGAGAGAGAGAGAGAGGGAGAGCATGAGTGGAGGAGGGGCAGAGAGAGAGGGAGACACAGAATCTGAAACGGGCTCCAGGCTCCAAGCCGTCAGCACAGATCCCGACGTGGGGCTCGACCCCACAGACTGCGAGATCCTGACCTGAGCCAAAGTCGGATGCTCAACCAACTGAGCCACCCAGGCGCCCCTGGGGCATCGACATTTTAACAGAGAATTGGAAAGAGCATGGCGATTATTTCAAAGGATAGGGTGATCATAATCATTCGAAGTGGGATGTTACTAATAATTATTTTGGGACAACAGACACAAACTGGGATTGTCCTGTGCAAACTGGATGTTTGCTCTTCCTTTCAGTAGAGGAATCAGTTCATCTGAGTGGGGAGACATCTGGGGACGGGGAGGCCTATCAGTTGGGATGCCTTTGGCTGCAAATAAAGGAAGTGTGATTCAACTGGCTTAAACAATAAGGAAATTTTATTATCTTTTTTAAAAGGTTTATTTATTTTCAGAGAGCATGTGTAAGTGGGGGAGGGGCAGAGAGAGAAAGAGAGGGCGAATCCCAAGCAGTCTCTGCACGCTCAGTGCAGAGCCCGATGTGGGACTCCATCTCACAAATGGGAGACCATAACTTGAGCTGAAACTGAGAATGGGACGCTCAACCGACTGAGCCACCCGGGTGTCCCTATTATTTTTCAAGACAAGGAGCCCAGAGGCAGGGGGCACCTGGGTGCCTCAGTCCGTTGAGTGGTTGCATTAGGAAGTGGGAAGTTGGTGGGGCTGGGAATTGAACCCACACAGCTGATCCCTAGGGTTACGACAACGTCCAAAGGCTGGGGAAAATGAAGGCACGTATGTCAGTGGCAGAGCTGGGATTCAAACCAAGGGTCCTAAGCATTTCCCTCTTTGTTTCCTCCAGGCTGTGTTTCCAGTGCTTTCGTGGCAGGAACATGATTTGGCAAAGCTCTGGAGCCCTGACTTATTCTGATATCCATTATGTTCAAATCAGACCTTGAACCAGGGTCCTCTGCTGAGATCTGCTTCTAACCCTTTGCGGTTAGAAGTTTTGACTTGGACCAATGGGGGCGGGGGGGTGGCTCACCCAGGACTATAATATTTTGGTCTGAAGAAATGAACCCTGGCTTGCGTGGCCCACATTGAATTCTGTTGCCCAGCCCTTCTGGGCAGTGCCAAGGGTGGAGATGTCTCTCCTCTTCTCAGAAAGCTGCTCTTGGTACTCAGAATGGGGAAAAGACTCTCTGGGCAGCCGGCCTGAGTTACTGAGAACTCATTTGCATTTGGGAAATGATTGCAATCCTGGGCAGTCTTTAACTCATTTCTCACTGGTGTGTTCAACTTGGGATGGGCAAAGCCCACCCCTTGTTTTTCCTTGCTTTATCTTCATTATTTTTTCTTTTGAGCAGAGCTGGGGAAGGCAGCCTTTGAATCCTGAGCCTGCAGAACCTGAGAGGCTCGTCAGGAAATAAGGAACTGTCTGTCTGATGTTCCCAAGCAGCATTAGCTTCTTCCCTGCAACTGTGAAATGTGTGCAGCAGAAACAAAACGGTATTTCCCACGATTTGCCAAGTACATGGCAACAGAAACTCTAAAATTGTCCCCATGGAAGAGAATTTCCCTAACATTATCATTACTCCCCCATCTCAATTGAAAGTTGTTTTTTTTTTTTTCTTTTTTTCTTCTCTCTCTCTGTTCTTTTGGTGAATGTTTCCCAGCTATAGCCTGTTTTGGGCCCTGTCCTGGAGACATACGGGATCTAAGGGCTCCCCACTGGAGATCCTGGAGGGTGTGGGTGGAGGTGATGGGGAAGAAGGTAGGAGAGGTCAAGGCTACAACAAGGCTAGGAAAAGAAATCTCCCGTTTGTGGTTGCTTAGTCATGTTTGGTTCGGTGAGTCGCTCTGTGCCAGGATTAGCTGGGAGGCAGCCAGGCCCTGGACCAAGGGAGTCCCCACTGATCACACGAATGCTGAGCTCCCTGTCTGAGTCATAAGACCTGGGGTGGACAGTGACCTGAGGCAGAGGCCTGGAGGTGCCACCAACTAACTCTGGAGAAGCTGAAAAGATCTCATTTGTTTGTTGATTGATTACTTGATTGTTAATTTGGTTATTTTCCTTCTTCCCCTGCTCTGGACTAAAAGCACCAAGAGGGCAGGACCCTTAGCTGCTGTGTTACTCTGTATCCCTCCAGAAACGCTCAGTGACTGACAAAACTCGCTGTCTTCCTATGTCTCATTCATCCTTGTCTGCTTCTCCCCTGCTGGAGGAATGTCAGTGCCGAACATCACTGGTGTCGCGCACTTTGGTCCTAGCACCTCACCCGATGCCCAGCACACAGTAGGTGCTTGTGGCCGACACTCGTCTCTTGACAACAGAACCCCAGGTTGTCCAGGCAGCCATGTCCCAGCCGATGGAGCAGGGCTGCTCCATATTGATAGTGACGACTCTGCTCTTGGTCAGGGGCTACTTAAGGATGGTTACATGGGGGCGCCTGGGTGGCTCAGTGGGTTAAGCGTCCGACTTCGGCTCAGGTCATGATCTCGCGTTCCGCGAGTTCCAGCCCCGCGTCGGGCTCTGTGCTGACCGCTCAGAGCCTGGAGCCTGTTTCCGATTCTGTGTCTCCCTCTTTCTCTGACCCTCCCCTGTTCATGCTCTCTCTCTCTCTGTGTCTCAAAAATAAATAAACGTTAAAAAAAATTAAAAAAAAAAAAAAAAAAAAAGGATGGTTACATGACCCGGTCTCGCCCGCGAAGTGTAAGAGAAAATCTGCCTTGGACTTGTGTCGGCAGGTAATGTTGCCATTGCAATAGCCATCTCGTCACTCTGGGGTCCCAGAGCTTGGGAGACAAGCCACCACGATGAGGATAGCAGGGCTGAAGGTACCTTGGTCCTCGATGACATTGTGAGTCCCGAACCAGCCTGAAGAACCAATCTCCTCTGGACCTCTTGTTAAATAAATACTGTCCTTATGTTTGAACCCACCAGTAGCCCATTCTTCTTCTTGTGGCCAAAGGCATCTGAATGGATTCAGCACTCAGTCCAAATAAAAGCCTTCACTTACTGAGTGCTTACTATCTGCCCCAAGTAGTTTCCACGTGTTAACTCAGAAATCATTGCAACAACCTTACCGGGTAGGTGCAGCTGTTATCCTCAGTCCACGGAAGAGACCAAGGAGGCACAGAGAGCTTAAGGGATACATTAAATGTTGTATCTTTCATTGGGGATAAAATGTCCCAGAGGAATCAGAATGTAGACGAGATGGGGGTGGGCCAGGGGTGGGCGCCATCCACAAATGAGGAAATGTTTGGGGTCCTTTTGGCAGTGTGGGCCAATTCTTGGATATAACATGGGATCTGTGTCTGCGTGTGAGACAAATATCTGAAGTGGAAGCTAATCTTCGGTGGTCACAGCTGGGAAGGAGGCTAACACTGCTTGAGCACCTACTGTGTGCCAGCTATCTATGTCAGGAACTTTCATCAGTGGTTCTCAACTGGGGGAGATTCTGTCTCTCAGGGGACATCTGGCACTACCTGGAGACATTTGTGGTTGTCACAACTGCCGGTGGGGAGAGAGTGCTCCTGGCATCTGGGGGGTACAGTGTGCCGCTGAACCGGCCTACAACGCCCAGGACAGCTCTCCAGAACTAATACTTCTCTGGCTCTACGTGTCCATAGCCTGAGGTTGAGAAATCCTGCTCTACGTACATGTTTTTCGTTGTTTTTCCCTCTTACAAAGACTCCCGTTTTATAGACTAGGCAACTGAGGCTCAGAGAGGTGCTGTGACTAGTCTAAGGTCACACAGCAGAGCTACTCAGGGACATCTGCAATTTTCTGAGAACCTCAGGAGTCAGCCATCTTCTGGACATAAGTGACTCCTCACCGCCCCCATCCCCCTTCCCACCCGCCCAGAAGATTTCACTCGCTCAAGGCCCAGATCAAATGCCACCTTGTCCCGGATCCCAAAGAAACGTCTCCTAGAGGGCAGAAGCCACTCCACTCTCTCCCCGTGTCCTGAGGAACTTGCAGCATTTACCCAGGCCATTATGAGAACAGTCTTGGGTGTTTCGAACAGAAGATAAATAAACAGTCATGTTCTTTGCTAGAGGGTGATTACGGTCTAGAGGGGGCATATTATATGAATCAGCTAATCCACTGCAGAGGCAATACAATCCCTGGTGTGTGACAGGGGAACATTAAGAGTTGTGTGGACAATTTAGAGAGTAGGGCCGGCCAAGAAGGCAGTTTACACACGCAATGATAATAATAAAGGACAAAAATAGAGAACTTTCTAGGTACTGGCACTGTTCCAAGTATGCCCTGTGGACTAACACATAACCCTGTGCGGGCCCCTATGAGCCAGGTGCGAGGATTATTTCCATTGTATCGACGAGCACACTAAAGCTCTTGAGGCAAGGAAACCAGCCGAAGGTCACCCACTAGCAAGCGAGGGAGATGGGATTCGAATCTGAGCAGCTTACTCCAGGCCTCAGCGCTCGGTCACCTCTCCATACCTTCCTGTGAGGCAGGTGAGGACATTTGTCAAGCGGTCCCGCTGCTTGTCAAGGTCACACAGAGCAGCCTGCACTAGCGGCCGGGTTTCCCAAGGCCTTATCCCCGGTGGTGGGTGGGGAGGGGGCCGCGGGCAGAGCAGCTGCTCCTTGATTAGTAATTCGAGAGCAGATCATAATTTCTTCTGGGAAAGGTGGAAAGAGCAGGGTCGTCTCCGGGGGGCAAAGAACTTCAGAAAAAAAGGGATAAAAACGGAAGGACGGAGAGGGCAAGAGAGAGGGAGGGACCCGGAGAGGCGCGCGTCTTCCTCCCCAAGGTCGCGGCAGCGCCCGAGGGCATCCACAGGGCTACGTGTCCCAGAGGCTGGCACCGGCCGGGCAGGGGCCGCCCCCTCCTCCTCCGCGGGGCCGGCGGGGTCGCGAGGGCCCGGGCGGGCTGGCTCCCCCGAGCGGCTCCCGCCGAGAGCTTTTCCAGCCGGGGGTTCGCTCAGCTCGAGCGGCGGCAGCGGGCGGCCGCGGCGGCCGGACCTGCGTGCGTGTGCCTGCGCGCGGGGGGTGTCGCGCGTGGCGGGGGTGGGGGAGGAGCGGCGTAGCCCGCGGCGGGGGAGGGGGCCACGCGTCCGGGCGCGGAGTTGGCGCGCGGGCGGCGGCTTGCGTGCCGCCTCGGGCCCCGCGGCCTCCGCGGCGCCCCTTGCGGGGAGTTCCCGCCCGAGCGCCCCGGGCGCCCCCGCTCCGACCGCGCTGAGCTTCCGACGTAGCCGCCGAGCGCCGCGGCGCGGTTCCAGGGGGCCCGGTGCGCGCGCGGAGCGCCTCTGCGGCCCGAGCACGGCGTGGCACTTGGCAGACGCTCCCTGGGCGGTGGGGGCGGCGGCGGCGGCGGCGGCGGCGGCGGCGGCGGCGGGGCCCGCCGTCTGGGAGCCCCGAGGGCCGGCCCCCTCCCGCCCCTTGTCCAGCCTCCGCGCGCTGCCTCCGCCCCCGGCCCGGGCCGCCCGCCCCCAGTCCCGCCCGCCCGCCGCGCCAGGCGCCGGGCCCGCCGCTGAGCCCGGCCCGCCGGCGCGCCCCGTCCGGGATGGGGCGCCTGGACGCCTGAGTCGCCGTTCGGCGCGACCTTCGCGCGGGGGAAGCAGTCGGCGCCGCGCGGCCGCGCTAGAATGGAGGGACCCGGCGGCAGCGATCCCAGCGGCGACGGGGCTGGGGACGGTGCCCACCCGGACCCCCGGGTCCCCGGCGCCCCTGCGCCCAGCTCTGGCCCGTGCGCGGCCGCCCGGGAGTCCGAGCGCCAGCTGCGCCTCCGCCTCTGCGTCCTCAACGAGATCTTGGGCACCGAGAGGGACTACGTGGGCACCTTGCGCTTCTTGCAGTCGGTGAGTGTCGCCCGGGGCGCGCGGGGACAGCCTCTGCCCGGGCCGCCAGCCCCGCTGTGGAGCGCGGGGGCCTCCAGTGCCGGGCGGTCGCCACTACCTGTGGCCGCGGTCCCTGGGGGTCGCGAGAGTCGCCTCAGGGGCGCCTCGCGGGGCGCGCGGAGAGGTGGGGAGATGCGGGCTCCCCCGGAGCCGGGCTGTCGCTTCCCTGGCCGGCCGGCGGTCCGAGTCCCGACTCGGGATCTCCCGCACTCCGTTCCCCCCCTCCCCTGCACGCTGCCCTTTTGTCTTTTTCTTTTCCCCTCCCCGCCTTTCAAATAGTTTTAAAATTAGTTGCATCCGCGAGGCAGGGGCTCTGGGACCCAGGCGCCGGGAGCTTTCGCTCCTGCTTTTTTTTCCCGGGGATTTCTTCGCCGCCTAGTGCACCGCCGAGTACTCCGGGACACCTCCTAGACATCCTAGAGCCCAGCGTCCCTCCGAGAGTAGGATACAACCCAGTGCCCGGAAGAGGGACGGAGATCCCACAAACCCACAAAACCTCGGGGTAGGACCCTTTTCCCCAGTGCACGCGTTTTTGTTGGAGCTTGGGGAGAGTGGGTTTCGAACTCTCGACTTGGCAGTCCAGGTCCCACCCCTATTTCTAAGTGGCAAAACCACAGCATCAGACTCTCTAAAATAAACAGCCCAGCGCTTACTCTGTGGCAGGCGCCCACATGTGTCATCAGGCGGCTTAACCTTCCGAGTGGCCCATGAAGTGGGGACGAGTATTTACCCCATGTTTTAGATGGGAGAGTTTAGCTCCAGCGAGGTTGAGTAACTTGCTTAGAATCACACAGCTGGTTAATTGGGGATACTGGGTTCTAAACTCCTGTGCTGCATTTCCTTTTCTATTCTTTTTTCTTCTTTTCCTTTCTTTCTATCTTTCTTTTCTCCTGTGAGCGGGAGGAAGGGGCCACTTCCCTACTCTCCTGGGAAGTGAGAAAAGTGGCCAGGGGGCGGAGGGGGTGGGCCTGGGGCCAAGCCTGGGTGGAAGTTAGGAGACTCCGAGGGCTTTAATCTCCTTGCCTCCTGCTGGGACCTCATTTACTCCCTTCTTGGCTCTAGGAAGTCTTTTAATCCTGGTTAAGGAAGGGCTGGTGGGGGCGGTGGTTGTTCCTTCAGAGACCCCAGAGCCAGGCTGTGCAGCTCCCAATTGCCAAGGGAAAGAGGGAGACTCTGGCATCCTCTGGGGTCCCCATTGGCTTGGAGGTACAGCTAAGGCTGTGTGAGGTCCAAGTTCTAACTCGGGGAGGAGAGAGCCCTTCTCTCTGTGAAAAGAGGTGTGTTCCTGTGTGTGTGTGTGTGTGTGTGTGTGTGTGTGTGTGTTGGGAGGGGTTGGGGAGTTGTGTGGTGGCATTGAAAACCATTTGGCTAAAGGACCCTTCTAGAAAGGCCTGTGAGAGGGTTGGTGTTTCTTTTTGCCTCTCTCCCTCTCTCATAGTTTAAATAAATAAATAAATAAATAAATAAATAAATAAATAAATAAAGGAATCTGTTCAGTTTGAAGCTGGTAGTTTCTATCTCTGGGCAATGTCAAATTCTAGGGAACTCCTCACTTCTCCTTCTGAGCCACTCCCTGCTCCTCAGTCAGGAAAGGAAAGAGGAAAGACAAACCAATTTTTATATTAATGGGTAAGAAAATATATCTCTCCCTCCCACGCCCTTGCCTAGATGGTGTGGTGCATTTCAGAGCAGATACAGATCGTGTTAGGGTTAACTGTGGTTTTAAATTGTCCACTTGTAGAGTCCGAGGTTGCTGGAATAATGGAAATTGATTGGAATCAATGGCTCTTATTATTAAAGAAACAAGAAAAAAAAGGTTTCTGTATTTTCCACATTATTGAGGTCATCAGTTTTTGTTTCGATTGACCTGTCGGTTCTGCGATGAGCTGGTTCTTGGACCAGTCCTGCTATACCTGCCCTGGCCTCAGTTTGCCCACCTGTAAACCAAGGGGAGGAGAATCCAGGCGTCTTCTCTGCCTTGTCCTTTTGGGTGTCCCCAAGCTGTTGCCAGAAATGGACTGATTGTGTAACCTGACCAGCCATACATACCTCATTTGTGAGCCACAGGAGGCCTCTCTTGTTTTGCTCCATCAGAAATGCCCCCTAAAGCACCCAAGGCCTTTCGGTTTGGAAAACCCAGGGCTTCGCTTCGGGGACTGCTAATTACCAAGGCTTTCCACGCATCCAGGCTGGCAGCCTGCGTGGTCTCTTCTGTCTTCCCACTCGCTCCTCTGAGCCTTTATACTTGGTAAGGGAAGAATGCTTGGTAATCCCTCCCGGCTTTTAATTCCATGGGGCAGAGCTTCCCTGGCCTCCCTGGGTCCCTAGTTTCAAGGCTCTGTTGTCAGTAGAAATGAAGGCTTTGTGGTTGACTGTGAATTGTGGGAGATGCAGAAAGGCCAGCTCTGGTGGGTTCCTGCCCTCAAGGAGGGGACAGTCTAGTCCATGGTGGCAAAGTGGATGTTTACAGAAATCCAAGTATGAGGCTGGGCTCTGGAGCTAGACTGCTTGGGATTGAGTCCTGGGGCTGTATAACCTTAGGGCAACTGGCTTAACCTTTCTGGGCCTCAGTTTTCTCATCTGTGGAGTAGGAGCTGATGATAGATCTTATCTTACAGGGTTTTTAAGAGTGTAAGTCAGTTATATAAATATATATAAAGCACTTAGAACACTGCCTCGTAGGTAGTAAGGCATATAAATGTTAGTATCATCATTACTTATTTTGTTGTATGGTGATTAAATAATATAGATGATTAGGGTTCTAGGATTTCAGCATCAAGTGAGCAGGAGTAGTCAGGGAGGGCTCCCTGGAGGAAGTGAGGTCTGAGTCAGCACCGAAAAGAGGACAGGGAGCCTGAGCGAATTTCCTTTTGACCATCTAAACTCCGGAACCAGTGGTTTTCTTTGGTTCCGGTTCTGGGGCTCTGTGGTTCCTCCAGAATCTCCCCATCTTTCCTCACCTCCTTCAGGAACTGGATTGCACCCCTTCCCCATCTCCAAGGGGGACTGATAGCCTTGGTGCCTTGTTTTGTGTGTGTTTATTTAAGGGTCATGGAAATGCAAGGAGAGCCCTCTTGTAGAGATGCTGGGTCTTTCTTGGAGGACCCCGCAAAGATGGTGGGAGAAAGTGCCCTGGGTTTTGACTCAGAGCCTGGGATTTCAACATTTAGAAGCCCTGACCGTGTTGGGTGCTCCCTGTGTGCTCTTGGTCAGTGTCAATAATGATAATAACAATTACAGTCGTTAGTGGGTAGGAGCTGACACTGATTCATAATTTACTGCTCTGGGCGCTTCACATGTATCAACTTATTTGATCTTTCCAATACCCCCATGAAGAAAGCGCTGCTGTTGCCCCATTGACACATGAGGAAATTGTGGCGAAGACAGTTTCAGTGAGCTGGGTCACGCAGACAGCCGTGCCAGAATCTGATCCCAGGCTGGCCACCCCAGAGCTCATGTCCCTAGACGCCTCACAGACTGCCTCTGCCTCAGAAAGGCCTCGGCCCATGATTTATTAAGGTGGCGAAACGGGGATTCGAACCCGGGTCTCTGTGATATCCTGACCCTCTGCCTGCGCTTTCTCTGGTTACTCCCCTCCGTGGCTCCCATTGTCTCTTCCGCAGAATGGGCAGAACTATAGAAGAATAGAAATGGCAGGCGGCCAGATTCCTCCTCTGTGCTCCACGGCTGTTTGTGAAGGGAGTGTTGAGTGTGGAGCTCTGGAGCCAGGCTGCTGGTGTTCGCATCCTGGCTTTACCCCACAATGACTGTGCGTGGCCCTGGGCATGCCAGCAGCCTGTTCAGTGCCTCAGTTTTCCCATCTGCACAATGGGAACAGTGTAGCACCTGTGTCCTAGGGGTGTTATGAAGCCTCGATGAGCCTGACGCCGAAGCCGTTTGAAGGGTGCCAGACGCGCAGTTGGTATTCAGATGCTATGGTGGCTGTTTTGTTGACGTACAGCAGTGGGGGGCGGAGAGGGTTGTCTGTTTGGGGTTTGCGGGGCTCCCCCGCTTAAAGAGGAGGACAGGTGCGCCTTGGGCTCACTGGTTTCTTGGTTGGATTTTGGTTTTGGGTTCCTGCCTGCAAGTGAGGAGACTCTGGGGTAAGTGCCAACGTGGGAAGAGAGGGGGAGCCTGGGTGGATGCGTAGAGAGACCCCTGGGTAAGGGTTGGTCAGCAGGACCCCGTAGGGCTCCCTTGATGGAGGACAGACACCTGTCATTCCCAGGGGGTCTCCTCCACCAGCTGGGGGATGGTCCTGGACGATCAGGGGGTGTGGGCAGAAAGCTCCCAGAATGCTTTCTGTGGTTCTGCTTTTTTGGGGGGTTGGAGACTAGAGTTTTTCCTCTCTTTGGAGCTCTGCTTGCCAAAAGAAGAAACTGTGGTTTTGTGTTGTCACTGCTTTTTTTTTTTTTTTTTTTTTTTTTTTTTAAGATTCTTTGCTTCCAGTCTCTCACTAGAGAGAAATGCCAGGGTGTGGAGGTGAGGGACACATTTTAAATTCTGCAGTCACCGAAACAGAATGACCTACCCGGTCGGTGACTTCCGGGATGTTCACGAGGGTGTGTTGCAAAAGGTAGGATGCTGAGACGCGTATGTGACACAATTCTGCTTTGGGAAAATAAACAGAAGTCATAATATACACATGTCCGTTGTATATGTCACAATACAGGAGCTTAGGGAAAAGGACACAAGGATGTGTTTCTTGTGGAGAAAAGCAAGCAGGAAGATAATGAAAGGAAAAATGCACTCACAAATCTCATGTATAATACTCTTCTCATATCAAGCCAGGCACATGTGTATGAGCATATATGTTACAAAATTCTGACAGAGAGAATTGCATTCCTGCATGGTTATCAGGCTAGTGTAACCTCAGTAATGATAATTTGCTAACACTTATAATAAAGTTCTAAATGTTTACCAGCCCTGTGTAGAGCATTCTCTGTGTATCAACTCAAAAGTGCTAGGTATTTATTGTGCTTCCCATTTTTACAGATGAAACCCAAGGCACAGAGAGGCCAAGTCAGTTTTGCAAGGTCACACAGCCTGACAGGGCTGGGACTCAGACCCAGGTAGTCTGGCTGCAGAACCCTCATTCTTTCCCGTTCTCCTGAACTACCCAAAATGATGCTGTGTTCGTGACCAAAATTAACTGCCTTTGTGAGACCTCCAGCTGCCCATGTGGGCGAAGAATTAAGCCCGAAGGTCCAAATTATCAGAGCTTTTTGGGATGCCGGAGAACCTGGGCCAGGCCACTTTGTATTAGGCCACAACATCATTAGGGAGTCAGTGAAAGTCTTTTGATGACAAAAACCTAAATGTCAGCCGGGTTGGGAGGGGGCACCTTTTGTGTGGGGCGAACAGAGCTTCACACAGGCAAACGCAGAAATCTGGGCTGAGCACCTGCGGTATATTCTAGGCAGTGTTCTGGGCCAGGAAAATGCAGCTGTCAACAGGGCACATGTGGCCCTTGGCCTTTGGAGAAGGCTGACCCATCAGAGATGCTGCATCTCGTGCATTTGAGCGAGGGTGTTCTCCAGATCAGCATCCTAGAGCCCATTCACCATGATTGGGTGTTTTCCCTTATAACCGTTTATCTGTCACTTAAAAAAGCAGGTGGATGGGATCGGTGTCCTTGGCCTTTGGAGGCTTCCGGGCACCCCTTTCCTAGAGGGTGTCCCCCTGAGTCCACTGAGCAGAAGGCCTCTTGAGCTCTGGCCACTCCCTCAGATCGACAAACCCACATTCTCTTTGCTTCACGGTGCCCCCTCCCAAGCCTCCCCCCCTCCCCCCCCAACCTGTGCAAGAGTTGTCTCTGAAGCAGGTCATGCCTGGCTGCAGAAGAACTCGACCTCTCAGATTTTTGTGATTTCTCATCCTTTTTTTTTTTTTTTCCAACGGCCACCAGCTCTCTGGCTGGAATCGTGGCAGGTGGCGGGTAGGCAGGGTGGACAGGTCCTCAAACCAGCGTGCCTTGCTCCCCCGGGGCACAGGGCGAGGCCAGAGCTGGTCCTTGCCCCAGAGTTGTGGAGACATAGAACTTGAGAGTAAGCTGGGGGGAGAGGGCAGGGGTCTGAATCTCCTTGTTTTGCCTGTGAAGCCCCAGAGGGACTCCCTGTAGAAGTCGTGGCCCCCAGAGGGAGGTGCGCTCTGGTCAAGGGTGGCGGCCCTGCGGCCGGTCAGGGTTCCATCCGGAGAGTTCTGGGAGAAGGCTGGGGTGGCCCTCGCCCTTTTCCCAGGATTTGAGTTTTAGCCTGGCTCAAGGGTCCCCCTTAAAGAGGCTCCTCAGGGGGCATTTCAGCCCTAGCAGCTGGTCTGTGGTGAATCGTCCCTATTTTAACCCTTGGCCCCACTGGAAGGTGGGGGCGGGATCATCTTCCCTTGTGGCGACTGTCCTGTGAATTGTAGGATGCTTCACAGCAGCACTGGCCTCTGCCCCCTAGATACCACCAGTGCCCTTCCGTCAGTTGGGACCATTGAAAAAGGTCTCCAGATATTGCCCATGGCCCCCAGGGGGACTGGCTGCCAACCTTTGACCCCCAGTTCTGCTTTTGCACCGTATTCTGGGGCCTTTACGCACACATCTCGGAGCATGAGAAATCTGTGCCGTCTCTGTGATTATATGCATGTGTACGTGCTTGCCTGAGTGGTGTGATAGGGTTGTTCTTTTCACCCAGCGGTCTGTCTCAGGTTCACGGTTAGGAGCGTCGAATCTAGGGGCGCCTGGGTGGCTCAGTCGGTTAAACCTTCGACCCTTGATTCCAGCCTAGGTCATGATCTCGTGGTCTGTGAGTTCGAGCCCTGCGTCGGACTCCACACTGACGATGCTGAGCCTGCTTGGGATTGTCTCTCTCCTTCCCTCTTTGCCCCTCTTCTGCTCGCTCTCTCTCTCTCAAAAAACAAACAAACAAACAAACAAACAAAGAAAAAGCATGGATTCTAGACACCCAACGGCCTGGGTTCAAATCTCAGCTCTGCCCCCGTGTGACCTTGGGCAAGTCCTTTTGCGTCTCTGAGTCCTGGTTTCCCCATCATCCACGGGGAGTGCCTGCAGAGCGGAGTGCTGAGCCAAGGTCACGGCCGCCCCACTACCTGCCACAGGCTCTCCTGTTATCCGAAAGGAAGCCCTGAGAAAGAAGGGAAGTCCTCCAGCCTCCCAGCCCTATGTAGATTTTTCAGTTTATTTTTATTTTCCCGGCTCCTTGAGGACCAGAGGGGTTTGCCTCTTTTGTCTTGTGGTCGGACGCTCAATCTGTGTTTACCCGCCTGGTTCCTTCCCCAGGGTGGGACTGACAGACGATCCCTTGTTTCTGGGCCAGGGGAGGCCAGGCTATTTCAGGCTGGCGGGACTAGGGCCACCAAAGTCTGGTGGAAGCAGGTGGGGTGGCCATGAGCCACCAGGATCCGGGGTGTCGTGCTTTCGCCCTTGCAGGGGGGTGGTGGGAAGCTTCTGCACGGAGCGGGGCCAGGCCCAGAGCGGGCTGTGGGCAGTCCGTGGTTTCATTCACTGGTTCACTTAGTCATTCAATAAACGCACATTGAATGCCTACTGTGTGCCAAACACTGGGCTAGGTGCTGGCACATGGCCAGGACAAGATGGACAAGGTTCCTGCCCTCATGGAATCTTCAGACAATACAAAGAGGTCACTTGAGAAGGTGGCAACAGATGGAATAATAGTATCTGCTGAGGCCTTACTGTGTGCTGAGTCCTGTGCTGAGTGCTTTGTATGGATTATCTCTTTGAGCCTTTGCAACAACCCTCTCCTGTAGGGGGTTCTCCCATATATCTGTTTTGCATATGGGGAAACTAAGGCCCAGAGAGAGTGATTTGCTTAGGTCTACTCAGCTGGCGAGTGGATGTGCCAAGAAGGGAAGTAAAATGAGGGTGTGTTGGTGATAGGGGTAGCGGCATCTGCTTGTGATGGGGTGGCCAAGGAAGGCCTCTCTGAAGAGGTGGGTTTTGAGCTGAGTCCTGGGGCCGAGAAGGAGCCAGCTGTAGTTGAGAGAAGTGTGTTCTAGGTAGAGGGGGCAGCATGTGCAAAGGCCCTGAGGCAGGACTATGCTTAGCTTGTTTGAGGAACAGCAAGAGGCCAGGTTGGTGGAGCTGGGGAGAGGAAGTCGGTGTGGCATGAGACTCATGCACTTTATTAGTGGGTGAGGAGCCCCTGGAGGGTTTTCAGCTGGAGTGTGGCTTCGTCTGATTGATGATCTGAAAGTCTTACTGTGCAAGGGCCTTCCCAAGATCGCAGCAGCCACCTCCTGACTCTGGCCTGGACGCTCACCCAGGAGGGAGGACCACACTTTCCGCTTGCCAGGCAGATCCCCAGACCCTCTGTCTGGGAAGGCTGTTGTGTGAATCAGGGCCATTTCTGTCCCCTATCTAGGTCTCAGCTGAGTACTGAGTACTCACTGAGTACTGTGTCTGAGCTACCACACCCAAAGAGGAGTTTGAGTCCCTGTTCATGGCCAGGGTGTCAGTAGGCTGTGCTGGTGGCCGCTGGGGAGATGGCTGTTGATACACGACGGGTCTCTGCTTCCTGTGAGAGAGGAAGGCACCCCCTGTTTTCTGTTCAGGAAACTAATTTGCATGATTAAAAACTACCTCCGCTCATAATACCATCTTAACAACGTTTTCCTCTGTAGCTCTCACCTCTGCCCTGGGCGGTGTGAGTGTGTGTGTGTGTGTGTGTGTGTGTGTGTGTGTGTGTGTATTTTTCAGACCCACTTTGCAGGTGAGGAAAACTGAGGCACAGAAGGTGAAGTGGCTTGTCCAAGGACACCCGGGCCTGCCCCGTTCTGTCCTCCAGACACAGAGCCGGAGGGGGCCAGTTAGAACTTAAGTCACTTCATATCGCTGCCCTGCTCAGAGCCCTCCCGAGACTCCCGCTTCCCTCTGAGTAGAAGTGAAGGTCTCAGGATGGCCTGGAGGGTCCTGTGAGATCTGTCCCTGTTTCCTTTCAGGTCCCCTCTCCTGCTTCTCTTCTTTCTCCTGCAGATTTTTGGTTTTGTTTTTTAGTTTATTTATTTTGAGAGAGAGAGAGAGAGAGAGTAGGGGAGGGCAGGGGGCAGAGAGAGAGATTCTTCGAATCCCAAGCAGGCTTCTCACTGTCAGTGCAGAGACTGATGCGGGGCTCGAACTCGTGAATTGTGAGATCATGACCTGAGCTGAAATCAAGACACTTAACTGACTGAGTCACCTGAGCGCCCCCACGTACGGTTCTTTTAATTGAGACGCGATTCACACACCATAAATCTCACCCTTGCAGAGCGTATGATTCGGTGCTTTTGAGGATATTCGCCAAGTTGTGCAATTATCACTGCTCTCTAATTCCAGAATCTCCTTTTGCTCCTACTCCCTCCCGCCCCCAAGCCACGTGTGCCCTTTCTCCTGCCTCAGGGTATTCTCGCCTCTTCTGTTTGGAATGTTCTTCCCCGGTATCCCTAGGGCTCACTCTGGCATGTTCCTGAGGAGGTCTCCCTCCCCCTTTCAAACCTGTCCTCCACCCCCACCTGCACACTTCCTATCCTTCCCCTTCCGTGCCCCTTGCATGCGGGAGTCTTCTCCACCACTTGACACACTAGATGGCTGACTCACTTACTGTTTATTGTTTGTCTCACTCACGCGAATGTCAGCTCCAAGAGGATAGGGCGTTTCTGTCTGTTCCACTCACTTTGTCTGTTAGACACTGAGAACCGTGCCTGGCCTGTGGTAGGTGCTCATTAAATATTTTTGGAATGAAAAAAATGGCTTTTGCTTTGTACCCATGTTTATGTTTTATAGAATAGGATTATCGTGACCGATGCAACTGCTAAATACTTCTGTGCAGACTTTTGGGGGCCTGGGGCTAAGATAGTTTGAGGGCCAAAGGTGGGTGTGGGCTGCCTGGACTGCTGTGTTCACCGATAAACCCCCACCACCCAGCTCTCGTGAGCTTTGGTCAAGGGAGTGGTTGAGTGAAAGTTGGACGAGGCACTGTCTGGTTCCTGCTCCTTTTTTTTTTTAATGTTTGTTTGTTCCGTTTATTTAGAGAGCCTGTGCGTACAAAGAGGGGAGGGGCAGAGACGGAGGGAGAGAGAGAATCCCAAGCAGGCTCCGCACTGTCAGCGCAGAGCCTGATGCGGGGCTCGAACTCACCAACTGCGAGATCACAACCCGAGCCGACATTGGGTCTGACGCCTAACCGACTGAGCCACCTGGGCACCTCTCCTGCTGCTTTCTTAACGAGTGGCCTTGGCTTGATTTGGGAGGGTGCACCCCAGTGTGGGGAGTGGCTACAGACTGGTGTCCTTGGCCTGCTGCCCTTACCACACCAGGAGGGCCGAGGGAGCTCTGTATGGTCCCAGCCACCAGCCGATGGCTGGCCAGACTGTTGTTAGGTGGTTTTTCAGATTTATTTCCCCTTGGTCACAAAGGCGATAAATATGGTGGTCGTGTCTGTGTCAAAAGCACATTCCCTTATGTCTGTGTCTGTTCAGCTATAAGCACTCTTTTATGGAGGCAAATATGGTGAAATGGTTTGTGAATATGCCTGGCTGTACCTATCATGTATTTCTACATATGTACAGGGGTCTAGACACAAAACTGTAGTATGCCCTATTTATGAGTAATTTAACACATTTTTAAAGTTTTTTTTAATGTTTATTTTGAGAGAGAGAGAGAGAAATAGAGTGCAAGCCGGGGAGGGGCAGAGAGAGAGGGAGACCCAGAATCCGAAACAGGCTCCAGGCTCCGAGCTGTCAGCACAGAGCCCAACGCGGGGCTCGAACTCAGGGACCGCAAGATCATGACCTGAGCCAAAGTCGGACGCTTAACCGACTGAGCCATCCAGGTGCCTCTCTATTTTTTTTTTTTTTTTAAGCTTCTTTATTTATTTTGAGAGAGAGAAAGACAGAGCATGAGTGGGAGGGGGGCAGAGAGGGAGGGAGACACAGAATCCAAAGCAGGCTCCAGGCTCTGAGCTGTCAGCACAGAGCCCGACGTGGGGCTCGCACTCACTGACCTGATCATGACCTAAGCTGAAGTCGGATGCTTAACCGACTGAGCCGCCCAGGCGCCCCAATTTAATACATTTTCTTAAAGTTAGTTTTCTGGTAACTTTTTATTTTGACATGTCAAGAATAGAACCCCTGTATAACCTTCATCCAGATTCACCAGTTGGCAGTTGTTGACTACATGTGCTTTTATTTTATTTTTTATTTTGAGAGAGGGAGAGAAAGAGAGAGCGTGTGCTTGTGAGCAGGGGAGGGGCAGCGAGGGAGAGAGAATACCAAGCAGGCTCAGCGCAGAGCCTCATGCAGGGCTTGATATCATGACCGTGAGACCATGACCTGAGCCAAAATCAGGAGTCGGACACTTACCTGAGCCACCGAGGCACCCCACATTTGCTTTTAAGTCTCCTCTTTCTGCTCTCCCACCTGTCTCCCCCAGCCCCATAGAGACACGCATGCATGCACACACACATTCACGTTATTATTATCGCGTTGATCTACTTGAGAGTAGTTGCGGGTGTGGTGTCCCTAAATAACTCAGCATGTGTCTCCTAAGAACGTGGACAGTGTTGTGTCACTGCAGTGCACTGAACAAAATCAGGACATTTAACATCAATACGGATTTATACACTTGTACAATCTAAATTCATATTTCACCCCTTTCCCCCAAAACGTTGTTATATCTAGCCACCAAGACACTTGGGAGGACGGGGGGACGTTTGAGTCGTGTCCATATGAGTCCGAGCGAGGGCTCCCGCATGCCTACACGATCCCTTGGCACATCTGGTCCCCCTCCCCTCCCATCCCTAGTCTGGGGTCCAGTCGTGGATCATGTCTCCTGGGTGATTTTGTGTGTGATTTTGACCCTGTGTGCAGGCGGTAGAGACTCTTCACTGAGACGTGGCTCTGCCCGTGCTTGTCCTCAGCCACCGCTCCCCAGCTCCGTGACCTTGGGCAGCTGACTCTTGGGCCTTAGTTTACTTAGCTGTAAGATGGGCAAATCTCTGTTCCTGCCCGATAGGCTTGCGGGATTCCGCCGCACGTGTTATCGAGCGCCTGCGGGGTTTCTGGCCCCGTTGTCGATGCTGGGGGTTCCGCAGTCCAGGGCAGGCAAGCACGTGGGCCCCCGGGGGGCTTCCTCTCCCGTGGCCGCCGAGGAGGAAGGATTTGCTGGCGTGGTGTCAGTTTCCAGGGACACCCGCCACGCACTGGCCATCTCTGCTGTCACCGCACTCACCGTAGCACGTGGAGAAAATCAGGACCCTTCCAAATAGGCAGTGTCCCCGTGACCCTCCCTCCGTGTTCTTCGCTGTTGTTTTAGCCTGGGGGCGACCGTAGTGCACACGCGATATCGTGTGGCCCCTGCTTCTCTGGCCCCTTCTGTGGGGTTCCTCCCAGGTTTCCACTAAGCCCTCTTCATCACTGAGCCTTTGAGGGCTTCATGATGAAACACGGGGGCGCCGGCTCCCCGCCGCCCGGGTCGGGTCCTAGGTGCTTCGTGGCTGTGTCATGCAGGCCGTCTGCTTCACCTGTGTTCGCCTTGGTGTCCTCTTTCCGGAAATAGCGCATCTCCTAGATCAGTGGGAGAGTTAGACGAGTTCACAAATCCGTGAAGCTCACAAACCACTGCCCTGCACGTGGTAGGTGCTTCCCGTGTATTAGCTACAATTCCAGTGATCCTCCTAACGTAACAACATCATGTTAATACAATTATTATTACTTAAACATCCGTCTTAGATTGCGTGTTTACATGGTTTTCAGTTTTCCAAAGCGACAGACCACGCACATCGTCTTTGTTCAAGCCGCCAGTTCCTGTGTTGATTCAGTAACTGAGGGCTGAAGAAACCTTGGTTTAGACCTTTTGGTTTTTACTACCGCAAATAAATCCTTGGCAGCTAGAATCCTAGAATCGGGTTGGAAGGGCTGGAAGAGACCACGACATCACGTCTCATTTTTCTCATTCTTCCAGAAGGGGAAACTGAGGCTCAGAGCTGTTCCAAGCCTGACTTGGCCCAGGCTTACCAAGTGAGATTGTGGCTGAGACGGAGTGTGAATGCAGGTTTCCTGACTCCTGTCCGGCGATTGTCCTGTGTGCCCCCAGGATTCCTGTGTTTCTGGGAAACGTTGCTCTCAGATTCTCTGACCTTAGTGGTCATAAGCGTGTGTATGTGTGTGTGTCGGGGTTGTGGGGTGGGCGGGGGGCTCTTGCTGTGAGCCCAGGTCCAGCGCTAGCTGCTGAGGACACAGAGCTGATTAAAACAGACCTTGTTACTATCATTTGTGGTCCGTGGTCCATAGAAAATGTATGCACACCAAGCTCCTATGCCTACAGGCAGTGCTTGGCTGGAGCTAAAGAGCAGCCCCTCCCTTCAGATGGGACTTTGCCACAGACCTCACTCTTCCCTGATATCCCTCAGGTTGAAACTTAACGGTGGTTGCCATGTATCATTACTCTTGCCCTGCTGGTTTTTCTTTTCTTTTCTTTTCTTTTCTTTTCTTTTCTTTTCTTTTCTTTTCTTTTCTTTTCCTTTCTTTTCTTTATTTTTATTTTTATTTTTATTTTAAATGTAGAGTTAAGAGGGGCAATGGAACATTTCTTCTCACCTTTGTTTCTATCAAATGGAAAACTGAAAGCCAAAGAGGGTTATGTGTGTGGTTTTTTTTTTTTAAGACTTATTTATTTCTAAGAGAGAGAGACAAAGCATGAGTGGAGGAAGGGCAGAAAGAGAGAGAGAATCCCAAGCAGGCTCCCCACTGATAGATCATGATCTGAGCCGACCTTAGACGCTTAACCGGCTGAGCTGCTCAGGCGCCCCAAGAGGATCATGTGTTTTAAGAAAAGTAGGAGGCGGCACATTTCTCTTTGGAAGAAAGATGTGTTTAATAAGGAAAAATAGGCAAAAACGGGCTCTTCTGTTAAGAGGATGCCACCCTCATTGGCATCCCGAAGGCCGCCTGGCTAGCTGCACTGCCTCACCTGCCGGCCCTGTGGGCAGTTGAGCCCGAGATGCGTGTTCCAGTGTGTGGCTGCTCCCTCTGGGTCTGCGAGGTGAGTAGAGGGGGAGAAGGACGTTCTCCCTTAGGGTGACTCCATGATCCCCAGCTTCCGCCTCCTGGGGCCTGTGGGGCCGAGATTCCCACATACGTCTGTCCTACTTCCTGAATCTTGTTCTGTACTTACGCTCCTTTGGGAGGTCCTGGGGTGCAGACCTCAGAGAGAAAGCAGTGGGTTCCTGCAAAGGTGTGAGAGGGACCCTCAGCTGTCGTGTGGGGCCCCTGCTACCACCCCCGGTCAGGCTCAGCATCAGGCTCTGCGCGTTTGCAGCCCAGAGAGGAGCCCAGAGGAGCCCTCTCCCCTGCTTCCGTTCTCCCACATCTCAGTTTTGAGAGAATAACGACAATGACAAGAACAATGATAACAGCACTGCTGTTGCTGATGAGAACAGCCAGTGCCGATTGTCAGAAGTCCTTGGTTGCAAGTGACAGGAGGTCCAGCTCAAAATGCCTTAGCAAAAATGGGACTCCCTTGGCTCATGTCCGGGAAGGGTCTGTCCGGGGCCTGGAGTGAGTTCTGATTGGCTGCCTTGGGTCATGTGGCTAGGTTGGGTGAGGGACCCACCTGTGCCATGTGGTGGTGAGGGAGCAGTCGTTCTGGGAAGGACGAAGGTCCTGGGACGGGAAGAAGGGAGGTACGGGGTGGGAGCATCTCTTCTCTTGTCTGCTCGTGTCTCCATCCCAGATGGGAAGCCTTTGCCTTCTCCTGAGTCTTGGGTTCCGGGTGAACCCTCTTGTCACCTGGCCTGCCTGGACCACCTCGTGGCTTTTCCACTTCCTACCTTCAAAGCCTTGTTCATATCCTGCTTCCTTAGGAGGTCTTCCTTGACCGTTCTGGCTCTTTCCGTGGATCTAATATGTATGAGGTGTTGTGGTCAGTGGACGTGTCTCAAGCAGTGTGGCCTCCCAGGAGCCTGATGGGGAAGGTTACCTACGTTGCCTGTTTTATACGTGGGGAAACAGAGGTTAAAAAGGTTCAGCAACCTGTCCACAGTCACAGAGCATCCTTTTCTCTTACTGCAGACCCCGCTGTGTACATTTTGTCTTGTCTGAGGCCACACAGCCTGGGTTTGAATCCAGGCTGTGCCCCTTCTAGGTATTGTCTCCCTAGGAAAGTGACTTACCCTCTGTATCTGGGGGAAGAACATTCCAGGCACAGGGAACAGCAAGTACAAAGGCCCTGAGGCAGGAACATATTTCAGGAAAGAGGCCGGGGTGGCTGGAGCAGAATGAGCCAGGTGGAGAGTGAAGTCAAGGAGGTAACAGTAGGAGTGGGGGGACGGCTGGTAGCTGGATTGTGCAGGGCCTTGTGGGCCACGGTAAGGATTTTGCATTTCACTGAGTGAGGTGGGGGCCCTTGGAACTTTTGAATGGAGGAGGGACCGAATCTGATTTAGTTTTTTTTTTTTTAATTTTTTAAAAATGTTCATTTTTGAAGGAGAGACAGAGCGTGAGTGGGGGAGGGTCAGAGAGAGAGGGGAGACACAGAATCCAAAGCAGGCTCCAGGCTCCAGCTGTCACCGCAGAGCCCGACGCGGGGCTCGAACTCACAGACTGCGAGATCATGACCTGAGGTGAAGTCGGATGCCCAACCGACTGAGCCACTCAGGCACCCCGAATCTGACTTAGTTTTCACAGGACCCCTCTGGCCGCCAGTGGAGAACGGACTGTGGAGGGGTAGGGTGGAGGCAGAGGAGGCTGCCGGGGTAGCCCAGATAGAACACCATGGCAGCTGGGGCCTGGGGTGTTCTGTGGGTGGTTAGAAGTTCGTTAATTGCCTCTTTGTGCTCCTGTGTTACTTATTAGTTGTGTGACCTTGGGTCTTGGCTTTATCTGATTGAGCCTCAGTTTTCTCATCTGTAAAATGGGGTTAATGATGTTGCCTCTCTTAACAGGCTGTGGGATGAATTATATGAGGTGATAATTGCTGGAGTGCCTGGGTTCGAATCCAGGCTGTGCCCCTTCTGGGTATTGTCTCCCTAGGAAAGTGACTTACCCTCTGTATCTGGGGGAAGAACATTCCAGCCATAAGTGCCCAGCAAATATTTGTGGAATAAACCAGTGAGTGAAGGATGGGGAGGTGGGCTGCACCAGTCTGCCCGAAGCATCTACCTCTAAGATCAGCCCCAGAGTGGGAAGCATCCTGTATGCACCCCCCCCCTTACTCTCCTCCCCACACGGAGATTTGAATGAACAGAACCCAGAATGTTCTGGCAACAGTCGCTCCCTCTTTCCTGGTAACAAAGGCATCTTTGTTATGTCTGGGTGTGAAATCCATTTCAGAAATGAGGATAGTGCAGGCTCAGGAGTCAGCTTGTGAGGATGGGGAGGGTCTTGGGAGGAAGGCATTTCAGGGCTCAGTAGATGGACAGCCTGCGTCCTGACAACCCTCTGCCCTCATTTGGGTCCAGAATGCTCTGGACTTGGTATTATTTTGTGGAATGAGAACTATGTGGCCATTCCTGCTGAGTGACCACATCGGTCAACATTACCTTCGATAGCATTACCACTGTCTTACCTCACACACGCAAAGTGATAATACACAGTGCTGGTGTGGCTGCTGGCAAACAGGCAGTTCCATAGGATGCTGGTGGGAGTGTTGATGACTGGCGTCTTTCGGGAAAAATAGTCTAGGAGTGTCTTTAGATATAAAAAAACCCAGGATGCCTGGGTGGTGCAGTCTGTTAAGCATCTGACTTCAGCTCAGGTCATGATCTCATGGTTTGTGAGTTTGAGCCCCGCGTCGGGCTCTGTGCTGACAGCTCAGAGCCTGGAGCCTGCTTTGGATTTTACATCTCCTTCTCTCTCTGCCCCTCCCCTGCCCACACTCTGTCTCTCAGAAATAAAATTAAAAAAATATTAAAAACAACAACAACAACAACAAACCAATCACAATGCCCTTTAGTTCATTTCATTTGGGAATCTCCCCTATAGAACCCAGAAAAAAAGGTATGTAACGACTTAAGTTTACAAAGACATTTGTTTCAGTTTTGTTTATAAATGGCCAAAAAAGCGGGGGGCAGGGGAAGTCACAGTAACAGAGGAAATTCTGACCAAGACTGTTGTGTGTCGATGCATTGGGCTGTCAGGCAGCTGTATAGAAGAATGAGCTTGATCTCTTCCCTTGATGTGAAGGGTTGCACACGCCGTATACTGTTAAGCAAGAAAAGTTGCGAGTCAAACGTAGAGCGTGATCCCAATTTTGTGGGAAAAGGTGACAGTCTCTCAGTTCATGAACGTTGAGAAGGGCTCCGTAGGACGCACACCAGAATATTTACATCATTGGTCTCAGCCTGACAATGAGGAGGGGTGCGGAGAAGATATTTTATTTATCCTTGTATTTTTTCTTTTGTTTTTTTTGCATTGCTTCACCAGCTCTAATGAACACCTTATTTCTCAAATTAAGATAAACTCAGGGTGCCTGGGTGGCTCATTCGGTTAAGCATCCAACTCTTGATTCCAGCTCATGGTCGTGAGATCGAGCCCCGTGTCAGGCTCCGCGCCTGCTTAAGATTCTCTCTCTGCTCCTCTGCTGCTCGCGCTCTGTCTCTCAAAAAAAAAAAAAAAAAAAAAAAAAGGAAAAGAAAAGATAATGATTGGCTTCCCACTCACTATGTGGCAGGACTGTATATAATATTGGGTCATGTACATCCTCTTACGGTGCTTTGAGAATCAGGATAGCGGAGCGATTGAGCAAGATTCTGAAACCAGCCTCCTTAAGTAAGTGAATCCAGATTTGACCAACGGACAAAGATCTTTCCCTTTACGGAGCTGACATCCTGTTGGCCTAGGACTGTGCCTAGAACGTCTACAGCTTTTCTTGGCTGTCATGACTGGGGAGGCAGGATGTTGCTGGCCTCTAGGGGGTACAAGCCAGGGTTGTTGCTCACTATCCTGCAGGGCCTAGGGCGGCCCTCATGAAGGTTGCCTGCCCCTGGATGCCAGCGGTGCCATGGTCGACTCTGCGTCTGGCCCCGAGTAAGAGCTCAGCAGATACTAGCCGGTCTGATGCCCTGATGACCTCATGTCTCTGTATTGGCCACCCATCTTACAGACAGGGCAGTCGAGGCCTGGATAGGCATCACCAGTGAGGTGCGAGCAGGATGGCTGGTGCCTGGGCTCGGGGCTGCTCTGCCCGTCCATGAAGAGGGAAGGCCCTGACCCTGGGGAGACTCTGGAGGCCCAGAGCTTGGTGCCGGCTGCCCCTCCCGCCTCTCAGCCTGGCGCCAGCCCCGTCCTCCTCGTCTGCCATTCACTGTGATGCTCGGGCCAAGACGTGTTCTCAGCCCCCTCCCCACGTGTCAGGGCGTTGTCACATCATGCTGGCAGCCGTGGAAGGTGGGGTGGGGGAGGGGGTCGCTTAATTTCAGCCCATGAGAAAGGGCTTGGGTCGGGCGGCTCAGCCAGATCACCTCGCTTCGCCTTTGTCCCTCCCTGAGCCTCAGTGTCTCAGCTGGGCAATGGAGCCGGCTGGGGAGTGCTAATTCCTGGCCGCCTGCCCTCTCCCGGGAGCAGGGCGGGTGATGGATGCGGAACTCCTCTGTGCACAGTAGTTAGTTTAGAAGGAGCCGTTGTGGAGCACCCCCTTTGCCCAGCTCGTGGTCGGGAGGCTGGCAGGAGTCGGAGCCCAGCGGCGAGGAGCCGGGGACGATCCCTTCGTAGGGAGGCTTCGTAAAGGCTCATAGTAATCCCTTTGCTGACATTTCTCGGGTTTCTGTTTCCTGCACTGACCTCTGCCCTGACCTCCAGGCATCTATATCCAGATGACGTTCTGCTTGGGGGTCTGGTGGGCATCACAGCCTCTGCGCTTTCCCCAGCTTAGCCTGTTCAGGCCCCCCTCCCGTCCAGTCAGTGGCCCCTCCGTCCTCACGCTTATCAGGCTCATCCGTGGAGCCATATCGATTTTACTCTTCATCTTACACCCTAGATCAGCAAACCCCATTAGCTCTGCCTTCAACAACAACCCAGAATCTGGCCACCCCTCACCTCTCCACAGCTGCCACCATGGTTTCTGCCACCATTGTCTCCTGCTGGGACTGGTGCAGTCACCTACTCCCTGGTCCCTTCTGCCATTGCCCCCTGACAGGTGGTTTTCCACACACATCCTTTGTGAGTCACATCACATGCCTCCTCAGCTCAAAACCCTCCCGTGGCTCCCACCTCAGTCAGTATAAAAGCCACAGCCCTGAAAGTGACCTAAATAGCCCTTCAGTGTCGGTCTTTCCACTCCCCACGTTTACCTCTCTGACCTTGTCTCCAAATGTACCCAACATATTCCAGCCTCAGGGCCTTTGCACTTGTGTCTGCTGAGTAGAGAGCACTCTGCAGGTATACGTGTAGCTCGTTATCTCTGTAGGTCTCTGCTCAGATGTCTCACTTTATCAGTGCAGCCTTCCCCGACCACCTCATCTAAAAATCGCACCTCACCCTCGTGCTCCCTCTTTCCCTTCTCTATTGCATTTATGTTTTACCCCCTTGTTTGGTTATCGTCTAGTCTCCACTCACTAGAATTTGAGCTCCTGGAGGGCAGGGATTTTTCTCTCTCCTGTTCCCTGCTGTTCCCAGACCTAAAACAGTGCCCAACACCAAGTGGGTACTCGGTAAATATTTGTAGAGGGAAGGAAGGAAGAACATTCATTCGTTGTCACTTACCTCCTGAGATTATGTTATAGATCAGGACTTTGGTATATAAATTATGGACACCAAGGACAGAGCTAAACCAAACAGTGCTGTGTGGCCTCAAGGAGCTCCAGTCCCGGGGAGAGAAGGACACATAAGTCATGACGCTGCAGAGTGGTAAGTGTTTTAACAGATATATCAAGATATATCAGTCAGGACTCTTTGGATTATAAATGACAGAACCCCCAACTCGAAGAGTCTCAAGTGAAAAAAAACAAATACTTTTAGGGGTTCACTTAGGAGTAATAACTTCAGGCATAGCTGGATCCAGGAACTCCCTGGCTCACCCGTGGGCATATACCCATCCATGAACCGAGGATCGCCCATCCAGGGGCCCAGAATTCTGACTGGTCAGGCCTGGGTCATGTTTGCCATTGTAGATGGAGGAGAGGCTCAGCTCCTCCATAACCACATATACCAAGATCGGGACTCAGGACTTGCTTTCAGGGGGTCGCATTTTCGGGAGCTGCTGAAAAGGTGGATTGCCTGCGTATTCTCAGTGGGTTTTGGGGTGAGTGGCCCTGTCTGTTGCGGGTGGCTGGGAGATGGAGTGGGGGTGCTGCAGGTTTCCTGGTGACAGGTGGTCCCCTGTCTCTCCCCGCACACACCTCCTTTGCCCCATCGCCCCACACTTTATAAATACTCCTGGCTCTCCGCCTTTCCACCGTCCTCCCTTGCCTGTATCACAAAGGGGCTCCAGATGGTGTGGCTCTTGGGGAGTCTGCCACGCAAATCTGTCAGGTTCCTACCCCCCCTCGCCCACCCCTCCCACATATGCTGGCTGTGGGCTTCTCAGATCCTTATTTCAGGCCTGAGGGAGGAAGGATGCTCAGGGTCCCTGCGTGGGCCTGGGGCTCTTTCTAGCCCACGGTGCTGGGAAGCCATGTTTTACACACGAGTGGCTTCACAGACCTCCTTTGGCCTTTTGGTTCCCAGAGATGCCCTGAACCAGCCTGGCCTGCTGTGACCCACCCATCCCGGGGTCTGCGCCAGGATATCTCAAATTTTACTGTGCACATGAACCACCTGGAGCCTTAAGTAAAGCACAGATTCTGGATCAGGACGCCTGGGGGGCTGGGGGTGCTGAGAAGCTGCATTTCTAATGAGCTCCCGGCAGATGGGAGACCCGTGCTGCTGGCCCGGGTACCACACTCTGAGTGGCAGTGGTTTACAGCGCCTTCTCAGGAAAGCCCTCCTTGGCCCGCCCCCTCCCCGCGCCCCAGTCTGGGTCAGACCCCCCACCTTGGCTAGCTCTCAGGCTTGCCTCTTTTATCAGAGCCCTCGTCACAGAGGGAATGGGTGATTCACACTGTGTTAGATACACTCTAAGCTCCGGGAATCTTGTTTTCTGGTCTCTTCATACTGGCAGCAAGAATCATTTAAGGTCTTACTCTTACCCCAGCCAGGCACTGGGGAAGCAGCAGTGGGGGGGGGGGAAAAAAAAGACAAATTCCTGCTGTCGTAGACCTGACATTTGAGTGGGAGGAGATGGACAATAAACAAGTAAGAACAACCCTGCAGTGACAAGCCCTAGGACGATGGCAATACAGGGATACGAACTGGACTGTTGGGGGCTATCTTGGATTTGATGATCAGGGCAGGCCTGTCTGAGGAGGTAGGTGACTTGAGATAAGACCTGCACGTTGAGAAGTCACCCATGAGAAGAAAGGCAGGAGGTGCCATGTTCCAGGCAGCAGGAATGGCCTGTGCAAAGGCCCTGAGGCAGGGATGGGTTGGGCCAGTTTCAGGATGAGCCAGGAGGCCAGCATGGCTGGGATGGAGTGAGTGAAGGGAGAGTGAATGGGAGAGGGGATCTGAGCAGCACGGTGGGAGCCGTATCACGCAGGGCCAAGGTGAGGGGCTGGCCTTCTGTTGTAAGAACAGTGGAGGGTTTCAAGGCCAGGGAGTCTGTAGTGAGTGACTTATGTTTAAATTTTTTAAAGGTTATTTATTTATTTTTGAGAGAGAGAGAGAGGAGGGGAGGGGCAGAGAGAGAACCCCAAGCAGGCTCTGAGCTGTCAGCACAGAGCCCCGATGCAGGGCTTTAACTCACGAACTGTGAGATCATGACCTGGGCTGAAATCAGGAGTCAGACAAGGGGCACCCGGGTGGCTCATTTGGTTGAGCATCTGACTTCGGCTCAGGTGATGATCTCACAGTTCATGAATTCGAGCCCCCACATCGGGCTCACTGCTGACAGCACAGAACCTGCTTTGGATCCTCTGTCCCCCTTTCTCTCTGCCCCTCCCCTCCTTGCACGCTTTCTTAAAAATAAATAAACGTTTAAAAAAAAGCGAGTTGAATGCTAACAGACTGGGCCATCCAGGTGCCCTGCCACTTATCTTTTAGAAGAGTCCCCTCTGAGGGCCCCTGGGTGGCTCAGTTCATTGTGAGTGTCTGACTCTTGATTTCAGCTCAGGTCATGATCCCAGGGTTGTGGGTTTGAGCCCCGTATGGGGGTCAATGCTGAGTGTGGAGCCTGCTTGAGATTCAATCTCTCTCTCTCAAATAAAAAAAAAAAAGAAGAAAGGAGGGTCCCTCTGGCTGCTGTGAGGAAAGCAGTCTCAGGTGGGGAGAAGGAGAGAAGCGTGGCAGGTTCAGGGTTTGAGCACAAAGCCGGTTTCCATGGGGCTGAGAGCATGGCCTTGGCCATCACTTGCTTCGGGGCCACACTCCACTGGGCTCCATTAAAGGATGGCTTTAGGACCCTGCTGGGTGCTGCCTCGTGGCGGGTCTGGGTTTGCTTCTAAGGAAGTGGCTGATGCTGGGGGTGCAGGTCGGGAGGGGGGAGGTCCCCCTTCTCAGAGCTTGTCAGCGACTGTGGGAGAACCGCACGGGCCGGGCTGACCTTCGACATCACCTCCCCGTACAGGCAGGCGGGGCTGCTGACAGAGGGGGTGTGCCTTGCCCTGCTTCCACGGTTCTGATACTAATAACCACTCAACACCGTGACTGCTGCAGCCGGTGCGAACAGTGGCTGATGCTTATGGAGCGTTTCCTTTGTACGAGCGAGACTGCGTCCCCAGCCCTGAAGTTAGTTGGGGGACTTCGCGAGACGCTCACCATAAAGTCGCAAGAGAGTGCCTGGTTAGCTCCTTTGCACGGTTGAGAGACCTGAGCCCAGAGAAGTGCAGCAGCCTGCCCAGACACCACCCTGTTAGTAAATGGCAGACGGGAAAATACTTTTAGAAATCCCCTGCGGGGCGCCTGGGTGGCTCAGCCGATTAAGCATCCGACCCTCGTTCTCGGCTCAGGTCAGGATCTCCTGGTTTGTGAGTTTGAGCCCTGCATCGGGCTCTGTGCTGACGGTGTGGAGCCTGCTTTGGATTCTCTCTCTCTCTCTCTCTCTCTCTCTCTCTCTCTTTCTCTCTCTCTCTCTCTGTCTCCCCCCCCCCACCCCTCCTCTGCTCGTGCTCGCTCACTCCCTCTTTCTCAAAATAAATAAACTTAAAAAAAAAATCCCGTAACCAGTTGCATCCACAGCAGTTTGGTTCCAGGTCACCCATGTTAAAGGCGTGCGTCTCATGAAGTTGAATGTTCGGTGTGCACTGTGGTCCTCGGGGCCGTCGTTTGGCGTTGAGAGCCTTAGGACGTGGGGAGCCGGGCCCCTTCTGCCGTCTGAGGGCCTGGGCTCCCTGTGCTTGGTGCTGACCGTGGGCACGTTCTCCAGCCTCCACGGTCCTCCGTTTCCTTGTCTGTGAAGCGGGGGAGGGCCGGTGCTGTGAGCCTTCGGCGAAGAGCGTGCTTGGGGGTTTGCACGGGGGCCTGGCACGTGTCAGGGCTCGGTGGTTGTTCACTGCTGTTACTGTCACTCTTGTTGTCTTTCTCCTTATGACGGGCGGAGTGGTAAACAGAGTGGCCAGCTGCCCTGGTTTGTTTCGGACTGTCCTGGGTTCAAAACGAAAAGTCCCACATCCCAGGAAACCCCTCGGTCCTCGGTAACTGGGACAGTCGGCCACCCTCCTTGATAAAGTGCTTCTAAGCAAGTCTAGGACCCTGGTGTCAGCTAAGCTGAGATTTGAATTCAGCCCTGCCGCTTCCCACTGTGTGACCTTGGGCAGGTCGCTTGGCTCCCTCTGCCTCGGTTTCCCTCTCTGCTCCTTGGGGAGTGATTGTAGTACACGCCTCAGAGGGTTTCTGTGAAGTTTAAGCGAGATCGTGACCATAAAGGGTTCGGCGCGGTAGCTGTATCGAAATTGTCCGGGGGCCCAAGTGCACTGGGAAGAAACTGAGATGTTTTGAAAGCTGGATCCAGGGCCTTGCAAGGCCTCCCCTCCCCCACAGCTGGCTTCTGAGTCCAGCTGGCTCCGTCCCCCACCACATCAAAGCTCCTCCAGTGGGACCCCAACAGGCTGGTCGGCCTCTCTCAAGGGGGCCTCCTAGGGCCTCTAGGACCCTCCAGTGGGGGCCGTATTAACAAAATGCGTGTAAGGCGGAACCAGATCCCTCGATGATGCTGCTTAGACGCACACAGGTTTCGTGGAGCTTGCTCTTTACTCCCAGGATGCTACAGACAGCGTGCTCAGGTGGGCAGGGCTTCACCAGGGCATTTCGAACTTCTTCCGCTTTCTGTCCTGTCTTCATGTCCTTCGGGGGGAGGGGGGCAGCTCGCCTGGCGGTTCTGAGAGGTCTCTGTGCAGACAGCCCCTGCCATGCCCAGCCCAGCATGCTGGGGGCGGGTATTGAGGATTAAGCGGGAGAAAATATGTGGGCACTCAAGAGGTGGTAGCTGCTGATTCTTTTAAATTGAAATGAAAATTGCATGTGTTTCTGTTTCCAGGTTTAAGTCAGGGTCTTGCACAGAGCTGAAAATATTTCAACTTATTCCCAGTAAGGAGGGACAGATACATGGCTCTCTATAATCGAATGTAGTCAGATGATAATCACCGTAGTAGGTAAATTTCATTGAACACCTGCTGTGTGCCCTTTGGGTCCTTGCCACCCTCCGGGTGTGCTCCAGGGGCCAGCAGTGTGGACAGGGCAGCCCCGGCCTGCCCCAGCTCTGCTTTTTTGGTCTGTTTGTGCTGGCGAATCACAAGCAGCCTGCACAAATGTTGGTTTGGGTGTCATCCACCCCTTCAGTCCCTATACCACCACCCTGGGAGGTAGGGGGCTCCTTCTTAAAAAAGAGGAAACTGAGGCACGGAGAGGCTCACACAGTTGGTAGAGTTTATAGAAGAGTGTGTTAAGAGGCAGCCAGGACTCAAAGCCAGGCTGCCCGGCCCCACAGCCCTGTTCTTGGCTGTCGTGTTGTACCAGCCAGTGATTGGCCAGCTGAGAACATGGAAAGGGAGCGGGTGGTTCCGACTGGGGTGGGGTCGGCCGCCGTGGCACCTGGTCGAGTTGCACCTTCAGAGAGGAGGCAGCCTTCGCCAGCAGGGGAGCGGGCCTGCCTGGTCCCAGAGTGCTGCCCGTTCTGTGTCCCTGCCCAGCACCTGGTGGGAGGCCCTTGCTCTCTGCTCCAGCCTCGGGAGTTGTGCAGGACCCATTCTTGTCCTGCTGGGGAGTCGGAGGGGGAGCAGGGAGATCTCAGCCAGTAGCCCAAAAGCTGGTCATAGCACCTGCTTAGTGAAGCAGGAGATGGGCTAGCTCCTGAATTGGATATAATTCAAGATGCACAGGAACAATTTTTCATGAATGAATCAGGTCTCTGATCTTTCCTGAGGAGGGGAGGAGGTTCTGTCTGCGATCGGGTGCTCGGGAAAGGCCTTGATCTAGAAGCCAAGCCACGGATAATGGGCAGGAGCCTGTGTGTGACAGTCTGGGGTAAGGGCTCCAGGAGGAGGAGGAGGAGGGGGGGGGGGGAGGAGGAAAGTGCCGGTGAAGCCTGGAGATGGGCGAGAACTTGGTGAGTTTGAAGAGGTGCTGGTGTGGAGGGAGGCCAGGCCGGGAGGCGCGGAGGGTGGTGGGCACCTGGTACAGGGCCCGGCAGGTAAAGGTGAGGAGCCGAGAGCTCCTCCTGGTTCAGCGGGCGGCCACGGAGGGCCGGAGGCAGGGCAGCAGAGTGGTCCGATTTTTGTTTTAAAAGGGGTTGCTCCGGTCAGGGTGTGGGGGCTGGGCTGCCCCAGGAGCAGCGGTGCCCCACTGCTTAGGTGGCAGTGGGGGACCAAAGATGGTGGTGGCTTGGGTCAGGAGGTGGCACAGAGAGAAGATGACAGGTTTAGGGTGGTGATGGAGCTGGCTCAGTCTTGACGTAGAGGTTGGAGGAGTGTGGGTGGTGTGGCTTTTCAGTGGAGGGGGTGTTCAGCCTTGACTGGTCTGACCTGGAAGGCTTCCTGGAGGAGGTGGAGACTTTTAGGACAGGAGGGACAGGCTTGGGTGTTCTGGAGGTAGGGATGCAATGAGTGAGGGCAAAAGCGAGTTCACGTGAGGGGCAGGAGGTTGGCTTATGTAACCTCTTTCCAACCCTCGAAGGTCACTGAATGAGCTCAGTTGTCCCTGGGGCTTTGACAGTAGAGGAGAGGTTAAGGGTCAAAGGTTTGGGCCACCCGCTTGAGTGGGGGGCAAGAAGTGAGCCTAAGGAAAGTCAGGATATCCAGGCAGAGGAGTCTTAAGGCTCTCAGCGCTGGCCCTGGGCAGACCGAGGTCGTGACCCTCCTTGGGCCTCAGTTTCCTCAGGTGTCGAGTGGGGTCACAGTGAGGTACGAAGAGAGCGTGCCAGCGGCCTGGCACGCTGGAACGGAGGGTGCCATTCCAGGGCCTGAGGCCCCTGTGCCAGGGCCAAAAAGAGCAGTTTGGTTTGCAAAGTGGCGCTTTCTGGGTGAGAACAGAGCTGTTTGAGGAAGGCGACAAGGAGGGGCCTGGGGGGCTCTTTCTCTTTTCCCTCTGGGGAGATCATTGAGGAGCGGGCACACAGAGGGGCAGTGAACAGAGACAGCGCTGTGGGCCTCATTTTGGGGGTGGGGTGGGGAGCCGGAGCTAGGTCAGCTGTATGGGCCACTTAATACCCATGAACTTGCAATTAAATGCGGAAGTGGGAGACAAGGGGGCGGTAAAAGGGGATATTGTTCCCAGCTCCGGCTGGAGCCCTGGGGACATGGCCAGCCTCCAGCATGAATGGGCTTCAGTGTCCTGGGGGGCCTGGGGGGAGCAGGGGGCCGTCATTTGGCCCTTTGTCCTACTCTGCTGGACCCAGCCACAAAGGCAAGCTTGATTCCCATTCGGCTTCTTTGGGGGGGGGGGGCGGTGGAGAAGGGGGGGCCTAGACCCCCGCTTGGTCCCCTCCCAGGGCCTCAGGCAAAGAGTTCCCTCTGGGAATGGGGATGATAGAATTTGGGGGCTCTCTAGAAATCCCCTTCTCACCATGACTGAACTGTTTCTTTTTTCCGTGAAAAATTTTAATTAAAAAATTTTAAGGCATATTTTACATGCAAAATACACAATATTAAATGTAGGGCTTGATAAATTTTTACATATGATTTACCCGTATAACCAACAGCCACATTGGATAGCAAATACTGCCTGTACCCCAGGGAGTGTTCGTCTCAGTCAGTATCCCCTAAAGTGTCCACTCTTCTGATTTCTTTTTTTAAAAAAAATTTTTTAAATGTTTATTTCTGAGAGAGAGAGAGAGACAGAGCACAAGTGGGGGAGGGGCAGAGAGCGAGGGAGACACAGAATCCAGAGCAGGCTGCAGGCTCCGAGCTGTCAGCACAGAGCCCGACGCGGGGCTCGAACTCAAAAACCGTGAGATCATGAACTGAGCCGAAGTCAGACGCTCAACCAGGTGAGCCACCCGGGTGCCCCTGATTTCTTTTTTTATTTTTATGTTTATTTATTTGAGAGAGAGAGAGCGTGAGTGGGGGAGGGCAGAGAGAGGGAGAGAAAGAATCTCCCAAGCAGGCCCCGCATTGTCAGCTCACAGCCCGATGCAGGGCTCGATCCCCTGAACCGTGAGATCATGACTTGAGCTGAAGTCAAGAGTTGGCCGCTTAACCGACTGAGCCACCCAGGCAACCCCACTGTCCTGACTTCAAGATTAGTTTTGCTTGTTTTTGAACTTTATGTAAAGTAGAATGATGCAGTGTATGCTATTTTTTGTATCTTTTAATTAAAAATGTTATAACGATACATGTTTACATGACTGTATGTATGTATGTAAAAGCTACATATGTATGTTGTATGAATACTGTGTTTTTTTTTTTGTTTTGTTTTTTTTTTTAGCATATAGTATATGTAACCATCCCCATGGTCCAAATTAAGAAGGCATAAATAATGCAGAGTGAAAAGTCAGCCTCCCAAAGCTATGGAGACAGTAAAAAGACCAGTGCTGGCCAGGGGTTGGGGGTTGAGGGTGGGGAGGAGGTGAAAAGGCGGATTTTTAGGGCAGCGAAACTACTCAGTATGATAGCACGATGATGGGGGCACATCAGTCCGCATTTGCCCAAACCCACGGAACATGCACAGTGAGCCCTGGTGCGAACTGTGGACTCTGCTCGCAGTACGTCAGTGCAGGTTCATGGATCGCACCAAATGTCCCACTCTGGTGGGGGACACCGATAACGGGGGAGGCTGTGCCTGTGTGGGGGCGGAGGGTATAGGGGAAATTTCTGTGTCTTCTGCTCTGTTTTGCTGGGAACCTAAAACTGCTCTAAAGAAACAGACTGAAAAAAAATCAAAGCCGACCGCTGGCTCTGGTTTCACCTAGGACCTTCAGATAGTGTAAGACCTGCCCCTTTTGTTACACAAGTGGTGGCTCATTGTCCTCACGTTTCTGCACTTGGCTTTGTCCCCGTTTCCATCCTGTGTCGGGGAGGTAGTTCCATAATAGGACAGGGAATCCTGCTGGATGGTTGTGCTGGTGTTATTTTTTTAATTTTTTTAATTATTATTACTATTTTTTTTTTTAATTTTTTTTAACCTTTATTTATTTTTGACACAGAGAGAGACAGAGCATGAGCAGGGGAGGGGCAGAGAGAGAGGGAGACACAGAATTGGAAGCAGGCTCCAGGCTCTGAGCTGTCAGCCCAGAGCCCGACGCGGGGCTCGAACTCACGGACCGTGAGATCATGACCTGAGCCCAAGTCAGACACTTAACCGACCAAGCCACCCAGGTGCCCCTATTTTTTGTTTTTTAATGCTAGTCCTCTTTTGATGGACACTGGGGTCATTCCCACCTTTTGCCATTACAAATGATGTACAGCCGACACGGGCCCCTTCATAGCCGTAGGTTTGTAGATTTTTGGGGGGATGAAATTTCTGGGTGAAAGGGTATATGCACTTACAGTGTTTCGTTCATCTTTAGTTACGTGACAGATGTGAACACAACCTGTGCAGAAAACTAAACCCTTACAGGTGAGGTTACACTCACCTTCCTCTTCCTGGTTGCCCCCACCTCCACTTTCCCTTGTGACTAGTCTGCTCTGCAGCCTTCCAGATTCTTTCCCTGTGTTCGAGTCGTTGGCATACATAAAGGCGAAACGCGCGAACGACAGGGCAGCCTTTCCGTGTGTGCATTTGATTGAATAAAAGGCGTCAGACTGAGGCTGTGTAGCAGGCGTTAAAGCTGTGGGCTCTGGAGCCAGGCTCCGGGGTCGCACTTCTAGCCCCATCCCTCGCCTGCTCCCTGAGGGTAATCCGCTGTGATTACCTAGCATCCTGCGGCTGGCTTTGTTCACCGAATGCATGTGTCTGGGTGATCTTTCTCATGCTTTCTCATTCCATAGTTCCAGCCCATTCCTTCTAACTTCTGCCTACTGGGTTATAGGGCAGCCATACCGGAGTTTGTATCTATTCCCCTCTTCCTGGGCATCCAGGTAGTTCTTTCTCTTCTGTATCAGGAATTCTCAGCTTCAGCACCATTGACATTTGGGGCCTCATCATTCTTTGGTGTGGGGGGCTGCCCCGTGCAGGCTGGGGCGCTTAGCGGAACCCCTGGCCTCTACCCACTAGAGGCCGATAGCGCCTCTCTCCCCAGTGTGACAGCTGAAGATGCCTGCAGACATTGGCAGATGTGCTGCTGAGAAGTGGTACAGGAGGCGCCCTTGTCGGGCTCCCTATACACTTGGGTGAGGTCATCATTATTGTGTTCCCACTACACAGATAAGGAAATGGAGGCCCAGAGAGGTCAAGTCATTTGCTTGAGTTCACACAGCAAAGACATGGCAGAGCCAGGATTTGAGCTCATGCTTCTTCCCGTTTTGGGGGGTGCCCTCCAAGTGCCAGGCACAGTTCTGGGCCGAGCTGGGTGTCTGGTGGGTGGGAGAGCAGGCCTGAGCCCCTGCCCTCCTAGACGTAGCATGCTCATAGAGCAACAGGCAGGACTCCGGCCATCAGATCGGTGCTTGATGCATCAGGTGGAGGTTGGTCGGTGAGGGTGACGAGATAACGACTTACAACAATGCCAGCTGGCATTTGGTGATATTTTGCAGAAATAACTAGCGAGTAGTGAGGGTTTCAGTGCGTCAGTTACAGAAATGAAAGAGTTTCACCATGATTCGGATGCCGGATCCTCTCCCCAAACCCCCTTGAGACACCATTAGTGTTTTCCCCATAGGGCAGTGGAGAAACCCAGGCACAGAGGGGTGAGGTCCTTCGTACTCTGAGCCCTGCCCTCATGCCCGTGCTAGCACCTGCTTGCTGGGTGCTTGTGGCGGGGGCGGGGGGGGGGGTCACCTGGGCTGACAGGGCAACTCTTTGTGCAAAGATCCAGACGGAAACTGGGAGTAAGCATTTACACTTTTATAGCAGTCGTGCAGGGTGATTTTATGCCAGTTGAGCCCAAAACTAAAAAAAATTAGACTTGTAGTCTTTTCGTTTTTCAAAGAATTCATTTTTCTTGCATCTTAAGAAAACGTCTCAACTGGATTTGAGGGAAAAATGGCTCTTCCCAATGTGGGGGGGGTGGGGGGGCAATGTGCTGTGTGAGGTTGGGGCGAGTGCCCAGAAGAGACACTGGTTCGCAGTAAATGTGAGCTTTATTGTCAATCTGTTACTCTGACACTTGGTTCTCTCCATTCAAGCTCCTTGCCCCTGACAGCTCGAGGACAAGCTGAGGGATCTTCTCCCCATTTAATGGATGAAGAAGTTGAGGCCGAGGCAGGTTGAGGACTTAGGCTCAGCTGGCGGGGTCTGGATGCTGGGGGCCTTCTCTTCACTGCCCCTGCCTGGGCCATGACTTTCACTGCCCCTCTTCAGCCCAGGCAGCTGGATAGGCCCCAACCTGCAGGCCTCCCCCGGGGGCGTGGTTGGCCAGCACCTCGGAGCCCTGGCTGAGCAGGTCCTGGAGAGAGGCTGGGCTTCTCCGGGGCTGTAGGTGGCTGGGGCCCCTCTTGGGGAACCATCCCGGGCATCTCATCAGCTCCTCTCTTTGTCTCGGTGGCCATGGCAACTTGGCTGGCCGCTAGGCACTCCCAGGCCCAGCCCCCAGCCTGACCAGCCGGCTTCCTCTGCTGAGACTTCCCTGGCATGTCCTGCCTGGCAGGGGAAGCCACCCCCACCTCCCACTGATGAAGGACCCCAAAGGAAGGCCCCTGCTGGGTCTCCTCTCTTTTTCGCGGCCTCTCTGCTTCTGGTTTGAGGCACTCCTTGTTCTCATTCACCTTTCGTTCTTCCTTTCTTTCAGGGCCTTCTTTCCCAGCTCTGCCTCCGGCCTCCTTCTGGGGCTCTTTGTCAACCTGAGCCTCCTCCTGGTCTTCCCTTCTCTCTGTGTTTTCTGCCTGTCCGATTCTTTGTGTGTGCCTCTGTCTCTCCCTCTCTCTGTCTGGCTTCTAATGCATCATTTACAGGTTGGTCCTGCGTCTGAGAATGGGGCTGGTGTGGAGCTGCCCTATTGCAGGACACCCTTGAGGACCCTTCCATGCTCAGAGAAAGGGCCATGCTTTACAGGGGCTCATTTGCAGAAAGCTGCAGCCCCAGCCCCGAGCAGCCCAGTGAGGTCCTGCTTCTCCAGGGCAGGGGAGAGGAGTCCAGGAGGGATGGGGTTCTGTTACCGCATTGGGGCTCTTCCTAGTGAGTGAGGGATTCCTCTGGCCTGATGAGGTAATCTTTCCATCTGGTGAGTAAGGGATCCTCCTACCTAATGGGGTGGTCTTCTGGTGAGACCTTCTTAGGAGGACGTGGGCTGCTGAGCCCCCTGCTCTGACATCCGAGCCAGCCACGTGAAGGGCTTGGGCTTGGAAACCCCAGAATGTTTTCTTCCCGTGCACCTGGGAGAGCGCCAGTTCCCACTGTGGGGTCGTTAGCATCATCACTTATTAATGGCCCCAGCTGTCCTCATAGATATGAATAAATAATGCTTCACTACAATGCCCTGGACTTGTAGGATCCTTGAGGGCCTTGGAGGGATCTAGATGAGGAGTCATCCCCGTCTGGCCTTTGGCTGGAGCCCAGAGACAGGAAATGATTTGCCTGGGCGAGGGCTGCAAACCGAGATGCCCACGACTCTGCCACGCAAAGCAGCCACAGGTGCAAGAAAGAGCACATCACCCTCCCCAGCTGCGTCGTTACTTTCTCTACTGTGCATATCAAATGGGTCTAGAGAATTTTCTCTAATCTCTCTCAGCCTGGGTTTCTTCATCTATAAAGTGGAGATGATACCGTCCGTCTCGTAGATGTTTCTTCTTCTTTTTTTTTTTTTTTTAACGTTTATTTATTTTTGAGACAGAGAGAGACAGAGCATGAACAGGGGAGGGGCAGAGAGAGAGGGAGACACAGAATCTGAAACAGGCTCCAGGCTCTGAGCTGTCAGCACAGAGCCGGACGCGGGGCTCGAACTCACGGACTGCGAGATCGTGACCTGAGCCGAAGTCAGACGCTCAACCGACCAAGCCACCCAGGTGCCCCAGATGTTTCTTCTTTTAAAAAATTTAAAAATCGAGCTAGAATTCATGCACCGTAAAATTCACCCTGTTAAAGTGTCCACTCCAGTGGCTTTTAGCGTATTCCCAAGGTTGAGGCCCGTCACGGCTTTCTAGTTCCAGAACGTTATCATCACCCCAGAAAGGAATTCCGAGCCCATTAGCGCTCACTCCCGTTCTCCCCGCCCCCCACCCCGACCCCGGGCAGCCGCTGACCTACTTTCTGTGTCTGTAGGTTTGGACATTTCATATAAATGGAATGAATGGAAAGGTCTGTGGCCCTTCGTGTCTGTCTTCTTTCACTGAACATCATGTTCCCGAGGTTCGTCCGTGTTGCAACAGGTGTCGGAATTTCATTCCTCTTTGGGGCCGAATAATATTCTACTATCATCGCATCACATCTGTTTTGTCCATTCATCAGTCGACAGACACTGGCTTGTTTCCCACTGCTTGGCCATTACGAACAACGCTGTTATGAACACTGGTGCACAGGTTTTTGTATGGACATAGGTTTTCATTTCTCCGAAGCATATGCCTAGGAGTGGTTTTCCATGCTTCTTGGGAAGATTGGATAAATCCATGAGAGGGCAACTCGTAGGACAGTGCCAGGCAGTGGCAGGTGCTAGATACGTGCTAGCTCTTTATTGTTACAAAACAATGCTTTGAGCCCTTGGGCTTGGTATTGGGGGGGCAGACAGCAAGCCCATGGAATCATTATTGAGTGCTTACCGGGTACCAGGCACCAGTCTCGTGGAGTGGCTGCTCTTCTACAGAGGAGGAAACTGAGGCACAGAAGCATTAATTTGCCCGCGATCACACAGCAAGGAGATCAGAGCCCAGGTACGAGCCGGCCCTCGTGGTCTGGCTCCAGAACCCGGGCCACTGACCCCTGCCTTCTGAAGGATGGGAGAGAGCACGTGTCCGTATCCTGTGTCCCAAGTCCAGTGTAAAGGAGGCTTGGGGTTCTCAGGCCCGGGCAGCAGTCCTCATGTGGGAACACAAGCCCAGTGTTGCCAGATCTCCTGACTTTTTAAGGATGTTTCCCAACAGCCGGAAATGTAGAGTTTTTGGTATGAAATCATTCGATTTTTAAAAGTTGGCAACTCCGTCACGTTTTTAACAAACACTGCGTTGGCCAAATAAAACACGTCTGTGGGCCAGTTTGTACACTCTGCCCCTAGGGCGATGTCAGTGGGGGAGGGGACACATCTGGGCCCTGACCTCAACTGCATGTATCCCTGGACCTCGGGTGCCCGCCTTCACTGGGGGTTTCTGCTTTTTGTCTGTGCCAGTCCTGTTTAAATCTGGACCCCGACTGGCACAGTGGGTTTGTTGAAGGCCCTAGGGGCACCTGGTCACTTTGGGATACCTCCTTTTCAACCCCAAGGTCTTAAAGCCACAGCCTGCCCATACTGGATGCTCAAAGGATAGCTCTTGCCTTTGCCTTTGGGAGTTAACTGCCTTCTTACCTGGTACATCAGACCCTGGGGTCTAGTTATTCCAGCCCTGCCACTTCTGAGCTGTGATCTTGGGGGAGGTATTTAACCTCCCTGTGCACCTGCAGAGTGGGACGGATACGTTATTTCAGGGGTTAATACATAAATTGCGATGTGGAGCCTCGCATCCTGCTTAGCTAGCCGTCGATCGCAGCAGGTATAAAATGGCGACAGAGGCTACTGTCTCAGAAGCCGGACTGCCCGGGTTCGAATCCCAGCTTTGCCACTCAGCGGCAGTGTGACCTTGGGGCAAGCGACTTGACCTCTGTGCCTCAGTTTCCTCATCTGCCATCCAGGGGTAACAGTGCCACCTCCGTCAGGGGGTTGATGTAGCATGTGGGACGGTGCCTGGTGCGGTGAGAACTCAGTAACGTCACCTGTCACTATTAATACATACAAACAAACGCACAGACGTGCACACGCAGCAACTGCTGAGGCTGTGCCATCTGGCAGAAACAGCGCCAAGGTGACTATTTCTGGGTGCGTATCTGTGTGTTTACCGCAGGGAGCGGTGTTAATGTATGTGCTTGCACGAATCTGCACGGTCCTGAGCCAGCTAGCTGGGGTGCTATTTTCTGCATATGTATCGCCCTGCATTAATAGAGTGTCTACGTTATGTGTGCGTGTGTGCTCTCTCTCTCTCTCTCTCTGGAAAATCCCCAGAAATAAATTTGCGCTGGGTTTTCAGGCAGCGAACGCAGTCACCAGGGCAGCCAGCAGTGTCCCAGTTGAGTGGGGAGGGTGGGAGCTGGCGGAGGCGGGCAGGCGGGCACAGGTGCTGGGTGCAGGGAAGGGCAGAGCTGCTGTGGGGGGGGGGTTGGGATGTGGCAGGGAGAATGTCGGGGACACCGTCACGACTGCTGGCCACGGCTGGGGGGAGACGCTCACCCTTCTGGTGTTGGGCACCGGTTGGGGCGGAAGGCCCAGTGGGCCCAAGCTTTTCTCTGTTTGTCCTCACCTTCCCTTTCTCCACCCGGCATATTGCAGGCACTAATTTAGGCAAACGCTCCTTGGAGGCTGAGAAAAGCCGAAGCGTGCAGAATTAGCCCAACGGAATGTAGCTATCTGGAGAGGCAGGCTAGGCCACTGAATTTTTTTTTTTTCTCCCCACTCATGTTCTCCCCCCCCCCACCCCTGTTCAACTTCTCAGATTACCCTGCAGCCCACTGGCCTCCTTTCTCCTTTGAGCCTGTGGGGAGTAGCGCCTTCTCCCCTCTTTTCTCTTGTGTTCCTGGAAGACCTTCTGGAGGGGCCGGTAGAGCTTTGGGGCTGCTTACAAAAGAGAGGGCTGGGTAGATCTTGGATCCTTTTCCTGTCCTGTTCCTAGGACGGAGTCCATAACTATCCATCATCCTATAGCTGACATGTATCAGGCACTTAGGATACATCAAACTGTGTCCTAAGCATTCTACACGCGGGGACCCACTTGATCCTTCCAACAGCCCTGATGGAGGTATTCTTATTGTCTAGTTTTACAGATGGGGAAAGTGAGGCCCAGGGAGGTCACGTCATGTGCCCCGGGTCCCACAGTGAGGAAAGGCCGAAGCAGGATGTGAATCAGCAGTGTGGTTCCAGGGCCCAGCCTCTTCACCACAGCGCTGTACCGCTTCCCCCCGAATGGGTCAAGTCATGGAGTTTCCTGAGCACCTACTATGTGCTAGGCCCAGTTTTCTCCTTCTTTCCTCCCCCTCACCTCATTCCTTTCTACTTCTCTCTTGTCCATCCATCCATCTAGCCAGCCAGCCAGCCAGCCAGTGTTTGCTGAAAGCTAGTCACCCAGTACTGGTCTCCTGATTTCTGTTGTATTCGTATATAAGTGGCAACGTTATTTCTCTGACATTTTTACTTCATCTGACCCTCCGCCCCTTTTGAAAACCTTAGTCTTATCTTAAGCAATAATGGTCATGAGTCATGGATTTGATACGATGGCCAGAGTTATTAATATCAAAATAAGAAATGTTCACGAGCGGCGAGGATGTGGAGAAAGGGGAACCTGTTTGCTCTGCTGGTGGGAACGCAAACTGGTGCAGCCACTCTGGAGAACGGTAGGGAGGTTCCTCAAAAAACTAAAAACAGAGCCACCCTATGATCCAGCAACCGCACTGCTAGGTATTTTCCCAAAGGATACAAAAGGACAGATTCGAAGGGGCACAGGCACCCCGATGTTTATAGCAGCATCATCAGCAATAGCGAAACTATGGAAAGAGCCCAAACGTCCGTCGGCGATGAATAGACAAACAAGAGGTGCTACATACACGCTGTGGAATATTACTCAGCCGTCAAAAAGAATGAGATCTTGCCTTTTGCAATGACGTGGAAGGAGCCAGAGCGTATGATGCTAAAACACCATATGATTTCACTCGTGTGTGGAATTTAAGAAACAAAACAGATGAGCATATGGGAAGGAAAAATAAAGAGAGAGGGAAGCAGACCATAGGAGACTCTTAACCGTAGAGAACAAACTGAGGGTTGCTGGAGGGGAGGAGGGTGGAGGGATGGGCTGGATGGGTGACGGGCCTTAGGGAGGGCTCTGGCCGGGGTGAGCACTGGGTGTTGTATGTAGGTGATGAATCGAGGAATTCTACCCCTGAAAGGAATATCACACTGTGTGTTAACTAACTAGAATTTAAACAAAAATGGGAAACAAAAGAAATATTCACGAGTGCTGCCCCTATGTTACCTCCACCCAGCATTGCGGGGAAGGCCGAGGGAAGCCTGTTGTGGCCTGGGGTGGCTGGGGTGGCTTAGACCTGGGTTTCCCACCAGTAGCTTTGACCGTAATGGGGAAGGTCAGACAGAGGCCTGTCAGCTGGCCTGCAGCGGGGAAAGCTGCTCCTAGTGCTCTGTGGGGAGCCCTGTGTTAAAGAAGTCTGGGAGGTCACCAGAGATCACCTCCGGCCAGAGAGTCAGGGAGAGGTGACATTTGAGCAGGAACCCAGCATAGGGTTTTGTTTTTTGATTCGTCAAGGATGTTTTGAGGTCCTGGTCTGGGTGGGTGCTGGACAGACGGGGCAATGGGAGAGTTGGTCCTGACCTCGTAGGGCTTGCGTTCAAGGGTGCTTGGGTTTGGAGATAGATAGGAACTGGGGGACGTCCCATTGATCATGGATCACTCAGACGGTGGTCGGGGCTGTGAAGGCTGGAAAGCAGGGGTGGAGTGGGTAGCAATAGGGGTGGGGTTCAGTGAGCTGTGTTAGCCAGCACGGGCAGGGAACGTCTGGCCAAGGAGGTGGCGTTGTCACTGAGCCGTGGGAAGGAACAGCATTTAGAGTTCTTTGGGCCAAAGGAATAACAAGTGCAAAGGGCCTGGGGTATGCGGTAGGCGTGAGGAGCAGTGAGCAAGTGAGGGGACAGCTGGGGCCAGATCTTTCCTGGTGAGGTGAGGAGCTGGGATTTTTTCTTAGGTACGTGGGCAGCCAGCCATTGGTGGGTTGGGGACAGGGGAGGAACATGAGTGGGTTTTATTTTCAAAAGATCCCTCTGCTGCTGGGTAAATTGGGGCAGGAGGGGCAGGAGGCAGACCAGCGAGGAGGCACTGCGGCAGTCCAGGTGGGGGTGATGGTGGCCCTGAGCAGGGAGGAGGCAGGGAAGAGAGGTATTTAGAAGGTGGGGCCGATGGGAGTTGCTGATGGTTGGCTCTGGGGTGCGGGGGGTGGGGCAGGGGAGGGGGGGAGGGGAGACAGGAGTTGGGGGGGCCTGGGGCAAGGAACTTGCCGGACCCTGAGGGGAGCCCTCCCGCCCTGCGGCTGAGGATGACTAGGGGCTTTGGCTTGAGCACCTGAGTGGGGAGTCTTCAGGAGGGAGAAGAGTTCTTGCAGACAGAGTCAGTGAGAGGGGCCCCACGAAGCTCTGGGGGTCCTCACAGCGGCCCTGGGATCCCCGCCCTGCTTTGAGCTGTACACAGACGGGCCTGCGTGGGGGCCAGCTCCCCCACTGCTCTGCAGACTAGCGATCGATGTGGCTCTTTTTTCTCTCTAGACAAGAGTTTTCTTACTGCGACAGATCCTGTGTGAAAGAGGCAGGGGACGTGACAGGTTGGGGCGGGGGGACAGACAGTGAACAAGTAAACAAGTAAATACACGGTGTACCAGTTGGTGATGAACATCAGGAAGAAAAATACGGCAGGGGTGGCAGGAAGTAGGGCAGGGGTGGGATAGGTTGCTCTTCTCCGATAGGCTGAGTAAGGACGGCTTTCCAGAGACGGTGGTTTGAACAGAGTCTGGTGAGGACCAGGGCCGGGGCGTGAGGCTCCCTTTGTCGTCCTGGCGACAGAGGTGAGTGGAGACATTGAGGAGGCAGATGCCAGGTTGCACTGCGAGGTTGGGTGAAGCTGGATGCCTGTAATTCGCTCTCACCCATGACACCTAAAGGACGTGTGCCATTCTAAACTGGTGGTGGTTTGGAAGGGATGGGTATAGCTGGACGTCGCAGCTCCTCGCTGAAGTCAGAGTTTCGTTTATTCCTTGGGTGGTGGGCTCTTTATGTCAGTGACTCAAAACCCAAACCAAACTGACTTAATGTCATGTACTTACTCATGAAGCTAAAACATCACCTTCAGGTACTGTTTGATCTAGGGGTTCTGCGTCCATCTCTCAGCTCCATCACCCTTTCCATTGGCTGCGTTCCCCTGCCCCGTGTGGCTGAGGTGGAAGATGGGAAACACCCCTCAAGCGGCACTGGGGTGCTTTACTACAAAAAGGGGAAACAGAAGTTGGCCGCAGAAGATAGGACGCCTGCCTCTGTAGCAGGGGGCAAAGCTTATTTCAGAGAGGGGAGGCTTCTCTTTGAGGTCGAGGGTGGTGGGCCTTCGGGTCTCAGTCCTGTATCCCGCAGTTGAAATTTCTGAAGGACATCTGAGGGCTGTTTCCATGACTCATTCTTGGATGAATTCACTTCACCCAGGTTACATCATATCCCCGGACACCTGCCCTCCGTCCTGCAAAAGGCTCTAGAACTAGAACACTGCCTGCCTGTTCCTTAGGGGGTAGAGAACGGGGTTCCATGGTGGATGCTGTCTCACCAGGAAAGTGTCCGAGGCTTACAGAACACTCCCCACGGGTTTGAAGCACATCAGGAGAATTACGGGTTCCTTTTGGGTTTGGGTGCGTCTCTTGCGGTCCCCCTCTGGGTACACGTTCGGTTTCTGGGGGCGTTCATCACAAAGCCTCTGGCAGTCCACACGTTAAGTCACCACATCGGCAGTTTTCCTGGTTTTTCTTTCCCTGGGCACTTGTGACTTCCCTAATTTTTAGGTTTCTTAAAAACAAAGGAAATAAAAGAAAACCACAGTCGTATTTCCAGACCCCAGCATCTGGTGGCCACTTGTCATTTGGGATGTTTGGGGCAAAGAAAACAATGTGTTTTGATCATTTTTCAAAATTAGACTAAAAAGAAATATGTATCGTTGGGTGTTTCTATGTTAAAAGTTTTTTTTTTTCTTTCTTTTAAGCACGTTTTGCAATCAGCTCCTTCAGGAGTTTCCTTCGTTCTTCCCCTTCCCTCCCGATCTGCGTATAAAATTCCTTGCCAAAGTAGGGTTTTCTTTTTTTGCAAGAGGTTTTTGTTTGTTTGTTTTTGTTCTTGATGTGAATCTATAATGTCATGAGCAGCAGAAAGAGGGAATGAGCCAGAAAAGTGTGGCTCAGGCCTTTGAAACATTCTCTCATGGACCCTGGTTGGCCAGCAGCCTGTTCCTTCAGGCACTTGTTGTGTGTGTCTGTGTCGTGTTTTGGAATCAGTCCTTTTTCTTTTTAATATATAAAGGACCTTTATGATGACTTTTAACAGAACTCATTGGAGAGTTGGGACCGACATTTACCTGATTATAAGATTGATACATTCGGAGATGTCGTGTGGGACTGTGGTCCGGGCAAGCAGACACAGGTGTTGGTATTTCCAGGGTTAAAAGAATTCTCTCTGTCCTTCCTCAGCGAGGGCCCAGGGCTAAGGGGATGATGGGCACCCATCACCCATGACCATGGTGGGGAAGGAGGGCATCCCACATGGCCGGCCGCTCAGCTTTGCTGGACTTGACAGCCACCAGTGAGGCCCAGGGAGTGGGTCCCCAGAGGGTAAGAAGCATGTGGTTCTCCGTGGGGCTTCTAGAGGTTCTCGGAGTGTAGGGTGGGGGGTGGGGACTGGGCGGGTCATGGGTCACTGCAGAGATGCTCCCACCTGTTCCAGGGACCTGTTCCCGCCCCTCTTCCCTTCACTGCCTCCCCACTCCCTTCCCTTCTCTTCCCTCCACCACTCTCCCCTCCCTCCTGGGCACTCTTCGGGAGAATCCCCACTCTCCACCGCTTCCCTCTCTGCTGGCTTTGCATGTAGTGTCTTGGGCCACGGGTGCTGGTGACTCTGCAGGGTCGAATCCAGAAGGGCACTGGTTTGCTTCCTCCGAGGACACGTGGATCGTAGGTTTTGGTAGTTGTTCCTCATTTGTCTGGCAAAGGGGTCCTGTGTGTGTGGGGGGTGTCTTACCATTTGCCCTCCCACCTCCAGCGTGGCACGAGGTCCCCTTCCCAGGGAGCTCTGTACAAACCGACATTTCCGGGTCTGCTGCCTCCCACCTGCCCCCTTCATCTGTCTGGAGGCCCCCCTGCAGGTCCTCAGACACCCCAGGCTCCTTCCTGCCTCCTAACCTGCCCCCCCCCCCCCCATGTTAGGCCTCTTTCCCCTCAACTATCCTTCCTCCCGGGAGCCTTCCGTGGCCGCCCTGTCTGAAAAAACGCCATGCCTGCCCAGCTTGATTCTTCCTGTAACAGCTTTCCCCTCTTGCTGGTCAGTTGTACTTGTCTGCTTTTGATAATCTGCCTTCCTTCACTAGACGTAAATGCCAGGTTTCTCCTGTGCCCTGCGTCTCCATTGCCTGGCCCATGGAAGGGGGCTCCTAAATGTTTGTGAAATGGATTTTGGGGGATGCGCTCACTTCTTTTTCTCTTGCTGGGGCGTCGGAGGTTCCGAATCCAAAACCTGGAAGTGTACCTTAAAGGAAGGATAGAAGAGGGGCCACTGGCTGGGGCCTGATCATCAGGGGAGGTAAAATTTTGATGGTTGGCTATAAAAACCAAGAGGGCGGCCGGTTGAGATGTGTCCCTGTGGCTGCTGAGGGGCTCAGGGTCACGCCCGTGGGGTGAGAGGAGGAGCCCCGTGTTTGATTCCTGAGCTTGGAACCTGCTGGGACAACAGTGCCGCCCCGGAGCCAGGCGCCCCGGAAGGGGTTTGGGGAGCACTGGGCTGGTATTGTGGCTGAAGCCAAGGCTGAGCACCACTGAGGGAGGAGCCCTGGAGCCAGTTCCTTGGGGCAGAGTGGACCCCAGCAGGACACTGGTGGCTCTTAGTGTCCTGTGCATTTTTTTATGAGTGAGCCCTAATGGTGCTCTCTGACCTGGTGTTGGCCGTTACCTGTGTATGACTGGTGGGGGCTGGGCTCCCTGCTGTTGGCCATGCCCCGGCTGGCCTGTTAGAGGGGCCCCCAGGCAGGGGGTCCCCACAGGCAGATCAGCACTTCTTACAAATATAAACTGTCTTGAGGTGCTGATCACATAATATAAAATGTACCCGTTGAACCACAAGGGTGGGTCCACTGCGTAGGCAGGGGAGCCGATAGCTGCTTCCTGCTTGGCTGGTGGGGTGGGAAGTGGCCACTGTGGGGTCAGTGGGCTCGGGGGAGGCACTGGGCACACTCCCTGCTCAAGGCTTCGTGGCCAGCAGTCCCCTTCGCTTTCTCTTCTGGTGGGTTTGTGGTTCCTGTGGGCAAATCAGCTTCTTGTCTGCCATGAAGAGGTTTTTCCCGGTGAAGGCAGGGATGCCTTTCTGGAAGGTGGGCCCGGCAACCTGTAGATCGCGGACAACCTGGCTATCACAGAATGACTGGCGTCGGAGAAAGGTGTGCAGCTGAGAATCCATTGAAAATGGGTCCTAACATAGCAATATTGTGGGTGTTGGCTGGATGGGGGCTTCACCTTCGAAAAGAAAATCAGGCCTGAAAGTAAGCTGAATCTCATTTTCATTAATTGGGGTATAGTATTTAGGATTCTGGAGCAACTCAGCATGAATTCTTAGAATCAACAAAGAGGGAATCAGTGTTGATTATTTTTTTCCATTGGGGGATGTGTAAGTTTTTTGATAAAAAGAAATGATTGCATGATATGATGTCATTCATGTAAGGTTGCCCTTTGCAGGGTGATGATAAAGAGTATGAAGACAGGGGCGCCTGGGTGGCTCAGTTCATTGGGTGTCACTCTTTGGTTCAGGTCATGATCTCCTGGTCAATGAGTTCGAGCCCCGCATGGGGGGCTCTGTGCTGACAGCTCAGAGCCTGGAACCTGCTTCGGATTCTGTGCCTCCCCCTCTCTCTGCCCCTCGCCTGCTCATGCTCTGTCTCTGTCTCAAAAATAAATAAAACATTAAAAAAAAATTAAAAAAAAACTGTTAGGGGACTCCTGGGTGGCTCAGTCGGTTAAGCGTCCAACTTCGGCTCAGGTCATGATCTCGCGGTTCGTGAGTTCGAGCCCCGCGTCGGGCTCTGCGCTGACAGCTCGGAGCCTGGAGCCTGCTTCGGATTCTGTGTCTCCCTCTCTCTCTGCCCCTTCCACGCTTGTGTTCTGTCTCTCTCAAAAGTAAATAAACATTTACAAAAATTTATTTTTTTTAATTTTTTTTTTAATTTTTTTTCTGTATATGTTTTATTTATTTATTTTTTATTTTTTTTAATATATGAAATTTACTGTCAAATTGGTTTCCATAAACATTTAAAAAAATTTAAAAAGAGTATGAGGATAAAGTTGTTTTTGCGAAGACATGGGAGCCTGTTTTCAGTTCCCTTGCCTGTAGGTGTGTTTGTCCATGTAAAACTCACAGCCTCTGCTCCAGCTGTGTCTGTTACCTGTTGGCCCCATGATCTTGGCTCAGTTACTTCAACTTCTCCGGGCTTCGGTGTCCTCATGTATAAAAAGGGGCTCATCGTAGCATTGTGGACAGGACTGTATGCAGGAATTTCTGTAGAGCACCCATATATTACATATATTTATTATTATAGATAACATATTATTTATTAACTTATCATATTTTTATTAATATCTTAACATATGTTATTATATAGCATGTAATAACTCCTCAGTACATGTTAGGTTGCTATTACTGTCATCATTTTTATTACTAGACTAGCCTCATATGTGCATCTTGAACTATTTGGGGCATGTTAAAAATTTTTTTTTCCTTTTTTTTAACGTTTATTATTTTTGAGAGGGAGAGAGTGTGTGGGTGGGGGAGGGATAGAGAGAGACGGGGACAGAGGCTCTGAAGCAGGCTCCGTGCTGACAGCAGAGAGCCCGACGCGGGGCTCAAACCCACGAACCGTGAGATCATGACCTGAGTCGAAGTCGGACGCTTAACTGACTGAGCCACCCAGGTGTCCCTTTTCCTTTTTTTTTATTTATTTATTTATTTATTTTTTTTTTTTAAATTTTTTTTTTCAACGTTTTTTATTTATTTTTGGGACAGAGAGAGACAGAGCATGAACGGGGGAGGGGCAGAGAGAGAGGGAGACACACAGAATTGGAAACAGGCTCCAGGCTCCGAGCCATCAGGCCAGAGCCTGACGCGGGGCTCGAACTCACAGACCGCGAGATCGTGACCTGGCTGAAGTCGGACGCTTAACCGACTGCGCCACCCAGGCGCCCCTTTTTTTTTTTTTTTTTTTTAAGTTTATTTATTTTGAGAGAGAGACAGGGAGAGAGAGAATCCCAAGCAGGCTCTGTGCTGTCAGTGCGGAGCCCGACACGGCGCTCGATCTCGCGAACCGTGGGATCATGACTTGAGACAGAATCAAGAGTTGGATGTTCAGCCGAGCGAACCACCCAGGCGCCCCTCGGGACACATTCTAATCTTCAGGATTTCCCTTTGAGAAGTCCGGTGTGGATGTGGTCATTCCCATTTCGCAGATGGGGAAACTGAGTGCCTTGGAAGCTCACTGGCCTGTGGCAGTTGCAGGGTTCTGGAGCAGAGCAGTGAGCAGCCCCAGCCCCAGCCCCAGCCCCAGCCCTGCAGGCAGACCACCCATAGGCTGCTCGGTCTTCGTGGGAGACTGAGCCAGACGTCTTTCCCCTTTTGAAGCTAACCTCAAATTAGAAGGATCCTGGGAGCTGGGGCCTCCTGGCGAGTGGTTGGGTTTCTGGCATCAGGAATGTGGGAAGTTGGGGACAGACTTCGTGGACGTGTGGCTGGGGTATGCAAAGGATGCAGGGTCGTTCCAAAAGACCTGCTTGTGGGGAGGTGGGGGGTTCTGTCAATACAGACCATGGGTTCCCAGCCTTGTCTTCCTCTGGTGCCCTTGGAAGCCTTAGGACCAGGTCCCTCTTGCCCTTGGAGGTTTCCCAGGTGTCCAGAGCTCAGGAGGTGTATTTCTCCCGGGTTGAATCTGAGCCTCTCTGCCTCTTACTCCCTGCAAGCCAAGTATCTTGACTCCTTATGCCGTTTAGGAAATTGAACTCCTCAATGTAGCCTGTGTGTCCACTGCCTGCCTTTCCTCACCACCTCTCCTTCCTGGCTCCTCCCCAGCCTGTGGGCCTTCTTTAGCCCTCCAAAGAACAGCACTCACTCCCGTCTCAGGGCCTTTGCACCTGCTGTTCCCTCTGCTGGAATGTTTTCCCTGAGATTGTCCCCTGTCTGTTTTCCTTTTCATCTTTGAGGTCGGAGCCCAAGAGGTCTAAGAGCTTGGCCTTGACTTATCGCTGGGTCTTAGCTTTCCCTAAAGGCTAGAAAAGCCAGCTGAGGTTACAGAGCGAGTCTGCAAGAAGTGGTGGAGTCTGGGAGTCTAGTTGTCACACCCACGGTTGTTTTAGGGATCAAATGTGTTCATGCTTGTGAGAACGTGGTGAGTAGCCAATGAATATTAGCCAGTATTGTTGTTGTTGTTGCTGCTGTTGTTAAAACAAACTCATTGTCCTTTGGGGATTTGGTCTGTGTGATAAGCAGCCTTCAAGATGGCCCCCAAATCCCCATCTCCTATTATTCACACCCTCTACTTTCTCTCCCCGTGAGTGTGTGCCTCACTTCTGATGAATGGAATAAGGGGGAGGGGACAGTGACTTAGACTCTCAGTCATAAAAGGATTGTGGTGGGCGTTCTCTTTCTGTAGGGCCAGTTAGCTGCCATGTTGAGAGACAGCTGCGTGGAGAGGCCCCCATGGTAAGGAGGTAACAGAAGCCTCCAGCCCAACACTGTGTCAGTGGATCCTCTGGGCCCCAGATAACTGGAGTCCCAGGGCAGTTGGTCTGTAACCTCATGAGAGGCACAGAGTCAAGTTAGCCATATCTGTTGCCCTAAAAGTTAAAGGCTTCAGGTAATAAACATTCGTGTCTCACGTGGTTTGTGTGGGTCAGGTACTTGGGAGCAGCATAGCTGGGAAGTTCTCCTGGCTCAGGGTCTCTCATGAGGTTGCAGAGAAGCTGCTGGCCAGGTGTGCAGTCTGATCTGAAGGTTTGACTGGGGCCAGAGGACCTGCTTCAAGATGGCGCCCGCACCTGGCTGTTGGCTGGAAGCCTCAGCTCCTCGCCATGTGGTTCTCTCTGTAGGTAGACATGACAGGTGGCTTTCCCCAGGTGTGGTCCCAAGAGCCATAGGTAAAAGCCACAATAGCTGTTCTGACCTAGTCTTGGATGTGCCATACCGTCTGTTTTCCTCAGCTGTAGTCTCTTGGTCACAACTCTGATGGAGCGTGGCAGGACCTATACGTGTACCAGAGGTTGTGAGTACCAGGAGGTGGGGTTCACTGGGGCTCATCGCAGAGGCTGCTGATCACACAACTCTTTTGAGCAATGTTGCTATGAACCTTGTTGAAAAGTCTCCTGGTGCATGGGTGCTGGAGGAGGGGAAGTTCTGGAGGTTCTTTTGCATAGCTGCATTGTTTTTCATACCTTAAATGGATCCTGATTTGTTTACAATTGTCTAAACAGTCCTGCAGAGGGGCGCCTGGGTGGCTCATTCCATTAAATGACCAACTTTGGCTCAGGTCATGATCTCGCGATTCACGAGTTCGAGAGCCCCGCGTCGGGCTCTGTGCTGATGGCTCAGAGCCTGGAGCCTGCTTCGGATTCTGTGTCTCCGTGTCTCCCTGTCTCTCTGTCTCTCTCTGCCCCTCCCCTGCTCATGCTCATGCTCTGTCTCTGTCTCTCTCTCTCTGTCTCAAAAATAAATAAAAACATTAAAAAAATTAAAAAAAACCCAGCAAACGGTTCTGCAGTCAATGTTCTTGTAGCGGTGTTTCTGTGCCTGTGTAGGATGATGTCCTGTGTATGCAGATGTTCCTAGCAGGGGAGCCTTTATCCGTAAGCAGAGGGTCATTTTCCTCCCCTGCCTGCTTGCCTCACAGAGTCCTGGGGCTCATAGTGCTATAGACAGAGCCGGGTGCAGCCATGTTCAGCTTGAATTTCCTTTCCCGTTGGTACATTGTAGATGTAATGTCTCTGCCCTTCAGCCCCCGGGCGTTGTTGCAGTGAGAAAATAGTAACACCTAAGGTTAGCTCGTGTAGCTTTCTAGCAACTTTGTAGCAAGGCTTGCTCATCGCTGGTCAGAGCTTCATGATAACCCCCGAAGGTTGACTCTTGCCCCATTTCAGAAGAAGAGGAGGACTCCGTCACCTGTCCTCCCACAATGAATTAGTAGCAGGGCCTGGGTTTGAACCCAGCTCTATTTATAGCCCTGTGCTCTTTTTTTTTGCCGCAGACTCTAGCCTACGTGTGGCCGTAGAGCTGATCAGGAGGGTGTCGCTGGGGGTGTCTGACCTGGGGAGTCTTCTACGCCCAAGTTCAGAGAGTTTTTTTTCCCTTGGGCCTCCCTGGAAGAATGGGGGTGTCAGCCGTAGAGCAGTGTATTCGTCTGCTCGGGGCGCTGTAACAAAACCTCATAGGCTGGCTGGCTTAACCGAGACATTTGTTTGCTTACAGTCTGGAGTCTGGGAAGTCCAAGATCAAGGTGTGGGCAGACTCAGTTCTTGGTGAGGACTTTCTTCCTGGTGTGTAGACAGCTGCTTTCAGGCTGTGTCCTCACACGGCCAAGAGAGAGCACCGGAGTCTGTTCCTCTTTTTATAAGGACGCTAATCCTGTGTTGGGAACGCCACCCTCGTGACCTCGTCTAAACCTAATTACCTCTCAAACGCCCCACCTTTAGATGCTGTCATGTTGGGGGCTAGGACTTGAGCATAGGAACTTGGGGGTCAGATACAAACATTAAGTCCATAATAGCCACGAGTGTGGACCTGTGGCTCGTGGGCCACATTTGTTGTGCAGATGTGTGTTGTTTGACCAGTAGATGAGTTAGCTTGGCCAGCACAGGGTTTCTGACTTTGAGATAATTTTAGACTTACAGAAAACTTGCAAAAATAGTACAGAGTTCCGGTACATCCTTCATCCAACTTCCCGTTAAGTTAGCATTTTCTAGAAATGTAGTACAACGATCAAAATGAAGAAACTCGTCTTGACACAATGCTGTTCACTATACTACAGAATTTCCTTGGGTTGCATGGAGTTTTCCACTCACATCTCTCTTCTTCCCGGGTTGCCATCCAGGATATGCCTGTAGATGTCGTATCTCCTTAGTCTGTTCCAGTGTTTGGTGATTCCTCGGTCTTTCCTTGCCTCTCACAACCTTGACACTTTTGAAGAGAACTGGTTAAGTATTTTATAGGTTGTCCCTCATTTGGGTTTGAGGTTCTGCATTATTGGGAGGGATAGGTCAGGGGTGATGTGTCCTTCTCAGCGCATTGTATCAGGGACCCTTGGTGTCGATAATGGTGATGTTCATCTTGACCACACAGCTAAGATGGCAAAAGCCAGGATTCTCCATGGGAAGGTTACGCTTTTTTCCCTTTATAATTACCAGATATTTGGGGGGCGGGGAGATTCTTGGAGACTGGAAATATCTTGCTTTGGCTTAAATTTTCACCCACTTATTTTAAATCTTGCCTATGGCAGTTCTTACTATGGTGTTCTAATGGCGAATTTCTATTTCTTCACTCCTTCTATTTTTATTAATTGGAACTTTCCTGTAAGGGAGAATTCGCCCCTATTTACTTATTTATTCATTCAGTCATTTATATCAGGATGGACTCAAATCAGTGCTGTCATTATTATTATTTAAAAAAAAAATTTTTTTTAATGTTCATTTATTTTTGAGAGAGAGAGAGACAGAATGCGAGTGGGTTGGGGCAGAGAGAGAAGGAGACACATGATCTGAAGCAGGCTCCATCCAGGCTCCGAGCTGTCAGCACAGAGCCCGACGTGGGACTCGAACCCACAGACCGTGAGATCGTGACCTGAGCCGAAGTCGGACAGCCAACCGACTGAGCCACCTAGGCGCCCCAGTCCTGTCATTATTTATTTTGTTCAAGTGGTTCCAACTGTGGCCATGGGGAACTCTTTCCACTTGGACCCTGTGCCCTTTTGATATGCCTCCGTCCTTCTAAAAAAAATACTTCTTTTTCTTTGGGGGACTTCTCTACTTGCTCACAGCACATAGCATTTCAGCTCATCTTGTATTTTACGTGTCCAGTTTTCCACGCAACTCTGGTTCTTTTGGTTTGGGAGGGTGGTATTTAGAAGCCTCAGTCTGTTTGTTGCTACTGTGTGTCACTGCTCCTGGGCTCTCTGGGAAAGCGCTAGGGGACATGTGGCTACATATTAATTCATGCATGCACACACATCTATATTCTGTAGCATTCTTTCTGAATATGTCTTTAAAAATCCTGTGCCTGGGTAGCTGGGTTGGTTGAGCGTCCGACTCTTGATTTCGGCTCAGGTCATGATCTCAGGTTTGTGAGTCTGAGCCCTGCATCGGGCTCTGCATGGACAGTGCGGAGTCTGCTTGGGATTCTCTGTCTCCCTCTGCCTGCTCTCCCCACTTCGCAAAAATAAATAAATAAATATTAAAACAAACAGACAAAACCCAAACAAACCCTGAGTTCGTATTGGTACCCAGTGTGAGATCTTTTAAACATTTAATTTTTAAAATTCATGTATAATAAAACTGACTTTTTTTTGGGGGGGTGTAGAGTTTTATGAGTTTTAACACACGTATGGAGTCACGTTCCTACACTGTGGTCCAGATCTAGACCCCCCAAAAAGCTCTCTAGCGTGCCACTGAGGGGTCACACCATAGGCGTAACCCCTGACAGCCACTCATGTGGATTCTGCCTCTGTAGTGTTGCCTTTTCCAGAACACAAATGCACCACGTCCGTGGAATCATACGGCATGCAGCCCATTCAGCCTGAGGCCTTTGAGATCCACCTGTGTCAGTGCATGATCTATGGTTTGTTCCTTCGGTGTTCCATCGCGTGGACAGTCTGGTTGTTTTCATCCACTCGCCTGTTGAAGGACAGACCAGTTGTTTCCACTTTTGGGCAATTATGAATAGGGTGGCTGTAAACAGTCGTGTACAGGTTTTCGTGTGAATAGACACGTTCGTTCCTCTAGAGTCAATGCCCGGAAGTAGATAGGTAACTTCACCAGAAGTTGCCAGACTGTTTTCCAAAGTGGCCGTACCCGTTTGTGTTCCCAGCGGCAATATACGAGAGACCCTGTGGTTCGCATCCTTGTGGGCACTTGATATCATCGGGTTTTTTTTAAAGCCATTCCCATCGAAGCACAGTGATGTCATTGTGGTTTACGTTCCTGAATGTCTGATGATGTGGGATATCTTTCAACGTGCATATTTTCTATCCATATATCCTTTTTGGTGAAGTGTATATTCAGGCCTTGTACCCGCTTTTTAATTGTTTTCTTTCTATTGAATTTATTATTTAAGAAAAAAACTTTTTTTAAATGTTTTTATTTATTTTCGGGAGAGAGACAGAGTGCAGGCAGGGAAGGGATAGAGAGAGAGGGAGACGCAGAATCTGAAATAGGCTCCAGGCTCTGAGCCGTCAGCACAGAGCCTGACGCAGGGCTCGGACTCGTGGACCATGAGATCATGACCTGAGCCGAAGTCGGAGGCTTACCTGACTGAGCCCCTAGGCGCCCCATCTTCCTGTTGAATTTAGAGTTCTATTCTACATGCAGCTCTCCCATCACGTCTTTCACAAATATTTCTCCCAGTCTGTAGGTCCTCTGTTCATTCTCTTAACAGTGTCTTCTGCAGAGCGGCCGTTTAAAATTTTAATTCATCACGTATTTTCTCTCATGGAGCTTCCTTTCGATGTCCTGAGAACTTTTTTTGTTGAACATCAGGTCGCAAAGATTTTCTCCTCTTTTTTTTTTTTTTTTCCCCTAAGAGTTTTGTAGTCTTACATTCAGATCTATGATCCATTTCGAGCTGACTTTTGTAGAAAGTGTGTAGTTTAGGTTGAGGGTCATTAACTTGCATCTGACGTCAGTGGTTCTGGCACCATCTGTCGAGAAGACTGTCCTTTCTCCGTTGAATTGCCTTTGTGTCTTTGTCAGAAATCAAATGGCCGTATTTGTACGAGTCTGTTTCTGGGCTCCTCCCTCCATTCCTTTGATCTAGCGTCTGACGTCTTCTCCAGCAACATCGTGTCTTGATTACCGTAACTTTAGAGTAATTCTCAAAATTAGGCAGCGTGACTCCTCCGACGTTGTTCTTCCCAAAATTGTGTTGGCTCTCCTGGTGTCCTTGCCTTTCCGCGTGCATTCTAGAATGGGCTAGCACGGGGTTTGGAAAGTGGAAAAAGTGACCACACAGATCTAGATCCCCGGTTTCCCTCGGGCAGCAGAGATGTGGCTGCGTTTCTGCCTGCTGACAGCTGACGGGAGCTGTCACAGTCCCCAGTGTCTCCCTTTTGAGCCACACCTGGCCGGCCGCACTCATTCGCCCTACCCGCGTGGCTCCCGTGGGCACTGCACTGGGCGTGGCAGTCCCTGTGGAGGCTTCTTGGGGCGTCCCTGGCTGTGGGGTCTGAAATACTGATGATTCTGATGGTGACAATGAAGATGGGGCCATCGTCCTGTCAGAGCTGTGCTGTTGGCACGATTTCTCAGCCTCGATTCTTATCCACGGTCTTCCCTTAGATCTTTGCTGCTACGGGCACGACTTCGTTCCGCCCATTTTGCAGATGAGGAAGCTGAGCCTCAGAGAGGTGACGCTGTAGGCCCAAGGCCTGCATTACATCAGAATGTATCGTATGTGGTTCTGGCTGCCTGCAGACTGGGGGCAGAGACCCTGCCAGCATTCAGCTTCTCCACCGCCCCGCCCGGCTCTTTGCTCTCAAGGTCCGTCCTCAGACGTTTGTGATGTGTGGCATTAAGAAGCCGTTTATTTCCCCACAGGCTCTCTAGATAATTCCAGGGGGTGGGGGTGGGGGGAACGTCCAGCTGAGTGGCCAGCCCCGAGGGACACGGGTTAACAGCTTTGGCCGTGGCTGCCTGGGGTGGGATCCCAGTGAAAGCCGACACACCCCCAGGGGAATGGGGGGGGGGGGGTGTCTCTGGGAGGGCGGGGGAGGGGGGTCCCTGGGCCATGGGCTTGAGGCTGGAGCGTCGCAGTGGGGACCCGGCGGCTTTTCCAAAGGCAGACCCGGATTGGGATGATCAGACTCCTACCAAGTGGCCCGTGTGGTGTGGCGGGCTTTGGCGACAGAAACTGCACTTTCAGACTCCCTTCCGGGCAAGCCGCTTCACCTCCCTGAGCCTCAGTTGCTGCTTTGTAAAACGGGCCGTTCACAGCGGCCGCCTCACAAGGTTGCGAGGAACTAGGCGAGCCAGTGCCGCCGAGTGCCTGGTCCTTACAACGCGCTCAGGAAACATCGGCAGCTGTCATTACCGCTGTTATTAACACTGTAGAAATATTTGCTGACCGGACCAACCCCAGGCCCTTTTTACAGCAGACACGGGGCGATGGCGTGGTCAGGAGGCCCGGCGTGGAGGTCAGCCTCTCTGACTCTGCCCCTCACTGCGTGTGAGGCTTTACTTCTCGGTGCCTCAGTTTTGTCATCTGTGAAATGGGATTAGTACATCATCACATCTGCCCCAGGAGAATTCAGTGAGATCGCGGCACATAGAACACATAGCACTGAGCGGGGCACACGGCGTTCTCCGTGAATGCTCGCTGTCCTTGTTTTTGGCTTCTCGTGTGTCCCTACACGGCAGGCGTGGCCCCCCTTCGGGAGAGGGCGCGGGGTGCCCGGAGAAGCCAAGTGAACCAGTCGGGGATCCAGGGCAGGGCAGGGCGGGGAGGCCTGGGCCTCCAATCCTGCAGGCGGTGCTGGACTTTCTGAGGGGCCGCGAGTCCCGCTGCTTTAGAGAGGAGCCTGGGAAGCCCCTGCCCTGACCCCCCCTCTGAAGCAGTGCCCGGCCTCCCCGCCCTCCCCGGCCCCAGCTGCCGGTTGCCATGGAACCCGGCCGCCATCCCGCCCCACCGTTGCCAGGCAGGCTTCTGGTTGCCGGGCACCACCTCCTCAGACACCTTAGCTTCCAGAGCGCCTGTTTCAGGCTGTCTGAGGGGGGCCGGGTCCCCGGGGGCCCAGCCGACACCGGGGCCGGGGGGCTCCGTTCTCAGGGGCAGAGCGTTCAGAGCGGCCCGAGGCGGGGCTCTGGGACGCCCTGGCCTCCCCTTTCAGAGCCTCAGCATGTTCCTCGTGGGACCCCCGCAGGAGGCTGGGCAGGGCTTGCGTCTCCATTTTGCAGATGGGGACAAATGAGGCCCAGGGAGCCCAGGGGAGGGTCCGATGGGGGACGTGGGAGTTGGTGTCAGGCCTTAGAGTCCTCTGCACTGCCCGGGGGGAAACGGGGCTGCGATCCCCCTCCAGCCCTGAGGACTCGGATTTTTCCCTTGTTTGTCAGAGACTTGCCCGCCCGGCTTAGAACAGAGTCCTATCGGGGCGCCTGGGTGGCTCGGTCAGTTGAACTTCCGACTTCGGCTCAGGTCACGATCTCGCGGTTTGTGGGTTTGAGCCCCATGTCGGGCTCTGGGCTGACAGCTCGGAGCCTGGAGCCTGCTTCTGATCCTGTGTCTCCCTCTCTCTCTGCGCCTCCCCCGCTCATGCTCTGTCTGTCTCTCTCTCTGTCAAAAATAAATAAAACATTAAAAAAAAAATTTAAAAGACAGAGTCCCATCTCCTCAGCCTGTGTGCCTTTCTGCCTCCTGGGTCACCTTGCCCCGTCCTGCCACTCACCTGTTTGCTCTGCTTCAGCCACTGTGGTCTCCCCACTGCCTAGACACCGGAAGCAGGCCCCTGCCCCAGGGCCTTTGTACTTGCTTGGGCTGTGTTCTCCCCTGGTATTCCATGGCTCACTCCTTCATTTCTTCTGGATCTCGACTGATCGTCCCTTTATCAGCGAGGCCTTCCCCTTCACACCTCCGTCACCCGCTTGGTTTTCTTTGTTATGTTTATATCCAGTGTATTTTTGTTCATCGCCTGTGTCTCACCCACCAGCTCTGTAAGGTCAGGAGCTTTGTGTCTTCTGTTCGCTGTCTGTCCCCAGGGCCTAGAACAGTGCCTGGGCCTTTGTAGGTGCTAACCATGTACTTTGTGGAGTGGGTGAACGAATGAATTCGTATGTTCCGGGAGCTGTGAACTAGAAACAGCGTGAGCGACAGTGTGGTGACTGGTTTGTAGAGAAGCGGGCCAGCAGGTGCCCTTTCTCCCCAAAGCCGAGGAGAAGCTGGCTTCTGGTTGCCTGCCAGCCAGTCCCCTGTCCTTTTTCTGGAAGCCCCTGCTGGCCCGCACAGCTGTTGAAGACCGAATTCGGCCTCACTGTGGAAAAACACCCTTGCCCTGTGGCACACTGGGAGGCTGTGCATTTTCACAGTTCCCAGTTTGAACCAGTGGAAAATCCCGGCAGGGATGTCCAGGGCGGCGGGGGGCAGGAGGCTCGCCCGGGGCCGGTGTTCCAGGCCTGTGGTTTTTGCCCCGCGGGCCCAGCAGCTCCCTGCCCGTCTTTTTCCAGCCTCCCAGACAAAGCAGCTTTCACTGGGGCTCAGGGGAGGCATGCCACATTGGGGGGGGGGGTGGCATCTCCCTCTGGGTTTCAAGAGGTTCACAGCGCCCCAGAAGGTTGGCACAGTCACCCCCTTTTATAGATGAGGAGACTGAGGTGTAGAGGGGTTAAGTCACCAGCTGAAGGCCACACAAGAAAGAGGCGGGTCCGGGAGTTGAACCTCTCTCTGTCTGACCCCACAGTTCAACCACGGAAGCCTCACTGCCTGTATTTCCTGGGCTGTGTCCCTGCCGGATGTGAAGGGCGAGGGAAGCCCTGAGAAAAGTGGAAAATGCACGGAGGTGCCCCTTTCCCTCACCTCCCTGGCTCTTCTCAAGCTCCTCTGCCTCTTGGCCTCAGCTCTGATGTGCCTCCTCCAGGCAGCCTTCCCTGAACGCCCTCGCCTGGGTCCCCTTGCCCAGTCCTGCCTCCTAGTGCTCAGTACGATTGCATTTGAGTCCACATTGTGCAGTGACTCCCTGCCAGTCTGTCTTCCTTGCCGGACTGGCTCGCATGGAGGCGGAGACTTAAAATGTCCCCACATGAATTCTCACGCTACCCCCAACCCCCAAACCACAGTCTCTCCTGTCTCAGCAATAAGTGACCTCCCTCCTGCCCGTGTCACAGGCCAGATACCAGGGGGTCGGCCTTCACTCCTCTCTCCCGCCCCCCCGCAAACGTCCCATCCATCAGGAGAGCCCATGGGCTCTGTCTTCACAGTGCATCCAGGATCGGACTGTGTCTCCCGCTGCCCCCCCCACCTCCACCCTGGGTGAGTCCGCCATTGTCCCCGACCTGTGCTGTTGCAGGAGCCTCCCCGCAGGGCTCCCCGTGTCCATTCCCTGTGCCAGGTGGTCTCCTGGCCTCTCCCCCCCAATGGAGGTGTCAGCCCCTAGGCCACTGCCTCCGTAAAGTCTCTCCGAATGAATGCACAAGATATTCTGTCCCAAGAAGGCTAATTCTCCTCTCTGTGCCTGGCACATGCTGCTGCCTTACGTGGTTAGTGGTGGTCAGGAAAGGAGTTTGTGCGGGGCACTTGGAGGCCAGGGGGCAGGGCCTCGGCCCGGCCAGAGGAGGCTCTGGCAGGATGTGGTAGCCAGATGCCAGGGTGAAAAGCTTGAACTTCATAATCGTTACGGACATTTATGGGGTGCACGCTGCGTGCTGGGCCCTGTCCCAGTAACCGCTCTGTGGATCTTCCCTTATTTAAATTTACTACCATCATAGTAGCCCTCAAGGAAGGTGCTATTTTGCCCATTTTCCAGATGAGTGACGCTGAGGCCAGCGGCAGTAGGGACTTGCCCATGGACACAGTCGCTGAGTTGACTTGTTTGACTTCCCCGGACGACGCCTCTGTCCGCCGTGGTGCGGTGCCACGTGGCTCCCCGGGCCGCCCAGCAGCAGGGCACGGAGGTCCCCGTCGAGCCCAGGCTGCCTGTTCCTCTTTCCTCAGCTGATGTGAAATGATTTGCGTCTCTGTCACCGTTCCTCCTGCCCGGTTGCCGACTTCCTTTTCAGCTTGATGTGGTGGGAAGTTCTGCAAAGAGAAAAAGGGAACAGCCACTTCTGTTCGGAGCCGAGTAGAGGATTCTGGGTTGTCTTGTGGCTGGTGACCGAGGCGAGATTTGGGGCACCGGGGCGCCGTCCTCCTGTGGCACATCTCGCCCACCGATGTGTCGGCAGACTCATGCCTTCATTCGGTCATTGGTTCCCTGGCATTTTCCCAGGGGTTTGGCTCCAGCCCTGGGCCATGGCCTGGGGCATCTGTCCAGCAGGCAAGGTCCAGCCGTGACACTGGGATGTGTGCCTGTCACCGGTGTCACAGGGGCGAGGGCTGGCCTGAGCTCCAGGAGCGGCCCTCCCACAGGGTGTGGACCGATGGCCCCTCTTGTCCCATCTTAGGGGTGTGGGCGCTCTGCCAGGCCATTCCTGTGCTGTCTGAAAAACTTGGCCCAGCTTTCCGGAACCCTGATTTTTGTTCAGGGCTGTGGTTGGACAAATCTCTAGGAAGATCAGACGCAGGTAATAGCAACAACGAAACCCACTTGCTGAGTGCTCAGTGCACAGGGCACAGGGCCCTCTGAGGATCACGTGCGTCCATGATAACAGGAGCAGTCAGGACCATGTCCAGGGTCAAGTCAGTTCTCAAGGAGCCTCAGCCTTGAATGTTTCACTCTCAGGGCCTCGGTTCCTCCTCCCCATGTGCTCGCGGGGCTGCAACCTGGATGCCTTTGGTGCCATATGGGGGCAGCGAACTGGGACACATCCTTTGGTGAATCATGTAGCAGACTTAGCAGAACCCTCCCAGACACGATGCGCCCCCCCCCAACCCCCCCCACCGGGACTGCGAGACCCTGCACTTGAAAATGGAGTCTAGAAAAATCCTCAGTGTGTGTGTGTTGGGGGCGGGGGGCAGATCCTTGTGTCCCAAGGTGTTCGGAGCACAGCATGTGAGAACCCGACCCTGAAACAAGCTGAAGGTCCCCGGATGGGGAACTGGTGAGATAAACGAGCCACGGCCACTTTGCCCCTGCAGACCCGGGGAAGGGGGACACGCCAAGCCATGCACAGCCTGTGATGACAGCTGCACCTTCAGAATGGCGCAGGAGCAAATCCTGATGGGGACAAGTTGAAATACTCGCGGTGGGTGCTGCTGGGATGCCTGATTTCGTTTTCTCGTGATGGTCTCAGTTCTCTTGATGGAAGGTGGTTAATACATCTGAACCAGAAGATCAGACTCAGCCAGTCCTTCCTAAACCTCAGGGCTCATCACAGTGTATATAAAGCATATTTAAAAATGCAGATGCGGGGGGCCTGGGTGGTGTAGTGGGTTGAGTGTCTGATTTTGGCTCAGGTCATGACCTCACGGCTCACGAGTTCAAGCCCTACATCCAGTTCGCTGCTGTCAGTGCAAAGCCCGCTTTAGATCCTCTGCCTGCCCCCCCTTCCTGCTCGTGCTCTCTCTCTCAAAATAAATAAACATCTAAAAAATGCAGTTGCCCAAGCCCCTTCCATCCTACTGAATTGGAGACCTCTGAATAGCAGGGCCCAGGAATTGGCTTTTAGCCTGATCTTGGCTGTTTGCCAGGATCCTCTGTGTCCTCCTCCTCTGAGCAGCCCTCCCTGACTACCTGCCCTGAACCCAAGTTCCCCAGGCCTTCAGGGTAGTTCTGGAGCTTTAACCAAGGCACAGGTTCCCTGGCTTTCCCTAGGCTTCTTGAATCAGACTAGAACTTCCTAGTGAACCTCCTGGGCAAATGTGTCTTTAAAAAAAAATTTTTTTTAAGTTTATCTATTTTGAGAGAGAGCGCGCGCACATGAGCCAGGGAGGGGCAGAGGGAGACAGAGAAAGATACAGAGAGAGAGAGAATTCCAAGCAGGCTCCGTGCTGTCAGCACAGAGCCTGACACGGGGCTTGAACTCATGAACCATGAGACCATAACCCGAACCCGAATCAGGAGTTGGACACTTAACCCAGCGAGCCACCCAGGTGCCCCCAAATGTGTCTTTTGAAAAGCCCCTCAGGTAATTTTTATACCCACCTTTTGGACATCAGTCCCAGTGACCTAGGGATGGCTTTCACCTGACTTTTAAAATCGGATTTCTGAGGTGCCTGGGTGACTCAGTTGGTTGAGCGTCTGACTGTTGATTTTGGTTCAGGTTGTGATTCCAGGGTTGTGGGGTTGAGCCCTGTGTCAGGCTCTGTGCTGAGTGTGGAGCCTGCTTGAGACTCACTCTCTCTCTCTCTCTCTCTCTCTCTCTCTCTCTCTTTCTCTCTCTCTTTCTCTCTCTCTCTCTCTCTCTCCCCTCTCTTCCCTCCTCCCTCTGCCCCTCTCCTCTGCTCGCATGCTCTCTCTCTCTCTCTCTCTAAAAACCAAACAAACCCCCCAAAACAAAACATTTAAGACTGGATTCCTAATTGTGCCTTTTGATTTTTTATTATTTTTAAAATTCTTCCTATCATTATTCGTTAATTATTTTTTATTTTATTTTTATTTTAATTTTTGTTTTAGTTGTGAGAGAGAGGGCAGGGGGAGAGAGCGGGAATGCACAAACGGGGGAGAGGGGCAGAGGGAGAGAAAGAGGGAATCGCAAATAGGCCTCACGCTTAGCACGGAGCCTGATGCGGGGCTCCATCCCGTGATCCTGATGAGATCATGACCTGAGCTCAAGTCAAGAGTCGGTCACTCAACTGACTGAGCCACCCAGGTGCTGCTGTGCCTCCTTTTCAGTTGTGAAGTTAAGACATTACTTGTGACAGAGAATTGGAACAATGCAAAAAATTATAAGAAAGTGAATCCTATGCTAAGCCTCTGGTTTACCTTCCACAACTAATTTATTGAGCACCTACTATGTACCAGATGCTGGGAATACAGTAAGTGCACAAGACAGACAAAAGCCCTCACCCCCCTTAGGTTTACCACAAAGATACACAATGAAGATATTAAATTAGAAAAGCTTATAGTGTTAGTGGATGCTAAGTGCTATGGGGGAAAAAAACAAGGCAACGTGATGGTGTACTGGGAAGGGTGTGGCAGTTTTCAGCAGGGTGGTCAGGGTGGGCCTCACTGAGGAGGTGATGTTTGAGTAAAGACCTGAAGGAGGGGAGGAAATGAGTTGTGTGGATACCAGGGAACAAGTATCCAGGTAGAGGTAAGAGCCAGTACAAAGGTCCTGTGGCAGGAGCCTGCTGGGGGTGTCCTTGGAAGGTTAAAGGGGCTGGTGTGGGAGGCGAGGAGAGGGAGGGGAGCCAGAGGGGATAGGAGCTAGACATGGAAGGCCTTGAAAGCTGCAGTAGGGAGTGTGGTTTTGTCTTGAGGGTGGTAGCTGCTCTTGGAGGGGTTTAAGCAGGGCGGCAACAGTGGGATGTGATGGCCTGTGACGTACAGGGCATGACCAGTGCTGCGGCTCCTCGAGGCTCCCATCAGTCGTCGAGCCGGTGTTTGTGGATGTCCTTGTGCCTCTGGTGCGTGGGGGGACACCCGTCAAACACCCAGATAGCATCTCCTACAGTGTTCAAGACACGTCTCATTCAGTGGGGAGGCCCCCCTGCCTTCCCCTCCCCTGCACCACCACCCTTGACCTTTTTGCTTCAGAACCTCAGAGCAGACTTCCTGTTCTGGCATCTTCTCAGAAGCTGGGCCGGGGGCAGTGGTGGAGGGTGTGTGTGTGTGTGTGTGTGGAGGGCGGTTCGTCTCTTTGGCAATGGGCCCCACAGAAACCAGGGCCGTGCGGGTGGTGAGAGGCCACGGGGTCTGCCCAAAGACGGAGGGCGCATTTGCTGTCAGGGCCTGGGAGACCCGTGTGTGGGCAAGTGGATGAACCCAGCTGGGTGGGAGCAATCCCCCTGCCATCACTTGGCTGAAAATAACTTTTGGAGGAATTTTTATTGCAGTGCAATTACATACAGTAAGGTGCAGGAGTCTTTTTTTTTTCCTTAGTTTTTTTTTTAATGTGTATTTTTTGGTGTGTGAGAGAGAGAGAGACAGAGTGTGAGCAGGGGAGGGGCAGAGAGAGAGAGGGAGACACAGGATCCGAAGCAAGGTCCAGGCTCCGAGCTGTCAGCACAGAACCCGACATGGGGCTCAAACTCACGAACTGTGAGATCATGACCTGAACTCAAATCAGACGCTTAACCAACTGAGCCACCCAGGCACCGCTGTTTTTTTTGTTTGTTTGTTTTTTATGTTTATTTATTTTTGAGAGAGAAATAGAGCACAAGTAGGGGAAGGGGCAGAGAGAGAGGGAGACAGAATCCAAAGCAGGTTCCAGGCTCTGAGTTGTCAGCACAGAGCCTGATGTGGGGCTTGAACCCATGAACCTCAAGATCATGACCTGAGCTGAAGTCAGACACACAACTGACTGAGCCACCCAGGAGCCTCTGGATTTCTTTATTCTTTATATTAAAGTTAAATAAACACATGCTTATTTCTATTGCTTTTATTTTTTATTTTAAAAAATTTTTAGAGTTTATTTTTGAGAGAGAGAGACAGAGCGTGAGCAGGGGAGGGGCAGAGAGAGAGGGAGACACAGGATCCGAAGCAGACCCCAGGCTCAGAGCCGTCAGCACAGAGCCCGACGCGGGGCTCAAACTCACAAAGTAAGAGATCATGACCTGAGCCCCAGTCGGATGCTTAACCGCCTGAGCCCCCCAGGTGCCCCTGGTAAAGGTGCACAGGTCTTAAGTGTGCATTTCCCTGACTCCACCTGTGTGTCACCACCAGGCAAAGATCTAGAACATTTACGGACCCTGGAGGTCCCCTCGGGCCCCTTGGCAGTCTGTCGCTGGCAGGAAGAAGTAGCGACTTTTGGTTTTGGGGTTAGAAAAGGAGCGGCTTTTGTAACTTCATTATCGAAGATGCGTTTTGTCGGTTTAAGGATTTTGTCCTAGGAGAGGGCAGACTCGCCGGTTTGGCTGGAGGGGAGTGAGACGCTCACTTTCGGGGGAATGTCAGACACACGGTGTGGTCCGTAGGTTGGGGGTAAGGTTTTCTTTTATCACAGCGCACTCACCGATAGATACAGTATCAGCGATGGTAACAGCAAATGGTGGCCTTTCAGTAAGACCTCATTCTGCTAGGACACCGAGGCTCAGGCTCAGGCTCGTTATCGGTTTTATCTTCTGAGGTGGGTGTTTGAATCTCCGTTTACAGGAGAGGAAACTGAGGTTTACACTCTTGTGCTTCCCCAGCTGGTAGGTGGGGACTGGGACCAGAGCCTTCCCTTCCCCTCCCTCCTGGGGGCCCCTGGGTCGAGGTTGAGTCCCCCAGGGAGGGAGCTGTGGAGAGACTCAGGCGTAGCCTCTCTGGTGACCTGTCACTCTGTAGGGGGGGGGCCGGTTGCCACTGGTCTGGCCGGATGGCGGTGGGGGGTGGGAGTGGCTGGAGGGAGCGGACCTGACCCCACGGCTCTGGAGCCAGGGGTCCTGTTGTGTGACCCCTGCCACCCCTGTTTCACAGAAGAGGGAACAGAGGACAGAGTGTGGGAGTGGCTTGCCCAGAGTCACACAGTGAGTTGGTAGCCGTGCTGCGTTTGGAAACTAAGCCCGCAGGTCCTGAGCAGTGGACACCTTGTTGTACCCATTGTGCAGAGGGGGCAAGTGAGGCCCAAAGAGGAGTCAGTCTCTCCAGATCATAGCTAGCGTGCCTCATTTCTCGAAGAACTCATAGTGATCCTTAAAGTCGGCACTCCTATCCTGTTGTTTTACAGATGAGCAAATGGAGCTCCGGAAAAAGGGACATTTCGTTTATGTATCTACTCATTCATTCAGCAAAAGGGTACTTAGCACTGTGGTGCTAAGTCCTGGGCCTAAAACCGTGAGTGAAACAGGAATAAAACTGTGTCTATGTAAGACCTCTGGGAGCTCTCCGTTCGGTGAGGAAGACAGTCATTAATTGAATAATCTCAAAGTCAAGGTTAAGTGACAGCTGTGGTGGTGGCTAAGAAGGGTATAGGGAGCTATTGGAGCCTCTGTGGGCTGTGACCTCTTCGGGGGTGGGGACGGTAGGGGTCAGAGGAGGTGCGTTGTTAACAGGTGACTGGAAGGAGTTGGTTGTTGGAGGTTGGAGGGAACAGCATGTGCAAAGGCCCAGGGGCAGGAGCAAGCTTGGTATATTTTCAGAACAACCTGAAGAGCCTGAAGGTTGGGCTGGCTGCAGCATACTCTGGTCAGGATTAGAACCCAGTGATTCATCACTTACATATGCCACCTAGTGCTCATCCCAAAAAGTGCCCTCCTTAATGCCCATCACTCATTTCCCACACCCCCATCAACCCTGTTTGTTCCCTGTATTTTAGAGTCTCTTATGGTTTGCCTCCCTCTCTGTTTATATCTTATTTTTCCTTCTCTGCCCCTATGATCATCTGTTAAGTTTCTCAAATTCCACATGAGTGAAATCATGTGATATCTGTCTTTGACTTATTTTGCTTAGCAGAATGCCCTCCAGTTCCATCCACATTGTTGCAAACGGCAAGATTTCATTCTTTTTCATTGCTGAGTAGTATTCCATTGTATATATGTACATCTTAAAAACATTTTTTTAATGTTTATTTATTTTTGAGAGAGAGAGTGAGAGAGCAGGGGAGGGGGCAGAGAGAGAGGGAGACACAGAATCTGAAGCAGGGGAGGGGCAGAGAGAGAGGGAGACACAGAAGCAGAAGCAGGCTCCAGGCTCCGAGCCGTCAGCACAGAGTCTGACGTGGGGCTCGAACTCACCTACCGTGAGATCATGACCTGAGCTGAAGGCGGACGCTCAACCGACTGAGGTACCCAGGTGCCCCTTTATCCCGGATCTTGTTAATCCACTCGTCGGTTGATGGACATTTGGGCTCTGTTCATAATTTCAGCCAGGGATGTTTAAATGGTTTCCCAGGGGCGCCTGGGTGGCGCAGTCGGTTAAGCGTCCGACTTCAGCCAGGTCACGATCTCGCGGTCCGTGAGTTCGAGCCCCACGTCAGGCTCTGGGCTGATGGCTCGGAGCCTGGAGCCTGTTTCCGATTCTGTGTCTCCCTCTCTCTCTGCCCCTCCCCTGTTCGTGCTCTGTCTCTCTCTGTCCCAAAAATAAATAAAAAACGTTTAAAAAAAAGAAAAAAAAATAAATGGTTTCCCAATTCCCGGTCATCCCACCAGGCCACACTACTCCCCCACGCAGTCAAATTCTCCCAACTTCCGAACTCTAGAGGCAAAAGAGTCCCCTGGGAAAGACTTGATTCTGGAGCCTGGAAGGGCTCTGGCCTTTCCTCCCTGCGTGCCCTTGAGCAGATGACCGTACTACTCCGTTAGGGCGTTTCCTTGTCTGTGAAACAGGGTTACAGCAGTTACGTCCTCGTGGACCCTTGATGTTGGTATACAGTAAGCACTCGATACATGTGGCATCTTGTTCTTGGGTCCCTGCTGCATTGGAAGCACAAGCCTCTGAGGGTTCCCTTATCTGATCTTACCAAATGGCTTCTTGCTTTCTAAACTCAGGAACTGAATACAGTTGGGCAGTTAAGGATAGTTTGTATTACTATAATTATAATAATAATAATTGTTATCCGACCATCTGTCCTTAATATTTGCTGATAGAGACTGAATGGTGGAGAAAGAAGACAATTCACAGCTTGCTAATTATAAGACTAGTAAATAACGTGTGAAATATATTGTGTAATAATATCTCTCGTGTATTCCTAATCATTAGCAATGAGGCGTTAGGATTGGGTCAGCTGTTACCGGCGATGCATGCAGGTTTAGTTTTCTTTCCGGCTAAGTGGTTATGTTTGTTTCCTTTTGCTGCTGTAACAAAATGTCCACAAACATGGCAGCTCAAAACGACGTAGATTTTTGACCTCAGATTTCTGGAGGTCCGAAGTCTGAAGTGGAACTTACAGGGCCGACGTCAAGTTTTTTGCAGGGCTGTGTCCCCGAGGAAGCTCTAGGGAAAGATCCACGGACTTGCCCTTCTGGTTTCTAGAGGCTGTGTGCATCCCGTGGTTCCCGGCTCCTTTCCATCCTGAAGGCCAGCAGTTAGCAGGTGGGATCTTTCTCACGCTGTAGCACTCTTGATGCCGTCTGTCCTGCCTCCGTCTTTCCACGAGGGGCCCTGTGATTACACGTGGAGAATCTGGGATAACTTCCCCATCTCAAGATTGTTAGCTTAATCACGTCTGCAAAATCCGTTTCACCGTGCAAGGTCACATGTTCACAGGTTTGGGGATTAAGACGCGGAGGTCTTTGGGGGACCGTTATTCGGTTGACCACAGTGGTCAAGGGCGGGTGGGCCTTCTCTGTTCTATGCCATTTGCAGGCTCCCTTTGCAAGGTCTCTCCTCCTTCCCCTCCTGGGCTTGGAAGGCTAGAAACTATGCTGGACCACGTGGAGGGCGGTGTCTGCCCTTGTAGAGCAGGGTGCAGACGGACGGGGACAGCTTCAGCGAAGTGTGGCTGTGGGTGGGGAGCCTGGGAAACAGCACAAGACCAGGTCAGAGTGGATGCAGCAGGTCAGCGTCTGGACTCTGATGGCCCAGAGGCCAGATCCCAGCTCTCTCCACCTGGCTGCGTGTGGTGGGGCTGGCACTTCATCCACTGAGAACCTCGGTCTCCTCTTCTGTAAATCGGGGTGAAGTTGTCTGGGATGAGGCAGTGCGTGGGAAGCAGTGGGAACGCAGCTGACGCTCCCTCAATTGAAAACCCCGAACCGCGTGTGAGTTGCCAACGTCTGTGCCCTTGAGATTCGCTCTGCTGTCCCTGCACCTGAGCTCCTCCCCTGGCGTCTGAGCGGGGCGCTGGGAAAAATAAACCAGAGGAAGCCTCCGCGCTGAGCCCCCGTCCCCTGGCCGGTCCCCGAGTACTGCTATTTTTACACTCTTTCACTTTTGTGCATTGTTCCCTGACTCTCCAAACACAATCCTTCACAAGCTGGGGGGTGGGGGGGGGGAGAGGGGGACTCCCTCCCCAGCCCCATGAACAATTGTCTGGGGAGAGGGAAAAAAAGGCCGCAGCTGAGGAAAAAACAAAACCTCTTGAAAGTCATTGTCTTGAGATGTCAAGTGTCAGCCCCCGTGGAGAGGAGACCGCATTCCACCCATTGTCCTGCCACAGACGGGCACAGGGACCCCAGGACATCCCCGCAGCCCCGCCCTGCATCCTGGGGCCCGGAGTGGCTTGGTTTGCTTTGTCTGGGACATTCCAGCGGGAAATACCACCCAGAGCGGAGTCTGTTCCCAGCCACCACATCTTGGTCACTTGGGGCTCTTCTTTGCAGCTGCCGGCCCATGCGGGCCCCCGAGCAGCGTGGGCTGGTGTGGTAATGAGGGCTGAGGCTCATGTCGCGTTCTCTAAGGCACTGCATCTCAGCCCATCCAGGTGGGTACCTCGCGTGCGTGTGTGCGTGTGACAGCTTATTGATATGCAACTCACGTACCGTAAAACTCACCCACTTAAAGGCTACAGCACAGTGCAGCCGTCACCACCGTCTAATGTAAGGACATTTTCAGCACCGCAAAAGGAAACTCCATACCCATCAACAGTCAGTCACTATTTTTGTGTCCCCATTTTGCAGAGAAAGAAACTGAGACCCAGAGAGGCTGCCCAGGGTCCTGTGGCTCGTAAATGACAGAGCCGGGACTGTACCCATTTTCTTAACCATGATGTAATGCCGTAGCTGTCACCCGGGAGACATTTTATCCCCTGGGGGATTTGGGGCACTGTTTGAGGGCATTTCTCGTCCTCACAGCTGAGGGTGGGGCTTGTCATGATATCTCGTAGGGAGAGGCCAGGGATGCTGGTCGACCTCCTACCCTACGCAGGATGCCTCCACAACAAAGAATTCTCTGCTCGAGTATCAGTGGTACTAAGCTCGAGAAGTTCTGCTATAATCCTACTCTGACGAGCCCACTCTTCAGGCAAAAAAGCTGAGGGGCCCAAAGAAGGCGGAGAAGGTCGGGTGAGAGTGGGAAGGATCTCAGACCATGTTGTAGGGATAGGGGACAAGAACAAGGGAAGAGAGATTCCCAAGACTGTAGAAAAGACTCAGCAGGAAAGAGATCCGTGCTCCACCAGCGATGCCTGCCCTGGGCGAGGGTGTGGGGACAGTCGGCTCTAACTTGCCAGGCCTGTGTCTAGCACGGAGATCTCACAGATGCTGCCGGGGCCAGGTAGGAGGAGGAGTGGAAGTAGCAGCTTGGGTAGCGGAGAACAGAACAGCACCTGCTCTGGGTAAAGATGGGAGCCGTCAGGCCGCTGCAGCCAGCACAGGCCCTGTGGCGACTGGAGACCTGTGGTCAGCTTTTTCAGAAGAAGCTGGGAGCTGGGATTTTCATGGGAAATCTGATATTCAAATCTAGGCCCGAATTTTCTCAAGGCCCGCTGCCGCTCTCGTCGAACGGGCCTGTGGGCCACCAGTTTGAGAGTGAGTTTCAGCCTGATAGCGTGTAGGAGGCGCTAATGAGTCTCTGTTGAAAGAATAGCAGGTCGTCAGTGAGTTCAGGGAAAATTGCAGGCTGGGCCCCAGCCCCTGGGGTGGGGGTCTGTGTGGGGGAAAAGTGGTGGCTTTCCCTCTGTGGCCCCCCTTCCCCCATTCCTTCACAGAAGGTTGCTTCAACTTCAGCTTCCTCTGTGGTGGGGGATGCGGTGAGGCTGGGTGAGAGCTGGGCGCCTTTTTTCAGGGCCTAGAAACTAGGCTGGGGGTAGGGGGAGTCTTTTCTAGATGATTGATGATTAATCAACTAGACACACGGGATGTGCCATGTGACAGGCCCAGTCCTAGGCTCTGGGGATACAGTGGTACCTAGACAGACAGACATCACGGCCCCCCTGGAACTGACCGTCCGGTGCGCTAGATGGGCGATAGGCTGATAAATGGACATGCGTGATGTCCACAGTGACAGGTGCCGTGGAGAAAACACGGCAGGAGTAGGGACAGACATTTTAGTAAGGATCGCCTTGGGAGGACTGAATGTGCCTCAGGGCCTTTGCACTGACAGGTCCCTCTGCCTAGAATGCCTTTCCTTCAGATGTCTGCCAAGCTGCCACCTCACCCCAGCCCCCGAGTATCTCCTCAAATGCCATCTCATCAGAAAGGCTTCCCCTGAGCATGTCTGTGGGACAGCTCCCCCTCTGTATCCCTGTGTGTTTCCTTGTGCGGCTTTATTTTTGTTCAAAGCACTCATCCCGAGCTGCCATTCCATTTTAAAACCAAAGTGGAGTCTGCTCCAGGGGGGCAGAGAACGGTCTGCTTCATTCGGTCACGGATACGTCATTGGCTCCTAGCACAGTTCCTGCCTGGTACATAGTGGGTATACAGTAAGTGTTGAATAAATGGGTGAGTGCAGGAACGAATGACTGTCCCTGTGAGTCTCCAACGCCCAGCTCTGTGCCTGGAGCACTTAGGCCCCGGGTAGCACTTGTTGGCACGGGTAACACTTGGCGATGGCTGTCTCCCCCGAAAATATAACCATAAGCGATTTCCTGTCTCCTTACGTAGCCCAGCACCCCCCGCCCCCTGCCCCCCCGGCCACTTCTTCCAGGAAGTCTTTGTACTTACAGAGTTTCTACCTGCATCAGCTCACTTAAACGCGAGCTGCACTCTTTTTCGGACGAGGAAGTGGAGAAGTGCCGTGACTCACTGAGGTCATGCGGTTGGCAGTCGAAGGACAGGGTGGCAAGGTGTGCTGGTGCGGACGAGCATGTTGACAAAGCCTCTCCCCTCTTTCACTCCCACTTGGAAGCAGGCGGTCCAGAACAGAACTGCTTCTAGGATGGAAAAAACCCCACAAACAACTCTCATGAGTGGATACAATGTAGGACAAGTGTAAAAGTCCCTGGAGCTCTATCGTTGGGGTTGATCCGCTTCCAGAAGTTTCCGTGGGAGGCACAGTGGGTTCCTGTCTGTCCACAGAACCAGGGCTTGGGTTCTCAGAAGATACCCTCACTGAGTGTTTACCGTGTACCAGGCCTCATTCAAAGTGCTTGTTCTTTATGTTAGCGTCTATAATCCTAATTATAGGATTATATCCTCTGTATTCGTTTTGTCCCCATTTCATAGGGGGGAAACTGAGGCGGAGAGAGGATAAGAAGTTTGCTCAAGGTTGCACAGCTTGTAAGTGGCAGAGCTGAGATTTGAGCCAACTGACCTAAGTGCGTTGACGGCAGAATTTCATTTTAGCCCCACCGTGGCCTATGATGTCAATAGTTTTGTTATTCCCATTCGTGTTACTGACGAGGCACAGAGAGGTGCAGTCACTGGCGTAGGTCACACAGCAGTGGCTGGCAAAGGCAGGGTCTGAGTCATGAATCGGGCAGCTGGTTCCAGCCCCGGGGCCTCAGCCACTTTCATGCACTGCTTCCCTAGGAGATGCGGACCCTTCTAGCATTTGAGGAGGGAGAGTTTCGAAGAGCAGAGAAGGCTTTCAAAAGGGGTGGGGGTGTGGCCGGAGGTAACGTGGGACGCTGCTGTGTCTGTGGCCTCCCAGAGGAGTGTGGGCGGGTGCCCGGCCCCCATGCAGCCCCAGTACGAAGCCGCCTCCGGGTCTGACTGGGGCCTGTCTGTGGTTCCTCAGCCGCGTCCTCGACTCAGCCCCTTCCCTGCCCCCACTTGGAGATTTTGCCCATCACTGAAGTATTTCGGTGCTTCAGCAACCAGGAAGACCGTCCTGGTGCAGCCGGGGAATGTCAGTCTGTCCCAGGAGGGCCTCTGTTACCCAGGCAGCACTCCTTCAGTCTTCAAAGCCTTCCCTCCTGCCTTGGAACAGACACGGCCGTTCTGGGTGTCCCCCCCCCCCCCCCCCCCCCCCCGGCCAAGGGCCTAGACCCTCTTTCTTTTGGAGGCTGTGGTGTGGCTGCAGTCGCTCCAGCCCCTCCGGGGCACCCCAGCCAGACTTCCCGCTGCCATCCCCTGCAGCTCTGTGCCTGGTGGCTCTGTCTGGCCACCAGAGCAGCTTTGGCCCTTAGAAGGCCGACCGGAAGTGCCAGGGAATTAACACCCCGTCCCCGCTGCATTCTAGGAAGGATTGGTGTATAAATGCCCCGGCTCCCTTGCCGCCTCCCTGCCCCGGATCGCTCGGAGACAACATGTTCTACACTGGCTCTCAAGGGGCCTCAGAGGGATCGAGCCCCCGTCTCCTACCCTGGCCGCTTGCTTGGTCTCGTGCCCTGTGCTGGCTGCCCTCTCTTCCCAGGCTCACCTCTCCCCTCCCCTGCCTGCATTTGCTGGACCACCACCCAGACTCACTACTTGCACTCAAACCCTCAAACCCGTGTCTTCTAGGGCCCAGACTCAGACTCCCGTCACGGCCAGCCCGTTGGGATATGCCCACAGTCCACACTCGCTGTGCTGTCTGTATATGTAGCTGTGCATACAGCTCGTTGGTACCTGATGTGGTGATGAAGGCTATGCTTTGTAGACCTTTGGATCAAGATTTATTCATTTAACTACACGGTTTTCTTTTTGTATTTGGAGCTAAGACTCAGATTGTTTGAAGGTCTCCAAGTGTTTCTGACGATCTGAGAATCAGTGCCTCATATGCCAAAGAGGCCAGTGGGAAGGGCCTATGCTTGTTTAACACGGAATTGAAAGTGTCTGGGCCGCTTTAAGTGGGGTGATGGGAGAAGGCCTCTAGGAAGGGACATTTGATTCCAGATGGGAACGAAATGAGAGAGGTAGGGGCCTGTGGATACCTGGAGAGTGTCTTCCAGACAAAGCAGCAAGTGCAAAGGTCCTGAGGTGGGATGGTGCTTGGTGTGTTCATGGAACAGTATGGAGGCCTCAACTGCGGCTTATTTTTAGTGCTTGCAAGAAGGTATTTCTCTGTTAAAGATACAACCCAATGCAACATTATTCGTGCTATTTTATATAGTGATGTGAATTTTAAATACATATGTATAATTCATAAGGTGCTGTATGAGATGTGACACAGAGGGGTAAGTGTAAAGCTGTAAAAAGGATGTTATTGTCTCTCAATTCTGTCCGGTAGATCTGTGATTGAATGTGTAACCTTCCTTGAAGATAATGTCTCAGATCTGAAACTCGGGTGTTTTGGGAAAATAGTTCTGGCCAGTGGCTTTCTGCTTCTGGCATGAGCCCCATGAAAGGGGGTGCTTGCTGAGAAACCTGGGTGGTAGCAGGGGCTGTGGGTGGGGCAAGGTCTCGTGTTCCACCCTAGGCTCCCCAGGCCAGCTCACAGGGGGCCGGCCGAGATGGGCACCTTCCCGGGGCGCCTTGTGGTTTCCAGAGTCAACACAGAGAAGGAGGGTGGGCAGCTCAGAGGCCCCACTGAAGAAGGAAAGCCTTCTCATGTCATATTTGCTTGGCTCTTGCTCTCGGCCGGCAGGCACTGCCCTGTCCGTGTGAAGGCACATGCCCTCCTAGAGGAGAATGCAGACTAGCCTCCTCGATGTTGAAGAACTGATCATTTGGGTAGGCAAGAGGGCCTGGTTTGTTAGCAGCCTCTCCTGCCCACCCCTACCCCCCCCCCCCAAATAAAGGAAAAAAGAAAAGAAAAAACATACGTTTGTGTTACAGAATGACTTGATTTGAAATTAGCATGCTCATTTTGGAAATTGGGAAAGAAACAGAAATGAAGAAAGAAGAAAATTAAAATCACTTATAATTCCACTCTCAGAATTAAGTTCCACGGCCAGCGGTAAAACCCAAATAAGAGTGCCTTAGATGAGATGGAAGTTTCTTCCTTACTGAGTTATAGGCAGCCCAGGGCACATACATTGGCTCCTCTGTCGTTAGGGACATGAGCTTCTCTGTTGCTACTCCATTTTCTTTAGTACGGTTTTTGCTTCATGGTACAACGTGGCTGCTTGACCCCCAGGCATCACATTGGCTATCCGATCAGTAGGAAGGAGAAATAGAAAAGAATCCCTGCCTGTCCTTCTCATCCTCAAGGATACCGTCAAGATGTTATACATAATACACCCACTTCTAGCCCACTAGTCCAAACTTAGTCCCTAGTGGTAAGGGAAGCTGGGAAATACAGTCTTTATTTAACTAAAATCTTGAATTGTATTTCTAAAGGAAAAGGAGAGACCAGATACTAGAGGACAGTTAGTAATCTTGGCCATATTCTCACACAGTTTAGGGCCTTCCCTTCCACGCTGCTTTTGTCTATGCTTATGGAGAGTTGATTTATGTAGCTGAAAATGAGATTGTATTTTATGTATTCTGTAACTTGGCCCCCTCTTCCCCCACAGTTAGGGTTACATCAATAGCCTTTATCCCTACCATTAAACGGACTTCTGAAAACCATTTCTAGCATGGTCGTCCTTTGTTGAGGTGGACAGTTTATTTAACTAAAACCCCAAGTGATAGAATTCTAAATCAGCTACTGAAGTTAAATCTCAATGTCATGTGTGAGATTCATTTTTCATAAATGCCCATTTTTCATAAATGCCCAGAACTTGAATGGATGGAGCACAGGATTTGGGCATTGGAAGAAATCGGTGGGCATTTGAGGGGTGTCCCCAGACTCTGGCCTGTGTGGGGCTGCTTGGAACAGGCCATGCAACCCCCACTCCTCTGTTGTTATTACTGTCTTATTACCATTGCTTGGAGTCAAGGCCCTGCCCTTCTGCGACACTCTGCTTCCCTGGACCCTGGCCACCCAGATCATGTCGGGGGCGGTGGGTCCCCCTCTCCTCTGTCCTTGCTATAGCCCGGGGGCTGCCCCACCCCCCACCTGCCCGCACTTCTGGCAGGTCCCCTGGCCCTCTCACGTTTCACCATATGTCTGGTGAGGTCACCCTGGCCAAGGCAGGGATGTCCCTGGGGGCAGCCGGGCCCCCTCCCCTCTCTGATCAGATTGCTGGCATCAGTCTCAGAGAGCGACTTGGAGGCCTCTTTCTGTCCTTTTTATCTCCAGGGAGAGATTTATCCTCCCCGGGCTGTGGCTGCAGGTTGCAGACAGACGGCAGCTCCCCAGAGGCACCCGAGGGGCAGCTGCTACCTGTTTTGTGCTTCTGTGGTTTGTCGTCTGTAGTTACTCCCTGATGATATGTGCTGGGACTCATCGCCAGCCCACACTGCCTGGGTTTGAGGCCCGGCTCTGCTACTTGCCAGCTGTGTGGCTTTGGATAAGCTGTTTATTGCCCTGGGCCTCAGTTTCCCTCCTCTGTAAAATGGGCACAGTAATAATAGCACTCACCTCCTACAATTGCTGGAGGATTGAAACACTTAGCACGGGACCTGGCACGTAATTGGGCCCAAAGTTGTAAGGGATGTATAAGAGTAAAAAATAGCAAATATATTGTTATGGTTATTACTGCTGTTTTTATTGAAATACTCCCAATTCTGTACCGGTTACTTCTGGAGCCTCTTCCGGACCCACTTCCGCAGTTTCTCTCCCTGTCTCCCGCCTTTCCTCCACACCTTCTTGAGCACCTGCTCTGTGCGAAGGAGACAGCGGTGAATGAAACCGCCTCCGGCCCTGAGTCCGCTCACGCTCTGCGCGAAAGATGATACCCAGACAGTGAGGTCCATACGTAACCCCATCGACAAGACCACAGCCAACAGTGATGGGTTCCGGGAAGGGTGACCGGGTTCAGGGAGGGGGGGAGGCTCCCTTGCTAGTTGACTGGGAAGAAAGCTCCCTAGGCAGAGAGCAGCCACCACAGAGGCCTGGACGCAGACAGGCGCTAGGCGGGCATTCAAGGGACAAAAGGAGACCAGTTCCCAGCAGCTGAGTGAGGGGGTGGGAGGAACCCTCATCCTACAGCGTCTTGCCTTTCCGGGTTTTAGTAAGAGCCTCTTCTAAGGCAGGGTCTGTGGTCCTCGGCACTACTGATGTTTGGGGCCGGATCCATCCCGGTGGCGGTGTAGGGTTGATCTGTACCCAGAGCGCTCCCATCCCCACTTGTGACAACCCCAGAAACCTGCAGATGTCGTCATCTCTTCTGGAGGGCAGAATCACTTCTGAGTCGGGAGCCGCTGCTCTAAGGCCAGATGGGGCAGGGGCGAGGCCGGCCTGGCATCAGGACCCCTGGTTCTGATCTGTGTTTTATCAGCAACTTTTTGTTGGACCTCAGACCAGCATCTCTCCTGCTGCCCGGTTTCCTCGGTTCAGCGGGAGCTTGCTGGAGAGGGCAAACACACAGCCCCGCCACCCCGGCCATTTCTACAGCTGTGGCGGACGTCACTAGTCAATCATGCTGCGTCTTCCCGCTCAGCCCCGAGCTCTGGGGGCCACGGAGACACTTGGGCCTGGTGAGCAGTCTCTCTGGTCCCCTCTGAGCAGCAAGTCCTGGGCTCAGGTTCGGCCCTGTTGACTTCTGGCTAGATGACCTCTGTGAGCTTACTCATCCTCTGGGCCTTAGTTTTTCTCATCTGTAGAATGGGACCAAAAGGCCTGCCTCGAAAGCTGATGGTGGGGCCCGAAATGAACTTATGATGGGACTGTGTGGGTCTCAGCACGTTTGTGGCACGAAAGAATGAGAGCACGTGGACCTCGTTCTGGGTGTGGAGTCGGGGGGACTCTCATCTGCTGGTTGGAGCGTATGTGGGTGCAGTCGTGTTGGAGGGACGTTGGGCATGTCTGACCTCTGGCCAGCCTTTCCACACCTGGGTAAACACCTGGAGGGTCTGGGACACCTGGGCCCCGTGGACCTGTTCATTGGAGCATTGTTGACGGGAAGGACATGGGAGGACACCTGGCATCTCCGACTTCTGCCTCATGATAGCAGGTCCTGTCATTAAAAACATTTTGTCTTTTACTGTTAAAGTTTATTTTGAGAGAGAGAGATGGAGTGTGAGCAGGGGGAGGGGCAGAGAGAGAGGGAGACACAGAATCCGAAGCAGGCTCCAGGGCCTGAGCCGTCAGCACCGAGCCCGACGCGGGGCTCGAACCCACGGACCGCGAGATCACGACCTGAGCCGAAGTCGGACGCCCAACCCGCTGAGCCACCCCGGTGCTGCATAGCGGCCCCTATCACTTTAAGTGCTCAGCGACAAAATGAACAACGTGAGGCCTTCGTGGGGGGGGCTCCAGAAGCGGATCCAGCGGCGGAATCCAGGGCGAAGAGTTTACTTGGAGAAAGCACTGAGGAACCACCACAAGCCAAGTGAGGGATTGCGGGAGGGGAGGGAAGGTGGCCAGGAAAGCTGAGCCACCAAGGAGGTTGCCCCTGGGGGCCGCCGGGGAGGCGGCCTGGACCCCGTGCCTCGGTTTCCTCATCCGTCTCTGCACGACAGCTCGGGCCTGCCCTGCGCCAGAGAGAGGGCCCTCGGGCTACGAGACGCGGGTGCTGGCAGCTAGAGGAGGTGCCGCCGTGCGCCCCGGGGGCGAGGACCCAGGGATGTGGGTGGGGTCCGGGCGGCAGGTGCTGCCAGGCGCCCGTCTCCGCGTGGATGAGCGCGGAAGATGTGACGTGGAGAGAGCAAGTTGCTGCAAGCACGTCCTTTATGGAAATGTCGTAAACGCACGCAGAGCCCCGTTCTCCATGGCTCGTCCGTCCACGTGTGCGTGGTCGGCGGGCAGGGGGCACGCGAGGGAACGAGGAGCCCGGATCCAGGACGGGGGCGGGCGGTGCCTGGCGGCGAGGGCAGGCGCACAGCGGCTCACCTCTCTCGGCGATGCTTCATCTCTTCCCGCTTCCGTGTGTGATACTCACACGGCACACGGATACGGCGCACGAATGTTGAGGACACGCCGATGAGGCTTCGTGTACACGCGCTGGCCTGTGAAGCCACCTTTCAGATCAAGAAGTAGAAGCTTTCCAGCACCTCCCAGGACTCCCTCGTGCCCCTTGCCAGTCTGCCCCTTTCCCAGACTTGATGCATTTCTTTTAGAAAATGGCTTAAAGAGGGGCGCCTGGGCGGCTCGGTCGGTTGAGCATCCGACTTCGGCTCAGGTCATGATCTCACAGACCGTGAGTTCGAGCCCCGCGTCAGGCTCTGGGCTGATGGCTCAGAGCCTGGAGCCTGCTTCCGATTCTGTGTCTCCCTCTCTCTCTGCCCCTCCCCCGTTCATGCTCTGTCTCTCTCTGTCTCAAAAATAAATAAACGTTAAAGAAAAATTATAAAAAAAAAAATTAAAAAAAAAAGTCAGACACGTAATTGACTTAGCCACCCTGGCACCCTGACAATGTAATTTGAAAAGTCAGTGATGAAACATATACAGCACCAATGGGGTTTTTCAGCATCAATGGATTTTATCATAGGTAGCTCAACTTCACTCTAGATCTGATAGTTATACCTACACCTTCTAAAACTGTTATTGATAATAACGGATAATACTATTTACCATGCAACAAATACTGTTCATAATATTAACTCATTTAATAGATTCTTTTCATTTTCATGTGGAGATGTGTGTTATTACTTTAAAGACTGCACTGGGGCGCCTGGGTGGCTCAGCCGGTTAAGCGTCTGACTTTGGCTCAGGTCATGATCTCACGGTTTGTGAGTTCGAGCCCCACGTCAGGCTCTGGGCTGACGGCTCAGAGCCTGGAGCCTGCTGTGGATTCTGCGTCTCCCTCTCTCTCTGCTCCTTCCCCGCTCATGCTCTGTCTCTCTCTGTCTCAAAAATAAATAAACGTTAAAAAAAAAATTAAAAAAAAAGGCCTAAAGGAAGTTTGGGATAATGCTAAGATGTGCCAAATCTGGGTTTGTTGGTTAGTATTTTTCTCCGGTCTTTTTCTACATCCTCTAGATACCATCATCGTCATCGTCATCAAAAAAGCAGAGGGGTGCTTGGTTAGACGTGGGGGCAGGAGCCGGGGCAGCAGTGTGGCATGGGGTGTAGCATGGACAAAGGTCCCGGGGCCAGAGCAGAGGCTCAGGCCGCCCTGGGAATCCTGAGAATGGCCTTGTCCCTAAGGGAGGTTCCCAAGACATGGCTGCTTTTGGCTGCATTTCCAGAACTGTCGAGGCTTGGACAAGGAGTCGCCCCCGAGGGTCCCCTGTAACCACCCAGCCTGCCACAGAGGGCATTGGCACAGCCTGGAAAAGCCGATCGTGCCTTGGGCAGCAAGGGCTGGGCCCGGAGCCCCTGCCCACCCATTCTTTCCGGGTCACCAGCTGCCCATTGTGCCCCTCACACGGGCCTGTTTGCGGCAACTCTGTGGGTGGCCCAAGCCTCTCATTGTCCCAGCACAATGGTGGTGGCTTTGCTTGTGTGAAGAAACCAGGACAGGAAGCCCGATCTAGGCCAGCGCTCCCAGCTTCCTGCTGTCCCCCGGCTGTGCTGGGCCAGCATGCCTTTGTCTCCCTCCAGTCTCAGGAGGCTGGAGGCTGGCCTTCCCAGCAGCGGCGTTGCCCTGATGAAATATCCCCTAGGAGCTCCTGTCCCCTGTCCCTGTTGTCCTTTAAAAGGGAAGGCCAACAGGCTTCTAACAGGCTACCAAGTGGCTCGAGTTGAGGCTCCTGCTGTGTGTCAGACACACTCCATCCCTTCCTTTGATTTTTGAGTGCTTGCTGTGTGCCAGGCACTCCTCTCAGCCCCTGAGATACAGCTGGGTCAAGAGAGGCAAGCTCCCGGGGCACCTGGGTGGCTCAGTGGGTTGGGCGTCCGACTTTGGCTCAGATCATGATCTCACCGCTCGAGAGTATGAGCCCCGCGTCGGGCTCTGTGCTGACAGCTCAGAGCCTGGAGCCTGCTTGGGATTCTGTGTCTCCCTCTTTCTCCGCCCCTCCCCTGCTCATGCTCTGTGTCTCCCTCTCTCTCAAAATAAGTAAACATTAAATTAAAAAAGAGAGAGAGAGAGAGAGAGAGAGGCAAGCTCCCTGAGGGCAGCTCACTTAATCCTATTATATTGTAAAAGGTAGGACAGTATTGCTATGATCCCCAGTAGTAAACTGAGACTCAGAGAGGGTAATGCATTTTCCTGAGGTTACACGGCAGGAAGGTTTTTGTTTTTTTTTTTCAATATATGAAATTTATTGTCAAATTGGTTTCCATACAACACCCAGTGCTCATCCCAACATGTGCCCTCCTCAATACCCATCACCTACCCTCCCCTCCCTCCCACCCCCCATCAACCCTCAGTTTGTTCTCAGTTTTTAAGAGTCTCTTATGCTTTGGCTCTCTCCCATTCTAACCTCTTTTTTTTTTTTCCCCTTCCCCTCCCCCATGGGGTTCTGTTAAGTTTCTCAGGATCCACCTAAGAGTGAAACCATATGGTATCTGTCTTTCTCTGTATGGCTTATTTCACTTAGCATCACGCTCTCCAGTTCCATCCACGTTGCTACAAAAGGCCATATTTCGTTCTTTCTCATTGCCACGTAGTACTCCATTGTGTATATAAACCACAACTTCTTTATCCATTTATCAACTGATGGACAATTAGGCTCTTTCCATAATTTGGCTATTGTTGAGATTGCTGCTATAAACATTGGGGTACAAGTGCCCCTATGCATCAGTACTCCCAGCAGGAAGGTTTAAACCCAAACTGTCAGTTTCCAAGCCTGACCTCCATTGTTGGATTGCGGTAAAGGTTTCATCCCAGCCATAGTCCTTTCTGATCTTGGCCCTTGCCTTAGGAGCTGGTGTAGATGACCTCACCTCACTCTTTTCATCTGTCATATGGGCTTTTAATGTAAGATGGAAAGGTGGGAAGTGTATGAAGACAGGAGGGCTTCTTAGAGGAGGTGACATTTGGCCTAAGGCCTGATGGATGAGAAGGAGCTGGCCCATGGCAGAGCTGGAGAGAAGATCCTGGTAGCAGGAACTGTATGTGTAAAGGTCCTGAGGCAGGAATGTCTCCTGGCGGGTGGAACAAACAGAATGGTAGTGGGGCTGAAGATTATCTAGGTGTGGGGTGATGGAGTGCTGGAAGGTGTGGTCAGAGAGATTAACTAGGACGAGATCATGGGGGCTTTATGGGCTGCGGAAGGACATTTGTTTTAAAAATTTTTTTTTAACGTTTATTTATTTTTGAGACAGAGAGAGACAGAGCATGAACGGGGGAGGGGCAGAGAGAGAGGGAGACACAGAATCGGAAGCAGGTTCCAGGCTCCGAGCCGTCAGCCCAGAGCCCGACGCGGGGCTCGAACTCACGGATCGCGAGATCGTGACCTGAGCTGAAGTCGGACGCTCAACCGACTGCGCCACCCAGGCGCCCCAGGACATTTGTTTTAAAGTGTAGCAGGAAGCCAGGGAGAATTTTAAGCTGCGGATTGACATCTGATTTACCTATTTAATAGGATCCCTCCGGCCGTGTGTGGAGAAAGGACTTTGGGGACAGTGAGGGGGAACAGGGAGGAGGTGATGGATGTGGGGAGAAGAGCTGAAGGCATTTGCCGATGGACAGAAGGTGGGGGGGGTCCCAGGGAAAGAGAGGGGTCGAGGGTGACTGGGACAATTGGGGGGTTTTGACTGGAGCCCTTGGCAGGCACAGGTGCTGTTGATCAGGCTGGGAAGAGAGCTTGGGTGGTGTGGGTTTGGAGGGGGGCTTGGGAATTAGGTTCCAGATGCCCCCAGGCACCCAGGCCGAGCTGTCCAGTCTTCAGGGGAGTCCAGGCTGGGGATGTAAACGTGCTGGGAGGACTGGGTGAGGCTGCCTTGCTGTGTGTCCCCGACTTTCCTCTCCGTGACCGGCTGTGTGAGCCACCAGTGCACCACCTCCCGGGAGACCCGAGCCTGCCGGTGGCCAGGGCCCTGCGACAGCCACTGATGTCCCTCGGGTGATGGAAACGGGTCTCACAGCCGTCTGTGGAAGGCCAGCCTCCCCTGTGCCTGCCTGCCCCTGCTGTCCTCTATCCTGGGTGTCCCTTCCATCTCCTGCCGCTCGGAGCCCTCCCCGGACAAGCATGGTCACGCGACACGCACTCTTGATTAACCCGCAGCCAGCCGGCTTCTGCGGTGGGGACACGGTGCCCTCACCCAGGCCTCACTCGCAGAGTCGCCACTCTGTAATCAGCTGTGGCAGGAAGGGCAGCTGGCAGGCCACCCCAGCTCATCGTGGCCCTGTGGCCGTGACAGCACCGTGAAGTCATTTCCTCAGGGGATGTCACATGGCTGTTGCCGGGTCAGCCTGGGTCCAAGTCCCAGAGTGGGGCTGACCGGGCAGAGTTTGCCGTGAGGGGACTGGCCTCGGTATCCCCGGGTGTGTCGGCCACCCCCCGCCCCTCCTTCAGGTCCGTCCCCCGCCACCCCACCCACACCGGGGCCAGGCTGCCGTCATTTCTCATCGGCATGGCTGCGCCCCTCCGTTCTGGTGCCCCCACTTTCGCGTTTGACTCCTAAAACCCGGTTCCCCACGAAAGCCACCGATATTTTGCCAAGATTTAAAAACGGAGAGACTTTGCCTTAAAAATCTTACTTTCTGGCTTCTGTTGAAAACAGATCCCAGAACACCTGGCGGTGCTGGGCCCGCGCCTTCCCACCTGACCACGCTTGGAAGGGAGACGCGGCCGTCCCCTCCGATGGGACGTGCTTGCCAGCTCCCCACAGTCCCCGACGCTCCCCTGCCTTCGTCGTCTGTCACATCACAGGGGAGAGAAGTGATTTCTCTATTCTGAGCCCCTGAGAAAAGTGGCAGAATGGCTGTGCTCCCCGTCCAAACATCAGGGTTCCGGGCAGCTGTAGAAGAGAACGAGGATGCTGTCCGTGTAGGGATATGAAGGATCTCTGGACAGTACTAAGTGGAAAAGCAGGTGCAGCACGTCCTAGGGATGCTGCTGTGTTTTGGTGTGAAAAAAGGAGAAAAGTCAGAATACGTGTATGGGCGGGGTGCCTGGGTGACTCAGTCGGTTAAGCGTCCGACTTTGGCTCAGGTCATGATCTCACGGTTCATGGGTTCGAGCCCAGCATCGGGCTCTGTGCTGACAGCTCAGAGCCTGGAGCCTGCTTCGGCTTCTGTGTCTCCCTCTCTCTCTGTCCCTCCCCTGCTCATGCTCTGTCTCTCTGTCTCTCAGAAATAAATAAACATTAAAAAAAAAAAAAGAATACATGTGTGTATATGTGAGTATTTGTGTTTGTTACTTTTGCATAAAGATTCTCTGGAAGGTTATGGAAGACACTTGTAGTTGTGGTTCCCATGCGGGGGATGGGGAGGAACTCGATGCCTTAGGGCTCAGTGTGTAGGAGAAGAGACTTGTCGTATTTTTGACTTTTTATATTTTCGACTCTCGAACCATGTGAATGTGTTATGATTTAGAAGTTAAAATTTTTTTTTAAGTTTATTTATTTTGAGAGAGAGAGAGAGAGAGAGAAGGAGAGGGAGAGAGTGGGAGGGGCAGAGAGGGGGGGGGGGGAGAGAATCCCAAGCAGGCTCCACACTGTGAGCGCAGAGCCCGACGTGGGGCTCGAATTCATGAACCTGTGAGATCGTGACCTGAGCCGAAATCAAGAGTCAGAGGCGTAACTGACTGAGCCACCCAGGAGCCCCTGGAAGTTAAATTTTTGAGAAAGGGGGAAAAAGAGAAAGGGAAATGAATTATAGTTTTAGAGGGAGAGCGATGGGTAAGGAAGCAGATGGGGCTCGTCTCCCTGAGGGCAAGGCTTTGCGGGTGTGTCTGCACAGGGCCTGGTGTGCGAGATGCTCAGTAAACGTTTGTGGACCGAATGGGGGTGAGGCATGTTCCCGTGTGTTTTTTAACACAGAAGCCGGGGAGGTTTTTCCTTACTCCCCACCCAAGTTCCTGGACCGTGGTACCTCCCGTGTCCTAGGTGGCGTTTGAACGTGTCACCCTCCTTTCAGGCCACCCCGGGGAGATCAGAGGCCTGGGTGCTCACCTCTCCCTGCTTCTCTTCCCCCAGGCATTCCTGCATCGCATCCGGCAGAACGTGGCAGACTCCGTGGAGAAGGGCCTCACGGAAGAGAACGTCAAGGTGTGGATCGCTGGGCCAGCCCCTCTGCCACTGTGTGCCTTGCTCACCACGGCCATCCTGTCTTCCAGTCTTCTCTGTGCCAGGCCTCCTGGCGTGGAGCCAGTGGAAAATCCCTTCCCGAGCGCCCCTGGGAGCCTGGCCCCTCCAGCTGCCCTCCAGGCGGCCCTGGCCCATGCCCCTGCACCAGGCATTGAGTGTCGAGGCAGAGCGGCTGAGCAATTGGGTCCGGCCTTCGTCTTGGCTGCGGCTCTGGGGAGTTTCGGGAGGACGTCAATAGGCCCTCTGTGTGCATGGCAGAGGCCCCTGCACTCGCCAGGCCCGGCTTTCCAGCGTGACCTCACCCTCTGGGAGGCTGCCTTTAGTTCTTGGGGCTCCAGGGTCCTGGTCCGGGGGAGAGGGGAGACAGCGTGGGGTGGGTGTCAGAGGCGGCCGACCTGGGTAGCACGTGAGGGACTTGGTCAGACAGGATGTTTTCCCCACATGTGCCGGCTAGTCTGGACAGCAGCCTTGCAGTTGATAATTCTGAGCTCAGTGTTTCGGGTAAAAAGCCGAGGCTTTAGATGCAAAGAGATGTTCAGGGTCACTGCATGGCCGGTCCCCGATGGTGCTGGGATTTCGGCATTTTATGCATGCGTGCGTTCATTCATTTATTCACTACTTCATTCAGCAAATATTTGCTGAGGACCTGCTGTTTGTTTATCACATGTATTTATCACAGTCTGTTTCTTTATTGTGATTCAAAAATTATGATAATTTTAAATTGTAACTTATTTCAGTCTTTAAAAGATTACTTTTTTTGTGAGGTATATAGCTCACATACAGTAAAGGGTGCATCCTCTGTGTCGGACGTGATGCGGTTTCACGTATGAACATGTCTATGTAGCCATGATCCAAATGAAGACAGAGCATTTCCTGCCCCAGCAGGCTCCTGTGTCCCCCTGCCAGTAAATGCCCACTCCCCAAAGGTAACTGTTGATTAGTTTTGTCTTTTTTTAATTTTTTTTATTAAAAAAAATTTTTTTTTTCACATTTATTCAGTTTTGAGAGACAGAGAGAGACAGAGCATGAGCAGGGGAGGGGCAGAGAGAGAGGGAGACACAGAATCCGGAACAGGCTCCAGGCTCTGAGCTGTCAGCACAGAGCCCGACGCGGGGCTCGAACCCACAAACCGTGAGATCATGACCTGAGCCAAAGTCAGACGCTTAACCCACTGAGCCACCCGAGCGCCCCTCAATTTTTTTTTTTAAATGTTTTATTTATTTTTGAGAGAGAGAGGAGAGCGTGAGCGGGGGAGGGGCGGAGAGAGACAGGGAGCGAGAATCCCAAGCAGGCTCCACCCTGACAGCACTGAGCCCGACGTGGGGCTCGAACTTACTAACTGTGAGATCATGACCTGAGCCGAAGTCGGATGCTCAACGGACTGAGCCACCAGGTGCCCCAGTTATTGATTAGTTTTGCACTTTTATGCAAAAGTGAGCTTTTTCACGTCTGATATCTTTTCTCACTGTTACGTGTGTGAGGTTTGCCCATGTTGTCATGCGTAGCTACGATCCGGTCTTTTTCATTGCTGGGTAGTAATCCATAGTGCGAGTGTCCCATAATTTACCATCCGTTCCCCTGTGGATGGATATTTGACTTATTTCCAGTTTCGGGCTTTTATGACCACACAGGCTGTCATTTCTTTTGGGTACACGCTTGGGAGACAGATGTTCATTTTGAAATTTACAGCCATCCCTTGAGGTGAGTGTAGTACATAGTGTGATGTGTATCTATCATATCTGTCCTCAACGTAAGCAGATCCAACCGTGTGCACTGGGCAAGATGAAGGGAGAAAACCAAGCAAATAGTGCGGGTGATTCTTCCAGCCACCTCCAGGGTGAGTGTGTCCTCCAGGGCTGGCGGAGGAGGAAGGGCAGAGACTGAGGAGTGGTCTGCAGCCCAGCCTTCCCTGCCCACCCTCAGGCCATGTCCCTCTGTGGACTTTCTGGTACATTCCAAAGGTCCATGGGCTTGGTCTTCATTCCTGGAGGTCTGGACTCACCTGTCCCCTTCTCAGCAGGGCTGTCCATGGCCCTCTGTCCCACCCGGGGACTCTCTTCCTGTTTTCCTTTTGTCCTTAGTGCTTCTTACCCCCTAGAAAACTCTGTTTTTTTGTTTTTGTTTTGTTTTTTAAATAGGCTTCACGCCCAGCATGGAGCCCAACGTAGAGCTTGAACTCAAGACCTTGAGATCAAGACCTGAGCTGAGATCAAGAGTTGGACGCTTGGGGCGCCTGGGTGGCTCAGTTGGACGGCCACTTCGACTCAGGTTACGATCTCGCGGTCCGTGAGTTCGAGCCCTGCGTCAGGCTCCGTGCTGACAGCTCAGAGCCTGGAGCCTGTTTCAGGTTCTGTGTCTCCCTCTCTCTGTGACCCTCCCCCGTTCACGCTCTCTCTCTCTCTCAAAAATAAATAAACATTAGGAAAAAAAAAAAAAGGAGTTGGACGCTTAACCAACTGAGCCACCCAGGTACCCCCTGGATGGTTAAGCATCCGACTTCTGCTCAGGTCGTGATCTCACGGTTTGTGAGTTTGAGCCCCTCGTTGGGCTTTCTGCTGTCACCACAGAGCCCCCTTCAGATCCTTTGCCTCCGCTCTCTTTGCCCTTCCTCCGCTCATGCTGTCTCTCTGCAAAAAAAAAAAAAAAAAAAAAAATTAAAAAACAAACACTTGTTTTGGTTCTTTGTTTGTGGCCTGTCCCCTTCCATTAGAATGTCACCTCCATGAAGGCAGGCACATGTCTGTTCCCTGCCGTATCCCCGAGGGCCTCTAACAGTGCCTGGCACACAGTAGGTGCTCAGTCAGTCAGTATTTGCTGAATGAATGAGTAAAAACCCCAGAGGGAACCACAAACCAGTCGTAAAACTGGTTACCCCTGCTGTGGGCCCCAGTAGGATGGGTGGGAGGAGGGACTTCTCAGAAGCTGGATTCATTTTACTGTGCTTTAGTTTTTGAAACATCTGAGGACCGTCTTCAAAATTAAATTAAAAAAAAATGGACCTCTTTTCAAAAAAATTTTTTTTTAATGTTTATTTATTTTTCACACAGAGAGAGAGAGAGAGGGAGAAAGAGACATGAGCAGGGGAGGGGCAGAGAGAGGGGAGACAGAGAATCCAAAGCTGGCTCCAGGCTCCGAGCTGTCAGCACAGAGCCTGACGCGGGGCTCAAACTCATAAACTGCAAGATTATGACCTGAGCTGAAGTCGGACGCTCAACCGACTGAGCCACCCAGGCCCCCTCACCTCTTTTTTTTTTTTTTTAAAGGGAAAGAGGATTTATGCAGTTCAAAAGGACCTTAAGTAGATGAAAGTCTTCTTAATTCTTAGTTCTCCTTCCCGGAGGTCCCTGCAGTGACCAGCCTGACTCTTCACTCAGATAGGCTCTGCTTTCGTTCCTCTGGAGAGGAATGGCTTTTTTTTTTTTCTTTTGAAACACAGACGGGCCCATGCTGGAGTCTTGTTTGCCACCATGATTCCCCCTTCCCCCCCCCACCCCGCAACTTAACAATATATATTAAGGGTCATTCCAGGATTGCATGTCTGTATATACAGATCTGCAGATTCTTCTTACAGACTGCATAGTATTTCACTATGTAGAATTTACTTAATCATAATCAGGCCAGTTGATCCAGCTATCTGATGAGTCCCCCCTTTGGCCATTTGCCTTTTCCCCAGATTTTTGCCATTGCCGACAAGGCTGCAGTGTGTCCTTGGCTCTCCACCAGGCTCTTCACCTTGGCGTTATTAACACTTTGGGCCGGATAATTCTTTGCTGTGATGGGCTTTTCCTGTGTATTGTGTTTAATAGCATCCCTAGCCTCTACCTATGAGATGCTGGTAACATCCCTTCCCCACAGTTTGTGATGACCACAAATGTCCCTAGACATTGGGACATTGTCCCACAAATGTCCCCTGGGGGGCCAAATTGTCCCTGGTCGGAGACAACTGGTTGCCAGTTAAATCCTAAAATGTAGAATTGTTGGGTCAGGTTGTATGTGCATTTCAAACTCTGTAGATTCATTCAGGGGAAAAGGCAGCCGTATGTATTGTTTGTGAAAGTTTAAACAGCATATTGAAAAAAGATTTTTTTTAATGTTTATTTTTGAGAGAGAGCGGTGGGGGGAGGGGCAGAGAGAGAGGGAGACACAGAATCCGAAGCAGGCTCCAGGCTCTGAGCTGTCTGTCGGCACAGAGCCGACGCGGGGCTCGAACTCACGGACTGTGAGATCATGACCTGAGCCGAAGCCGGATGCTTAACTGACTGAGCCACGCAGGCACTCCTATGCATATTTTGAACATCCTTCCCTATTGTACTTTCTTTGGCCACATCACATGATGGGTGCATGGAAGGACCCTCATCGTTTTAAAAATCAAGTCTTCTGATCCAACATGCTCGTTGTTGACCATGATGAAAATTGTGATGAATGTCTTAATATCTAGTTCCCTGCATGCTGAGTGTGAACCTCCCTTCTGCTGCTTAGTGGACTGCGTGACCTTGAGAATATTAATTTATTTTGGGTCCCCGTTCTTCATCTATAAGTGGGGGATGACGGTAGTTTCTGCCTCATGGAGTTACACAGAAAGTTCGATGCCGTAAATGCATGTAAAGTGCGTAGCACAGGATTAGGCATGAATAAATGTTGGCAGTATTTTGTTCTAGTTATTTTCATTAGTGGCTAAACTGGCTGCAGTGTATCAGTGTGCCTGTTGCATCATATTCTCGTCTACACTGGGGGTTATGCATGTTTTTATGCTTGATTTTGCACTCCCTCTGTGCCTTGATTAACTCTATCCTCGGGCCTCGCTTTTCCTCACAGATCCTGTTCTCGAACATCGAAGACATCTTGGAAGTTCACAAGGATTTCTTGGCTGCCTTGGAGTATTGTTTACATCCCGAGCCTCAGTCTCAGCATGAACTTGGGAACGTTTTTTTAAAATTCGTGAGTACGGTGCCCCAGCCCCTGTGGGAGCCTGTAGCTTTGGGGGAGTGGGCTTCTTCCCCAGCCTCCTCTGCAGGCCTGTCTGGGACACGGAGAGGCAGGTGGCAGGCAGGCCCAGCCTCTGCCCACAGGAACAGGGGGAAGCCGTTCGGTCCCTGCAGATTAGTGCTATTTGGGCTCCTTGTGGAACGACCATGTCCTGGGGTTCCCGTGACCTCCTGGCCTGGCAGGACCCTTCTGCCGCAGAATGACCAACAGGGTAGCCAGTGCCAAGAGGGTGGACCTGGGCCAGACAGAGCTGGGTGCGAGTCCCAGCTTGGCCACCCCCCAACCCACGAGGGTGTCTTGGGTTCCCAGTCAGCTGCTGGTCGGAGAGGCCGATGGCTTTTCACAATAGTCTGTCTCTTCCTGCGGGATTCCCGAGTTGCTTGGAATAGTGAGAGAATGGTTGGCGGGAGGAGGGGGTGGACACCCTGAAACCTGACCACCACCTACTGAGTTGATGGCAAACTAGCACAGATGTTCTCTTTGTGCCGGGTGCTGTTCTAAGTGCTTCACGTATTTTAATTGATTAAAACTTCACAACAGCCTTTGACGGCGTGCATCGTTATTGTACTCACTTTACAAACAGGGGAACGGAGGCCCAGAGAGGGTAGATCATGATTCCAGCTCACACGGCCAGGGAATGCGGGAGCCGGGACTCGAGCCATTGTAATTTGGCCCCAGGGCTTATGTTTTTCATCACCTTACACGCTAAGTTTCCTGAAACACATCCTAAACACCTACTGTGTGCCAGGCGCTGTACTTGGCCCTGAGGAATGCCGCCCTAAATAAGACAGATTTATTGTCGCCACCGTGAGGCTCGTAGGCTGCAGAAACAGAGGGCCCCAGTGCAGATGGTGACCCGGGTTATGAAGGATATAAAATACAGATGTGCGAGGAGTGACAGTGCTCGAAGTTGCTTGAAATTGGGAAGTCAGGGACAGGATGGCTAGACGGAGCAAACAAAAACACCCATGACATCTGAGCAAATTGGCAAATGAAAGATAATTCTTTAGTGTGAGTATGTCTCATGCACTGTTTGGGACACACTTCCAGTGAGAAATGATTTGTTGTTCCTCTGAAATTCAGACTCATCTGGGTGTCCCGTGTTTCTCGTCTGGGTGTCCCGTGTTTTATCTGGCAACCCCGACTGCCTCAGGGCAGGCCTCTGGAGCATGGTAAAGTGGGATGATCTTGGTGGGAGGGGGGGTGGGGGTGGGGGGCGGGACGTTCCAGAGGGAGACCCTCGCGAGGGCAGAGGCCCTGGACCAGGTGTCCACGGAGGGGAAGGCAGGCAGGCTGGTGTGGCCGGTGCAGAGTCAGTGATGGAGGGGGTGCAGGGATGCCGTGGGGGCAGATCCCATAGAGATCTCCCCCTAAGAATTGCACGTTTTTAGCAGGGTCGTGCGGTGTGAGTGGCTCTCACCCCCTCCCTGTAGCTGTGCGGATAAGCGGATGATACGTTGGGGAAACCCTGGCAAAAGTCAGGCCGGGATCTCACGCTTCCCTCTGCGATGGGGGAGGCGTCCACGTGGCCAGCCTCCGCCTGAGCCTCGGTCTTTTTGGGTGTAAAGCGAGTGGTCTGGAGCAGATGGTGTCCGTGGAGGCAGCGAGGCTCCGGGGCCGTCGCGGGCGGCAGCCGTCACCTCTGACGATCCGTGAAGCCTCCCCGGGGGCTCGACCCTCTCCCCCAGCTGTCCCAGCTGGCATCTGTCCACTTCTCCTCCTTCACGTCCCAACCCCGCAGCCACAGGCTCCCCGCCCACCACATCTGTGTGTGCACAACTGCTTGTCCCTTTCTTCTTGGCACAACAATCAAAGCCCCATGTGGGGCCCCTGGGAGGAAATTGAACACTTGGGCTCTGAGCCGTCAAAAGCAGCATTTCCATATCTGCAGGGTCTGGGGCCCCGAGACACAGCTGGGATTAGGCTCCAGGCAGGGACAGGGGAGTGATGGAGCCGGGCATGGTTTTGAGGAGGGGGTGTCTCCATTTGCTAAATTTAACTTCTCCAAGCCTCAAGTCCTGGTCCCCTGCCGTTTTCACAAGCTGAAGGAGAGGATGACAGAGCAGAAGAGGGGCTGGAAGAGGGGCTCGGGGGTGCCTCCCCTCACTGCAGCCACGGCAGACATCGCTAATCAATCACAGCATTCTGCCTCGGGCTCCCTGGGGTGGGGGTGGGGCTTGAGACTCCTTCTCACCAGTTCCAGCCAGTGCCACTCTTTGATTGGGGTTAGCGCGTGAGAATAAACAGATCTGCCTCTGCTTTCTGGCCCAGTCTTTTCAGGGTACAGATGGAGGTGGACAGGGAGACCCTGTCACCTCACCAGGCTTGGGTCCAGTTTTTCATTTTCTCCCGCCTTTCAGAGCGTGCATTTATTAGGACTGTCTTCATTGCGAGTGATGAAAACACCAATTCAAGTAGGCTTAAGCCAACAAAAAAGACTTTATGGCTCATACAAACGAAATATTCCAGTGTGCGGGATTTAGGCATAGCTGGATCCAGGGCCCCATATGGTGTTTCCAGGACTCGGTCTTTCTCTTTAGGCTCTGATTTCCTCTGTGTTGGCTTCATTCTCGAGGGGTGGGGGGCCGAATGCCTCACAGGGTGGCAGACGTGGCCTTTAGCAGCTTCAGGCTGACAGTCTGCCAGCTCAGCAGTGACAGTTCAAAGAGAGCCTCTCTCCACAGTAATTCCAGCATGAGTCATTGAGGGCTGTCCTTGGCCCAGCTTGGGGCACATGGCCACCGTTGCCAGGACAGGGGACTCTTTGATTGATTTGGCCTGGGTCGTGCGCTCACTTGCGGTGCCTGGGAGTGGGGTGGGGTCAGTGGGCTCAGTGGAGGAGGTGGTTCCCAGGGGAAAAGTTGGGGGCCATGACCAGAACGAACAAGGGGGAATGGGTGGCGGGTGGGTAAAACCAGGCACGTCCCAGCAAAGAGCCGAGGCCGCGGCTGCAGTGGACCAGGGTCATCTAGAAGGAGCGGGAGCTGGTTTGAGGTCTGTTGGGCTCCTCTTAATTCCTCCTGCTTCCTTGCCTCCATTCATCAAGTCCTCACGATGCCTGCTCCCTGCTGGCGACTCCAGTCCCCACTGGCACTACAGCAGTGACCCCAGCTGATGCAAGCCCCGCCCCCACGGGGCTCACAGGGCAGGGGTGGATGGGGGGAGATGAACACTGCACAGCCGAGAAGGGAGACGTACCTGAGGTCAAGGCCTACTGCCTTTCCCGGATTCTGCCTGGTGCCTTTCCCTGCCGGCCTTTTCTAAACCTGTGAACCCACTCAGCTCCCTTCCTCCCCACTTCGAGTCTCTTCTTTTCACCATCAGAACCTACCCACCCAGTGCCCCACCCTGTTCACAGACCTGTTCACCCGAGGTCCTGACGATGGTAGTGAGAGCAGCCTCAATGACAGCAACACTAATACCAGCCAAGACTTAGTGAGTCCTTGCTCTGGACCATTCGAAGCACTTACAATGTGTTCACCTGATAATCTTGCCAAACCGCCTCTTGGTGGGGAAGCCGTTATTGTCTACAATTTACGGACAAGAACGCAGAGGCTCTGAAACATGACATGCCTTGTCCAAGGCCGCAGAGCTGGCAACCTGGGAAGCCAGACCGTGAACTTGGCTGGAGAACTTGCGATTGCACGTATGAGGTTGAGGTTGATGCCGCTATGGTCTCAGGGGCTCTGGTGTCTTATCTCTGAACAGCACTCGTAGGGGCCCCCCCAGTCGCTAGAGCTCCTTACATATGGTTGGGACCTCCTGCTGTCCTTCATGTGCTTGCATTCAGAGCCCAGCCCCCCCATAATAGAGCCCTGCAGGCCTTCTCTGCAGGAGCAGGCCTCAGGCGGGCCACTTCCTGTCACCTTCAACCAGAAAGGCCCTTTCTCTCTTCTCTGCAGCCCGCCTCCCCGTGGTCCGCAGCTGAGGCCTGGCTCCACCTGTGTCTAGAGGCCTCCCTCACATCTTTTGTCCTTGCTTGGGTGAACCCCTGTGGTGCAGACCTCCTGACCAGTCTCCACGGGCCTTGATGTTCCCATGGGCTCACTGGAGACCAGTGGAAATGGAAAGCGTCCGCTCGGGCAGTGTGTGTGCGGGGGGCGGGGGCGGGGGTGCTGGGGTCCCCTTTTCCCCTTCCCTGCCCTTGCGCTTCTGCAGACACTGGGTGAGGGAGATGGTCGGGGACTCTGTGTGTTTCCGTGTGCATGCAGACGTTGGTGGTAGTGTTTGGAACATGTGGCTTGTGTCTTGTAACATTTCAGGTCATTTGTGGCCGCTCCTTGGAGGTAGGCGTCAGGGCTGTTTCTCCCGGATGATCCTAACGTTGTCTGTTTTGGTGTTTTTCTCTAATATTCATGTTTGTCCGTTGTGTTTGTAGCTAATACTTTTCGAGGAATTTTGAAATATTATATAGAGTTCATCGTGTCCCAGTTATATTAAATATTCAGTTATTTACCCCACCAGCAGCGCAAGCAGTGAGGGGCTGTTATCATGTCTGTTTGGCGGATGAGGAAACCAAGGCATAAAGAGGTGAAGCAGCTTGTCCAGGGTCACACCCGCTACTTAGGGAGCCCGGGGCTGGGTTTCCTACCCAGGTGGTCTGGTTCTCGAGTAACTTTTTCATCATTCTCTGCAGTCCCGTCTGAGCTTTGTTTGTGGTGTTGTGGCTTGGGTTTTGTCCCCCTGTTGCCTCCCGCTCCCATCCCCATCTTCGGTCAGGCCCCGGAGCTTCATGGCAGCAAGGGGGAGTTGAGAGAGGCTGTGAGACCCCGGGCTCGGGACTTGGCCTTGGCTTTCCCACGTGTGAGTGGGGCGGATCCAGTAACCGCCTGGCAGGTTCCTGCGAGGACCGAATGGGTTCACCCTCTTTCCAAGAGAGTAGCGCTCCGTGTCGGCCAGTGGCTCCGGCTGTGGGCCCTTTGCTGTTCAGGGCGTCTGCTCAGAGGGTGCGCACGGAGCCCCCAGAGGCGAGCCCGGGCGGGTGGGGGCGGCTTACTGATTCTGAAACCCATCCTCTCTCCTCTCTGGTTTTCTGCTTCCTGTAGCCGCCCGTCGGCAGGATGACTGGGGGGTTTGTTTAGAAACAAGATGAGTTACTTGCTTTGTAGACCCACCTCTTCCTTCCTTAGCTTCTTGGGGTCTCCTGCCCAACCCCCAGTGCAAGGTCAAGGCCCTTCAGCCCTTCCTGTCCAGTGGCTTTACCCAGGACATCCTTGTTTAGGGTTTGGCGGGCTGGGAAGCAGTATTGTGTGAGCCTTTTGGAACCAAGAATGTTCAGTGCAAAGCTTCCTGTTGGTCCCAGAAGCCCTGATGGATGGTTACAGACCTGGTGACCCACAGATGACCTCTAGATTGGAAAGAGTCCGACTTGGGGCTTAGGGGGCGTTTGGTGGTCAACAGAGGTATCCCCTTGCCTCAAGGCTGTCGCTGCTATGTGGCAGAGACCAGGGATCTATTTTCTCCCCCACATTCCTGAGCTTTATCTAGATTCTTTACGTTCGTATATACAGGGCATTGCACGTGGTAGGTGTTTATTTAGCAAGGTAGTTATTTAGCAAGTGTTCATTGAGGGGCCTACTGTATGCCAGGCATTGTGCCAGGGTCTGGGAATACCTCAGTGAGCAAGATGGATGTGGTCCACTGCCTTCAGGGAGTGGACTACCCTGCAGAAAAGACAGGTAAACAAATAATCTGAATAATTCCAGATTATACCTGGATGGCTGCTTTAGGGTAATCCAGGTGGCATTTGAGGAGGTGGAATTTGAGTTGGAGAGTAGTCAGGCCTGGGGGCATAGTGTTCTGGGTAGAGGAAATGGCAAGTGCAAAGGCCCTGAGGTAGGAATAGGCTGGCAAAGTCAAGGAGTAGATAGAAGGCCAGTGAGATGACGTCAGAGAAAGACAGGGTCATGTATCTGGCCCTTGAGATTCATAATCAAGTGTTGGATTTCATTTGTAGTGTAATAGAATACCACTGGGTTTTTGTTTTGTTTTTTTTTTAATTTTTGTTTTAAATGTTTGAGACAGAGAGACAGAGCATGAGCTGGGGAGGGGCAGAGAGAGAGGGAGACACAGAATCTGAAACAGGCTCCGGGCTCTGAGCTGTCAGCACAGAGCCCGACTCGGGCCTCGAACTCATCAACTGTGAGATCATGACCTGAGCCGAAGTCGGATGCTCAACTGGCTGAGCCACCCAGGTGCCCCACCACTGGGGGGTTTTAAGCAGGGGTGTGACACAGTCTGACTTGTGCTTTAATACTAAGGGTGGACACTTCTTGAGCTCCTACTATATGCTGAAACCTTATGTTTTAACTCATTTAATTCTTATAACAACCCCATGAGTTAAGGCCTATTAATAACTCCACTGATGAGGAAACTGAGACGCGGAGCGGTCAGGTACCTTGCCCAGGTTCACGCTTGTAAATGCAGAGCCGGGATTCAATCCCAGGCTGCTGGCTTGAGTCCGTGCACTTGACCCTGGGCTGTGCTGCTTCCTGAAAGGTTACTCAGGCCGCTGGGTGAAGAATGGGGACAGGAGTGGAGGCTGCGAGGCCGGCAGCGAGTGGGAGCCACCTTACCTGAAACCCCTCCTGCTGTGTGGTCGCTCAGGCTCTGGGCTAGTCCTTCCTCCCAGGCTGGCCCAGCTGTCAGCACATCTCAGAGCACCTGCTCTCCTGCCTCGGGCTGTCTCCCACAGGCTCTGTCCTTGTCTTGCAGAAGGACAAGTTCTGCGTGTACGAGGAATATTGCAGCAACCACGAGAAGGCCCTGCGGCTGCTTGTGGAGCTCAACAAGATCCCCACTGTCCGCGCCTTCCTCTTGGTGAGTTTACTTGTCTTCCACTCGGCTTCGGCCTTGCGAATCCCTGGGCGCGAGAGAGCTTCGCGCTGACCCGTGCTGCCCGGGTCGGCTGGGCATGACAGCTGGGGTAACGCTGGGATCGCCGAACGTTCTCTGGAAAGGGCCACATGTTTGCCTTTCTGCATCATGCGCTCTCTGTCACAGTGACTCAGTTCTGCCCTGGTAGCATGGAAGCCGCCATAAATAATATATAAAGGCGTGAGCGTGGCTGTGTTCCAGGAAAGTTTATTTACTAAACAGGCGGAGGGGTGGATCCGGCCCTCGGGCCAAGTTTGCCAATTTCTGGTCTAAAGTCGTGATCCTGAAAAGAGTAATAATTGTATTATTGGGATTATTTAGTTATGAGTGAAAGAAAGCCCAGTTAAAATTGGCTTAAGCCAAAAAAAAAAAAAAAAAATGCATGGGTTCGCTTTTCTGGGAAGTTTAAGACCCCGGAGGGCTTCAGGCACTGAACAATCTAGGTGTGTAAATATGTCATCAGGGACATGTTTCTTGGTTCTGCGTTGCCGCGCCTTGGTTCCATTCTCAGGGAGGCTGTCTCCTTGGGGTTGCCAACGTGGCCTCCAGCAGCTTTGTGCTCATACCTCTGATAACTGAGCAGCTTTAGGATAAGAGAGCTCCCCTTGGCTCATCAGTAGTAACAGCAAGAATCCTGGGTCTGATGCTCATTGGCTCAGCTTGGCTCAAGACCCTATCCCTGAACCAGTTGTTCCGGATGGAGGGGTTGGTTGTTGCTGATTGGCTACTTCTGGAGCTGGAGGGCAGAGTCAACTCTACCCAAACCGCCGGCCCTAAGGGTGGGGTGGAGCCCGAGAGGGCGTTGGCTCGTGCTTGTGGAAGTAAGCTGGGACTAGATATGGGTCGGGCCACACCCCAGACATCCGTGACGGCCTTCGCTCTACAGGCTCTGTAGTTGCAGAGAGCTTGGCTTGTGGATGAAGGTTCTCATTTGTGACTTCCTTGGGGCTTTACCAGCCACTATCTGTTGTGTATGAACTAAAGATATACATTTGTCTGCTCTGCAGACATGCCAAATCACAGCGGTTTCAACGAGATAAATGTTTCTCTTTCATGTTAACAGTGCGGATATAGACAGTCTGGGGCTGGTATAGGGGCCCTTGTGTCAGGAGCCAGTGCCCTAGTGTGCACCCTCATCAGCAGGGTGTAAGTCGACTCCTCACCACTTCCGCGTTCCAGGTAGTGGGATGCAGAAGGGCGGGAAGGAGGGCCTGCCCTTCTCCTCTTAAAGGCATAATCGCACACATCTCTTCTACTCACATCCGGGACCTAGTCACACGGCTACACCCAGCTGCGGGGAAGGCTGGGGCATGTAGCTGTGTGCCCAGACGGCAATAATGTTGCCGTGGAAGAATACCTTGGGGGACACCGCATAGCCTTTGCCACAGGTGATTGTGATGAATCTCAAATCTTCAGCGACTTCCTAAGAGTACGTGAAAAGTGATTGATGTTCTCATGGGTTCAAATCCTGATCTTTCTTTTGTTTTTTTTTTTTAATTTTTTAAAATGTTTATTTATTTTTGAGAGCAAGAGAGAGAGTGCACACAATCAGGGAAGGGGCAGAGAGAAAGGGAGACACAGAATCCGAAGCAGGCTCCAGGCTCTGAGCTGTCAGCCCAGAGCCCGATGCGGGGCTCGAACTCAACAGACTGTGAGTTCATGACCTGAGCTAAAGTCGGACACTTAACCAACTGAGCCACCTAGGCGCCCCTCGATCCTTCACTTCTAAATCCCCTGCTCATTCAGTCAAAGACCAACACTCCCGCCCCCAAGTACTGTTTTATTTCCCAAGGGCACGTAGAGAATAGAGCACACAAGAGTAGAGTGGCTTCGGGCCGCAGCGTAAGGAGTGTTAACCACACGCTCAGAGAGCCAACCTGCGTGATAAAATTCTTACCTGTACTTCTCCCTGATGCACAGTCTCTGGCAGAGTGTTTCCAGAATTTTGATTCACAATGTATGTTTCCTTCGCTAGTGAGCTCCTGATGCTTGTGGTCCAGTTGCAGTGAGCGTCTGAGGAAAGGCAGATGGGTCAATGGATTTCCTTTTGTGTCAAGTGCCTTAGCATTCGGGACCGATCCCGTTTGTTACTGCCATCTGTATCTTTACGTTTCCAGTTTTGTACTTATATTCATTCAAGAGTCTGGGCCAAAAGCAGAGCTGAAGTCGCATAGCACAAGACCACACACACGCGACCCTGTTTCGGTGACCCACCTGCTGACCTTAGTCCCACAGTCCCCGCTGCCCGGGCTCTATCTAGGCCTGGCTGAGGGTCCCTCTTTCTGGGGGTGTCCTCTTGGGCTCAGCCGTGTCTTGAGAAGCAGGAAGACGCCAGGATGGTGTTTGCAAGGGCGTGGGAAGGGAAGGGCCTCGCTCTTTCTTTCCTTCCTTCCTCTCTGTCTCCTGCAGTCTTCCTGGTGCACCAGGCTGCCGTTTTCCTAGCGACAGCTGGGCTGGGCCCGATCGGGCAGGGGGAGGACACATGGAGTGCCAGCAAGCTCGTCATCTTTCCCCCTTTTTGCTGGTGTCTCCCAGCTTTTGGCCACCTGCAGGAGAGCTGTCTTGAGTCTCTGATGGAGTGTTAACGTCGCGAATAGACAGGCTCTGGCTTTCCGCTCATGACGTGCTGTGTGCTAGCTGAGAGATAGAATGGCGACTGCATCATTCTGTGACTCAGTTTTCTTGTCGGTAAAATGGGGGTAATGTGTTCGCTTACTCATTCATGCTAAGTGCTGGGGAATAGCAGTGACCAAGGCAAGAAAAGTCCTCCCTCTCGTGGAACAGCTATATTCTAGTAGGAGAAACTTACGTGATATGTCATGTGGTATGAAATCCCCCGGAAGAAATAGTCCCCCATTAAGGATGACAGGATGTTTTGAGGGAGTTAGAAAGAGAGAGCGGCAAGGAGTATCTGGGAGGAAAGCATTCCAGGTAGAGGAATTGTAAGTCCCAAGGCCCTGAGGTAGGAGCCTGTTTGAGATAGAGCTAGAAGCCAGGGTAGCTGGAATGGAGAGTATGGGAGGAAGTGAGATCAGAAGGAGGGAAAGGGCTAGATAATGAAGGAGCATTTGGATAATGGGAGGGATCTGAGGTTTGTAAAAAGCTTTTTTATCGCAGCGTACATGTAGTAAATGCACTCACCCGAATCGGTTCTGTGAAGGAGGAGAATTTAGAGAGATAATTCGCCGAAGTTCTTCCCATTGTGCCTGGAGTGTGATCTTGCTGGAATAGTGAATGGCAACTCAGTGTGTGTTTGCTTCTCTTTTTTTCTCTTAAATGAAAATAAAGCGAAACAGGAATTTGGAGTGTTTGGGGGAGAAGTGCGGTTGGCAGCTTTGACAGTTCTGTGAAAACCCCTTGATCCCGGACAAAGAGGCCGGCCCTTCTCCCGCCAGGTCCTGGGGGCTTCTGGAAAGCACTCCGCTACCCCCAGGCTCCCCTCTCTCTGCCCGGAGCTGACATCACCAGGGCAGCTTGTGCTGAGCACTGGCTCAGAGGACAAAGGCCCGAGTGTGAACAGTGTGGGGCCTGGCATCTCCCAGCTGCCACAGCTCCGATTCCCCATCTGTGCCTGGGGGAGGTGCGGGGGCCACGCAGCTCCTGTCAGAGCCGGGGCCCTGGGGGCCCTGGGGGCCCTGGGGTCTTGCTTCTCCAAGGAGAGGGCCCCTTGAGATCCCTGGCAGGCAGCACCCCTGAGTCTTGGACTTGCTCTTTCAGTTTTCTGTGCCAGTTGTCACGGGGGGGGGGTAGTACCCCTGCTTTTGCGGGGGCCGCGACGATGAACTTTACATAGAGGCAGAGCACGAGGCACAGAGCCTAGCACGTGGTAAGTGCACGGTAAATGTTCCCTGGTCTCATTTTCACTGCAGTATAAGCAGGGAATTTGTCTGCTTTGCTGGGCAGGTTTCCTCGTGCTTGGAACTGTGCCCAGCACATAGCAAGCACACAGTGTAAATTTGTGGAATGAATGAATGAATGAATAAATGAATGAATGAATGAGAATTCTTTTTCCCGAGAGTTCCTGTTTCGTTTGCAGTCTGCCAGCATGGTGTTGAGGAGGAAGGCGGAGATTGTGGGATGTGCTGACAGTTTGTTCATCCTTTGTGTCATTCGTTTGTCCATTCATTCATTCATTCGTGCATGCATGCATATATTGGGCACATAGGAAGCCCCAGGGACAGGACTGTGAGGGGCATGGTGAGGGACCCAGTTCACTTTCCAAATCCTGTTACCCTCCCTCTACAGAGGTAACTTCTCCCCCCATTAGAATTTGGTTTATTATTTTTTTTCCACCCATGTTTTTGTGTTTCACTACAGATGTGTTCTCCGTAAGCAATGCCTGGTTTTGTGTGTTTTTATTTTATTTTCTTTAGATGTTTATTTATTTTTGGGAGAGAGAGAGAGAGAGCACGCACGGGAGAGGCGGGGGGGTGGGGTGGGGTGGGGTGGAATGGAGGATCCGAAGCAGGCTCTGTGCTGACAGCAGAGAGCCCGATGCGGGGCTCGAGCCCATGAACCCAGAGATCGTGTCCTGAGCTGAAGTCAGATGCTTAACCGACTGAGCCAGCCAGGCGCCCCTGTGTTGTGTGTTTTTAAAAGCTTTCTGTAGATGGGTTCATACCATGCACATCCTCTGGTGTTTGGGGTCCATCTGTGTCCCTCTGCGTACTGTCAGGTCCCCCGTTTTTACCGCCATTTAGTGTGGCAATTGTGTCAGTCTACCATAGGCATAGTTTCCCAGTCTTCAGTTGATGGTTATTTTTATTATTTTTTTTAGAGATTATTTTTAATTATTTTTACTGTTTATTTTTGAGAGAGAGCACGCGAGAGCAAGCTGGGGAGGGGCAAGAAGAGCGGGACAGAGGATCTGAGCGGGCTGTACCCTGTCAGCACAGAGCCCAGTGTGGGGCTCGAACTCACAAAACGCGAGCAGTTGATGGCTCTTTACCTCGCTTTCCGTTGTTTGCTATTCCATACGAGGCAGTTTTGAACGTCCATGCTCCTGCGTCTGGTGCGTGTCTCGAAGCTCCGATAGTTCCTATAGATCAGGAGTTAGCAAACTTTTCCGTAAAAGGCCAGACAGTAAACATTTCAGGTTTTGTGACTGCATGGTCTCTGTTGCAACTACTCAGCTCTGCCGTGGTGGCTTGGAAGCAACCAGATATGGCACGAAAGCAAATAGATGTGGCTCTGTTGCAGGAAATCCTTGGTTACCAAGACAGGCAGTGGGCAGGATTTGGCCCACGGGCCGTCGATTGCCAGCCCCTGATCTGGGCTTTGTGCTGGCTTGAAGAGATGCATATTTTCATTTTCATCTCCCCTGGGTGTTGCTAAATTGCTTCCAAAGTCTGTTGCGGTGTTTTAAGAGTGCTCCCCATGGTTCTTTGAAGGTGGCCAAATCCCTCTGCCATCGCTGGTGAGTTTTAATGAAGGTCTTATGTCCTTTTGCAGAGTTGCATGCTTCTGGGAGGCCGGAAGACCACAGACATCCCTCTGGAGGGCTACCTGCTGTCTCCAATTCAGAGGATTTGCAAGTACCCCCTTCTCCTCAAGGTGAGATGTTCCCCCATCTCCTCTCTCTGCAATAGAAGTGACAGAAAACCCAGCTCTGACTGGCTTAATCAAAACACTTGTGAGTCCAAGTAGCTGAGACGTATAGGGGTGGTGCTGGCTCTGGGCCGGGCCGGATCCCTCCGCGACCTTCTGCTTTCCACTGTTCAGCTCTGTTTTCCGTGTGGTACCAGGTGGTCGTGGTTCCCTGGCCTCACACCTCCCAAAGTTCAAGGGTAGTGGGAAAGAGGGAACCTTTCTTTTAGTAGCTCTGACCTAAGTTCCCAGAGTCCCTCAGGCTTTGGCCACCTGTGGCCGGAAGAATGTGATGTTCTGAGTGGTTTGGGCCTGAGTCATGTGGTTTAATGTGAGCCAATGACATGAAATCTTTGCTTGTGCCCTTTATTCTTCTCCCAGGCACTTGAGCTTACACTTTACCCCAGTGGCTACGAGCTGGGCAGTGTTGGGCTCTGATTGGTTGAGACGTGGTCCAGTGACCGTGAGCTGGGCAGCGCTCTGTTTTCATTGGCTGATATCAGGATGAGGTGCTCCACGCCTGACCCAGTCACTCTGAGCAAACGAGCTCTAATTGGTGCAGATTTATGTCATGTGCTCCAACCTCCAACCAATCACACGATCCCATAGGCCACAAGCCGGTGGGTGGGGGACGCGGGAGCTCCTCGTCACTGTCCTGGCTGTTTGCAGAAGAGGATACGGGTGATGCTGGGTGCACCGAACTCAAACCACACACCTGCTGTCTTCTTCACTGTTTAGCCACCTTTGATTTAGCGTTGGTAGGGTGGGCCAGGGAAGATTTGCTGCTTGGGTGGTGACCCAAGAATTCTTTTTTTAATTATTATTACTTTTTAATTTTTTATTTATTGTGTGTGTGTGTGTGTGTGTGTGTGTGAGAGAGAGAGAGAGAGAGAGAGAGAGAGAGAGAGAGAGAGAGAGAGAGAGTGTGCTGTGTGCAGGGGAGGGGCAGAGGGAGAGGGAGAGAGAATCTCAAGCAGGCCCCATGCCTAGTGTAGAGCCCAATAAGGGCCTCGATCCCATGACCCCGAGATCATGACCTGAGCCAAAATCAAGAGTCAGATGCTTAACCGACTGATCCACCCAGGCGCCCCAGAAATCTTAATTCTCAGCTTCAGAGTTGGCTTCTGGGTGGATCCCCAGCTGGGTGGATGGCCCTGCCACCGTCCGCTGCTCTCCGCCCAGGGTTTTCGACCCTTGGAAACGGTGGCCGTTGGCCCAAGCCTGCCCTGGCTCCATCCCGAAGGCCTGGCATCTGACGGCCGTTCCTTGGGGGTCCCTGCTGGTGGATTAATTTGGCTGATGGTGCCTCATTCATGCACCTGTCATTGAGGCCACATGCATCCTTCCTCCATCAACTGGAAGGCAGAGCGGAGGGGAAGATTACTAGGGCCAACCTGAACTTGGCTTTCTGCTGGAGATGGTGGGGGACCCTTGAGTCTCTGAGCTGGACCAGACCCTTTCTGGGGTCTGTGAACAGAGGCCCCTAACCTGTGCAGCCATGGCTGGGGGACACAGTACTCTCTGTACCTCCAATGGCCTCCTGCTGTTTGTCTGTCCCAGGGATCTCAAAAGGACCTTCTGTGGTTGTTCTCGACGCTGCTCTTGACCCGTAAACACGTGTTTGAAATGCCGTGTGTCTCTAGCTCTTCACCTTGGTGCAGAAGGAGCTCCAGGTGGAACTTGCAAACTGGTAGCCCGTGGCTTGAACTGGACCTACAGGTGTGCTTCATTAGGTCTGTCTGGTGGTGTTTTCCAAACTTGCCCCGGATGCCTGCATTTAAGAGGCAGGGCTCCGTAGCAGTTTAGGGCAAGGGGTTGCCAACCCTGTGGCCTGTGAGCCAGACCTAGCCCATGGCCTGTTTTTGTACAACACAGGAGCTAAGAATGATGTTTACATTTTTTTAAAGGGTTGTAAAAAAAAAAAAAAACAGACCCAAAAAACAAACAAAGAAGACTGTGTCACAGAGGCCGGATGTGGCCAACAAAGCCTAAAATATTTACTATCTGGCCCTTTGCAGAAAAAGTCTGCTGACCCCTGGGGTAGAGCCAGGCTTTGCAGCCATAGGCTGCTGGGATTTCAATTCTAGTTCCACCATTTACTCGCTGCCTGACTTGGTGCACGTCACTTCTCTGGGCCTCAGTTTACTCACGTGTAATACGCGGTTTGTACTAACACAGATACGGCTGTTATTCATACAGATGATCAGATATCTATTCACTTAATTCCTAGAACAACTCGATGAGGGAGGCCCTGCGGTTAGCCCCACTTGGGAGACTGAGGCACAGAGGAAGGAAGTGGCCAGTTCCAGGCCACATAGTAGGGGAGCTGTAGGGCTCATGATTTGAGCCCTTTTCTAGAGGTCCGCCCTCCAACCATGAGGCTACACTGCCTGTTAAGCACTTTGGGGAATTAAGCTGCCAGAGTGCTTGGGTTCTGGGGATGCTGACCTTCTCAGTTCCCTAAGCAGGGGTCTGGGAAGGCCGGTGGCCTTGTGTTTTGTGGCTCAGTGGCTGCTCTGTTCCTTCTTTCCTGCGATTTAAAACCTTGAACATCTGACCCATTAGAGCAAAGGCCGACTCTAGCCCCACAGCCCAACCAAGGCTTCCTAGGTGTTAACCCTTTGCTTTCTGGACCTTGGAAAAGTCTGGGGTCTCGGCGGGTGTGGGGAGTGGCTGTTTCCATAACGTATTTTAACAAGCAGTGGAGCTAGACCTATGTATGGGGGCGGACTCTAAGCTCTCAATGGGAGGCCCAGGCGTTTCTGAGGCCCCAGGGGCCACAGTTTGGTCTGGTGGAATCTATGGGCTCTGGATTCCCAGGAGAGCAGACGGAGAAGAACAGAACTAGAGTAACTGCCCACAGGAAATGATGATGCAGCCTGGCTGTGGCTTTGCTGTCCTGACCAAGTGGCTGTTTACTCGCCCCGTTTCCTCGGTCTCCAGCTGTGTTTACCGGGAGTGCAGATAGCACCGGGGACCAGCCAGCAGGCCCTTGGATTCCTATGGGGACGTGCCATGCTCCCCGCCTGACAGAATTGCTCTGTGCCCTGGCCTCTGGCACCCACAGCTGGAATGTTTGCATCAGAGAACAGCTGGGATTGTGGACAACTCTTCATACCCCTCCTGAGTCCCTCCTTCCTGTCACATTTTCCAGCGGATTTTAAAAGACGATACCATGAGCCCAAACCCTCAAGCTTCCTCCTCCGGCCCCTGCAACGCTGACGCCCTCACAGATGTCCCTGTGGCCCTCTGAGCCCCCTTGTTTGAGCTGAACTCCGAAGCCAGTAGGCAGACAGGGTCAAGGAGCCCGGGTGGGAAGACAGAAGAGGCGAGATTGAAAGCCTCATTGGGAGCAGCCCGAAAAAGGCTGAAGTTGAACATTGCCTAAGAATAGCCGGAACATTCTATCTCAGCCTCCAGCCCAGGCTCAGGATAGACAGTTGGCATTTTTAGGCTTTGTTGAGTTTTCCATCAGTGTTTCCAGGGAAATGATTCAGGTTTGGGGTAATGCCCCTAGTGCTCAAATGACAGGTGCCTGAGGGGAGGCTGACTGTCACTGCCCCTTTCGGTTGTTTCCTGGTGATGCACAGATCTCACTGGGCCACTGTGCACCAGCTGCTGGTGTGGCTCAGGACCCCCAGTGGTGAACGTGTCCCTGCCCATCTTCAGTCAGACTGGGCCCGGTGCATAATGGAGACGGGTCAAGGCAGGTGCAGGGCAAGCTGGACGGGCCCTTCAGCCCAAAAGGGGGCAGCTGCCACTCCAGCCCCCCCGTTCTCCTTTGCCTCCTATGTCCTTGGCCCTTTCCCCTCCACTTCCTTAGCTGGTGACTCACCTTTCGGACCTCCAATCACAAGTGGGCCCAGGGCTCAGTCTTTGGGCCTTTTCTCTCTCTAGACTAGCTCCCGGAGTGGCCTCATCCACTTTGTGGCCTTTAAAGAAAAAAAAAAAATGTATTCAAAATTTGTGTAACCTTCATCATGGTAATTTTAGACTATTTTCATCACCCTCCAAAGAAACTCCAGACCCATTAGCAGTCACTCCGCTTTCCCTCAGCCCCTGGCAACCACTCATCTACTTCCGGTCTCTGTGGATTTGCCTGCTCTGGACCTTTCTTTTCGATGGAATCCTAGAATATGCAGCCTCTTGTGTCTGGCTTCTCTTCCTTAGCACAGTGCTTTCCAGGCTCACCCACACTGCAGCCTGAATCATAACTTCGTTCCCTTTTTGGATGAATAACATTCCGCTGTATAGAACCACATTTTATCCATTCATTCACTAACGAACATTTGGGTCGTTTGCACTTTCTGGCCGCTATGAACAAAGCTGCCGTGAACATCCATGTACAAGTATTTTGTGGACATTCCCAGGGCTTTAAACCCCATCTCTGTGTCCCACTTGCAGCCTGGACCTGTCGGCCAAATTCCAGACCTGCTCTCCTGCCCACTCAGCTCCCCTACTTGGATGTCAGACAGGCGTCTCCTATCTGACGTGCCCAAAACGAAATGCTTGGCTCTCCCCTTCCCCCAGACTGGTCTCCCCGCCCTGCCACCCCCTTGTCCCCATTTCCATAAATGGCCTCTTTTTTCTGGTTGCTCAGGCCGAACCCAAGCTGTCTCTGGCTCACCCTACATCCAGTCTATTAGGAGGCCCCATTGGCTCTGCCTTTGGACTCTTTCTTGAGTTCAGCCCTTCGAGCTCCTTCACGACACCTCGCTCCCTGGGCCCCTGCCACAGCCCCCACTGGGTCTTCCCGCCCCTGCCCTTGTGCCCCACTGTCTCTTTTCAACTCAGAGGTAAGTCTGAGCCAGTTCACGTCATTTTCCCTCAAAACCCTCTAGCAGCTCCCTGTCACTCATATTTAAATCCAGATTCCTCCTCACTGACACCTGGAAGGTGTTACGCAGTTAATCTCTATTTCTCTCTGACCCCCTCTGCTTCTTCTCCCATCCCTCTCACTCTGCTCCAGCCACATCTGTCCCCTTGCCACCCTCTGAACACAACAGGTTCCTGCCCCAGGGCCTTTGCACTTGCAATTTCCTCTGGGACATCATTACCTTAGATATCCTGAGGCTCGCTCTCTAATCTCGTCAGGGCTCTGTTGCTCACTTGTCCCCTCCGTGGAGAGGCCTTGTCTGACCACCCCAGCTAGAGCAGAAGAAGCACCTCTGCCATTCTCTGTCCCTTCACCCTGTTTTAATTTTTCTTCACAGTCCCTCTCCCTAGCTCACATTCTGTTCTATGACTCCTGGTGTACGGATTGATTTTTTTTTTTTAATTTTTTTTTTTTTAACGTTTATTTATTTTTGAGACAGGGAGAGACAGAGCATGAACAGGGGAGGGTCAGAGAGAGGGAGACACAGAATCTGAAACAGGCTCCAGGCTCTGAGCTGTCAGCACAGAGCCCGACACGGGGCTTGAACTCACGAACCACGAGATCATGACCTGAGCCGAAGTCGGACGCTGAACCGACTGAGCCACCCAGGCGCCCCCGGATTGATTTTTTTCTGACTCCTCATTAGGGCGTCGGCTTGGCCAGGGCAGGGGTTTAGGCCTGTTTTGTTTGTTGCCGTTCCCTCAGTGCCCCGATGGCCGGGGGCTGGCGTGTTTCCCGGAGTTGGGACACGTACCGCTCAGAGCTGGCACGTGAAGAACCTTTATGGGCGGCGAGCGGTGGGGGGAGGAGGCGGGCAGCCCTGGAAACCAGCGAACCCCACAGTGAGCGTGTTCTTCTCTTGGCAAATTCCTGGGAGTCTTCCCGATTCCCTCCAGGAGAGGGTTCTGGGTGGTGCTGCACCATCGGAGGGTTTGAAGGCCATTTATTCATTCCCCAACTGCTGTGGAGTCCCTGTTACGTGGAAGCCTTCATCCTGGCGCTAGGTGCACAGTGGACAAAACGGCCCAGAGCCCTACCTCTGTGGGACTGCCACTCTGCTGGGGGAGACAGTCAGTGGACGAATAGGAAATGAACGTGTTTGTAGAGTTGTCGTGTTGCTGTGGAGGAGAAATATTTCAGGCCAAGATGGTTGGTAAGGACCAGGTGATGGGCTGCGAGGGTGACCTTTGAGCAAAGACCGGGAGAAGGTGAGGAAGGGGGCCGTATAGGTAGCGGGGAAAAGAGTCTGCCAGATAGAGGGCATAGCTAGTGCAAAGGCCTGTGGCAGGACTGTGTCTGAGGAACAGTGAGGAGGCCAGAGGAGGATCTGAGGGAGAGAGCGGGGGAGTGAGGTCAGAGAGGCGATGGGGCCAGATAGGCAGGGCCTTGTGGGCCACTGCAGGGTCTTTGTCTTCTCTGAGTGCTGTGGGTGCCTTAGGAAGGTTCTGAGCAGGGGAGGGACAGGGTCTCACGTCGTTGTGACAGGATCCCTCTGGCTGTGTGTGGAGAATGGACCGTGAGTGGGGAGTGGGGGCCGAGTTTGACTTTGGCGGTTCAGGTGGCAGCTGGCTGGACCAGGATGGTGGTGGTGGATTCATTTTATGACAATTGCCTCTTCATATCCTTTGCTCATTTTCTGTTGGATAATTATCTTTTGTGCTGATGCACCGTAGTTCTTTGTATATCATTCAGGATACTTTGGGATAGTCCCTTGGAGTCCTCCTCTGACTCTGATGTTAGGAAATGAGCTCCTTATCCGCCAGGGATCCTGCGAGAAGACACCGGAAGTCAGAATTCTCCCCACCATGGCTCCCGCTGCCCCAGCTCCCGTGCTGCCCCCCTCGCGGCGCCCGCCCTCCACCCTGCCTCTGGGCTGAGCTCTGCCTCCCAGGCCGGTTCAGGTTCTTTCCTGCGCAGTGAGCAGCGGCAGCCTCGGGGAGCGCCCCTCCCCCGGGGCGGGACACCTGCTTTCACCCCTTTATTTCACAGCTTCGGGTCACACACCGTCCTTCCTCTGGTCCGACTTATCTCTGTTGTGTTCACCACTCAGGGCTGTCGTCTGGTCCCCCTTCCCCCGTGGGAGCGCCTTTTGCCAGAGAGACGGTTCCATCTGCCCCTTCCTTGCTCCCCCTGGGGCGTGTCCCTGGCACATGGCAGGTGCTCAGTAAAATCCTCAGGGTCCTGATGTTGCAGAACATCTGGGCCTCAGGCCCGTGAGGACCTGTGCTCCAGACAAGGGGCCGCTCATCTTCAGGCAGGGGCAGAAACGACGTGAGTGGAGAAGGGATGTTTCGGAGGTGGGTCTTCTGCTGGGAGTGCTCCGAACAACAGGCTGGCAGGGGCCAGATTGCTGCTTGCTGTCACAGCACGTGTTGTCAGCGACAGACTGATGGTGGCCAGCACAGACTGAATGCCTGCCAGCTACGCACTTCACCACGGAGGCCCTTTCCCTGGGGTCTCCGATTCGCCATGACCACGAACGGACCCAGACGGACAGGTCTGCGTCGTCCTTTTAGTTTTGGGAGGTCGTGGGCTGTACTGCTGTGCCTCGACCTCCTTATCTGTTAAAGGGGACAGTAACAGCCCCTGCTCGCAAGCACAGAGCAGAGGCTGAGTGGGCCTTCACTGCTGCCACCCCCCTTATCACTGCTCTTCAGCACGGAGGGCGACTGGGCCAAGGTCACCCAGCTGGTGACCTCTCCGAGGGGCGGAGCCAGCCCTGGCACCCACATGTGGCATGCCAAAGCATCACACCTGTGATTTCAAGGCAGCGGAGAGATGGGGAGATACTGGAACCATTGGGCATGTCTGGGTCGAGTGATGAAGGAAAACCTCTCTCTGCCAGGTTGAGTGATCCTGCTGGTTGAGTGACCCCGCTGGTAAACCCTCCCTGCGGACTTGAGGTCCTACAGGACCTCCCTCCCCACTTTCTCTCTCGTCACACTCACCATGTGGCTGAAGCCCTTCCATGACAGTGAGGCTGACCTTCAGCATGTCCCAGCCTGTGCTTGTGGCCGGGGTGGGCAGTGGTGGGGGGGGCGGGCATGGGAGAGGGGCCCTTTACACGGTCTGGTCCTTGTGAAGGTTTTTTTTTTTTTTTTTAAGTTTCTTTATTTTCTTTATTTATTTTTTAATTTTTTTAATGTTTATTATTTATTTTTGAGAGAGAGAGAGAGATATAGAGAGACAGGGTGTGAGCAGGGGAGCGGCAGAGAGAGAGGAGACACAGAATCGGAAGCAGGCTCCAGGCTCCCGAGCTGTCAGCACAGAGCCCGACACGGGGCTCGATCTCACGAACCGCGAGATCGTGACCTGAGCTGAAGTCGGATGCTTAACTGACAGAGCCACCCAGGCGCCCCTAAGTTTCTTTATTTTTGAGAGAGAGAAAGAGCATATGAGTTGGGGACGGGTAGAGAGAGAGAGAGAGAGACAGAGAGAGAGAACCCCAAGCAGGCTCCAGGCTCAGTGCAGGGCCCTATGTGGGGCTCGATCCCACAAACCGTGGGATCATGACCTGAGCTGAAACCAAGAGTCAGACGCTTAAGTGACTGAGCCACCCAGGTGCCCTGGGTGGGATGTTTTTTATATTATTCTACAGCTGAGAAAACTGGGGCTCGGTGGGGTCAGTATGTGTGGCTGCCTCTCTGACCTCCTGATCTCTGTCTTGTCTGTCTTTTTTTGTCTCTCTCTCTTTTCCTTTCTTTCTCATTTACTCTCCTCCAGCCACGTGCCCTCCTCACTCTTCCTCATGACGTGTCCCGTAGGCTCAGACCTCAGATCCTTTGCGTTAGCTGTACCCTCTGTGTCGCACGGTCTTCCCCAGGAGTTTGGCAGGACTCCCTCCCTTGCTTGATCCGGAGTCTCTGTTCAGATGTCACCTCCTCTGAGAGGCCTGCCCTGATCTCCCCATTTGAAAGAACACTTGCCTTCCCCAGACCTTCTAGCCTGTCATTCGGATTTGCCTTCTTGGTATTTATCACCACCTGACAGTGTTTTGTACATGTCATTTCTCTTCATTTGGGCTCATCTCCTCTACTAGAATGTAATACCTGCCAGGTGAGGAATTTTCCTCTGTTTGGTGACAAATGAAGAAGGCGCTCAGGGGACATTGAATGAATGAATGAATGAATGAATGAATGAATGAGTCAATGAATGAATGAATGATGTTCCCCGGCCCCAGGATACCCGGTTTGTACCGAGCGTTGCTGGGATTTGGCTCAGGGCCAGGTGACGTGGACGCCGTGTTTGGTCCCCTGCGGGTTGGTGTGCCTCATCCCTGTCCCCACCTCCCCCCCAGGAGCTCGCCAAGAGGACCCCCGGCAAGCACCCCGACCACCCCGCGGTCCAGAGCGCCCTGCAGGCCATGAAGACTGTCTGCTCTAACATCAACGAGACCAAGCGGCAGATGGAAAAGCTGGAGGCTTTGGAGCAGCTGCAGTCCCACATCGAAGGCTGGGAGGTGTGTCCGGGGCAGGTGGCCTCCTGGGCTCCAGCGGGGCCCGAGGCGGCGGCGGGGGGGGGGGGGTGCACACAGCTGCAGGTATAGACGGCGGGTGGACACCACGCTCAGCCTGGAGGGCGCGTGCTGTTGGGCTTACACGGTGTTTGTTGAGAAGAAAAACAAAAAGTTTAATTGTTTCCCGGTTGAGCCCCCGTAAGAGCCTCGATTTCAAGTTTCTTTTGAAACACGGCAGCACCGGACCCCCGTCTTCCACGACAGCAGCCTCTAGAAGCTCCAGTTTTCCTCAGTCCCCCCCTCTCCCCATTGCTCCCCAGTCTCTCTCCTTCACTTGTTGCCGTGCCCGCCCGGTGTCCATAGGCCTCGGGGCTTTTGGTGCCAAGGTGCAGGGTAGTGTTTAAGGCTCTGCTCCAGGACAGAATTCTGGCTTTGACCCTCCCCTGCTGGGTGACTTCAGGCGAATGGCTTAAGTCCTCTGAACTTCAGTTTCCTCATCTGTTCCTGGCACGTGACAGGCACTCCGTACAGGGTGGGTGTTGCTAATACTCCCGTCACGCCGACGAGGGCATGGGGTTCTTGAAACCTTCTCATGGTGCCTAATTTATTCACTTAAGCCTCTGTGTCTCCCTTGGATTATTAGAGATTTCCTACAAATCTGTCGAAGGACATGGAAAAAGCTGGATACATAAAAAATATCAGAGTAAATACAGCTGGAACCGAAGATCAAAAGCAAAGATGAAATACTTCTAGATTGTTCTCTGGATCGTGTGCCTCACACCCTGTGGGTTTCCTGGCACTTGCTACGTTTGGGATTTTTCCGCTTCTTTTCCCTGTGGTCGGGAATCCCGAATGTGAGAGTCTGGCTGTGGAGAGACGGTTCGGGGAGGAGGCGGGTATCGTGGATCAGCGCTGGCCGCCCATCCCCCTTCCGCTGGGCCTTCCTTTCCCGCCAAAGCCAGAGAACGAAGGGCTGCGTTTCCCAGTCCCCCTTGTAGGTTAGGTTTGCGACGTGAGTGGCCAAAATCGGATCCAGCCGCTTGAGATTGAGAAGCTGGGGTGGGACAGAAGCCACCCCTGTGCTGTCTTTGCCGCAAAGCCCAGCTGTGGTGGGGCTGGGCTTTCTGCATTAGCATATTAGCAGACGGGCCGGGTCGCAGCTTCCTGGGTGTCAGGAGGCTCGGGACATCCGCTGGCTGGCGGTGGTGCACGTCCAGCAGGCAGGGGATGGCTTTGCAGCCGACAGTTGAGCAGCAGCTCCCGAGGCCTGGACGCAGCAGGGTGGTGTTCTCCTGTGGTACGAGCTCAGGCACGTGGTGTGTGACCTCCCTTCTCCCAGCTGGGGCAGAGGCTGGCTGTGCAGTGTTGTTGGTTTTCTGGGAGCCCCGGTTTGGATTCCTGCTTCCTGCAGACCATCTGAAGATTGAGTAAGCCCCTTATCTCTTTCTGCTTCAAGTATGTAGCCTAGGGGCGCCTGGGTGGCTCAGTCGGTTGAGCGTCTGACTTCGGCTCAGGTCACGATCTCGCAGTTCGTGAGTTCGAGCCCCTTGTCGGGCTCTGTGCTGACAGCTCAGAACCTGGAGCCTGCTTCGGATTCTGTGCCTCCCTCTCTCTCTGCCCCTCCCCCCCAACTCTCAAAAACGAATAAACGTTAACAAAAATATGTAGCTTGGTTTCTATTTCCTACAACTGCAAATTGCCAGACAGTTGTGCCAGTTAAGGTGTGTTGTCTTAGGCCTTGTTTCAGCCCCATGATGCCAGAGCTCCCGTTCTGTCTCTTGCCTTCCCCTCCTGGTTCCAGGAGAGCAGTAGCTCCAGGAGCTCCTGTTTCAAAGCAGGAGGAGACGGGGGCGTGGCCGGGGCAGTGAGAGGGAGCTCTTCTCCTCAGTGGAGGGAAGCCTTTCCCAGAAGCCCCGAAGAGACTTCTCCTTTCGTCTCCTTGACCAGTAGGTCACGTGGCCGCTGTCAGCAAATATGCTAAGCTACAGAGCAGATAGAGAGGATGTGCTTAAGCCTCTTTGGGCTTTGAGCTTCCTGACGGCCAAGGTGAAGAGAGCAGGAGACATAAGTTACTCAATATTTATTTTCAAAAAAGGAAGATAGCAGTTCTTCTGGGAGGCAGAGAGTTTCCTGGAAACCAGCTGAAAAAGACATTTCTCACATGCGTCCCTGTGGAGAGGAGTATTGAGCAAGCATTTTGGCAGCCAGAGCAGAAGTGATTTCTAGATGTCGGCTTCTGGTCAGGGCCTCGGGAAATAAGAACTAAGGGTCTTTGGGGCCCTTCTAGACCCTGAAAAATCTACAATTTGAGAGTGGTCCTTATTTTGATCGCTGTTTCTTGGCGCAGTAGGAAATAAAGTGAGCTGGAATGAATAATTAGTGGCAATTATTGAGCCCTTGTTACATGTTTCCGACACTAAGGGGAGGTGGTATGATTATTGCCATTGGACAGATAAAGAAACTGAGGCATGGGGACTTGATTTGGAAGCCCAGCTCTGTAACTTTGTCCTGCCTCAGGCGACTTTGTGGTGCTCTCCCGACCTTATTTGCCCCCGATTGCCTAATTTTAGTAATAATGTCTCTGAAGGTACCGCCTGGTGTCATCCTGATGCTAGAGTGAAATGCGGAATATGAATGCTCTTTAGAAAAAGTAACATGGTTTCTGTGCAGTAGTAGAAAGTTGTTGTTGTTTTAACATTTATTTAAGTAATCTCTATACCCAATGTGGGTTTTGAACTCATGACCCTGAGATCAAGAGTCACATGCTCTTCTGATGGAGTCAGCCCGGTAGTCAAATGCAGTTTGATCCTTAGGCGATATAAAAAAATATGTCATAGCTAGAAAAAATCATGTGTAACAGTGAGGCTACCTGCAAAGGCTTCCTGCTCTCTGTAGTCACAGCCTCAGGGGCCGGTGAATGGCAGTGGTTACAGATCTTTACTTCTGATAATCTTCCTGATTATTACTGATCTTTCTGTCTGACCTCTTGCCAATCTGGTTAGACGGCTGCCATTTAGCTCTTGGAATTTGGCTGGCAAGGGACTCATTTTGGGAGGAGGGAGAATCTCTCCTTGGCTACTTTCTTGCTGTGTGTTTGGGCTTGCATCATCAGTTTGATCTCCCGAAGCGGTTCCACCCCCCCCCCCCATCCTTTGTCCTTTTCAAAAGTCCAAGACTGGTTTACGTAAAACCAGATAAGTTAATCCATAAATCCGTTTTACTAAGGATGTGGAAATGGGAGTATGTTGTGATGCGGAAGTCAGTGAATGAGCCAGCTCACTGCGGGGAGGGGGTTCCTTGTCCTCAGTTTCCTCATCTGAAGAGTCTGGATAGTGGTGGTCCCCCCGTCTCGGGTCGCTTGAGGATTTGGGTCTCGGGTCGCTTGAGGATTTGGGAGTGGATATGTGCACGGCGCCCAGAACAGTGCTTTTTCCTTGGCTCAGAGCACATGCTCCGTAAGCGTCCAGAGGAGCTGTGGCAGCAAAGCTGGATTTCATTCTTATTCTTCTTTTTCTCCTCCTCCTCCTCCTCCTCCTCCTCCTTCTTCTTCTTCTTCTTCTTCAGATGAAAAAGCATCCTGCAACTTTAGCTGCAGCTCATACCCGGTGTGGGCTGACCCTCCCGCAGGGGGACACTCTGGATGCACGCCCCCACGGACTTTTGTGTAAAGCTCACGGTAATAAAAAGAAATGCATGTTCTTAATAAGAAAGAAACTGGGCACGCTCAGCTTCCTGGCTCTGGAAACGTGTCACCCATGAGGGGACGGAAGGAAACAGGAGTGAGGAAACATGGAATTATTATTAAAGAAAAGAAAAGAAGAAGACCATAACCAGAGGTTCTCTTGTGTTCTTCTCACCCTTCCTGGGATGCCTTGTGCTCCAGGGGCTGTGGTCTCTCCCCTTTGGAGACTCCTGTTCTAGAGCAACGGTTGCGTAGAAAGCCCTTCAGGTTATCAGGTTACCTTCTAAGAGGCAGATGCCTGCCCTGGGTAGTAGAGGCTGGTGGGTGGGAGAGTCAGGCCAGCGTGTCTGGTTCAGATCCCAGCTCGCTTGCCGACCAGCCATGTGTCCCTTTCCTCCTCTGTAACGCGAGAGTTTCTTGAGGATTCACTGGGTTTGTATAAAACACTCGGAATGGTCGTGGGCTCGTGGTGAGCTTTGCCCGTCTCTACGTGTCAGTGCTTCTGTCGGTGGGGTCTGTACTGTGCAGATCCCTAGCCCTGGCCGGTGGACACCTTGGTGTGTAGGCTTCTTCCTGTGTATCTGATTTTCAGCACCACCCCTGACACAGATTCAAGGAGAGAGTCAGGGCCAGCTGACCTGGGGAGACCGAGGGCCAGCTGGGCTTCTCGGCAAAGCTAGGGAGGAAGGGGGCATCCCCCTCTAGTGTCCCTGGCATTTCAGGTATATTTGCTAGGTGGTCTTTGGTCAAGGCTGGAGGGGGGGGCAGCTTCCCAGGCTGGGTTCAGTGACTCCCCGTGGTCCCTGGATGTTGACAGAGAGGTCAGGTCTAGGCCTGCGTGACGTCGGGCTTCTGGGCCCTGCAGTTGGGCCAGTTCCCAGAGTCACACACAAGCAGATAAAATCTGCCTTTGGAGTCTGGAAGGGCTGGTGGGTGGGCCTGAGTGAGGTGAGGGGAGGCGGGGAGGCGTGTGGTCTCCGGGAACTGCTGAACTGCTGTGTGCCCCCAGCAGGCCATTGACGGAGCCTCATCACCCCGGAGTCACGCTCACCCTGTTTGCGAGGATACTGGGGGTCCAGAAGGTTCCTCGTCACGGGAGCCCTGAGCCTGGTGGGGCAGGCTCACGACCTTGCTGGGTGGCTGTGTGTGGAGTCCGATATCTGCCTGCAGTGTGTAGGCGTCTGTGCTGTGACTTCTGTGAACGGGTGCTTGCTCCTGCCCTAGGCTGCCCAGCTCTTGACCACGGGAAGGTGTTTTTCCAGAACCCCAAGGGGGCCCCACAGGGGTCTCTGGCACTTCAGGCTGGTGAGTTTGCTGTGCCCAGCCGGGCTGCGGGCACGGAGCAGGAGAGACTGCGGTGGGTGGTGAGCAGAAAGCCCGATGTCTGAGTTTCTGGAACCAGTTCCCCTTACTGGGTCTTGGAAATAACTGAGTAAGCGCATCTCACCGGGGTACGAGCTCCTTGGTTCTGGGTGTTGAGTGTTTGGGGAAGGCGACTTTGTGAACCATTCTCCCCCTTTCTTTCTCCAGTTCATCTCTGGGCGGAGACGGCGTCACGTCTCAGTCTCCCGTCACTGTAATCTGCAGGTCTTGTCAGACGAACCTCCCTGAACCCCACTCTTGTGTGGTAGCCCTCAGGCCTCCGTGTCATTGCTGTTGCCAGCCTATCAACGGGGCCTGGTCCTTACCTTAACGTACTGGTTCTAGTACAGGGCTGGCTGCTGAAAGGACAGATAATGGCATGAGTGAGGGAGAACATTCTTCCTCTGTAGCAGAGCAGGCTGGGGGCGGCTCTGCTCCGCGTGGACCCGGGTTCCTTCCAGCGTCTTGCTCTGCCGTCTGCTACGGCGCACTCCCACCGCCATGGCTGTCTGCCAGCCGTGGCAAGAGCGAAGGGAAGAAGAGGAGAGGAAGCTCTCTCCTTTCAAGGGAGTAGTGTAAAAGTGGGGCACACCGGCCATGATTTAGTCACATGACCGCAGCTGGAACAAGGGATGCTGGGAAATGGAGTCTGTGGCCGAAATGGAATCTGTTAGTCAGTGTCGGCTAAACTCCACTCCTGTGCTTGCTCGACGAGGAGCATGGACACCTGGCGTCCTGTGCCCTCCCAGGTGTGTTTCCAGCTTCCTCTCGTTCAGCACTTTGAGAGCTCCGTGCCACGGTCCTTGGGCCTCCCCGAGCTCCCGACAAACCTGTGTCGTCCCCCCAGTTCCTTTCCTGACGCCACCGCCTGGAACCTCACAGAGGTTCAGTGAACCTCACGCACACTTAGTGTCTTAGCCTCCCCGTCACTTAGCGTAGAGGTTGGGAACTGTCTCCATCTGTCGTCACGTCTGCAGCTAAAGTAAATGCTGTAAGAATCCTGCCCCACGATGTTCTACAGGCATTTCTTGAGCACCTGCCGTGTGCCCGAGAGTGTTACGGGTGCTTGGGAACCAGCGGCAAATGCTTGGTAATGTTGGTAATGCTTTCTGTCCTTATAGAAGTGGCATTCTAGTGGGGGGAATACAATAACAAGTCAAGACCTAGTGAGGAAGGGATAGGCAAAAATAAAACAACAAACAACCCGCCCCCCTTCCCCCCCCCCCCCCCCCGCCGCCACCCAAACCCCAAACAAGAACTGAACCGAAATAAAACCAGATGCCAACTGGGGCTGGATGGGTCATTTCCCCTCCCTGAGCCCAGGACTCTCTTCTGTGAAATGGGCATCTTGAGGTGCTCTTCCTGGTATTGTTCTGGCGTGCTCGGCAGATAGAAGCCATCGATCGGACCAGATTTTCTGTCCGCTGACAGATTTGCCTGCAATGGTGCACTTAGAGTTTGGGGTGTGACGGACGTGGTAGGCTCTGTCTCTGGGAAGGAAGGGTGTTCTCCTGGATTGGCCAGCTCATTCCCTGTGCCCCTTGTCACCCTCCCAGGGCTCTAACCTCACGGACATCTGTACCCAGCTCCTCCTACAAGGCACCTTGTTAAAAATCTCTGCGGGCAACATCCAGGAGAGGGCCTTCTTCCTCTTTGACAACCTCCTCGTCTATTGCAAGAGGAAATCCAGGTGAGCTGCTGGGGAGGTTGGGGGCGGGGCTGCCCAGGTGGGCCTGGAGGCAGGGATTGGGTGGGACCCTGACACTTTCTCAAGGTGACACCTTGGGCTTGTCACTTTCCTCTCCTGGCATCCCTTTTCTCAGCTGAGGGGTTTGTTCTCGATGAGCACTGTCTAATAGAAATATAAGGTGAGCCACATGTGTTAATTAAAATTTTCTAGTAGCCACGTTAAAAAAAGCAAAAAGGAACGGGCAAAATGAATTTAAATAATGTATTTTGTTTTTCCCAACATATCTCTAAATATTATCATTTTCATGTATATAACCAACATGTAATCAGTTTTTGGAAATTATAGAGATATTTTGCATCCTTTTTTTTTTTTTTTTTTTTGTACATTAAGGGTTCAAAATCTATTGCATATCTTAAACTTACAGCATGTCTCGATTTGTCCTAGCCTTGTTTCAAGTGCTCAGTTGCCCCATGTGGCTTGTGGCTGCCATATTGGACAGTGTGGGTCTAGATGGTGGTAGAAATTTGGAGATTCTTTGTGACGCTAACACCCTGTGATTCTGAGACCCAGAGGTGGGAGATTCAAGGGCAGAAGGCTCTTGTACTGTTAAGCTTTTTGAGGGAAAGGGTAGTACTTTTGCATCCTGTATCTTTCACTGGAGTGAATGGATGGGTGGGTGAGTGGTATAGACACATACAGATGAATGTATGATCGCAAATGTGAATGATGGCACGTGTGAGCCGATGGGAGGAGGGATAGGTGCACAGGTGGGGGGTTTGGAGGATGAGTGGATGGTGGTTGAAGGAAGGTGGGAAGGATTGTGGATGGATAGGTGAGTAGATGAAGGAGGTGAGTGGTTGGAGGTGTTAGGGGAAGGCTGGATGAGAGAGATGGACAGAAAGCTGGGTAGTTGGAGACGTGGATATGAAGACATGATGAGTTGACAGAGGTGTGTTCAGATGAATGGTGAGTTGAGGCCTTCGTGTACGAGTTAAGCGGGTGGGTAGATGGAGGGATGGTCATCAAATGGGAGATGGTCAGGTAGGTGGATGGAAGGATGGATGGATGGATGGTTGGTTGAGTTGCTGGGGTGGTTGGATTTTGAGATGGAGGGTTGGGTAATTGGATGACCGAGTGGGTGGATGGGTGGGTGGATGGTTGGAGAGAGGAAGAGTTGGGAGATAGAGGGGTGTGGGGCATGAGTGGCTGGCTGGCTGGCTGGCTGGCTGGCTGGGTAGATGGGTGGACTGAGAGGCTGTCTTTCAGGTTTTTTGAAGACTGGCTCAACCCAGCCCTTTTGAATCCTCCTACCTGTTACTTTGTTTTAGGGATGAAACAGTGACTTTCCAGAGGCTTCTTTCTCCTTTAGTAGAAGCTCAGGCTGAGGGGAGGTCCAGACCCTGGGCCCTACTGTCAGCCTTGCCTCTCCCTTTCTTTGTTGTTCTAGGCACGTCACTTACTGTCCCTGAGCCTCGTTTTCCTTGTCTGTTTCTGCTGGCCTCCTAAGATTGTGGCGAGGAACCTTTCCATAGGATGAATGATGGCGTCCCATGCGTGTGTGTGGGCTTCTCTTTCTCCTCCAGCCTGACCTCTCTGAGCCTCAGTTTTCTCTTCTGTAGAATGGGGATGATAAACCCCCTTCTTACAGTAGTGTTTGGTTTAGAGCCACGCTCCTTACATTTGAATTCCTGTTCACATTTCTGTAGCTCTATGACTCTGCCTCTGTCTGCCTCAGTTCCCTCATGTGTAAAATAGGGTGACTTATCGTATGTATCTCCAAGAGCCACTGTAAGAGCAGGTGTGTTTAGTAAGCGCACAAAATGGGGGTTACTGTTCACTTACCTCCATGTGTGTTGGCTTCCTGTCCACTCACAGGTGCAGCACCAGGCAGTGGAAGGTTCTTCGCCACAGGCCCCTTCCCCTCCCACCCTTCCTCCCCGTGCTGGGTTTGGTCCTTCTGGTTAAAGGCCTTGGTCTCCCTCTTTCACCCTCTCCCGTGTCTTTCTTATTTGATATTTTATTCTGCCCGCTCTGTCAGGTCTGTCTGTGTCTGCCCCCCGCCCCCCATTAACGCCCCCATTTCCTTCCTCTTTGCTTCCCTCCTGTCCTCACCGGGGCCATCCCGAGAGTCCTCCGCCCTCCCTGCCAGCTGCCCCAGGCTGTCCGAAGCAGGCACTTTTCCCAGAACGCTGGGGTTTAGAAAACACAATGTCCCCTCAGGCCCGTGTGACCCGCTCCGGCTTTGGCTGAGTTTGCTCGGCCTTCGGCTGCCCGAGTGAGACCCTTCCCCCGTGGGCATGGCCACACCTGTCAGAGCAATGGCAGCCGATTCTGCTGGTGCTGGATCCCCAGTGGGCCTTCTAGGGCCAGCCCTGTGACTGGCGTGAGATGAGCTCTTTTAGGGCCGTTCCCTGCCTCAGTTCTGGAGCGAGCCAGGCTGGCCGGGGGGGAAAGGGCACATCTGTCTCCTGGGAGAAGGTGGCAGGCGGCCAGCATTCCTGCCTCTGGATGGGGAGCCAGAGGGCCGGGCTCCAAGTCGTCCCCGAGGGATCGGGCAGGGGTGGATGGAACCCTCGGCCCCACTGACGTGGCCACAGGAAGGGCCTCCTGCTGCCAGGTGTCTGCCGACTGTTTTGTCTCCGCCTGGGTCATGCGGGGCACCGCCCGTCCGGGACTCGGGTCAGGGAAGGTCTCCGACTCAGAGTGCTTCTGGCCTGATTCAAAAGCAGAGGCTCCCTGGGTGTCAGAAGCACCAGGAGTGTTCAAAGAGCCCACTTCCCCATTCTTCAGCACGGGAAACCGAGAGCCCGGGAGGAGGAGAGCTAAATCTCCAACATCTCAAAAGCTTATCTAGTGTCTCAGAGATGGCAGCAGCATGTAGTGCTTAAGGACACAGAGGCCCTGCCACTTAGTAGTCGTGTGGCCTCGGGCAAGTTATGTCAGCTCTTTGTGCCTCTGTTTTCCCATCTGTGAAATGGGGCCAAAAGTAGCCCCCATCTGATGGGACTGTTTTTGTAGATGAAGTAAGAGAAAACACGTAACTCCTGGCTTATGTATGTAAAGGAGAAGGGATCCCAGTCTGTCTTCATCCAGGTGTCCCTCCGGGACACGGCTCACGTTTAAACTGTGTCTAACGCAGGCTGTTCATTTTCATCACAACTCCTGCCCCAGACCCTTTCCTCCTGACGTCTTCCTCATTCTGAGTAAATGGCACTACCGGTTGCCCAGGAGCCCAGGGCAGGATCTTAGTTGATCTTGGTGCTGGCCTGCCTCACCCCACACCCACATCATCAGCAAGAGTCAGACGCTCAACCTGCTGAGTCACCTGGGTGCCCCTAGATGACTGAAAATTTACATGGAAACACAAAAATAACTATGACAGCTTTGAAAATGGACAAAGCCAGGGGACTTGTACTACTGATAGCCGGGCTTACTCTACAGCCGCAGTAATTAAGACAGTGTAGTATTGGGGGCGCCTGGGTGGCTCGGTCGGTTAAGTGTTGACTTCGGTTCTGGATCTCACGGTTCATGAGTTCGAGCCCTGCCTCGGGCTCTGTGCTGACAGCTCAGAGCCTGGAGCCTGCTTCGGATTCTGCGTCTCCCTCTCTCTCTGCCCCTCCCCTGCTCACACTCTGTCTCTCTCTTTCTCTCTCAAAAATAAAATATAATAAAAAAAAAACAAAAGACAGTGTAGGATTTTGTAAAAGTAAATAGTTTGGTGGAATGGAATGGTGAGTCCAGGAGCAAAAACCCCGTGGATGTGCTCATTTTAATGTCAACAGAAAAAGCCAGTGCAGTTCAATAAGTGATGCTTGGTCAGTTTGATATCCAACGGGAGGGTGAGGGGGCGGGGGGGAGGGTTGGGTCTTGACTCTAAGCTCACACAATATACAAAAAATCAACTTCATATGGATCACAGATTCAGATGTGCAGGGTAAAACCATGAGGTTTCCAGAAGAAGGAATAGACACTATCTTTGTGATATGGCAGTAAGCAAAGATTTTTTAAATAGGACAAAAAGTGTAATTCTAAAGGAAAAGTAGGTTCAACAGATGATGTTAAAATTAAGAATTGCTCATCAAAAAACACCATGAGGAGAGTAAAAAGATAAGCTATAGACTAGGGATCTTTGCCATATAAACTGACAAGGGACTCACACCCCAAATATAGTGAGAAGTCCTGTAAAGCAAATTCGACTCTCTGCCTATTTTTACAAATAAAGTTTTATTGGCACACGGCCATGCCCATTTGTTTTGGTATTCTCTGTGGATGCTTTCATGCTGCAAGGGCAGAGTTGAATAGTTGACATAGACCTTGTGGCTCACAAAACTGAAAATATTTACTGTCTACCTGCCCCTTTTCAGAAAAAGTTTGCCAAGTCCTGCTCTAAATCATTAAGAAGAAGAGAACCCAACAGAAAAATACTCAGGGGATAGTTGTGTCACAAAAGCCCCTGGCCCACAGGACCGCATGGTCAATAAACTTGAATTTGCTCAGCCTCATTACTCATTGGGCAAGTACAAGTGAAATGGTTTAATGAGCCACTACTACATGCCCACCAGGACGGCCACAATGGAAGTTAAATACAGAGGATGTGGAGTCACTGGAGTGTTCCCACTCTACTGAGGCGGGGAGAATTGGTGCAGCTGTTTTGGAAAACAGCTTGGCATCCTCTCGTGAAGCCGCTCGTGTGCCCTCCTTGCGGCTCAGCAGTTCGATCCCTATGTAGATAACCCGCAGGGATGTGCACCAACAGTCACAGCAGCACCAACTTGGAAGCAACCCAGATACCTGTCACCATCACCCTTTGTGATTCCATGTATGGCGACTTCTAAACAGGCCAAGCGAAACCACAGGGTCATAGGTCAGAATGCTGGTTACCCTTGCAGGGGGAAGTGTCCGGGAGAGGGCGCCTCGGAGGGCTCTGGGGTCGTTTATAAACAGTTTTTTTTTTTTTTTTTTAACGTTTTTATTTTTATTTTTGAGACAGAGAGAGACAGAGCATGAACAGGGGAGGGGCAGAGGGAGGGAGACACAGAATCGGAAACAGGCTCCAGGCTCTGAGCTGTCAGCACAGAGCCCGACGCGGGGCTCGAACTCACGGACCGCGAGATCATGACCTGAGCTGAAGTCGGACGCTTAACCAGCTGAGCCACCCAGGCGCCCCTCATTTAAAATGATAATAGAGGTGTGGTCACTCTGTAAAAGTGAAAGGAGCCACATAGTTCTTTGGGCATTTTTTCCTGTATGGATTTTATAATTAATTTTTTTTCAACATTTATTTATTTTTAAGAGAGAGACAGAGCACACGTGGGGGAGGGGCAGAGAGCAAGGAAGACACAGAATCGGAAGCAGGCTCCAGGCTCTGAGCTGTCAGCACAGAGCCCAACGCGGGGCTTGAACTCGCGGACCGCAAGATCATGACCTGAGCCGAAGTCAGACGCTTAACCAACTGAGTTGCTCAGGCGTCCCTGGACTTTATAATTTAATAAAAAGTTTATAGAGACACGTATGTGTGCACACACGTATAGGTATGTATAGATACAGAGAGGACGCCCACAAACCAATGTGCTCTCCGTGCCCTCCTGACGCCACCTGCAGTCCCTTCTCCGCAGGTTGCCAGGCGGGAGTGTCCTTTATAACTTGGATCATGTTATTCCTCTGCTCAGGCTCTCCACGGCAGGAGGAGCCGATCTTCATGCCCACAGGACCCCGCAGGACCTGGCCCGTGTGGCCGCTCAGACCCCTTTCCCCACACTCGCCCTCGCCCACTCAGCTTCAGCCACCAGCCAGCTCGCTGCTTCTTGCAACATGCCTGGAATCTCTTCTCCAGATACCCTCCTAGGTTCCTCCCTCGCCTTCCCTAGGGCTTTGCTCCAAAGCCTCTTCAGTGAGGCCTCCCCTGACCACCTCTCCCTCCTCTGTCCCAGCTGAAATCCTGCCCCCCCCTCCCTAACCATCTTCTTGCTCTCTCTCTCCTCCTCCTCCTTCTTTTTACAAACCTCAAGTGTTTTATTTTAATTAAAAACATACACATTGCATTCATTAAACATTCTTTTCATATAGAGCCAAGGTCTCTTCTTTGAGCAGAAGTTCACTCTGAACATAAAAACAACTTACCTTTATCAGATCTTTCCAAAGCAGTCAACGTAATTTTCGGAGAGACAAGTCTCTTTCCACATGCATATGTCCTCACTTAACGCAATCCATACAGTAACAGGTGCACGTTGGGCAAATAGATTTGGGAGCATCACTCACCTAGTGGAGCAGAGGGGCCTGTGTGTACCACAGACTGGCCTTCCAGCCCTGAGAGTTCATTCTCCACTTTATTGGTTAAAATAAACGTTTGGCACTCCTGACATAACACGTGTTCAACTTCTCTGCTTGGCATCTGTCTCTGTGTCCCCGGCCTCCTTGTATGGGAGGATGAGACTTTGTTTTATCCACTCCTGCAGCCCCAGCACCTGGAGGAGTGCCTGGCACCCAGCAGGTGTTCTCTGAGTGCTTGTTGAATGCATGGGTGAGTGTCTTCCCTTGGCCCCAACTTGGCATTGTCTCCATAGGAAGCACTACTCAGATGTTTGCTGAGTGACTGAGTGGCACATTTTGCTGAGTGAGGGAATGAATGGTGGGTAGGTGGATGTGGATGATTGGGTTGACTGCCTACTCCAGGCACCTTTCCTCTCTGGTCTGATTTCAGGAAGTTTCCCTTTGCTAGACTCTCTGAGAGCCCCTGCCCACTTTCTGGCCAAGAGGAATGGGTTTCTGCCGCTTCTGGTTAGTTTCTCATCAATGTCTCCTATTAGCGGAAAAGTAGCCAGCTCTGTGAGGCGGACAAGGCTAGCCTGTTTTCCAGCTGGGGAAACTGTGGCTGGGGGTGGAGAAGTAAGTGACTTGTTCAAATCACCCAGCCACCAGCTGAAAACCCGTGCTCCTGGGCTCAGTGCAGTGCCTCCCATCTCTGGGCGCCCTTCTGTATCTCTGCTCTGAGACATGGGCGTTATTGACTTCCTGTTGTCTTTCAGGGTCACCGGGGGCAAGAAATCCACCAAGAGGACCAAGTCCATCAATGGCTCCCTCTACATCTTCCGGGGTCGAATCAACACTGAAGTCATGGAGGTGGAGAATGTGGAAGACGGGACAGGTAGAGACCCCAACCCCAAGGCCCGCCTGAGCCCCAGCCCCACCTGCTCTGTGGCACAATCTCTGTTTCAGTTTTTTCCTTTTATTTGAAAGGTAACCTACCTAAGAACAGTGCCTAAAACACATGCACATCAAGTGAACACTTGGGTAGTCACTATTCAAGCTAAAAAGTAAAACACTGCCTAATGAAAATTTGTTTCAAAACTTGACTTGAATGGCTTCAAAGATATACATGTAATTATATAGATACAGTTTTATATATCTGTTTAAAGGGTCATAAAATTATATATTCTTTTGCTCTTGCTTTGTGTTTCTGCATGTGGCTGTCTGTACGTTGTTGGTTTCCACTGCTGTGTAATATTCTCTTGCATGGATAGTCCGTAGCTCATTCATTCCTTTGGTGGTAGATATTTGGGTCATTTCTGCCGTTTGCTATTATGAACATTGATTCTGTGAGCAGTCTTGTGTAAACCTCTTTTTGTGTGTGTGTCTTTGAAGTTGGCTAGGGCAGGAGTTCTTAATTGGTTTTGAGACACTGACTCCTTTGTGGTGTCACAAAATCTGTGGACCCCTCCTCAGATTTAGGGCGTGGCCGGCTTCAACTCCCCCGGAAAACGGGGGACCTGCCTGTTTTCAAAGAGGTTGGCCACTTCCCATCCCAGGCAGTCAAGGGCACCGTCGGGCTTGCACTAGGTTTTAAGTAGCCCAAGTGCCCCAGTGAGATGGGCAGGGAGGCTGGGACACATTGCCAGGCTTTGGGGCTCTTGCATTTGTACACAGACTGTAATTGAGGGGCGGGAGGAATCGTTGTTGGCAGACGAGAGGGAGTGAGCATTTGAAGCGTTGTGAGTTCACCTCTTAGGTCCTGATCCTGTCGATGCCCCTGCCACCCAGTCTTTCCGGAGCGGAGATGCGCTGGTCCCGTGACCTTCCTTGCACGCGTGTGGTGGGGAGTGTTCCGGGTTGTATGACTGAGTCTGCGCTGACCCCCCTTTGCCTTCTGCCCCTGCCAGCGGATTACCACAGCAATGGCTACACTGTCACCAACGGCTGGAAGATCCACAACACGGCCAAGAACAAGTGGTTTGTCTGCATGGCCAAGACGGCGGAGGAGAAGCAGAAGTGGCTGGATGCCATTATCCGCGAGAGGGAGCAGCGTGAGAGTGAGTGGGCCCTCTCATGTCCCCACATGAGTGGGATGAGTGGTCCCACTCGTGAAGAGTGGTAGTTTCGGGGCACTTTCCTGGGATCCTGGGGTGTGTGTATGGCTTCCCCTAGGCTGGTCACTTCTGTGGGGTGAGGACTGTGTTCTGCAAGCAGGTCACTCAGGGGCCAGGGAGTTCTAGGACTGTGTTATAAGTCAGTGGTATCTTGGATCACCTGAGGTCATTTGTTAGAGCCCATTCAACAGATGGTGAAACTCAGGCCCAGTGGAAGGGACCAACACCTTGTCGATACGGTTGGTTGTTCTGGGATTGTTGGCACCCTTCACCCTTGAGGGCTGGTAGCCCCAAGATGCTCCCTGCATGCCTCTGTCCCTGCCCTGCCCCATGGTTCTGTTATCTTCAACTGGGGTTCTTTGTGCTGGAGACTCAGAGTCCACATCTGGGATGGGGGTCCTTGGGGGCTGCTCATTAATTGTGGTCACAGATTTCTCTGGGCCCAGGCTCCCTGGAGGAAGCTTTCGTAAACTTAATACAGGGCTGGGTGTGGTAATTGGGTGGGGTTGGGACCAGGCACTGGATGGTTCTGCAGAGGTCACCGGGCTGGGAAAGGGGAGCTGTGCTGTGTTACTCAGTGATCTCTTCCGATAAGAGGGGATAAAAGCGGGTTGTAATGCCACTAAATGAGGTTTGGATTTGACCATACTTCCTATCCCCCTCCCACCTTTGCAAAGGAGGAAACTGAGGCATAGTTTTCTCCATATCTGTCACCTTCCACTTGGATGCGTCATAGACATCTCACACTTGCCAAGTCCTAATTTCCACCCGTCTTCTGCCCCAAACCTGTAGGTTCCCCATCTCAGTACACGGTTCCTCCATTCGCCTGGGGGCTCAGATTCAAACTCTTGGTGCCATCCCTGATTTCCGCCCACTCCCCAAATTCAATAGATGAAGTTTCTTTCCCACGTCGCCTTCGTCTCTCTGTTCTGTTCTTCCACACTCTTATAAGTCACCATCCTCTCTCAGGAATTAGGCCCAGCGTGGCTAGATCTGTTGCTTTGTTTTGTTTTTTCCTAGAGAAGCTAGATTTTAAGTTTTCAGGTGACATTTCTTGATTTTAAATATTGCGTCAAAATTTATTCAAACAGCATTAAGCCAGATAAACGAACCTGGCTTCTGGTTGAGAAAGCTTGTGAGTTCCGAAACTGATCAGAGATGGGTGTGTGCTCAGGACTGGGGGTGGGGTTGAGGGGTGTGGCCTGGCCTGTGTGGCCCATCAGTGTCTGTGGTTAGAATGGAGAGCTGTGGTCAGTGCTGGGTATTTGCGATTATGTGTAGGGTGTGGCCTCAGTGGGCCTCAGTCATTAGAATCAGGGCGTTGTCCCAACCTTGACCTCAGGGGTGGGGCATTCTGTGATCCTGAGCACAGATCTGGAGACGAACTTCCTGGGTCTACATCCTGGTTGCACCACTATCTAGTTGGGTAACCTGGGATAGACAGGGTACTTTCTCTGGGCCTCAGTTTCTTCATTTGTAAAATGAGGATAATTTTGCCCTCTGGGTTTCTTGAGGACTAGGTGCTTATAGCATTGTCTCTTAATATTTGTCAGGAGTGGACAGGGTCCAACTAGAAAATGTGGGGCAGGGATCTGGTCAGGGTTCTGTATGTATTGTCTAGAGAAACGGGCAAATTTTTATTCCTGGCTGGAAGGAAGATCTCAGTAAACTTTCTGATAACCTCTGAATTTGGAAACGCATGCTCAGGTTGAAGGGTTGAATCAGCCTGACTGCTTATTACCCTGGGACTTAACCTCTCTGGGCCTCAGCTTTGCCATCTGTAAAATGGGGGAGATTCACCACCCTCCCCTACAAGGTTGTGCGGGGAGCCAGTGGCAGATGCCTAGAACAGGGACTGACATGCAGTGAGTGCTCTATAGACGTCCTGGGCAGGGGCAGTAGTGGGGACAGCTGGGGGAGGCAGGCTTCCAGGAGCCACAGGCCTGCCCCCTCTGCTCCCCAGTGCTGGTGCTCCCCCAAGTGCTGACCATACCCCCTCTGTAGGCCTGAAGCTGGGCATGGAGCGGGACGCCTACGTCATGATTGCGGAGAAGGGGGAGAAGCTTTACCACATGATGATGAACAAGAAGGTGAACCTGATCAAGGACCGCCGGAGAAAGCTGAGCACCGTCCCCAAGTGCTTCCTCGGCAAGTGAGTGGCCCCACCCAGGCCTCCGTGGGGTCCCTGGGCTGATTCCAGGCGGCAGGTAGGGCAGACTGTATCCACTGGGCTCCTCCTGGCCCTGCCCCTTCCCCAGAAGCCCTGCTGGGCAGACCCACTAAAGCCCCCCCGAATCCTTGAGTAACAGACCTCGGAGGTCCAGGAGGATAGTGGAGTCCCCATATCAGGTCTTTCGAATGATTCCTACCACAACTCACTGCAAAACATGAATTTTATGTCGTGACCTGGTGCATACATCCATGTGATATATGACTGAAGCCTGTTTCACAAAACTTACCGCGCCCGATGCACTCTGAAAATACCGGTTCTGTTTCCGTTCCCGTTCTGTTTCTTTTCTATTCCATTCTGTCCTGTCCTTTGTATGCTGTTCATTTTTTCATTTGTTCTCGTGCTAAGGAAGACCCCTGCAATTGATTTCACAAACTACCAATGGTTTGCCCGCCATGGATTGAAAATCACTGCCCTCACACTCGGGAGGAGAATCTACCGTAGATCTTTCAAGGGAAGAGGCAGTTAACACCGGGAGTTGATTTCAAAGTTGCCGGAGGAGTGCACGTGGGCCCTTGCATCAGTCCGCACAGGCTGCCGTCTCCGTGGACCGCAGACCAACCGGCTGAAACAGAAGCTTACTTGTCACAGTCCTGGGGGCTGGCAGCCTGAGATCAGGGTGTGGGCAGGGCCTGTGTCTCATGAGGACTCCCTTCCTGAGTTACACATGAGGGGGAAGGGGAGGCTCCTGGAAGCTTCCAGTATTTGAGAGCCTCCAGTCTCTTCCTCCATTCTTTCCTAATAATGAAACGTTTTACAACCCCTGCCCCCAATTTGTAACCCAGGATCAAAGGGGTCAGGGCACAGGTGTATCTTAAACCCAGAGTTACATCTCATTCACCTGGTGGGGGCGGCTGGGGATGGAGAGGGGCAGTAGAAATACAGTCCCCGTAAAACCGCCGTGTGCCAGCCCTGCTGTGCCCTCCGCGTGGGACACCGGAGAGGGTACAGAATACCGAGGGTGCCGAACTCACAAAGCTTGTGGTCCAGCAGTGGAGGGAAGTTAGCCTTTGAGGCAGGGACTTTATTTAGAATTTATTGACTTACAGCTCACCCAAAGGCTTTTGAGGAGGCCTTGGATAAAAGCGACTGTATTATTATATTGCCGTGGACCAGGGGAAAGGTGATTTGGACCAAGGGAGTCACACAGTAAAGACGGGGGAAGTGGTTGCATTCTGGGTCACTTGGAGGGTGACAGCGTTTGCTGGTCGGATGAGAAAGAAGAGAGTTGAGGATTGTGAGGCCTTGGAAGGCTGGAGTTGCCGCTTGCTGAAAAGAGGAAGGAGGTGGACAGAGGAGTCGGTTTTGGGGGGGAGGGTGGACGGGAGTGGAGCTCAGAGGGTCCTTTTGGACAGGTTACCTTGAGATTCCGAGACACCCGGGTGGAGATGTTGGCTTGTTAGTCGGATATAGATCTTGACTTGGGGAGAGAAGACTGGGTTGGAGAAGTAAATGCAGTGGGTGTGGGCGTTTCGATGGTTTTTCAAGCCGTGGGACTGAAATCTGCGAGGGGTCATGCAGGGAGAGACGGCTGGGGCTGTGGGGCCGCCAGCTGGCAGGGGACCCGAAGAGGGAGTGGGCAGAGAGGTGGGAGGCCCTCGGGGCAAGGGTGCCGCCCTAGAAAAGATGCAGAGACAGGGCGCAGTGGCAGCCAGGTTTGGACGTGTTAAGGTTGAAAGGCCCAGTAGACATTCAAGTACCGATGCTGGTCAGGCCTTTGGAGACCAATGTGGAGCTGGGGCGGAGCACATCTGTCACGGCCTGAGGCTTGTGGTTGAAGGGGCGGCAGGCAGGAGGTTTGGGGGGGTGGTTGGGCTCCGGAGGGGTAGCTGGGGGATGTCCTGGACTGGAGCTGCCCTGTTGCAGCAACCCCAGGGTTGGGAGGGTGTGTGGAGAGGAGCGTGTGGGCCCCAGCCGTGTGGGAAGCAGGGAAGGGGCGTCCCGGCACCCTTTTGTCAGCTAGTGTTTAATCCCTGGGCAGAAAGGAGGTTTTTCTCTCTGGTGGGGGGGGGGGCCTGCTTCTGGCGCCCCTGGGTCAGAGGACCTCTCCGCCTCCTGCCAAACCCCTTGGGGAGCTTAGTCCAGCCGGATGGGATAACCTGCCTGTGATTAGAGCTTCAGCGGACTGTTCTGTCTCCTCAGGAAGGATTAGGGGAGATTTCTTTTACCGCCCATTTGAAACAGGGCCAGGATTGAGGCTTGTTCTATAATCACCAGGACCTTAAGGACCAGACTTCCTGCAGGAGACTTTTCTAATGAAACTCTTCTCCCCGCAGAGCTTTGCTCTGTGCCCAGCGCCAGGGCTCGTGACCTTCCTCCTTTCCCACCAGGGCTCAGCTCCCAAGTCTTCTCCTGCAGGAGCGTCCTGGGTCCCCTCGGGTGGAAGGAACCTATAGCCACAGAAACATAATTATTCAAACGCATACAACACTATGAGGCAGGACACTACCATTATCCCCATTTTAAGGGTAAGAGAATTGAGGCACAGAGAGGGAAGAGGTCCTGCACAAGTTGGGGGCTGGGATTTGAACCCAGGACTCTCTCCCACCGCGTTCTGCTGCACGTATCCATTTTTACCTCTGGTCGGCACATTTCATTTTTCCTTGTAGCTACTCTCTCCATATCCATTTGTACTACTTAGATGGGGAATCCATGAATACAAAAAGGGTCCGATTTATCTTTATAACCTCTGAGGGTTGGGCTTTGAGTCAGACTTGGACTTAAGCCCTGGTTCCCCCACCTTCTAGCTTTGTGACTTTGGGCAAGTCTCTTAACCTCTCTGAGCTTCAGTTGATGATTCGTTGATGAGAAATAATAAAATATGCCTCATAGCATCATCAGAGGCTGCAGTGAGAAAATGCATGTGGCATCTCATAATTGTGCTGCTAAGGGTATTGGAGTGGCCTGTTTCTGCCCTGCAAGAGACAAAACTCATGATGAAAATCAAGGAAGAAACTCTGTATATTTGTGTGGAGGCATCATGGGAGGAACATGATTTGCCCTCTAGGAGCCTCAGGTCAGTTGGGCCGACTGAATCGGTTCATTCATTCATTCCTGCCATTCGTTCAGTGTTTACTGAGCCCTTACTATGTGCCAACAGTGAACAGGACAGACAGACCCCTGCCTTCGTGGAAATGACTGTCCAGTGGGGAGATCAGAAAATAGACAAGTAGACAAACACCAGTAAAGAAGGGATCTCAGCGAATTGATGGATTTTTTTAATTTAAAAGTTTATTTGGAGAGAGTGATTGAGAGGGAGCACATGTGTGAATCGGGGAGGGGTAGAGAGAGAGAATCCCAAGCAGGCTCCACGCTGTCAGTGCAGAGCCCAGCTCGGGGCTCGATCCCACAAACCCTGAGGTCATGACCTGAGCTGAAATCAAGAGTTGGACGCTCAACCGACTGAGGCACACAGGTGCCCCTAGTTGATGGGTACTGTAAGAAATGAGTAGGCTGATGTAAGGAGGTGAGGAAATGGGGTACTGTTTCAGCCAGGGTGGTCAGGAAAAGCCTCTCAGGGGAGTAGACATTTTAACCAAGCTCTAGATGTCAAGCAAGAGCCAGTCATGAGGCGATCTCAGGGAACAGCCTTCTTGGCAGAGGGAACAGCAGGTGCAAAAGCCCCAAGGCTGGAGTGAGCCTTGGGTAGTTGAGGATCTGCCAGGCCAGTGTGGCTAGAAGCAGTGGGTGGCTGAGGAGCGGGAGATGAGGCCGCAGGGGTTGGCAGGGGCCGTATTAGGCAGGTAAGGGGGGATGGGGGCTCAGGGTTTGTTCTAGGTGCTCTGGGAAGCCATTTTCAAAGAGCCTAAGCACAAGAGCGGGATGAAGAATGAGCTCATCACACAGGCTCTGGATGAGGGCACTGTCAGAGCTCTAAGAGCTCCGGGGACAAGAGTAATGGTGTATTTGGTAGAGGCAGTCAGGGAAGGCTTCCTGCAAGAAGAATGCCTTTGGTTTCCCTCTTGTCAGAGGTTAGGTATCATTCATTCATTGCTGGAATAGAAGCTCTGCGGTGGGAGAGGCCTCATTGTCTCGCCTAACCTGGACGCACAGGTGCAGGGTAGCTGTGGGCAACAGACATGGCTGCAGGAAGCTCCTTCAGGCAGCGGAGTCACGGGGCTGAATATAACGCCTTCCCCCACCCCGCCAGTCCCTGCCCTCATGGAGGAGACCGGAGAGAACAAGGGGATTGCTGTACTGGGCGGTGCTTGGAGCCTCAGCCAGGGGACTGTCCCAGGGAGACGGCAGAGACACAACTGTGCATCCCTGTGCCTCGTGTTGGGCTTGACGCGTGGTGGTGATTCTGGGGGCCAGGAAGGAGCGGTGAGGCTGGGTACACGCTAACGCAGCTAGTGCCCATTGCCCGGATCCCGGACTCCCCGCCAGCCTAGGCTGACCTGCTCTCTGTGCCCCCAGCTCAGTGCCCCGAGTAACATCTTCCTGAAAGGCTGGAACTTGCCGCTCTTTGTACCCAACTTCCGGCAACTGGCAGACCGCTGGTTTCCTGACCTTACTTCTCACTCGGGGCTTTTCTCTATGCTGATCCCCTCCCTGCCTAGAACACCTTTCCTTGCACCTCACTGGAGGCAGGTGGCTCCCCACTGACCCACGCAGTCCGTGCGTGTGTTTTACATGGGCCACGTGGTGCTTTCAGGAAATTTTGATTATAAATCAACACTTAACAGTTGGGAGATTTCACAGGAAATGCCGCATTTCCGGCTTCTTTTGGAAAAGTAAGATACTCCAGTCTTCCCATGTGGCCACGGTCAGCTGCACTGAGGGGCGGCTGGTGTCTTCAGGAGTGCCGGCTGGTTTAGCATTGCCGCACCCTGGCCCCTTCTGTGCGTTTCCAAGAGCTTGAGGTTCCTGTGCTAGAGAGGAGTTTTATGTGGTTGTGCACACTGGGTCCCAGCTTGACGTTTCATATGATGTGACAGTTGACCTGTTGAATCCAGAAGGGCCCTGAGTGACCCACTTGCCCTAGAGGCCCCAATAGACCCTACTGAGGCCCACAGAGGAACAGTGGCTCGCCCAAATTGGCCCAGCAAGCTGTGAACCTTCCCTGATGCTCTCAAAGGGGTAAGACTCCGCGCGGGGCAGAGACGTGGGTCACGGTTGTTCTTCTCTGGGCCGCCTTCCTCCGCCCTGGCAGAAGACGCTGGGCCGCATCCTGTCCCCCGTCTGGCCGCAGGGCTGCCGGTCGGTGCCAGAGGCGGCCCCCGATGGGACAGCTGGTAGGCAGCCGGGTGCCGAGTCCCCAGCTTCCGAGAGTGGGCACTCAACATCTGCTCGCCTCCCTCAGCTGCTGGCAGCTTTCTCCCTGTCGCTGATTTTTGGGGCCTTGAGAGCGGAACTGGGGGTGGAGGGCCCAGAACAGTCTCTTCCCCACCTGGGGCTCCCGCCCCACGGAATAGGTCCATTTCTTCTGTGTTCCCCCACCTTGGCCTGCACCCGGGGCTCTCTGAATGCCTCAGCACTCACCACTGCCTACACACAGGCAGGCTTCGCTCAGCCAAACACCGGGAGGCTAAAAATAGTCCTGCCCCCTCTGGCCCTGTAATTGGAGGCGGGACAGCTGGTTTCGATAAGCAGGAGATCGCTGCGCTCTGGCCAGCTGCCACCTGCTCTCATTGAACACAGATTGCTTCAGTGGAAACGGCCCCGTGGCCGGCTCTCCCTTTTCCTGCTGACTCTGGTGGGTTGAGCTCTGCACTGAGCCTGAGCACACCCCCGAGAGCCAGGCCCTGGGGTCCGGCTGAGCCTCTGGCCCACCGGGCAGTCACGTTGGATCTGCTTGATTTCCTCTGGCTTCTGAGCACTTTCTCTCCCCGAGACCTTCCTGCCGATCCCAGGACATTCCTTCTTGTTTGATGGTTCATTCCTTCGTTTGTTCAGGAAATGATTATTGGGCTCTACTGTGCTATAGACCCTCCTCTAGGTCTGGGGGTAGGGCTGTGAATAAGACCGACAAAAATCCCTGACAATGTGGGGATTACCTTCTGGTGGGGGAGACGGCCGGTAACACGTGTATGTAAATCTGTAACAGTACGACTCCAGACAAGGATAAGTGCTAAAGAGGAAGCAAAACTGAGAGCCGTGAGGATTGTGTGAGGAACTGCTTGTGGTGAGAAGGAAGGACTTAACACGAAGAGCTGGGGGAGGGCATTTCCAGGCCGAGGGAACAGTAAGTGCAAAGGCCCCGAGGTAGGCAGGAGTCTGATCTAAGAAGCAGAAGATGGTGGGTGTGGCTGAAACATAAGTGAAAGGTATAGGAGAGGAGACCAGGAGGACGAGCGGTTCACGTGGGGCCCTGTCATCGTGCAGGCAGAGTTTGGATATTTTTCTGAGAGCAATGGGGAAGCCCACTGGAGGGTTTGACCAGGAGAATGACATGATCTGATCGCCATGAGCTCTCTTGACTCTCCACAGTCGTCTTTCTGGGTTCTTATTTCTTCCTCTTTGTTTCTTCGTTCCTTCTGCTTATCCATCCCTGTTGACATCCATCATCCATTCCCTCACCCGTCTGCCTGGTTCTGTCTCCACTTAGCATCTGTCCATTCCCTCATGCTCCCCACTACCTACCTGCCCACTGGTGTTTCCAGCCACCTGCTGATTGGTTTGTCAGATCATCCATTCATCTGCTCACTTTCCATCGTTTACCTCCCACTTTTGTGTCCATCGTCCATCCACCCACCCATTCTCCTTCCCTCCTTCCCATCCATCCATCCATCCAATCCATCCATCCATCCGTCCATCCATCCATCCACCCACCCATTCTGCCTCCCTCCTTCCCATCCATCCATCCGTCTATCCATCCATCCATCCGTCTATCCATCCATCCATCCATCCATCCACTCACCCACCTACCCACTCTTCCTCCCTCCTTCCCATCCATCTATCCACCCACCCATTCTCCCTCCCTCTTTCCCATCCATCCATCCATCCACCCACTCATTCTCTCTCCCTCTTTCCCATCCATCTGTCCATCCATCCATCTATCCACTCGCCCACCTGCCCATTCTCCCTCCCTCCTTCCCAACCATCCATCCATCCATCCATCCATCCATCCACTCACCCACCTACCCATTCTTCCTCCCTCCTTCCCATCCATCCATCCACCCACCTATTCTCCCTCCCTCCTTTCCATCCATCCATCCATGCATCCACCTACCCATTCTCCCTCCCTCCTTCCCATCCATCCATCCATCCATCCACCCACTCATTCTCCCTCCCTCCTTCCCATCCATCCATCCATCCACCCACCCACTCTCCCTCCCTCCTTCCCATCCATCCATCTTTCCTCCCTTCCTCCCTCCCTTCCTCCTTCCCTCCCTTCTTGCCTCCTTCCCACCCATCCATCCACCCATCTATGTTCCTTCCTCCCTCCCATCCATCCATCCACCTTCTTCCTTCCCTTTTGTCCATCTGTCCATCCATCCATCCACCCACCCATTCTCCCTCCCTCTTTCCCATCCATCCATCCACCCACTCATTCTCTCTCCCTCCTTCCCATCCATCTGTCCATCCATCCATCCATCCATCCACTCGCCCACCTGCCCATTCTCCCTTCCTCCTTCCCATCCATCCATCCATCCACTCACCCACCTACTCATTCTCCCTCCCTCCTTCCCATCCACCCACCCATTCTCCCTCCCTCTTTCCCATCCATCCATCCATCCATCCATGCACTCATTCTCCCTCCCTCCTTCCCATCCACCCGCCATCCATCCATCCATCCATCCACTCACCCACCTACCCATTCTCCTTCCCTCCTTCTCATCCATCCATCCATCCATCCACCCACCCACTCTCCCTCCCTTCTTCCCATCCATCCATCTTTCCTCCCTTCATCCCTCCCTTCCTCCTTCCCTCCCTCCTTGCCTCCTTCCCACCCATCCATCCACCCATCTATCTTCCTTCCTCCCTCCCATCCATCCATCCACCTTCTTCCTTCCCTTTTGTCCATCTGTCCATCCATCCATCCATCCACCCACCCACCCATCCCACTTCCCTCCCTCCCTCCTGCCCATCCACTCATCCACCCTTCCCCCCACTCACCCAGTGCACTTGAGTCAGGGCCTGGGGTCTGGTCACACCCACCCCTCTGCCATTGGTCCTGGGGAGAAGCACAAGGCCTCAGCACAGCCCCTGGAGCGGTAGGCTCCCGGGCTTTGCTTTCCTGTGGGGCGTTCTGGCTGTCATTCCTGGGAGTGGGTGGGGCCAGGCCCATTCAGCGCTGGTTCCCGTGTTCCCAAGACTAGGGAAGTTCTCTCAACTGCTTCTTATATTCCCGGCAGTGAGTTTGTGGCCTGGCTTCTGGAAATTGGTGAAATCAGCAAGACGGAAGAAGGAGTCAACTTGGGCCAGGCCCTGTTGGAGAATGGTATAATCCACCATGGTGAGTGGGGGCTGGGGCCTGGCGGGCCCAGGGGTGGGCATAGGTCAGTGCTGCGCTTCCCCTAACTCAGCGGCTACCGCTCCCCTTCTGTGCAATCGCCCTGTTTCCTGGGCGCATTGTAGCCTCAGAACATAGATGCCCTTACAGATCTGCCCATGGGGCAGAAAGCCTTGCACTTACCTAGGACACCAGCAAAGCAGGGACACTTTGAAAAATTAAGGGCGGGGGAGAATTGTCTGTTTGTCCCTTCAAAACAGGCAAGAGCCGTTTATGCTTTAGTCGTTCAGCAAATATTTATTGAGTGCCCGTCATGTGCCGGGCACTGTCCACATAGCAGCGAACAGGACAGATGAAAACTCTCGTCTTCATGGGGCTGGCATTCTAGTCAGAGGGGGAAGTGTGCGTGTACAGACGGCGGTCAGTGCCGGGTCGGGGGAGAGAGATAAGGGGTGGTGTTCCGTTCTCAATAGGGGTTTGGAAGGTCTCTCTGCGAAGGTGCCCTGGGAGAGCACGGGGCCGGGTGGCGTCGGGGTTCTAGGCCGGGGGAGCAGCCAGTGCTGAGTCCCGGGCAGAAGAACAAGCAGTGTGTGCAGGGAGCTGCAGGGTGGCCAGGACTGCCACGGAGCGGCGTGGACAGCGTTAGGAGATGTGGTTGGCGGGCACGACCGGGGGTGGTGTTTAGGGGGTGGGGCCCAGGACCCCATGAGGCTTTGGCTTTTCCTCGGAGCGAGGTGGGGAGCTGCTGAGTTCTGAGCGGAGCGGGACCCTCCTGTCTGCTGTGTGCCTGGAACGGCGGCAGGGCGCCCAGCGAGGGGCCGTGATGCTCAGACGGGAGATGACAGTGGCTTGGACCAGGGTGGAGTGAGGAGTCAGACTGTTCATGCTTTGAAGGAAGAGCCCCCAAGAGTGGGGAGTGACAGAAGCATCAAGGGTGACCTGAGGCCATTGCATAGGCCTGACTGTGGTCTCGCACCCCAGCACCCTCTGTCCCAATGCCTGCTTTGGCGACCTACACCCAGGAGGTGCTGGGCCAGATGGTCCCAACACGGGTTGGATCTAGGGCATTTCGGGGCCTCTCAGGAGACCCGCGGCTGCCCTGGCCCCGGGCGGCAGGGTCGGCCAGCAGGGCCCCAAACGGAGCAGGGAACCTGGTTTTCACAGAAGAGTGAGGGCAGGGGCTCAGTGAAATTGACGTGGCACAGAGCCTTGCCGAGTGAGGGTGGCGGTGGCGTTGGGTGATGAGGGTGGGCCCTGGGTCCGACCTCACTGGCCCTTTGGGTCCCTCCAGTCTCTGACAAGCACCAGTTCAAGAACGAGCAGGTGATGTACCGCTTCCGCTATGATGACGGCACCTACAAGGCCCGGAGTGAACTGGAGGACATCATGTCCAAGGTAGGGACTCTGCCCCACCCCATGACCCCGACCCCATGGTCACTGCCGAGCAGGTGTGGGCCCCAGTGGCCTGTGCTTTCCCCCCTCCCCCACCTGCCTGCTCTGTCCTGGGAGCCATCTCTCCAAGTAGCCTGGGTTTGGAGGCCCCTGCGGGATGTGGCCTGATCCCAGATCCCCCCCCCCCCCCCCCCGCCTTTTCTCTTTCAGGGTGTGAGGCTTTACTGCCGCCTTCACAGCCTCTACGCCCCCGTGATCAAGTAAGTTACTCTCTCCAAACCCCAGTGGCACGTCTGCCTCTTCTGAGCTCCGTGCCTTTGGGCTGGTAACTTAACCTCTCTGAGCGTCAGTCTCCTTCTCCATCAAATGGGGCTAATAATTGCATCTACCCTATACATTCGTCCTTCGGGTTAAGTGAGTCAATTTGTGGGAGACGCTGCAGGGTGGTGGCGAAGGGTGTCAGTTCTGGAGTGAGTTTGAATCTCAGCTGCTGGTTTTCAGTTGTGTGACTTTGGGCGGAGGTCCTTAACCTTTCGGTGCCTCAGCTTTCTCCTCTGTGGAATGGGGATAATAGATTCACCTCAGCCTTTGCACTTGCTGTTCCCTCTGCCTGGAATGCTCTTCCCTTACCTATTTGCATATCGACTCCCTCACTTCCTTCCAAGGTGTCCAAATCGGAGGGGCCTTCCCTGCCCACCTTTCTAAAGCATCTCTGGCATGCACTGTCCTCCTGACTTCACGTTGGTTTTCTTCTTGAAACTCGTTAGTAGTTGACGTATTATGTTATTCATTTTATCAGTTTGCTTTCTTCCCCACTGGATTGTAAATTCACCGAGGGCAGGGAGTTTGCTCACTGCTGTGTCCCCAGACCAGCGCCTAGAGCAGTGCTGTCCTGTAGCCCTTTCCACAAAGATAGCCGTGCTCTAGGTCTGCGCTGTCCAATACTGTGGCCGTGAGTCCCATGTGGCTTTCAGACCCTTTAGGTGGAGGAATATAATTTTAAGTTTGATTTAATATGCATCGGTTGACAAGTGGCTGCATATTGGAGAGTGCAGGTCAGGGGCAAAGTAACACTCTGTAAATGTGCGTCAAGTGAATATTGAAAGGTAATTAACCTCTTTGGCCTCTGATTTTGCCCTCTGTGAAATGGGCATAAGAACGGCTCACACCCCTTGAGTTGCTACAAGGATTAAACTTGAATGGTGGCTGCACATAGTGAGGGCCGTATAAGTGCCAGCCATTGGTTATTTTCTTTATTGCGAGGCTTATGGTTATGGATGAAGGGACAGAGAGGGTGACCTGGCTCTTCCCCAGCTGCAGATTCCTCTGCCCCCTGTCCTGACGGCTCTTGTCTGCTCTTAGAGGAGCAGAGAAGATCCAGCATTTGCTGGCCTCTTTGGGGGTCAGGCCCTGGGAACCGCTTGCCTCTGTAGACCTGCCCCTGCCTCCTTGGCCCAGCCTCGGCCAGCACAAGCCCCCGCTCCGTCCATCAGCCCCCAGAGAAGGAAGGGGCGGGGCCAGCACTTACTGTGCGTGTGGCCTGCTGGGCTCCCCAGTTCCTAAAAGTCCGAGAGAAACTCCCCAGCCAGACTCTCATCAGCCTCAGCATGGCTGGCCACATGAGCTCCGGTCTGCCAGCTTTGAAGTCTGAGAAATCACCGGTCTGACTGCAAGGTTAGCGCAGCCCTTGGTTCCAGGACTCGGCAGGAATTTAGATGCCACACAGGTCAGAGCATTTGCTTTGGGAGAGAACCGGGCAACCTGATGCCCACCTCTGTGCCCGCCGCCCTGTCCCCATCTGCTCACATGCCCTTCCTCCCCCCGCAGAGACCGCGACTACCACCTGAAGACGTACAAGTCGGTGCTGCCGGGGAGCAAGCTGGTCGACTGGCTGCTGGCTCAGGTGAGAAGCCCCCCGGCCTGTGCGAGCAGCCTTCTCGCTCTGCCCGGGACTGGGGGGCTGACCGGGATATGGGCCTCTCAGGTTTTGGGGCTTTTTTTTTTTTTAAACAAATTTCCAATATTTTCTACTCTTGGTAAAAATCCGCGTAACGCTTGCGATCTTAACCGTGTTTCGGTGCACGACGCGTGACGTGAAGTCCACTGCCCTTGCTGCACCGTCACCCCCTCCCCCTCCTGAGCTCTTTTCATCCTGCAGAAATGAAACTCTGTCCCCCGGTAAACAGCAGCGCCCCACTCCCCGCAGCCCCCCGCAGGCACACTTCTGCTTTCTCTGGGAGGTGGCACCTCGTGCCCCGTGTGGTTGGCATCACACAGCCTTCCACCTCCCGCCGCTGACCTATCGCGCTGTGCGTAACGCCCTCGGGCTCGCCGCCTCGGCATCTCCTTCCTTCGCAAGGGCCGAACAGTATTCCATTCTGCTGTGCGGGACCGTCCCGGGTGAGCTGGGGCAGGCTGGTCTCCTGCTGAAGCACCAAATCGGAGCCTCCATGTGGAACCTGCCGAGTTGCTCCTTTGACACAAGTTCCCAGGCGGGCGGGGGCTGGGCAGAGGCTTGGAGAATCCACACAGCAGCGTCCCTCAACTTCCCAGAGGTGTTGGCCCCACCGAGCTGCCACAGACACTTCCTTCTGCCCGCCTCCTGTGCCTTCTGGCTCCTGCAGGGACAGGGGCGCTCCCTCTGGGCCAGGCCCTGGCCGGGCTGTGTGCACTTTCCCCTTGGGTCTTCCAGCCCACGTACAGACGGGGGAACTAGGCCCCGGGGAGGCCAAGCACTTGGTTCAAGGTCGCGGCAGAGCTGGGACTGGGATGCGCCTGCCTGACCCCGCTTGTCGGACCTCGGTCCTGCGAACTTTTCAGGGAGCTCGCGGGAATGTTCACTTGGGATCTGTGCAGACAGAACGCGTTGGCTCCAAAGACGAGGAGACAAGTGTGAAATCAAAACGGATAAATGTTTAAACGCGTACAGAGCGCAGCTCTCTGTCAGCCTCCCTAATTGTTAAATTTAGCATTCGGAAAAACCTCATTGCATTTGGAAATAATGTGCTGGCGGGATTTTCTCATGTCACACAATCCCTGATGATTGCCTGGAGATCGTAGCCAGTCTGTAAAGTAAATGTTTCTTGGCCCCAAATAACCTCAAAAGCGAGTTTAGGAAAAATCCTTGAAAAAATGTTTTCAGGCCAGAACGGCATATTTACTGTAGGAGGTGGGTGCGTTTTAACATGTTCGCCGTGGTGTGGGACTCTAAGACCCGGGAGGTCGTGAAACAGCCCTGGATCTGAATTCGGTTTTGCACATCTGGAGAGGGCAGAGCACCTCACCCTTGTGTCACACTCCCCTCCCTCGGGACCCCGCGAGACCGGCACGTGCTTCAGTTAGAGCCAGACGGACCTGGGGAAGATGCCAGCTTGGCGTCTGCCTCGCTGAGTGATCTTGGACAAGGCTCTTCGCCTCTCTGTGCCTCACTCTCCACACCTGTAAAGTGAAGCAAAAAACAGTACCTCCCGCTTCAGGTAATTTTGAGGATTCAGTGAGTTAATCATGTCAAGCGCTTAGAATGGCCCCTGGCCCAGAGTTAACTGCTCAGTAAATGTGACTCTTACTATCTCTACTCCTCTCCTGCACAGGGGATTCAAGGAGGCTCCAAATTACGTGCGGTGTGGAAGGCTGAGGAAATTGCGGAGGGATTTGGGGGCGCAGGAACGATAAGATCAGGAAACAGCCAGCGAGGAGGGGAGGGGGACGGGCAGGTCCATGGGGCCCCCACCGGGGCGGTTTCTTTTGTGGTTTAAGCCCTTTGCTTGCAGACCCGCCTGGGTTCGGGTTCTCTGAAACAGCCGCCTCTCACCGCCTTGGCCGTTTCTGGGCCCTCCTGTTTCCCGAGCTCCACGGGGGCCCACGGCTGAGCGTTGGTTTCCAAGCATGATGTGGACTTTGCCCTGAGCGGCGGAGCCCAGGCCCGGGTTGGGAGGGAGGCGGGTCACCGAGGTGGTGACAGGTCAGCGGGTCTGAGAAACGTCTGGAGATGGGGCGCGCAGGACGCACTGATGAGGGGTGGGATGAGAAGCAGGGATGCGTCCTGGGGCTCCGGCACGTCGGTGGCTGGAAGGACCATGTGCAGTGATGAGAATCAGGCAGAGGAAGCCCTGCGTGCCTGGGAAAACGGAGTGTTCTCTGGAGAGGGAAGGCGCCGCCTTTGGGGTGCCCACAGGACTTCCCAGCGGGGGCAGGTGGATGAAGGGGCCGACCTGGCATGCCAGGCGCTCAGCTGGCCTCTGCACTACAGTTACTCTGTCCCTTGTCCGCTTTGGCAGGATTTAAAATGAGAAGTCAGGAGAGGGTGTAGAGAAATTCAACGAGAGTGCTCATTAGTTCATCTCTTTTCTCTTTTGAGCACCTACTGGGTACCAGGCACCGGTTTGGGTTCCGGGGACACAGCAGCGATAGACAAAAGTCGCTGGCCTCATGGGTCTCAAATTCTGGTGAGGGCTAGGGCAGACAGTTGATCAATAAAACGAGAATAAAATACATCTGTGTTAGCTGGGGGCTGGGGGGTAGAGTGTGTGGGGGCCGTGGTGGGGGGCATTTACCCTTCACATGGGTGGGGGCAGTACAGTTTTCGTGGTGGACCTAGAAGGCTGTGTTGAGTAGGGACACTTGAACAGAGACCTGAGGGGGGTGGGGAACAAGCCAGGGGGACGCCTGGGGGTGGAGCCTTCTGGGGGGGACAGCAGCTCGGAGGCTCCAAGCGGGGTGAGCTTGGTGTGTCTGAGGGCGGTGGGGGGCGTGGACGGAAGGCACGGGGGGTGCTGGGGAGGGCTCTGGGAGGGTTCCCACCACTTCGGGCTCTGAGCACAGAAGGGACAGCATCGACTTTGGCGGGGGTAAGATCCCTCTGTGGAGCATGGGCCGTGAGGGGGCCGAGGCCGGCAGAAGGGAGCCTGGGGAGAAGGCAGCTTCAGGACTCCAGGCGGGGGACAGGGTGGCCGAGAGCTGGGTGGCCGCGGGAAAGGTGGGAGACATCAGATTCTAGAGTTTTTGGAAGTAGACCTAAGAGAGTTTGCCGATGGGTGGATGGGGTGCGGGAGGCGAGAGACAGAGAGGAGTCTCCCAGACCCCCAGGTCCTAGGCCGAGCGGGGGAGGCTCAGGATGGCATCCCAGAGCACTCTGGCCTGGAGAAGGACCAGCTTGGCATCAGGCACGGGGAGGTTGTGCTCACGGCCAGTGCTGTCAGAGAGGCCGTGGTCCTGGCCCAAGGTGCCCTGGAGTAGCCTGAGTCATTGCTAGTTGGTCCTGGGGACCTTCACGCCCCGCCCCCCCCCGCCCCCCAACCAGCATCTTGTTGGACGTGGAGGCAGGAGAAGGATGTTGGAATGAGGGTCTCAGTTGAGTAAACGTGTCTGTCTACTTCAGCAGACCTCCCGTGGCTCGGCCTGGTCTGGGGACACAGAGCTGACGCAGGAGGCCGACTGAAAGGCAGCGGGCATGTGGCCTCGGGAAAGGGGCAGGAGGGCATGTGTGTGGGTGGCTGTGGGGAGAGGTTGGTGATAAGGATGTGACCCTGAGGACTAGTTACCGCGAGCCTTGATTTCAAGAGTTATTCCTACCTTGTATCTTTGCAGGAAATTCAAGGAGGAAACCCGTAATTGTGTAGCTCAGGAGGGTAATTTTGCTTTGAACACATCTTCATTTCGAACTTTTAGATCATTCTGCTCCTTGAAACAAAATGTTCATGGCAACCTATTGGATCAGCCAGAAAAGCTTTTGGCTGCATATAATAGGAACTCTGATGTAGACAGTAAACACCTTTTCCTCTCACAGAATGAGGCGTCCCGGGTTCATGGTCCTAGAGCTCGAAATGCCATTTGCACTCAGGCTCCTCCTGTCTTTCTGTTTTCCTGTCTTCTTGCCAGTTGCCCCCTAATCCTACGATGGCTGCCACAGCTCCAGGCATCACATCTGTGTAGACCTGAGGCCAAAGGCAGGCGGCAGGAGCAGTTGGGGAGAGGGTTCTCACTCTGTTTGTTTGAGGACACTTCCCCCAGCCCCCAGCTCTCCCCCGTCGTCTTCCTCTTAGGTCTCTTTGGCCAGATGGGACCTATGTGTACCCCTAAACCATTCCCTGGGGACGAGGACAGGGATTGGTGAGAGTGGCTTAGAATTCCTCAGAATTCATTCTTTGGGGCTGGGAGGGGGGCCCCCTACCCACTGCTGGGACAAGTCAGTTCTTTGAAGTCTGAAGGTAAGGGGGTTATTAGCCCTTCAGTAGACAAGCTGGGCCCTGTGTCCGTTCCGATCATCTCTGGGCATTATCTCATTTAATCCTCAGAACAGCCTGAGAAAACAGTTACTATTCCCATTTTACTGATGAGGAAACTGAGGCTTAAGCTATGTAACTTGTCTCAGGACACACAGAAGTGTATCACTCTTATAGAATTGTGTATGTGTGTGGGGGGCTGTTATGATGCCTTGATACTAGATAATAGGTAATAATGAAAATAATGGTAGGAATAGGCTTCTGTATTGATTATAGTGTATACTGGGCAGTCTGTGCTGGGAGCACCGCCCAGGGGTGGCAGAGGCCTTGGAAAACCGAGGGCAAATCTGAGAATTAAAAAATGCCAGTGACGAAGTGAAGCTTCCTTCCCATGGTCACGGCCAGGGCCATGTAGGGAGGTAAACCTGGGAAAGCAGGTCCAGATCTTGTACTCTGCACCTCTCTGCTGCATGGTTTTCGGTCTCTGCTGCCTGGGCTCGAGGATGCCCCGGGCTGCGGCCGTCAGGTGGAGGGAAGGGGGTCAGTGGGCTAGGGCGGAAGGGCCAGGAGCCAGGTGCAGGAGGGCACAAGTGTGTTCCATGGAGCGCCCGCCACACTCACCCCCACAATCAGGCAGATGGTGAGTGCTGATGGTGTAGGGTTTTCAGCAGGGGAGGGGAAAGGGGCCAGGCCGGTGGCTCGAGGTACCGGCAGAGGGGAAAAAAAAGCATAGATGGGGACGTGACAGGAGCCCCTGGCCACAACCCTGGGCAACTACTAACTTGTCCTCTTAGAGCCTCAGTTTTCTTATCTGTAACGTGACGGCGGGGGGGAGGGTCCAGCTCTGAGAAGATTTCTTTCTCATGGTGTAACCTAGGACAAGTACAAGCCCGGCCGTGCCTCAATCTCTTCATCTGTTAAATGGGATTCATGACAAGAGTGATTGCCTCTGGGTTGACAGTCAAGATGGAGTGAGACCGTGCAGTGCCTGGCACGCTGTGGGTCAGTGAGAAGCATCCTCGGGCATTGTCATGGGGTTTCACGGTTCACGGGCAAGGAGCCTTCCGAAGCCCTGTGTAAGTTGCGCCCAGCGTCCCTTCTCCCGGCCCTGCTCTGCCCCCTTCATCCCAGGTGGCTCTCCGATGGGAGATCACCGAGCAAGAATAGCTAACGTTTATCAACTGCCCCCTGCATGCCGGGTGTTGGGTCCCGAGTGTCACATCAAGCATCTCATTTAATTCTCATAAGAACTCTGTGGGGTGCGGACACTACTGTTTCCCCCCATTTTAGAGATACAGAAACTGAGGCAGGTGGAGGGGAGTTCGGGATCAGTTTCCATGTCTTTCCTTTCCTTTCCTTTCCTCTCCTCTCCTCTCCTCTCCTCTCCTCTCCTCTCCTCTCCTCTCCTCTCCTCTCCTCTCCTCTCCTCTCCTCTCCTCTCCTCTCCCCTCCCCTCCCCTCCCCTCCCCTCCCCTCCCCTCCCCTCCCCTCCCTTCCCTTCCCTTCCCTTCCCTCCCCTCCCCGCCTCTCCCCCGCCCCTCCCCCTCCCCCTCCCCCCTCCCTTCCCTCCCCTCCCCTCCCCTTCCTTTCGATAGAGATTGCTTGTGGCCCACTAAGTGCTAGGTGCCGTGGGGGAGATGGGCAGCCCTGACGAGCACTGTTGGCTCTCACGTGTAGCTGACGTTCTAGTGAGAGACAGACCTTAAACCACGTTCGCTTATTTGGAGAAGCCCAAGGACAGGGGACAGTGGGTGCTGACTCTCCCCCGAGAGCAGTGCCCTGAAGGGATGTTTGTTTCCCACGGTGACAGGTGCAGCACAGGTGTGGTACAAGGTCATGAGCGTGTAACAGGATGAATATCTGTTGAGAGGATGGGTGGTGGAGGGTGGGGAACTACTTTAGGGGGTCCTCTGAGGAACAGGAGGACCACTCTGAGGAGATGACTGGGGCGCTGAGACCTAAAAAGCCGGGGCAGGGTATGCCGGGGGGCGGACGGAGCCAGTGCAAAGGCCCTGGGGTGGGGGCACGTGTAGTTTGTGAAGGACTAGCGGGGAGGCCAGTGTCGCTGGAGCCCCAGCACGGGGGCTAGTGGGCAGGTGGGGGAGACGAGGGCGGCATGGCGGTGCAGTGGCCCAGGCCTGTGTGTGCCCGCGCCTTCCTCTGGGAGGGGAGAAAGCGGCGACTTGAGGTTTTCCCACAGTTGGCGGCATGTGGGGTAAGGGGCTTTCTTTTCAGGTGTCCGGGGGGGTTGGCGTCAGAATCCTGCTGTTGTTCCAGCTTTAGGAACCTCCCTGTGCGTCACCCCAGGGCCCTGTGGGAAGGGGGCAGGGATGGGCTGGGAGCCCAGATTGTGAGCGCTTCAGAAAGCCAGGTGGGCTCCAGACGCCTGCCGGGGCCGCCCAGGCTGCAGATCTGGGCCTGCTTGCCACCTGGGCCCCGGCTGGGCCTCCCCCGCTGGCCCCTCACAGCCAGGGGGGCGGCTGCTCCGGATACAGCCTCCCTCGGGGATGCCCACCTCCCTTGGCCGGGCTCTGTGCACACGGCCCTCCCCAGCCACAGGCCTGCGGTCCCCACAGGAGAGATTTCCCTTCCTCCAGCCGGTCCAGGGCAGCCCGTGCACTGAAACACGGAGGCCAGTGCCTCCCCCGGGCCCTGGGCTCTGAGTCTGAGCCGCAGCCTCTGGCGCTCATTTCTCCTTGGGCTGGGAGACTCCCTCGCCGGCCCCTCGGCTGCTGGTGGAGGGCGTAGGGGACTGTGGAGGCGAGCGTCTCTCGAAACAGCTTCTTACTTTAGAAGTCGTTGAAGTGAGAGGTGGTCGGGTCCTGTGGCCATCTGAACGTAGTTGAAGCTCACTGACCTGGCTACAGGCCTCTGCGTGATTTGGCTCCTGCTGACAGCACCTCTCTTCAATCACTGAACATTTATCGAGCGCCTCCTGTATGCCAGGCCTTACTTCCCTGAGCACTTAGGATTCGGCAGGGAACGCAACATCTCTTTGCCCTGATGCAGCTGACCTCACGCACCCCCTCCCTGTTGGCCAGGCTGCCGTTTGTGCTACAAGCTTCATCCCGCCTCTGGACCTTCGTCCGTGCTGTTTTCTCTGCCCGTCACCCAACCGCTTGCCCCTTCCCTTGTCCCCACGGGCCACACAACTCACGATTCTCCTGACGAACCGGGATTGTTTGCTTTGCGAGAACCAGAAACAGATTCTGGCGAACTCCAGGACGGGGCCGGGGCGGGAGGAGAGGGGCCCCTTAGAAGGTTAAGGAGCATCCACAAAGTCCGGGGGAGACCTGGGAGCCGGCCTTAGAAAGAACTGACACCCGGAAGTCCCCGGCTTCTAGGGAGCAGGAGCGGCGGGCACCGTCTTCGGGGCACAGCTCTTGGGAAGACTCCACGCCAGCTGTTCCCTCTCCTTGGGCTCCTCTGCCTACGGGTCATGTTCCTGCGGCCGGTGGGAGCATCACTCTCGCTTTGCACGGACGCTGTGTCCTCGACCTGGCCTGGGTCGGGGGGGTGGTGGTGGTGGGGGGGGGGTGCAAGACCTCGTGGGGCTGTCCCAGCAAGACGATGTTCCACATGGGAGAGTCGGCCCCCGAGGTGGTGCCCAGGAGGCCACGGTCTGTTCCTGCTTATTTGGGCTTGGACGTCCCCTCCTTGGGAAAGCCCTGAGATGAGCCAGACTTGGACTGTGCCAGTCAGGAGCGTTTTCATTTGCAAGAACAGACAACCCAGCCGGACGGTGGCCCGAGCAGATAACCGCGCCCCGTAGCAGCCATGCCACCTGCCGGGAACCTTCCGTCCTTCGTTCCGCCGTCCTCAGCAGTGTCCAGGGGTCGGCTCCGTAGCCCTACGCGTTGCTCCCTCTCGTGACTGTGTCCCGGGCACGGGAGGGATGGTGCTGCTTCCCCTTTTATCAGGGAGGGAGGTATTTTCCAGAATCCCCTGGTGTCTCCCTGGCTGCAGCTGGTTCAGTTAGGAACGGGGCTTTGGGGCTAGTGTCGAAGATCCCGGCTACAGAGGCTGATACAAACTCGCGGTTTATTTTCCTTTGCTGTGAGAGGAGCCCAGAGCCGGGTGGTCTGGAGCTGCCAGGGTGGCCTCACGAGACCTTTGGGGACCACACTCTGTGTTTCTTCCTGCCCTGCCATGCTTGGCGTGTTTTGGTCCTCCGAGTCCTATTGTGGCCTAGGAGGACTGCAGGAGCTCCAGCCGTCCCCTCTTTGTTCCAAGCAGGAAGAAGAAAATGGAAGGCCAGGGACCGAGGGTTTTTGCCAGAGCTTTCTACCAACAGCCTCTGCTTCTGTCTCACTGGCCACGTCTAGCTGCAGGGGAGCAAGGGCGTTCACGGCCGCGTGGCCGGCTTCGGTCGTGAGGGTTTCGGTACTAGTGTGGGGTTGGGGAGAGGGTTGCTGCTAGGCAACCGACAGGGTCTGCCACACGCGAGATCTCCGTCTCTCCCTTGTGGTGTTTGTGGCACAAGACACAATGTATTTATCCCAGCTACTCTGAATTTTCTTGTTTCACTATTAACAGTAGCCACGAACTTGTTTGGGTGATGCTCCCTTACAGAAAACAGACACGAGTCCCTGCCCTTGTACAGCCTGCGTTCTGAGGGTGGTGTTGGGCTTCTCAGCAGCCTCGCTCAGCCCCTCAAGTGAAGGTTCACCTAACGCCCTCCCTTCTCGTTCCGCTCCAGGGTGATTGCCAGACGCGCGAGGAGGCGGTGACGCTCGGTGTGGGCCTGTGTAACAACGGCTTCATGCACCACGGTAATCTGTCCCTTCCCTTCAGCCCGGCCTCCTGGGGGCGGGGGTCTGCCCTGCTAAATGATTTTTTTTTTCTTTTTAATTTCAGAGGGAGAGAGAGGGCGGGGGGAGAGGGGCAGAGGGAGAGAGAGAGAGAATCTCAAGCAGGCTCCATGCTGTCGGTGCAGAGCCTGATGTGGGGCTGGATCCCACGACCCTGAGATCGTGACCTGAGCTGAAACCAAGAGTTGGATGCTCAGCCGACTGAGCCACCTGGGTGTCCCCTGGGGTGTGTGTCCTGGGATAGAAAACCTAGTAGGGACTCTGGTCCCTGGTGTGTTTTATGGAAGGGTGGGGAGCTGAGGTCCAGAGAGAGCACATGGTGGGCTGGAGACTGTCCAGCCTGCCCACGGTGAGCCCAGGCTGGATGCTGGGTGTGGGTCTGGAGGCTGCCGGGGGTTTGGGGTGTCTCAGGAAGCCCCCTCCTTCCCCCTCCCACTTCTGCCCTGATTGAGAGATCACCTCAGGGCTTCAGTAGGGACCAGGGTGGTTGGCTGGTAATGCTTGACTGGAAAATGGATTGGATCTGAGGTCAAAACTGTGGGCTTCCTATGCTCTCCTAGAAGGGTTGCGGCCTCCGGGTGGGCAGTGAGGCCGGATCGTTCAGGCCTGGCCCACGGGCTTCCACGGGGAGGAGAGGACGGGGGTCTGTGGGGACAGAGGACAGGCAGGTTGTAAGTGTGAGGGGAAGGGAGCTGAGCCGGGACATTTGCACCCCTCTCCCTGGCCTGACCCCTTAGGTAAGTCACTGTTCTTTCCACAGGAGAAGCACGTAAAGCGGGGAGAGGGGCGGGCAGTCCTGAGATAATCCTGAGGTGGGAAGGTGGGGAGAAGGAGGGAGGGATTGGTCCTGTTGACTCCATTTCAAATTTAAACAGAAGTTAATACTTCGTGTGCCTGGCCTCCTTCTGAGCACTCCCCATGTATTAATTAGTCTAATCCTGTAATGATCCTTTGATGTTGGTATTAGTATCATCCCTATTTATAAGTGAGGAAATGGAAGCCCAGACAGTTAAGAAACTTGCTCAAGGTCACATAGCAAGTCAGAGCCGGGATTGGAACTGAGGCGGACGGGGTTTACAGGCCACACGCTCAGCCACTGGGGTCTGTGACCTTCCCTCCTCCTGGCCCCGGGGGAGCCCTGAGGCTCCTACGCTCTCAGGAGGACAGGTAGACTTTTAACTCCCACCAAAGAACCCCCACTTCTAGAACTCTCCCTGTGGCTTTGGCTCTCACAGTTTCCCTTGCCTGGGGTGCCCGACCTGCCTCACCCCCCCAGCCCCCAACTTACTCAGTGTTTCTGCTGGGTTCACACCTCCCCAGGCTTCCCCAGACATCCCGCCTGGATGGCGGGTGCTTAGCTCATTCACTCTTCTTCATGGGGCTGTTCTCTCCCTGTTAGACTAATATTCCCCTCTTCCCTGGGTTTTGTTCATACTGCTGTTTTCCAGCTGGTGCAGGCACCTTGCTAGGATCACAGCCTAGTGTGCATGAGCAGGTGCGGGTGCGTGAATCAAACAATGACAGGAGTCCGTGTTCTGGAACAGCACGGGCATGTGAGGAGCACTTTGACTCTGACTCCAGTGCAGTGGCAGTCCTGGCAGGGTTCTGAGCAGGGGAGGCACGTGCTTGATCCGTCTGCAGGGCGGTGGAGAGCGCCCGCGGGGTTGAGGGCGGAAGGAGAGAGGCCAGTGCCCAAGCGACTCTGATACTCCAGGGGAGGGATGATGTGGCTTGCGGCCCGCTGCAGTTGGAGGGGTGAGCCTCGGGTGGGTCTTCTGTCCATTCCTCCTGCCGGCTTCTGCTTTATGCTCTAACTCAGAGGTCAGAGAACTCTCTGTGCAAAGGACCAGACAGTAAATATTTCAGGCTTTGCAGGCCGTGGAGCCTCTGTTAACAGCTAGTGTAGCATTAAAGCAGCTACAGGTAATACTTAACTACGTGGGTGTGGCTGTGTGCCAGTAAACCTTATTTAGAGAAACAGGCAGTGGGCCACAGTTCTCCACTCCTGGTCTAGCTGCTGGATTTGCTGTCCCTTCGGCAGGATGAGAAATGTGCCGGTGGGACGGCAGGTCGTCAGGTGCCTCCCCTGTCTTGTAGCCAGCAGGCCTGGTTCCAGCCCTGACTCAGCTGACTCCCAATAAACCTCTGGCCTTCTCTGTGCCTCAGTTTCCCCAGCTTTCCCCTGGAGGCCTTGTCGTCCCCTCCTCCTCTGAGCTCAACATGCCCATGGCTCTGTGCAGTTAGGGGTTAGGACACACTCCCAGCTGCCTGTTTGCCCGGCTGAGCTGGGCAGGTCGGGCCCAGCCAGGGTCATTCCCGTCCGTCGGCTCCTGTCACCAAAGTCCCTCGTTCCCAGAAGCCGCTCTGTTCCCCGCGGCGCCCCCTGACAGCTCCGTCCTTCCCACCAATCAGCTGGGCAGAACCTCTCATTTGTGGGTGAGAGTAATTAGGGGTCCACCCCAGCTGCTATTCTGGGAAGGCCGCTGGCCGAGGACATTCTGCGGGGGGTGACTCCCAGGCAATGCCAACACCCTCAGGGAGGGAAATTGCAGGGCGTGGCCCCTGCTCCCCTGTTCCCTGCCACGAACTCAGAAATGAGCTAAAATAGGAAGGGGCCAGATCCTAGGGCTGTGGCTGCTGCAAAATGCAGGTTAGGGTGCAGAGCGGAGGGTGTAGGTACGGCCCATGTGGCGCCTCCCGAGGCGTCTGCCCTGAGCTCCCGGGCCCTGAGGTGTCCTCAGGGAGGGCCCTGAGAGGCTGATGGTCCAGCCTTTCACTTAGGCACATACAGGGAAACTGAGGCTCACCACCTAATTCCCTACTCCCTGGAAGCTGGTGGTGTTATGATGCCCATAGATGAGGAAGCAGAGGTGAGGCTAAGGGGACATGAAGTTGGGCAGGAGCCGAGCAGGGGTTCGAACCCGGCCAGAGGCCTTGACCGAAACCTGGATCTGCGAGTGGGGGACCTCACCTGGCCGAGCTCCTGGACTCTGAGATTCCAGCTGTTTCCCCAAACATTTCTCCCAAGACACAACACGCTTCTTCCTCCTACCTCCCAGAGTCTTTCCGCTTCGTGTTTACAGTGGAGGTGAAGCCAGCCGGCCCCCCGGGGCCTGGCTACCCCCCGGCTCTGGGCAAAGCAGCAATTTGTGTGTCTGCTTTCTCCAAAGAGGTAATAGGGGTGGCCGGAGAAAGACACAAACAGCTAGATGTCCTGGGAAAGAGGGAGAAGGAAAGGATTGCCTTCTGCTGCTTTTCACGTAGCCACCAAATCGGGACACAGCCTCTGCCTTCAGGGATGGCGGGGACATCGCGAAGCTCAGGCAGCTGGTTTTCCTTCTTCCGGGGGCCTGCTGACTTCGGACAATTGCTCTCACCAAACCGAGCCTGGATCTCCCCCTTTCTGAAAGGGCAGGCTGGGCAGTGTGGTGAAAAGGGGGAGCCTACCTGCTGTGTGACCTTGGGCAGTTTAGTTACCTTCTCTGGGCCTTAGTGCCCCCACCTGTAAGAGGAGTGCAGCAGATCCTTCCTTGTCCCGGGAGTAAATGAATCCAAGTGTGCCTGGCCCTGGTAACTTAGTTCAACTGTAACCCACAGGGATCAGATCCCATGCTGGTTGTTACCAGTTGTTTTTATTCATTTTCTGTCTTTTAGAGCAGAGATCAGGAAACTTCTTCTGCATAGGCCGGATAGTATAAATTTTAGGCTTTGTAGGCCATACAGCCTTTTGCAGTTATTCAGCTCTGTCACTGTGACATAAAAGCAGCCCTATCACATAGGTAAATGAATGGATGTGGTTGTGTCCCAATAAAACTTTATTTATAAAAAGAGATAGTGGGCCACATTTGGCCTTTAGGGTTTGCTAATCTGCAGTCTAAAATGTCTCATCGTGGTCTGTTTCTGATTGTTAGTGAGGCTGGACTCCTTTTCATCTACTTGCTGCCCGCTTGGGTTTCCCCATCTGGTAGTTGCCTGTTCATATTCTTTTCCCATTTTTATCTATGTTTTACAGCTTTCTCTGGTTGATTTGGTGGTTTCTTTTATATTGTAGATATTTATTCCTTTTTGGTTTTAGACATTATGTTACTTTTGAATCTGTCATTTGCCTATGGTCTTGTTATTGAACCGAAGTTCTTAATTTTATTATATTGCTTTTTTGGGAGGTCTTGTGTGTGAACTCTTTCTACCCTAGGACAAAGATATTTTACATTTTGTTTGGTGAGCTTTAGTTTTCCTGTTCTTATTTTTAGGTCTTTAATCCATCAGGAGTTTTTTGTTGTATATGGTGTGAGGTAGGGATCTGCTTTTATTTTTCCCTGTGAGTCAGGTTTTCCCCTATATCATCTGTGGAATACTCCACGTGATCATCATTATCATATACTAAGTTTCCATGAACACATGATCCTATTATGTGATTTCTGTTTTCTTCCGCTGGTTCTTTATCTGTTTCAGCTATAATTCCACGCTATTTTTGTTACTACGGCTTTGTAATATTGTCTTCACAGCAGATGGGACAAGTTCAGATTTTTCAAGAGAAGTCAGAAAGCAAGACTATTATGTGAAATATCCTAATACGTTAGTGTTGGCACATGCTTCTATTGAATGAAACACTGTGCTAGCCAAAGAAAACTTGCCCAAGGGTCGGTTCCAGTCCGCAGTGGCCAGTTGGCAAGTGTTGCTGAAACCTTCCCTTGTGAGCCTGACCATGTGCTGTGTGTCTGTGGGTTTGCAGTGCTGGAGAAGAGTGAGTTCAAGGACGAGTCCCAGTATTTCCGCTTCCACGCAGACGAGGAGATGGAGGGAACCAGCAGCAAGAACAAACAGCTGCGCAATGACTTCAAGCTGGTGGAGAACATTCTGGCCAAGCGCCTGCTGGTAGGAGCAGAGCCCAAGTGTGCATCAGCCTTCCCAGACCCGGCTGCAGACTGGGAGCCGGGTGACCTTCCGATTATGGCTAGAGAAGTTGGGCTCAACTCTGAGCACCCAATGTGGGGATTCTTGGTGGTGGCTGGTGACACTTCTCTGGCCAAGACGACCTTCTTTAGAAAGAGTTTGGGCTTGCTGGCTCCCTTTCTTTTCCTTTCCTTCTTCCCTTGCCCACCCCACGTCCCAGCTTAGCATTGTGCAGAGAGGTTGGCCTCCTGAAATGGCTCATCCGAGGCCTTAGGTCTTCTGGGCTGGTGCCCTGTCCATGTGCATTTGCTGTAAATATCCTGGTAGTTGAGGGAGGACGTTTATCAGCCTATTCAGATCTTTCACCAGCCTCGCCCACCAAATCCTGCTTTTTTGCCTGTTGATAACTAGCGGCCTCTGTCTTCATGCTTGGTCCACAGGAGGCAATCAAGAGAGGTGCTCAGCAGATTAGGTCTCCTGCCACAGCCAGAGATGGGGCTGAAGTCTGCCTAATACAAGAGAGAAGTCTTAACTTCTCTCCTTTCGTACTTACAGGGGCCCCATAAATATGGGAACTCCCGTTTCTCCCACCATAAAGCCTGCCAGTGCTCCCCGTCACACTTGGGATAAAATCCAGTCTCTCATCACAGTTCATAAGACTCTCTCTGCCTTTCCAGCTTCATCTCCTGTGTTCTCCCCTCCCTCTGATCTCCTTTCTTATGCTCTAGTCCTGTGGGCCTGATTCAGGGCCTTTGCACATGCTGTGCCCTCTGCCTGGAACACTTTTTCCACTCTTCATAAAGTTCTGTCCCTCATTTCATTCAGCTCTCAGCTCAGATAGCCTCTCCTCTGCCCCCTCCCCCCCGCCATGCCACGTTTTTATCACTTTAAGTGCTTTATTTTCATTCAGACTGCACACACCGTCCGCATCGCATTCTGTATTTCTTTGCTTACTTGTTTGTAGTCTTTCTTCCCCACTAGACAGTCGGCTGCAGCAGGGCAGGAACTGTCTTGTTCAACACTGTTTCTAGTGCCCGGTAACGTACCTTGGTCATGTCATAGGCAGCAGCTCAGCAAGTATTTGTTGAACACACAAATGCATTTCTCTGCATCCGCACCACCACCGAATCCTCGAACCTCCCGAACCTCCTGCCGTCCTGCAATGGGACTGCTCCTCCCTAAACTCCTGGCCTATCCCCAGGTCCTCAGTGGCTGGACACCTTGGGATCTGTTTTATTTGTTAAGCCAGCAGATTTTTACCGAGCATGTCAGTCTGCCAGCAGGTGGGGAGACGGCGGTGTATAACCGAGGGGCTCGGTCTGCAGGTTGGGAGGAGACAGGGGCGCCGGGCAGTGAAAAGTAAAAACATATGTGATCAGCAGCAGCCTGACGTGGGAGCCAGATGGTGTCTTCACTTGACAGATACGTGTTGGGCACCTGCCATGTACTGGGTGCTGTTCATAGCTTTATCCTGCTGTGCACCCCTACTCCGTGTAGATCTGGGGCACAAGGAGCCGGCAGGATCACGGTCCTGGGGCCTTGGTCTTGGGGCCACGGCAGGGCTGGCTGCAAGCCCCCTCCTCCCCCCACTGCCTCACTGGGTCTCTCTCGCCTTGGGCCCTCAGATCCTGCCCCAGGAGGAAGATTACGGCTTTGACATCGAGGAGAAGAACAAGGCCGTGGTGGTGAAGTCGGTCCAGAGGGGCTCGCTGGCTGAGGTGAAGCTTCTCAGAGGGGCCACCTGCCGTGTCGATGCTTCCTCCTTGCTCATTGCCGTGTGGGGAAACTGAGTCCGGGGCGGGCTTACCTGCGGTCTCTGGGGGAGCCGCGATAGAGCCCCCTGCTCCATCCATCCATCCACCTCCCCATTCTCCCTCCCTCCCTCCTTCCCACCCATACATCTACCCATCTGTCTTCCTTCCTCCCTCCCATCCATCCACCCACCCACCCACCCACCCGTTCTCACTCCCTCCTTCCCATCCATCCATCCATCCATCTGTCCATCCATCCATCTACCTACCCATTCTTCCTCCCTCCTTCCCATCCACCCACCCACCCACCCACCCGTTCTCACTCCCTCCTTCCCATCCATCCATCTGTCCATCCATCCATCTACCTACCCATTCTCCCTCCCTCCTTCCCATCCATCCATCCATCCATCCACCCACCCATTCTCCCTCCCTCCTTCCCATCCATCTGTCCATCCATGCATCCACCTACCCATTCTCCCTCCCTCACTCCCATCCATCCATCCATCCATCCATCCATCCATCCATCCATCCATTCTCCCTCCCTCCTTCCCATCCATCCGTCCATCCATCCATCCATCCATCCGTCCATCCATCCATCCATCCACCCACCCGTTCTCCCTCCCTCCTTCCCATCCATCCATCCATCCATCCACCCACCCACCCACCCATTCTCCCTCCCTCCTTCCCATCCATCTGTCCATCCATGCATCCACCTACCCATTCTCCCTCCCTCACTCCCATCCATCCATCCATCCATCCATCCATCCATCCATCCATTCTCCCTCCCTCCTTCCCATCCATCCGTCCATCCATCCATCCATCCATCCATCCATCCATCCACCCACCCACCCATTCTCCCTCCCTCCTTCCCATCCATCCATCCATCCATCCACCCACCCACCCACCCACCCATTCTCCCTCCCTCCTTCCCATCCATCTGTCCATCCATGCATCCACCTACCCATTCTCCCTCCCTCACTCCCATCCATCCATCCATCCATCCATCCATCCATCCATCCATCCGTCCATCCATCCATCCATCCATTCTCCCTCCCTCCTTCCCATCCATCCGTCCATCCATCCATCCATCCATCCGTCCATCCATCCATCCATCCATCCACCCACCCATTCTCCCTCCTTCCTTCCCATCCCTAGCATGCACGCCCTCAGCTCCCATCATGGCCTTGTGCAGAGGTACACGAGAAGAGCAGCTTTCTGAATCAGGTAGTTTTCCGCGTCAGCTGTGATGATGGACAAACTAACGATCAGTGGCTTGCCCAGGGCACGTTGGTGGCTCTGCCATGTCCGCGACATGTAGAGGAGGGAGGGGAGAGAGTCTGGCAGGCCAGGGATTTGGCCCCCGTCCCCTGAGCCATTCTGGGGCGTGTGGAGGTGGGTGGGGAGAGGCACGTGTCACCCAGGCGCTGCGCTTGTGTCCTTGAGCCACTGGGGAGCGCTTCTGGTTACAGGGAGCCGCGTGCTCGCCTCCCGGGAGCCCTGACGTAACGGTTAGAAGGAGGTGACTGGGGGTCTTGGTTCGGGGTCAGCACCTCTGAGTTTCCCGGCCGAGCCATCAAGGGCACAGGGTGGGTGGCTGCCCCAGTTCGATGCCCTGTGTCCCCACACGGCAGGTGGGAAGCAGGGGACCGGCCACCGCGGTTTCTCCTCAAGGAAAGATGTCTTTCCTGTGGTGCCTGCGGCAGCCTTCCCTTCAGAGCTCGTTGGCCGGGACCTCGTCTCACCAGCCGCCCACCTGCTTGCCACAGCGGGGAGCGGGGCTGCCCCGGTGGGCTCAGTCGGGTCCCGCTGGGTCCCCGGGCCTGGCTCTGTGCTGCCCGCACGCAGTCGGGGTTCCTTGGCCGGGGAGGAGGCTGGTGACCTGGTGTGGGTGTCTCCCCCCGCCTAGATGGCCGGCCTGCAGGTGGGGCGGAAGATCTACTCCATCAACGAGGACCTGGTGTTCCTGAGGCCCTTTGCCGAGGTGGAGTCCATCCTCAACCAGTCTTTCTGCTCCCGCCGCCCGCTGCGCCTCCTGGTGGCCACCAAGGCCAAAGAGTGAGTGTCCTCGCGGTGGGGTGTGCGGGGCCAGTCTCCCTCTGAGGCTGGGGCACTGACTGCCTGCCAGGGGTGGCGGTGGAGGGGGGTGAGCCGTCCTGGTTCCCCGAGGATGGGGCTCATTCCACAGGCGTGTCTCACGACGTTGCTGCTTTAATCCGTCCAACAGATGTTCTCGAGCGCCCACTGTGTACCGAGTGGCGTTTCAGGCTCTGGGGCTCCAGCCATGTCTAGATGGACACGTTAATACCCTTCGTAGGTCTCAGTCTAGTTGGAGGGTGGAGCAGGAGACAGACGACCAAACAAAAGAAAAGCGAGAGACGTCCTGAACCAGGTGGTAGTAAGTTTGGGCCAGTCTATACAGCTGGGAAAGGCGACGGCTGTGTGGAAGGTGGTGGTCAGAGAGATGCCACCGTGAGCTGAGGGCAGACCCGAGGAGGTAAGGGAGGGAGTCGAGAGAACTTCTGGAGGAGGAGGGTTCCGGGCAGAGGAGATAGCCAGTGCCAAGGTCCTGCGGTGGAACCGTGGCTTGTGTCTTTGAGGAGCAGCGAAGAAGCTGATGGGGTGGAGCAGAGTGAGTGGGAGGGAGGGGTGGGTGGTGAGGTCCGCCAGACCGTGGAAGCCAGGCCTTGTAGGACCTTGTGCCCATGGTAAGGACCAAGGAGCCACTGGAAGGTTCTGAGCAGAGGCAAGGCATGACGGGACATAGGTTCTGGAGGTGGAGACTAGATGGTCAGCGGTAAAGGCGGAAGCAGGGCAGAGGCAAGGAGGCTGATGGCCCAGCCCGGCCCAGCGTGGCAGTGGTTGGATGCCAGATATAGGTGCAGGGAGAAGCATTTTCTATTTTAAAAATTGTGCTCTTGGTTTTCATTTCTCTCTTCTATTTAAGGCAAATGCTCCCGGTTTCCTATTGACGGGAGTGATGGAAAGTTTTAAATAAGATTATTTCAGTGAGAAGGCAAGCCAATGTAGGGAAAATGATTGATAGTTTGGTATGTGAAAGTGGCAGAAATCACCCAGGGGAACGTGCCTGCTTAAAGTTCTGGAAATGCCTGGGGTTTGAGAACCGGCTCCCTAGATGGTTTTTTCTCCGGCCGGTGGTGTGGGGTGGGGGATGGGAGGAGGATCCTGAGGCCCATTGTTGGAGACATGCCCTTGACGGAGAAGCAGACAGCTGCCTCGAAGCCGCTGGATTAATGTCATCCCTTGTGCAGCCCTGGGCAGGTGCCACTCGCTCTTCTCTGATGTTCCACCTGCGGAATGGCCAAGACCTGGCCTTTCAAACTGTTCCCTAGGGGACACGTGTGGGCATTTTTCTAGAGTCGGCACCAAGATCTTCTGGGTCCCTTCTCACCCTCCCATCTGTTGAACAAAATATTTGCTGCCTGTGGTGCTGGTCTGACCGCCGAGAAGCCTCCTCTCACTGAGAGAGTGACAGAGAAGGTGTAGGAGGGCGCTCTGGAATTTCTGTGCGTGGATTGAATCTCTAAGGGCGGGCCAGGTGGTTCTGAGGAACCGGAGACCCTGGAGACACGGGCTGTGGTTCAATGAGGTTTTTCTTTATCTTCGGTTGCTGACAGCCTGGCATTGCTACTACTTTGGGCTGGATTTCCCAAAAGTCTGGGAGGCAGAGGTCTCCCAGCGTGGTCCCCTGGGCTGTTGGGAGTAATACTGCTTTTCCTTATGGCTGCTGCTGCCTGGTGCAGGATCATCAAAGTTCCCGACCATCCAGAGGCTCTGTGCTTCCAGATCCGTGGAGCCGCCCCGCCGTATGTCTATGCCGTGGGCAGAGGTGAGCCTCACAGACAGAGAAGGGGGCTTTGGGGGCCTGGTCTGTGTGTGTGGCAGGAGTTGAGGCCTCCAAACCGTTACCACGAGGCCTGTGCCTCACCAGCACTTACGGCATGGGGTTCAGGGGGGCACAGGTGGATAACTAACTGAGAGGAAGGCATAGGCAATGGGGGTGGGGTGGGGGGGGACTGTGGCAAGGTGAAGACAGAAATGCTCACTATATTTATTTTTGAGACGGAGAGAGGCAGAGCATGAGCGGAGGAGGGTCAGGGAGAGAGGGGGACACAGAATCCGAAACAGGGTCCTGAGCTGTCAGCACAGAGCCCGACGCGGGGCTCAAACTCACGAGCTGTGAGATCATGACCTGAGCCGAAGTCGGACGCTTAACCGACTGAGCCACCCAGGTGCCCCGAGACATGCTCACTTTAAAAGGGGGCAGTTTTTCCTCAGCTCAGGCTCATTATTGCCATGGAGGAATGTGGGGCCATTCTTGCCAGACTTGAGTTTTTAAGGGAAGCCAGAAATGTGAAGTTTGGCCACACTTCTGTGGCCAGATCCAGCCCGTGGGCCAACAGTTAGAGACCCCTGTGGCCAAATCTAGCCCAATTAGAGACACCTGTAGCCAGACCCAGCCCAGTTAGAGACCCCTGTGACCAGATCCAGCCCGTGGGCTGACAGAGACCCCTGCTTCACGTTGCCTTCTCCTCACATGCGGTTTAAGGGGTTGCTCTCTCTTGGAGATGAAACCAGATAGGTCTGAGGTTCTGGACTCCTAACCCTTTTTGCACCTAAGGACTCCACTTTTATTTTTTTTTTTAACGTTTTTATTTTACTTTTTGAGAGACAGAGAGAGACAGAGCATGAGTAGGGAAGGAGCAGCAAGGGAGACACAGAATCCAAAGCAGACTCCAGGCTCTGAGCTCTCAGCACAGAACCTGACGCAGGGCTCGAACCCACAAACTGAGATCATGACCTGAGCCGAAGTCGGATGCTCAACCAGCTGAGCCACCCGGGCGCAAGACTCTTCTTATTAACCACACAAAACCCTGGGGGCCGAGAGCTGTAGTTTGGGAGTCATGGGTATAGCCGAGAAAACATGCCCTTGAAGTCTGGTAAACCTGGGTTCGAATCCTGGCTTCTCCTAGCCAAGGGACCTTGAGAAAGTGACTCTGCCTCTCTGAGCCTTTTGTTTCCTGTCTGCGCAATGGGGCTGATCCCGTCATAGTATCACAGGTCATAGAGGGATTCTGAAGGAGATGAAGCTCTGAGGGAAACGTACCTGGGTTCCAATCCAGCCTTCCTTGCTGTGTGAGCTTGGGCTAGCTGCTACTTCTCTGAGCCTCAGTTTCTTCTGCGAAACGGGAGTGCCGGTCCCTGTCCTGCCTCCTGGACTGGGTTGGAGAGTGGCTCTAGGGTGGAGGGATGGGGCTGGAATGTCTGGGGATGTGTTTGGGGGGTTGGGGTGGTGGGCGGGGTGGGGGACGGTGTTCCTCGGGTCACTTGCCCTTGCCTGCCGCCGCCCCGGGCTCTCTCCGCCTAGGGTGTGCCACAAACACTCCTGTCCCCTTAGGCTCCGAGGCTGCGGCCGCAGGGCTCTGTGCCGGCCAGTGCATCCTGAAGGTCAACGGCAACAACGTGCTGAACGACAGTGCGCTGGAGGTCCTGGAGCACTTCCAGGCGTTCCGGGGCCGCGGGGAAGAGGCTCTGGTGAGGCATCCAGCAGCCAAGGGGATCAGGGAAGCCCTGCTCAGTGGGGTCGGGGGCTGAGGGCCTCCTGCCTTCTGTGGGGAGAGGCCTGAAGGCACCACAGCGTTTTGGGTGGGGGAGGGGGCTGCCTGCCTTGCAGGGCTGACCTGGGTGTGGGCCCTGTGCCCGCTCTGTCTCCCTGAACCCGGGGGGCTGGGCCCTGACAACTCAGGGTCTCGGTTTCCACCCATGGGTGTGATCAGACCCTCTCTTCTCACTGCATAGGCATGTTGGGCAAAGAGTTGATGGGAAAAGTTGATGCTATAGTTGGGTTGGGGGCCGGGGTCCCGGGGAGGGTGTTCATTCACTGGTTCATCCAGTAAGGGTGTACTGACCGCACGATGTGCCTGGCATGTATGTAGGCCCTGGGGCTGCAGGAGAGACAAGGTTTCTGCTCCCATGGGTCTGACCTACATTTTCAAAGGCTCCCTCCTCCCCTGGCTTCTGTAGGGAGCACAGACTCTAGAGGGTGAGGGTCGAGCATGAGTGGAGCTCCCCTCAGGAAGGTTACAGAGCAAAGTCTTAGAGGACTTTCCACAGGTGACGTCACCGGCAGTCTAGAAGCCTGGGCTTTGGAGTCGGGGAATGGTTTGCCCTTCGCCCCGTCCCTTCCTCCTTGGGCTCCTGGTGTCGTGGCCTCCCTCTTACTCTGCTCTCCTGGCAGGGTCTTTACCAGTGGGTCTATCACACCCACGAGGATGCCCAGGAGGCCCGAGACAGCCAGGAGGCCCCCGGCGAGGACCCCCAGCCCGACTCAGGTAACGGGACGGGCGGGCAGTGTGGTAGAGACTCTGGAGGGGACCGACCGGTCCTCTTCTGGTGCCGTTGGCTCGTATCACATTCTGATTGCAGCTTTCACAAAGTACCACAAACCTGTGGCTTAGAACATGCGTTTGTCGTTTCAGTTACTGGAGGCCAGAGGTCCAAAGTGAGTCTCGCCGGGCCATCTGTCAGGTGTCAGCAGAGCTGTGTTCCTTTCTGGGGCTCTGGGCGGGGGAATTCATTTACTCGCCTCTTTCAGTTTCTAGAAGCTGCCTGCAGGCCTTGGCACGTGGTCCTTTCCTCTATCCTCAGAGCCGGCGATGTTGGTCTGAGTCCCCCTCACTCTGCCCTCTCTGTAATTCTGACTTTTCTGCCTCCATATCCACTTAGGGGCCTTGTGGGCACGGCGGGATCATCTGGATTTTGCCTCATGGTAAAGTCAGTTGTTTAGCAAACTTAATTCCATCTGCAGCCGTGGCCCCCTCGCCATGTAACAGCATACCTCCGGGCTCCGGGGGTTAGGACACGGGCATCTTTCAGGGGCCAGTATTCTGTCTGCCCCAGGTTCCCATCTTTATCTCTCTAGCCCAGCCTCAGCCCTGGACTCCAGACCTGTCTTTCTGCCAGCTGTCCCTGGGATGCCCATCAGGCACTGTGCCCTTAGCATGGGCCACCTTGAATTCCCACCCTTCCCCTGAAGCCTGGTTCTCCCCTAAGCGTCCTACCCCAGCCTTCCAGATTCTAAGGCCCCAAACTTTGGAGTACGCCCTGACTCTTTTCTTTCTCCTCCCTCCCTCCGCCTTGATTTGTTGCCCTACCTTCTTCCTGCATCGAGAATCTGACTGCTTCCGACTGTCTCCATCGCTGCCAGGCATAAGCCACCATGGTTTCTCACCAGGACTCCCGCAGTAGCCTGCTTGCTCTTCTCCCTGTCCTCCCTTACTTCTCCTCCTGCGGGCTCTTCTCAAAAAACAGAACAGAACCTTCCAGTGGCTCCTCCCAGGCAAAGATCAAGTTCTTCCTCCAGCTCCAGCCTGGCCTTCCAGCTGGGCCTCTCGGCACTTTGCCTCTTGCCCTCTCTACTCCATTCACGCCAGCTTCTTGCTCTTAAATACCAAATGTACTCCTGCCCCAGGGCCTTTGCACTTACGGTTCTCCCTGGCTATAGAATGTTCTCCTCCAGAGTACTTCTTACCTCATGCTCTTCACCTCTCTCAACTCGGCTCACATGTCACCTCCTCAGGGGGTGTCTGGTGTTTTCGCTACTAGAGAGCAGAAGATCCACGAGGGCAGGGGTTTTGTTTATTTTCTGCCTTGCCGTATCCTCCGAGCCTAGAACTGTGCCTGGCACATAGTAGGCACCCTACGAATATTTAGTTTGAATAATAACGCATTCTCTCCAGTTGCTTCTTTGGACTCTGCCCTGTACTTCTGCTGGGCTGGGGGCAGAGGCTATGGGAAGAGTAGGGGGTTTGGATGCCTCTGTGTCTGACGGCTGTGGGCTCCCTGCTGGTACGTTCAGGGACAGCAAAGAACCAGGGTTTATGGGGTCGTTCGGGGAGCCATCCCCCTACTGCTGAAGCACACGCAGCCTGGCGGAGGGATCCTAGAGGGGACAGGCTGACGGGGAGGGAGGAGGGGCCAGCTGGCAGCTCCCAGCCTGGTGTATGCCCTCTGAGAGGAAAGGGCTGTGGGCTTTCTTCCCCAGCATGTGGGGGATCCCTGATAATGATGGCAAAGCGTGCCAAGGGGAGCTGACCATGTCTCCTCTCCTTTTCAACAAGCAGGAGCACCTGCTACATGCCATACCCGGTTCTGGGAGCTGGGGACACACGAGTGAGCAAGGTGGGCCGGGTTTCTGTCCTCGTGGTGCTGACACGAGGGGAAACAGACGGGGGACAGAAAAACTGACGGGCGGGCGGTGCCATAATACAAGTGTGAGGGGGTAAGACACATGTGTTGAGAGGTGCTCTTTGGAGTGGGTGGAAAGGAAAGCAGTCCTGTCCATTTGTGCCTGCTTCCTTGTCTAGATATGTCACTACCTAACTGTGTGGCCTCTGAAGAATCACTTAGACTCTCCGGGCCCAGGTCAATCAGGACTGAAACCGGTCTACCTAAAAACATTGGCTCAGCAAACTGAGAAGGGAGTAGGGTCAAGGAAGCTTCAGGTCCGGCTCGATCCAGTTTTACGTACAGTCTCATGAAAAGTCTCTCTGTTTTTGTCCAGTTCTCAGCTGCGCTCCCTCTGTGTTGGTTTCTCTTTTACATGCTGTTTTCTGCGTGCGATGGTTCTGGCAGCTTGGAATCCAGTCGAAAAAGAGGATGTTCCCTTCTCTTTGTAGATCCGACCAAAGTCCCAGATTTGACTTTCATTGGCCTAGCTTGGGTCACATGCTCATTCCTGAACCAACCCTTACGAGTAGGGGACGTTGAATCGCTGATCGCCCAGGCCTGTGCGTGGGAGGAAGGGTGTGGTTAGGGCTTCCCTCTCCTGAGCCACGTAGACTGGGAATGGGGCACAAAGGCGGGTTCCTAGGACAAGGGGTGAACGGCAGCAGGCTGGCGAGAGTGAGCAGAGCAGCAGCTCGGGCTTCATCGTCCCGTGTGTCCGACGATGACAAACGTTTGTGGTGCGGGGTCGGGGGAGGGCTGGCTGGGGGGTAGTTCCCCCTCCTCAGGGTCGCCGGTCCCTTTGGCTTCCAGCCTTCCCCCTGCTGTCCCTGGGTCCCCAGCTGAGCCTGCATGAGGACAGCCCTGTGGTCAGCCTGACGGTGGATAACGGATACCTGGAGCATGGCGTGGTGTACGAGTACGTGAGCACTGCAGGCATCAAGTGCCACGTGCTGGAGAAGATCGTGGAGCCCCGCGGCTGCTTCGGGCTCACTGCCAAGGTCTCGCTGGGCGCTGCCCTGCCCCGGGGGGCGGGGCGGAGCGCCTCATTCCCCTTTCCTCCAAGTTCGCCTGGGGCCCCGCATTGTCGTCTCTGCTCCCCCGCCTGGTAGCTGTGGGACTTAGGAGGGTGGTTCTTCCCTCTTGAGTTAGCTTACTCATCTGCAAAGTGGGCGAGTAATAGACTCCGTCTCCCAGGGCTATGACAAGGCAAGTGCTTAAGAGCCTCCGTGGTGCACGCTGAGTGCTCAGTGGTTCGTGTTTGTGCAGATCCTCAAGGCCTTCGCTGCAGATGACAGTGTCTTTGTGCAGAACTGCGGGCGGCTCGTGGCCCTGAGCAACATTAAGACCATGTCCCACTACGAGTTCCGCAACATCTGTGACACCAAGCTGGAGAGCATCGGCCAGAGGATCGCCTGCTACCAGGAGGTACCTGCGCCCCGCAGGGTCTCAGCCTGGGCTGTAACCCAACTCAGACTAAGCGAACAGGAGCATCTATCGGTTTCTGTTACTCACTGAAAAGTCCGGAGGTGAATTTCAGGCAAGGTTGTTTCCCGGCGCTCAGACAGATACCGCACCGTCACAAGAGTGTGGCCTCTCTCCTCGTGCCTTTACTTTCCCGTGTTGGCTTCACCCTCGGGGCAGGCCCTTCTCGCGTGGTGGCAAAACGGTCCCCAGGAGCTCTCACCTCAGCCACCCCAGTAGAAAAGGAATTCGATGGGAACTCTTACTGGCTTGGCTTGGGTCCCTTGCCTACCCCTGTACCAACCACTTCAGGGACGGGAAGCCTTATCTGCCCCTCACAGACTGTGGACTGGGGGGAGATGGTTCCTCAAGGGTAGCTCAGGGCAGCTAAAATGAAGGAATGAATGTGGGTAGGTATGCGAAGGCCTCAGATTTCTCCACACCTTCCTTGACATCTGGATGCGGTGAAAGGCAGTGTAAGGGAATCCGCTTTTCCACTTGAAGCTGTTGGCGTTTTGTCCAGTTTCTGAATGTCTGGGCCGGGCTAGGATCGAGTGGGTGCTGGGGGTGGGCCGGAATTCCCAGGCCCCTGAATCATGACCCTGTACCCCCCACCTTTCTCAGTTTGCAGCCCAGCTGAAGAACAGGGTCAGCCCACCCTTCAAGCAGGCTCCCCTGGAACCCCATCCACTGTGTGGCCTGGACTTCTGCCCCACCAATTGCCATGTCAACCTCATGGAAGTGTCCTACCCCAAGACCACTCCCTCAGTTGGCAGGTCCTTCAGTATCCGTTTTGGTCGTAAACCCTCCCTCATCGGCCTTGACCCAGAGCAAGGTAACCTCACGTCTCTGTTAGGGGTTGTGTTCAGATCTATAGACACATAAACAGAAACCCGTCTGGAGGCCAGCAGTCTGGGACTGCGATGGTGGCTCCACAGTCATCAGGGACCCAAGTTCCTTCTACCCCACCATCTGTACATGTGGTTTCCATCCTGAAGGATGCCTTATATTATAAAGTAGCTGCTGGAGTACCAGCCATCACGTCTGTAATTCCAGTCAGGAAAAGTATCCTGGTACTTAAAAGCATATTAGCACCAAACTGAAACTTTCTTCTCCAAGTGATCTGATGGATTAAAGGAATATTTAGCAGGAAATTTTTCTCCCTCATTGGGATTCTTGAAATAGGTTTGTGTGTCTCTGTCAGAGGGGTTTACAGGTGCCTGGAGGCTCTTTCCAAGTGAGCCCTCCCTCCCTCCACTGTAGGCCACCTGAACCCCATGTCCTACACCCAACACTGTATCACCACCATGGCTGCCCCATCCTGGAAGTGCCTGCCTGCTGTGGATGGGGACCCCCAACACCAGGGTCTCAACGACAGCGGCTTCGGGCCAGCCGACGGAACCCCGGGCCAGGAGGACCGGGGCCTGAGCTTCTTACTGAAGCAGGAGGACCGGGAGACCCAGGATGCGTACCTGCAGCTCTTTACCAAACTGGACGTAGCACTGAAGGAAATGAAGCAGTATGTCACCCAGATCAACAGGTGAGCCCGGCCCCGAGGGAAGAGGGCAGGGAGCCTGGAGTCAGGGTTCGCCGGCTCAGCAGCATCGACGTTGTGGGCGAGAGAACCGTAGCGGGGGGCGGTGGGGGACGTTACAGGCTATTCGGCGATGCCCCTGGTCTCTGTTCACGAAGATGCTCACAGCACGCCTGTTTCACGGCTGTGACAACCAAACGTGTTCTCAGACGTTGCCAAATGCCCCTTGGGGGGGCAGACCTCCCTACCCACCCTGTGTGGCCTGGACTTCTGCCCCACCAGTTGCCGCCTTGGTCCCCCCCCCACCCCGCCCCGCCATTGAGAGCCGCTGCTCTAATAAAATAATGGATGTGGGCAGCAGTCGTTAGTAGAGGCTGGCACTATTTGGAGAAAGGCTTTGGGGGAACTTTATACTTTTGACACGGCAGAAAGAGAGACAGCTGGACGCGCCTCTTTTGGCGTTAATGCCCCGGGACACCCCATGGAAATGCACTGTCGTCCCATCGACATCTAGATCTCACTACTCAGTGACAGGACGTGGGGGATAGAGGATGGTGGGGTGGTGTTTTGGAGATGCGGGTGGCCAGATCCATAGGGTGGGTGATTCTAGACAAGTGACCCAGTGTCTTTAACACATAAATGGTGGCGGTGGGGGGGGAGCGGGTACAGGGAGGAAGAGGAGGAGAGACTTGAGACACACGTCAGCCAGACAGTGTCTGGACCCGGTCGGGATTCTGTTTTTAGCACACCACCTGTGAAGAGACGCTATCGGGGACATTTGAATGTGGATGGTACTAGATGGTGTTAAGGAATTAGAAATTCTGTTAGGTTCAGTGATAGTCTGGTTGTGCTTAGAAAAGGGTTTCTCAGCCTTGACACTGTTCACATCTCGGGCCAGATTATTCTTTTCGTGGGGCTGTTCCGTGTGCTGTAAAATATTTAGGGGCATCCCTGCTCTGTACGCATTGGAGGCCAATAGTGCCCCCACCCTTGTCCCCCACTTCACTTGTGACAAATAGAAACGTTTCTGGACATTGCTAAATGTTTGCCCTTCAGGAAGGATGCCAAATTGTTACATGTTTCCGAGGGGTGGGGGGTAGTTGAGAACGTTGCTTTAAAAGAAAGTCCTTCTGTGTTAGAGACGCATATGGAAGTATTTATGGGGGAAATTATATGACACCTTAGATTTACTTTAAATACTCCAGCGAAAGCAAAAGCCGTGGGAAAGACTGAGGAAACAAAGGTGGCCCCTGAGTTGCCATTGTCACGGCTAGCCGCTGGGTACCTGGGTTTATCGTACTGTTCCTCCAGCTTTTGTGTATGTTGGAAATCGTCCATGATAAAGGAAAAAGAGCGTAGGGTCTGGAGATAGGAGGCACGGGTTTGAATCCTGGCCCCGTCACTTAATAGCCGTGTGACTTAGTCACTTAACCTCTCTGAACCTCGGTTTCCTCACCTGTAACATGGGGCTATTCATAATACTGGCCTTAATTGACTTGGAGTAGGATTATATCAGCCAGGGTTTAATGATCACTTGCAAGGTGCCAGAGGCTTTTCTAAGCTTGTTACATATTTTAAGTCCCTTAATCTTTACAGCAGCACATAGATACTGACGTTACTCCATTCTACAGATGAGGAAATTGAGTCTCAGGTGAAATAGTCGCCTTAGGTCTCTGAGCTACGAAATGGTCCTGGAGCCTGATTTAAAACCGTATGCTCTTAACCATTATATTCTGTGCCAGAGACTGACAGACTATGGCCTGTGGGCCAAATCTAGCCCAGCCCACTCCTTGTTATTTATTTATTCATTCATTCATTCATTCGTTCATTCATTCATTCATTTAAATGTTGATTTAGTTTTGAGAGAGAGAGGGAATCTTGAGGCAGGCTCCAGGCTCCGAGCTGTCAGCACAGAGCCCAGTGTGGTGCTCGGACTCACGAGCATGAGATCACGAGCTGAGCCAACATTAGACGCTTCACCGACTGAGCCACCAGGCACCCCACTGCTCTTTTTTTTGAATAAAGTTTTATTGGAATGCAGCCGTACCCATTTGTTTGCGTCTCGTCTGTGGCGCTTTCCCACCAAAGCAGCAGAGTTGAGTCGAAGAGGTTGGCTCTCTGGGCCTTTCATGCTCAGTTTCCCAGTCCTGTTCTGGGCTCTTGAGCCTTCTCTGGCTTCCCCATGGAAGATAAAGACCGCCCCCCGCCCGCCGTATCTCACGCCCCCTGCAGGCCGGGCAGTGGATGTGTATCTGCAGAGTTACTGGCGGGATTTTCAGGGAAGGGGTGGGAAGCAGTTGATGGCTCTCTGTGCTTAGGGTCAAAGGTGAGGCCAGAGGTCAGGGCCTTACCTGGGGCCTCCGTGGAGGCAGGTGAGGCCGTGGGCCTGCGCCCTTAGGCTTACATCCTTCGCCCCAACAGGTTGCTGTCCACCATCACAGAGCCCCCCTCCAGGGGCTCTTGTGATCCCCCTGTAGCTGAGGAGGCCTCATCCCCCCCGCTGGTCAGCGAGGAGAGCGAGATGGACAGGGCCGACCACGGGGGCATCAAGAAGGTTTGCTTCAAGGTGTCTGAGGAAGATCAGGAGGACTCAGGCCATGACACCATGAGCTACCGCGACTCCTACAGGTGGGGACAGCCGTGGGCATCGTGGGGGGACCGCGTGGGGTGTGATGTGCACTGATCCGTGGGAAGTCGGAATCGGCGGGACATTCGCCAGGAAGCGGTGGGAGAGGGCACGGTTCTCACCCGTTCGGTTCTGGGGGGGGCCATCCCTGACACCCCTTTTGGCTCTCCTCCCCGAGGCCAGCGTCTCAGGGCCTGGCCCCCCGGGGTCTCCGTCCATCTGTTCTGCCTCCGTTCTGCTCTGCGCTTGTTGACAGAATGTGGGCAAAGAAAACGTCAAAGTCTGCGGTGTGTTTTAAAACTCAACGTGAGACATATGGTTTCTGCAATAAACACCGTTTATTTTTACTTGATCCAAGGAGGGAGATACTAGTTGTTTTTTTTTTTTCCCCCTCCTAACTCTGAGAGAATCCAAATGGTTTTTCTACTGGTGAAGTTATACCCAGATCAGCAGTCCTAATTAGAGGGTTAAGTAAGACTGCAAACTTAGTTTCCTATCATAAGCCGTACAGCGGGAAAATGGAATTTCTTACCTCGTGCGAACGAGCACTGTGGTCTCCAGTGAAAGGTTGTGTAACGATTGGCCGTTGAGAGGAAAGTGGAATCTTAGAGGTGCTTCAGAAGACACAGAACCGGTGGGATTTCCCCAGAAAACCCTTCGCCTCCGTCCTCGTTCATATTCTTTCCGTCTCCAGGGATCCACTGGTTGTGTTTCTGCCTAACTGGGCACTTTGTGTCCCTGGAGCCTCATGTCCATTGTCCAGGATTTTCATTCTTACGTTTTTGGGTCCTCTGGTTTGTTCCTTTAGTTGTCAAACAGGTGAAGGAAAGAATTCAGGACTGTGGTTTTTCATTTCCCGGTATCTTCTGAGCTCCTGGGATTCTCTCTGCCCTCGCGAGGTTGTAGCTGGGCTGGGGAGGGGACGTGGAGCTGCGTGGGCCAGGTGTGGCACCTGCAGGGGTGTCCAGGGACAAGCCTGTCCCACGGGAGGAGTGACAGACGTGGCATACAGATGGACACGATTCCCCGTCCTCCTGCTGTTGCTATGTTTTTGTGCTGGGGCCTACACGTGTTTCCCCACCGTCAGACACGGAAAACCCACCAGAACGGTCTTCCCCGGCTCTGGCACCGGTGGTCGAGGGGCCCAGGGTTTTGTTTACACTCTGGCAAGTGGGTTCGGGGAGACGGGACCAGAAGGTGTGATCTGGAGGGTGACTCCGCCCTTCCTCTCTGCTCCTCTGCAGTGAATGTAACAGCAACCGGGACTCTGTCCTGTCCTACACCAGCGTGAGAAGTAACAGCTCCTACCTGGGCAGTGACGAGATGGGGTCTGGTGAGTGCAGTGCTCCAGGGGAGCGATCTCTCCGCCGGGATTTTGTTTTGTTTTATTTTATTAGATTTCATATTATTTTGCATAGCGTGGTAGTGTATTTCCTTCCATTCCCTTAGCCAGCATCTGTTTATTGAGCACCTATTGGGTTCTGGGACATCCACAGTGAATGGAAAGACAAAGACCCTAGTGCCCCTGGAGCAGACGTTCTCCATGAATGTCACAGACACAGAACGCATGAAACATTCATGATGCAGTGACAGATTATGATGGCCTCTCTGAGGTCACTCAAGTAGGGTGACCTGATGGTCTCCATAGAAATGACACATGCTCAAACCAACCTTTCAAATGACCCACAAAAGGTTCATCAAAAGAAGTGCATGGAAGTAAGTTAGAGGCACCCCCCCCCCCCCAGAAGTGACCATCAATGGTATTTGGAGATCATCAGTGAGCACGTATTTCTTCACACATGGACAGGTGGATGGATGGCCGGATGGACACACACACATAAATAATAGTTTATAGGTTAGATGAGACTGTACTCAGAGCTTTTGCCGAAAGACTGAAGGTCGTTTTTATTTTAGTTCATCTTCGCCCTCACGATTTTTATTTTGTGAACAGGTCACACACCCATCTGGTTCCTATTTCAGAAGGCACCAGAGGGTGGGTGATGACAAGGCTCTCTCCCGTCCTTGTCACCCGGCCCCTGGTTCCCAGTCTCCCACTGTCCCTGCTGTTTTCTGTGCTCTTCCGGAGCTGGTCTATGCACAAAAGTTTAATTTTAATTATACTTGAGCTTAACAGAAGAAGAAAAAAAAGAAGCTCAAGTAAATTTGACGATATTGCTGAACTTGAGATAAATGTTTCATCACATAAGATGTTTAGCCGCAGAAAGTGTCCCTGGGGAGGTTTTAGGCGGGAGCTTGCATGTGGCAGCTGGTTTAACTGAAGCAGCCGGGGGATGAATCCGGGGACTTGGGATCCACTTCCTTTGGTCTGGCCCCCTGTCTCCTTCTCTGCAGAACAGAATAACAGCAGTGGCTTGTTGCCGTTGTGTGATACTGATACTTGAGTTGCTATTGTCTGTTTTGCAGATGAAGAAACTGAGGCTCAGAGAGGTCAAGTGAGTTGCCCAGTGCCACACAGCCAGGATCTGAGTCTACCAGACTCCAAACCCGCCTTGGGTTTTGGAGCTCTGCTGCTATACCGCCTTCTTGGCAAAGCGGTTGGAAAGGTGTGGATGGGGCGGGAATGGTTGACGGCCACGGCTTCTTCCTTCTTCCAGGAGACGAGCTGCCCTGTGACATGCGGATCCCGTCAGACAAGCAGGACAAGCTTCACGGTTGTCTGGAGCATCTCTTTAACCAGGTAGGACCTTTGTCCCACCCCTGGCCTGACCTTGGGTTCCTCCCATCACCCCTAGTGAGGACAGATAAGCCAGGAGCTGGGGCAGGGGCCGGACTGACCCGGAACTTCCTGCCTCCCAGGTGGACTCCATCCACACACTCCTCAAGGGGCCAGTCATGAGCAGAGCTTTTGAAGAGACCAAGCATTTCCCCATGGACCACAGCCTGCAAGGTGAGCAGAGAGGAGCCCCTGGGCTGGGAAGGGTGTCTGGCACCGAACAGGGAGACCACGTGCTGCGGGGGCGGGACACCTGGGTCAGAGTCCCCGCTTCGTCCCTCTCCTGCCCCCTGGCTCTGAACCTTCAGCAGGCTCAGCCCCTGGGCCACATCCACCACAGCCTGCTTTGTTTTTGTGAGCTGCGCATGACTTTTTGTTTTGTTTTTAACGAAGAGTTGTAAAAATAAAGACAGAGACTGTGTGTAACAGAGACCGTATGCCTCGCAAAGCCTGAAACGGTTCCTTTCTGGCTCTTGGCAGAAAAAGTTTGCGGACCCCTGGGCTGGTCCCTGAGCCTCTCTGGGCCTCCACCTGCCCATTCGTAACATGAGGGGAAGGACTGGTGCAGTTTGCCATGCTTCACGCACCCAGTCCCCACCTGCATCATCTTAGACCGTGCTCACAGATCCTACCTACACGTTCACAATTTTAAACACCATACTGTCTTTATTATTATTGACATGCATTTTTTGGAAAAGTATTTCCCTTTTATTTATTTTTAAAAATGTTTGTTTATTTTTGAGACCGAGAGTGTGCAGGGGAGGGACAGACGGGGGGAGAGAATCGCAAGCAGGATCCGTGCTGTCGGCACAGAGCCCGGTGTGGGTTCGAACTCACGAACCCTGAGACCATGACCTGAGCCGGAATCATGAGTCGGGTGCTTAACCTACTGAGCCACCCAGGCATCCCAAGTATTTCCCTTTTAAAAATTTAATTTTGGGGGCACCTGGGTGGCTCAGTCGGTTAAGCGTCCGACTTCGGCTCAGGTCATGATCTCACAGTCCATGAGTTCGAGCCCCGCATCGGGCTCTGTGCTGACGGCTCAGAGCCTGGAGCCTGCTTCGGATTCCGTGTCTCCCTCTCTCTCTGCCCCTCCCCTGCTCATGCCCTGTCTCTCTCTGTCTCAAAAATAAATAAAAACATTAAAAAAATTTTTTTTTAATTTAATTTTTAAGGAACTTACCTAAACTCTATGTGTGGAAGACCAGTATAACATGCCATAAAGTAGTGATTACCATAATGCTAAACCCGATGGAAGCATCAACCAAAAATGTGATTAAACTGTCATTAGTCACTGAGGCCTGCCCACAGCTCTTTGTTCTTCCGTGAGAGGGGTCGGTGAGTTGAAGGAGTGGTGAGGATTTACCAGCACCAAATTGGCAGTTTATTCTTGAAACGATTGAGAGAAAAGGACTCGACATTTATGTCCTCACATCAGCCTCTCCTCCTGTTTACTCACCTACCCATCCATCTCTGTACCTACTTACCCACTCGTCCTTATACCCACCCACCCACTGTCCATTCGTTTGTCTAGCCAGCCAGCCACTCATCTACATGTCCGCTCCCCTACTCACCATGCATCCATCCATCCATCCATCCATCCATCCATCCATCCATCCATGCGTCCACTAGCTAATTCCCAAGAACCAGCTTGTGCCAGGCCTTGCGTTGGGTGCTCAAGACCCTGAGATGAATGTGACAGTGCCCCTGACCTGAAGGAGCTCCTGGTTGAGTGCAGGACATAGGAAAAGAAGCAGACGGTTGCTCCTAAGTAAAAGTAGGAAGCGGTGAGGCGGTGCCCTAGCTCCCCTGCCCCTCCTTCTGCCTCATGATCACCTCTGATGAGCCTCAAAAAGCAGAAATGTCACATTGAGAGAAACCACTAAGATCTCAAGAAATCTGAGACTTCATAGCAGGGAAGAGGCCAAGGGACAGAGGCCCGGCCTTTGAATAGCCCTGCTGGGGCCGGGTTCAAATCCCATCTCTGTCGTTACCCAGCTGTGGGACTCCAGGCAAGTCGGTCTGTGAGGGCTTCCCACTCTCTGTATGGAAAAGGGTAGACCAGGTTATAACTCGTGTGCCAGCTCGACTGGCTGTGGCTGCAAGGAGGCTGTACCTGAGAATTGTTCTGTGTCTATGTCCAGGCTTGGGAGAAAAGGATGCAGTGATTGATTTGTAATGTCTGCATTGGATTGGTGACAGCTGTGAGGAGCTGCAGGCTCGGATGAGCAGGAAGAAGTGCTGAGGTGGATTAGTGATGTCTGCCACGAGTGCAGCACTATGAATCGTAGCACACTCACCATGGATTTGCCTTCCGTGGACCAGTTAATTCCCAAGGGTCCTGCAGGCATCCTTGACTTAGGATTCTGAGCTTTGGAATCTGGTGACGGGACGGAGGCCTTTGTGCCATCGTTCTTCAATGCTACCTCTGTCCCTTTCGTGCCCCAGAGTTCAAACAGAAAGAAGAGTGTACAATTCGCGGCCGGAGCTTGATCCAGATCAGCATCCAGGAGGACCCCTGGAACCTCCCCAACTCCATCAAGACCCTGGTGGACAACATTCAGAGATATGTGGAAGGTTGGTTGGGCGGGGAAAGTTGTTTTGTGGCCTTCAGTTCTGAACGTGGTGAACGCAGAAAGGTCAGGAGTGAGTCAGTCTCCGTGTCCCATGTCTGTCCATGCCCAGGGGAACGAGAAGAGTGGGTGCCCCTTTCTCGGCTGAGTATCCTGGCACTGGGCCTCGTGCGCACTTGACCCGGGAGCTGCGGGTCCTGGGTGCCCCAGGCTTCCTTGCACAGTTAGGAGGCCGAGAAGGCTGAACTGGTTTTCTTCTCGGCCTCCAAAAGCGTGGCTTCCTTTTATTTGTTATTGAGGTCACAAGCTAGGGGCCCACAGGTAGGTTTAGATGCTACAGCGTTAAAAAATGTGAATTTACTGCCAGCATTCATAATCTGAGATCTCACATGAAAGTCTAGAATTCCCTCTTGCACCATCAGAAGATCTGGCAGTCAGGGCCTGCAGTCCCACAGTCACGCACGGCTAGAGACGAGGGGCGCAGGGGGTCATTCACCACACTCCCTGCGGCCTGGTGTCTGCCTCACGCGTCGGACCTCACCTCTCTGGCCCTCGGCAGCGTTTCAGCCTGGGCCTCCTGGATTGGAGGGACCCCAGGACGGCAGGAGGTGCTAGGCCTCAGGGCCGCCGCCCCCAGGAACAGCAGCCTTTGAGTTGGACGTTGGCGTTGGCCCCGAGCTGGCCTGTTTTCCCAACCGTAATCGGTTAGCAGCGTGGACTCTCCACTCGGGGCTCTGTGGTCTCAGCACAGTCTTAGACTTCTCTGTGCCTCAGTGCCTTCATATGTAAAATGGGCTCATGGTGCCTCCTCCCTCACGTGTTGTCTTGAGAATTAAGTGTCACTACAGATAAGGTGCTTCGTTCAGCACGTGGTGCACGGTGAGTCCCCAGGGGATGAATGTCTCTGTGGCTGCTGCTGTTCTCACCACGCCAGCCAGGTGCCCTGGGCCTCTCCAGGACAGAAAGTATCTTTCTTCTTCTTCTTTTTTTTTTTTTAACGTTTTTATTTACTTATTTTGCGAGAGACAGAGACCTCATGAGTGGGGGAGGGGCAGAGCGAGAGGGGGAGAGAGAGAGAATCCCAAGCAGGCTCTGAGCTGCTAGTGTAGACGTGGGACTTGAACTCACAAAACTGTGAGATCGTGACCTGAGCCGAAACCGAGTCGGACGCTTCACTGACTGAGCCACCCGGGTGCCCCGGGACAGAAGGTATCTTAAGAGGCCAACTCTGAAGGCCTTTCTGGTTTTTCTTGTAAGCCCCCTCTGGGCCTGAGAGCCTCTTTCTGAAGGAAAGAGAGGATGACGTTATTTCTGTCTCTGGAAGGCCTGAGCTTTGTCCGGGCACGTGCAGGGCCCTAAATGTGCCTAAGTGGCCAAGGAGGCACCTGTGTGTAGGCACACATGTGAGTTGTGTGCCCACGTGCGTGTCCCAGGCTCCTGGGCTGGGCCCACAAGTTGGAGGGGCTGGTTTCGGCCTCTTTCTGGTGGGCACGTGTAGACAGGTGCAGCTGCCGGTTGGGGTTCCGTCCCCTGGGTGTCTGGGGTTTCTGGAATCCATTCGACACAAGCTTCTTTAGCACCCAGGGCTTTACCGCAGAGGGTCCGAGCACCGGGGCTGTGGGGAGCGCCCTTCTGCCGACTCCTCTCAGCCCGTCCTTGCTCTGCCCTCTCCTTCCAGATGGGAAAAACCAGCTGCTCCTGGCCTTGCTGAAATGCACAGGTGAGGGCTTTGGAGGGGCGACGTCTGCGTGTCCGGGAGAGGCCGTCCTGGCAGGAGTGATCTTGCCCTCGGCGCAGGGAGGCCTCTTCTGCCGGCCCGTGTTGGCTTTCCCATGGTTGTCAGGGCCTGCACGGGGGAAAAGCAACTTCGTGGCCCCTAGCGCCTCTCAGAACCACGGAGACCTCACGTCGTCTTCTTGCGCCCAGGCGACAAGCCTCAGGGCCCTGGAGCCGGCGGCCCTGTCTCTGGCCATATCCCGGGCCTGGTTGGATCTGGATGAGGACACGGGATGGAGGGTGATGAGTAGGGAGGCTCCTTGTCCGTAGCGCCCTCAGCCCCAGCCTGGGAGTCCCTACCCGGCAGACAGTGGGGAGGAGGAGGGGGCAGGATGGGGTGGGGGGGGGCGGACTGGTTGGAGGTGTTCTCTGTCCCTCCCTTCTTTCCAGAAAGTCTCAGCCAAAGGGCAGCTACAATGGGGTCTAGGTAAAAATTGGTCCCTGAAACCCAGTTGGCAGAAGCCAGTGATCAAAAAGGGTCTTTTCCAGAAGATTGGGATCCCGCACAACTGGTTGATCGAAACTGGCCAGTTCTGCCAACCATGTCCAGAGCAGGGGCAGGGTGGGGGGCGGCGGGAAGGAAGAAGGCGTTCTGCTCAGAAACAGAGAACGTGCTCAACTGCCTTTCTTGAAACATGGCTCTTGGTGGCAATGCTTGGTGTCACTGTCGTTCTCAGGGCAGAGAAATCCCCGACACGCGGGGTGAGGGTTTTGGGAAAGCCTTAAGAAAAAGTTGTGTGTTTTTTTTTTTGAAGAGACAGGTGGATGGATCATTGAGCTAATTGAGTTTTTTGGCCAGTTGGCCTGCTCTTCAGAGAACTGGGTTCTGTGACGTTGGCGTTTTTTGCCGGGATTAATTAACTTCTGGGAGGCTGGGCCCCGAGGGGGGCGCTGGCGGGGGTCGGTTCTGGGCCCCCGGGCCTTGGGACGGGAGCCTGCTGACGGCCCGGGAGCGCCCAGCCCAGCGGGGCCCCCGCCCTGCCCTCTCCCCAGACACGGATTTGCAGCTGCGCAGGGACGCCGTCTTCTGCCAGGCCCTGGTGGCCGCCGTGTGCACCTTCTCTGAGCAGCTGCTGGCGGCCCTCAGCTACCGCTACAACAACAACGGCGAGTACGAGGAGAGCAGCCGGGACGCCAGCCGCAAGTGGCTGGAGCAGGTGGCGGCCACCGGAGTCCTGCTGCACTGCCAGTCCCTGCTGTCGCCGGCTGCCGTGGTGAGTGAGGGGGGCGAGGCGGCGCCTTCCGGAACTTGGTACAGGAGAGCTCTCGCTTGCTGCCCCGGGCTCTCGCGCACCTCGCCGTGCGTTCGGCACTCATTGGGCCCCTACTGTGTGCCACCGTTACGGGCGCTGGGCATCCAGCAGCGAACAAAACCGTGCCCTTGTAGTCGAGAATCTTAAATCCTGGTGGGGGAGGGGCAGACGTAACTAAGTGAGATGAACGATACGGACCAGTGGTCCTCGATTAACCAGGGCAAGTGTACCTCCTGGGAGACACTTGGTGACGTCTGGAGGTATTTTAGGTTGTCAGAACTGAGGGAAGAGGTGGGTACTTCTGGCGTCCGGGCTTGGGGATGCTGCTCAACCTTCTACAGTGCTTAGGATGCCCCTCCCCAACAGATAACCTGGCCCTAAATGTCAGCAGCGCCACCTCTGTGTGTGATGATAAAGGCTAAGGAGAAAAACACGGAAGGGGGCAGGAAGGTGGCCAGTGAAGCCCTCACTGACAAAGTGACCTCTGACTAAGAATCGAAGGAGGCGGGGGAGTGAGCCATGAGGATATGGGGAGGAAGCTTCCAGGCAGTGAAGAACAGGAGGTGCAAAGGCCCTGAGGCAAGAGCTTGCGTGCAGTGTCTGAGGAACAGGGTGCCCAGTATGGCTGGAGCAGAGGGAACCGGGGGAGGGTGGGGGAAGGGGGTCCTGAGAATTAACTGCGACAGACTGTGCAGGGTCTTCCAGGCTGTGGTAGGGGCTTTGGCTGTTCCTGGGTGGCTGTGAGCCCCGGGAGGGTTTTGAGCAGAGGACAGACCCGGGTCTGGCGTCTACGCTTAATGAATCGCCCATGCTGCTGGGTGGGGATGAGACTATGGAAGGGCAAGAATGGAAACGGGGAGGTCGGAGAGCCTGCTTTTGGAAGAGTCCGGGTGAGATTCCCTGGTGCAGACAGCATCTCATTTAACCCTTGCGGTGGCCGAGGTGGGTCCTTTACCATCCACATCTCAAGGATGAGAACGCGAGGTCCAGGGAGTCAGCTTTGAACTCTGGGAGTCTGACTCTGAGCCCGGTTAACCCCTAGGCCACCCTGCTTTCTTTGCATCTTCCCTTTTATCCCTGACTCCCCTGTCTGTCCACTGCCAGGGCTCGGAATCAGCCCCAAGGAGGCAGAGCCAAGTTCTCAGCCTTTGGGGGTGCCAGTGTCCGGAGCTGACACCCCCAGCAATGCGGCCCACAGTGGCACTTGCTCTGTGCTGTTTGCTCCTCCTCGCCGTGTGCCCTCGGCTGAGCACCCCCCCCCCCCCCCCCCCACCTCTGCAGCTCTGAGCCTCCTGGGCATTGTCCCAGGCTGGGCTGGAAAGTGTGGCCAAGGCGCGCCCTCTGCTGGCCAGTGTTGCATGCAAATGTCTGCCTGGCCTGAGATCTACTCACATTTGGTTCCCGAAAGCACCCCTGGCGGGACCGAAAGGCAGCTGGGACAGCCAGCCCTCACTTTCCTCTTCTCAGATGAGGACATGGGGCCCAGTGCATTAATTCATCAGTCACCATGATGTGCCAGGCTCTGGGCTGGGTACTGCGGGTCTGAAGCTAACCGAAGGGAGATGGAGAGGAGAGTTCTACAGAAGTTGTGGAAGCGACTGGGTTTCTTTGGGTTCAGGGGTCAGAGCCAGCTTCTCTAGGGAGGGGATGTTTGAGCCGAGACCTGGGTACCGAGACAGCAGTGGGCTGGGTGGTCTGAGGAAGTGTTCTGGGCAGAGGGAACAGCATGTGCCAAGGCTCTGAGCAGGCTGGGTATGGTTTGGGAGATCAGGCTGGCCACGTCTGTAGGGCTTGGGACTATTCGGGGAGCAGAGAGAGGGTTCAGAGGCTCTCCCCGCCTCTCCAGGTTATCCATGCCCTGTGCTGGGGGGCGAGGGTGGCAGAAGGAGACCTGCAAAGAGGTTGGTGTTGTCCTTGTACTGGGGGCATTGGGGGGGGTGGGGAGCGGTGGGTGGGCCAGCAGAGTGTTCTGGTGGCTGAGCTGGTGGGGGCTTGGTGATCTGTGTAGGGTGAGGGGAGAGAGATGTTGAGAAGTCCTTAAAGGTTGGGGGCTTGGTCCCCTGGGCCAATGCTGGTGTGCTTCGCCAAAGTGGGCCTGTTGGAGGAAGGTGGGCAGGAAAATGGGGACTTTTGTTGGGCGTGTTAGGCTTGAAATGGCTAAGATGGATCGGTGCACATTAGAACGTAGATGGGTTCTGACCACGGGAGGTACAGGATAAGCCTAGAGCAAACGCAATTTCACGTCCAGCCCTGGACAGCCCAGCGCAGGACCCTGTGCCTGGTAGGCACGCAGCCTGGTGTGTTGACTAGAGTTGAATCACAGAATCTCGAAGTGAAATCTCAGGATAGGGGTGGCATCTGAGACCCCTCCACCCTGTCTCCCTTCTACAGAAGGAGGAACGGACCATGCTGGAGGACATCTGGGTGACCCTGTCAGAGCTGGACAATGTCACCTTTTCCTTTAAACAGATGGATGAGAACTACGTGGCCAGTGAGTGATTCATAACGTCCCTACTGTGAGAGTTGGGGTTCTGGGATGGAGGTGACTGCTCTGGGGCCACCCTGCTACCAGGGCAGCTGCCCAAGGTTAAACCAGATCTGGACTTTCAAACCTCTTGCTCCCAACATGAGTCCCAAAGCCGAACCTTGGGGCATGTATGGAAAGAGGGGTTTCGTTTTGTATAAACCCAGTCATCTCCAACAGTTCTCGGAATAACAGCCAATACCCAATTCTTATTAAAATTCTGCCCTAGAGATACTTCTTTGGAGTGAAGACTTCTTAAGATTTTCTAAGGGTTTATACCATAATTTTTTCCCTGACTTTCTCCCTCCCTCCTTCCCACCTACTCTTTCACCTGCACATCCATCCATCCATCCATCCATCCATCCATCCATCCATCCATCCCATTCACCCATTTACCTGTCCACCCACCCACCCATCCAGACAGTCCATCCATCCCATCCATCCATCCATCCATCCCATCCATCCATTCACCCATATCCATCCATCCATATCCACCCATCCACTCATCCACCCATCCATCCACCCATCCATCCATCCATCCTTCCATCCATCCCATCCACCACCCATCTGTGGATCCATCCATTCACCCATCGATGAATCCATGCATCCATCCACCCAATCCATCCATTCACCCATATTCATCCATCCATATCCATCCATATCCATCCATCCATCCATCCATCCATCCATCCATCCCTCCATCCCATCCTCCCATCTGTCTGTCCACTCACACACCCAACCAGCCAGCCAGCCCATCCATCCACCCATTCATCCAATCCATCCATCCATCTACCCATCCACACATCCATCCATGCCATCTACCTATCCATCTGCCCATCTACCCACCCACCCATCCATCCATCTATTTGTCCACACATCCATCCATCCATCCATCCATCCATCCATCCATCCATCCATGAATCAATTTCCACCTCCTTGGGGCTGATGTCATCCTGTTCAAAATGCACAGACCGGAGTCTAGATGGACAGCAAGTGTCTTCTGAGGTACCAACTGGAATTGACTGGCAGTGGCTGCCTGTCCACAGGCAGAGTTGGGCTCAGGGGCAACTGTTGACTGGTTAGTGATTTTTGCAGGATGGGGTGTGAATGCCATAATTTTGCCACTCCTGCCATAAACTCTTCCTTATGGGTGTAAATAAGATGCAGGTCCTGTTCGAGGGTAGGTCTTGCCAGGTAGAGGCCCTGGGCTCCCAGGTCAGGGGTACAAGGAGTGCGGTGAAGCTCCGGGGACCCTGGCCGCTCCCCAGCGGGGCAGAACCCACGCCAGGTCTAAGAACGAAGCGGTGGAAACCAGGACCTGCGGAAGGAGGCGGAAAGAAGTCAGAGGCTCCTCTCCTGTGTGTGGGAGGGCGGGGCTGTCCGAGGCCAGCGCTGGAGGGAGGGCAGGGAGGGCTGACCAGTGCTCTAGGGCCGGCAGGCAGGGAGGTCCCAGGATGCCTCCCCGAAGGTGGGAGCCAGGAGATTCCGAGGCTACTCTGTGGAGGTGGTAAGAGTGGGGACGCCACTCTGCCCGGCGAAAGTAGAGCGGGGCTCCCCCCAGGCCCAGGGAGTGAGCCGCCCTGTCCCACTGTGCCCTCCCACAGACACCAACGTCTTCCACCACATCGAGGGCAGCCGGCAGGCGCTGAAGGTCGTCTTCTTCCTCGACAGCTACCATTTCTCCAAGCTGCCCTCCCGCTTGGAGGGCGGAGGCAGCCTGAGGCTGCACACCGTGCTGTTCACGAAGGGTGAGTTGTGGGGTGCCGGGTGGGGCCCGGCGGGGGGAGCCGAGGCCTCTGAGCACGCCGGGACCCGGCCACCTGCTCTTCTGCTTTTTCCTTCATAGCTCTGGAGAATGTGGAGGGGCCACCCCCTCCAGACAGCCAGGCTGTGGAAGATTTGCAGCAGGAGATCAACGCCCAGTCCCTGGAGAAGGTTCAGCAGTATTACCGTAAGCTCAGGTAGGTATCTGCCTGGGCTGCGTGCTGGGGACAGGAGTCTGGGCACTGCCGTGGCAGGGCAGGCATTAGCACGTAAGGCACCGGGCGGGTCCCCAGTGTGGGAGCGCACAAAACACCCTTTCTTAAGCACCTGCTGTCTGCTAGGCCCTCTGTGTACACGGGCTGTGCAGATTCTCCCAGAAGTCACAGGAGGCCACTCTAGCCACTTCACAGATGAGGAGACTGAGGCCCCGAGAACATACCCAGCTTGCTCAAGGTCGCACTGGTAGACAGTGGCTGAGCTGAGCTTTGAACTGGGTCTGTTTCCCTTCAAAGCAGATTCTTCCAATTGAGAGGAGCTGTGTATTCCGTTCTGTGTGGGGTGGGAGTTGGAACAGGGGTCCTGGCCTTCTTGAGCCTGGGAGGAAGGAGGGTGAGCCCCAGGGCCTTGGTCCTGCTCAAAAGAAACCCCCAGAGAGAAGCGGAGAGCAGGGGCCACATCTGCCAGAAGGAAGCTTCCGGCCCAGGGAGGCAGCTCTCACCACCACCCCTCTGGCCCGGCTCCTTCCTAATTCTGCCTCACCTTCTTCCCCTGTGGAGAAGGTAGATTGAAAATCAGGAGATCGGGATTTACTGTCTCGGGGCCCAGCTTCACCATCTGGAGATGGGAGAGTGACGCTTTCGTTTGCTTGTTCAGGGAAAACATCCAGCTGTATTATTACAACTGGTGTCTCTTTGGATTGGTCAATGCCATCAGTCCGTCTTGTGCCATTTGTTGAATATATATATATTTTTTAATGTTTATTTTTGAGAGAGAGAGAGAAAGAGTGCGCGTGCAAGCACAGGAGGGACAGAGAGAGAGGGAGACACAGAATCTGAAGCAGGCTCTAGGCTCCGAGCTGTCAGCACAGAGCCTGACTCGGGGCTCAAAACCACTTAACTGTGAGATCATGACCTGAGCCCAAGTTGGACACGCAAACGTCTGAGCCACCCAGGCGCCCCCATTTGTTGAATATTTGAAACATTGCCTCCAAGAGCATTCCCATATCCATCCCTTCCTTTATTCAGCACGCATTAATCGAGAGCTTTTGTGGGCCGGGCTCTGTTCTGGATGCCTCCTCAGGAGACAGCAGTGGCCAAACAAATCCTGTTCTTCACGGAGCACAGATTCTAGAGCAGCAGTTGCCCTGCGTTGTCAATAAAGTTTTATTAGCACACAGCCACGTTCCTTTGCGTCTGTACTGTCCGTGGCTGCTTCTGGGTTACAGCAGCAGATCTGAGCAGCATCTTGATGGAGACAGTCTGGTCCACACAGCCTGAAACACTTACTGTTCTGACCCATCACAGAAAAAACTTGGCTGAGCCCTGCTTCTAGAGGGCGAGAGGGGCAATAAACCAGTAAACGAAGAGCACTGTAATGTGCTAAGTGATGAGAAGTGCTCAGAGGAGAGACTCAGTAGGACAAGGGGATAGACGGTAGGGAGGCAGGGTGCTGATTGTGACAGCAGGCAGGGAGAGGTGGCATTTGAGGAGTGCCTGTCAGGGTGTGGGGGGGGAGTATGCAGGAGGCCCCTGTTGTCCCCACCCCCCACTGCTGGAGGAGCAGGTGGCCGGACGGGGAGAACCGTGCAAGGCGCTCCCAGTGTGAGTCTTTGGGGGAACAGAGGGGCAGCGGCCGCAGTAGGGTAGGGGCCCCGCCCTCACCGCCACCCCCATCTTTCTCTCTCAGGGCATTTTACCTGGAACGGTCTAACCTGCCTACGGATGCCAGCACGACGGCGGTGAAGATAGACCAGGTGTGCCCCCCTTCCCTCACCCTGCTGCGGAGCTTGGGCCGGGCTGCGGGCTGCTGTCAGGGTCAAGGTGCAGCAGATGGGGCCAGGGGTCCCAGCCCAGCACGAATCCTGGCAGAGAAGCCCCTGAGGCCTCTGTAGTCCCCCCTCCAGGGATATCCCTCCCGGGAGAACTCCTTCCCCGTTCTAGGAGTTCCAGCTTCCTCCCCACCCACCTCGGAATTCCTTAGATGTTTCTCCCCCTGCTGGCATGGGTGCACCTGTGCCTGTCTTCTCTCCCTTGTTTACCCAAGCATGTCTCTGCAGCAGCCGCCCCCACCAGATGTGGCCGTGTGGTGGTCTTTTTGTTTGATTGAAATTTGTTGCCAGCATTTAAAATTTTTTTTTAATGTTTATTTATTTTTGAGACACAGAGAGAGAGAGAGAGACAGAGCATGAACAGGGGAGGGGCAGAGAGACAGGGAGACACAGAATCTGAGGCAGGCTCCAGGCTCTCTGAACTGTCAGCCCAGAGCCCAACACGGGGCTTGAACCCACGAACCGTGAGATCATGACCTGAGCTGAAGTCGGACGCTTAACCGATTGAGCCACCCAGGCGCCCCTATTGCCAGCACTTCAAAATCAAAAGCTTTCCAGTGAAATGGAGGCTTCTAGCTTTTCTTGAGAAATGGAGAGATCTGGCTGTGTGCGGCCCACATTCCCACGTGTCACAGTTGCCCTTCCGAGGGCGTGTGCTCCAGGCCTTCTGCCCACGTCCCAGGCGCAGGCAGACCTCGAATTTGACGGCACTTGTGGGGTACTGGCCTCGGGACTGGAGGCTGGGGGCTCCCAGAGAAGTTGGTGGGCACGGCCCTCTGGGAGTTCGTGGTCTGGCTGGCAGAATATTAAGATGACACAGAGAGAACTGGCAAACCACCATTTTGTGCCTGCGCAGGTGATGGAGGGAAGGTCCTTCCCGGGAAGGCTCTGTTGGGAGAGGACAGGAGAGGGCACTTCTTTCCGGCTTAGTTAGGGGCATATTGGGGCAGGTGGAAAGAATTAGGTAGGAAGGCTAGGCTGGAAATGTAGTGTAAACACTGAATACCAGCTTGCGGGGCAATGGGGAGCCACAGATGGTCCTTGAGCAGGAGTCATGGAAGGTTAACCGGGCTGTAACCCCCGGAGAGGTGAGCCGGGAGGACAGCTCCAATAACAGAGCCGGGCAAGAGGGAAATGATGGGGAGCAAGGCTGGTGGGGGCCTTCTCTCAATGCCCTGGGGTCTGTGTGTGTGTGTGTGTGTGTGCGTGCCTCACAGCTGATACGCCCCATCAATGCCCTGGATGAGCTCTGCCGCCTCATGAAGTCCTTCGTCCACCCTAAACCTGGTGCCAGTGGGAGCCTGGGCGCCGGCCTCATCCCCATCTCCTCGGAGCTCTGCTACCGCCTGGGCGCTTGCCAGATTGCCATGTGTGGCACAGGCATGCAGAGGTGAGCTGCTGTGACCCTGGAGTTGGGGGGGCGGGGGGGGCGGGGTGCTGGACGGGCTTCCGGGAGCGAGGAGGCAGGCGGCCGGGGGGCTGAATCCTGGTTCTGGCCGTGCTTGTTGAGCCCAGCCACAGCCTTGGCCCTCCCTCTCGGCCTCAGTCTGGACAGCGGGACTGCAGGGCTGCGTGGTCCTAGGTGCCCTGCTCTGGTTCTCTGTGCTCGGTGTGAATGAGCACCTGTGCAGGGTGGTTCTGCCTGACCATCCGTTCGCCATTAACGCGCTGGTCTTCGCTGGGGCGGAGCTGGCCTCCGTGCCTCGTGGACACTCCCCCACTTTCTGCCCGTTGTCCCTGTTCCTTGTCCCCAGGGGTGGGAGTCACCTTCTCTGAGACACTCCCTGACCTCCCAGTTTAAAACCGCACCCTCTGCCCCCCACCCCCCTTCCCCTCCCCTCCTCCTCCCCTCAGCAGCCCCACCACCATCCCACACGCTGGGAGCTTGGCTTATGTGCCAGTTTACGCCCAGTCACCCCCCCAGTGTCGGCCGGCTCTGTGAGGGCAGGAACTTGTCTCGCTTCTCTGCCCTAGCCTGGCACTGAGCAGCACCTGGCACACAGCAGGTGCTCAATAAATGCTCGTCGCGAGTGCTTGCTGTGTACTGGGCAGCACCGTTGTCAATGGATTAACTCATTTCCTCTTTGTAGCAAGCTGGTGTGATACGGCCTCTTCCAGGGGTTCTCAGTCGAGGGCGGTTTTGCCCCCCAGGGGACACCTGGCACCGTGTCCCGATGCGAGGAGGGCACTGTTGGCGTCTAGTGGTCAGAGGCAGGACAGCCCCCCACGTCCCCCGGTCCGAAGGTCAATAGTACCTCGATACTGGTCTGCCCCTGTCTCGCGGTTGAGGAAGCCGGTCTGGAGAAGGCGGCTTACCTGCTGAAGGCCACAGAGTGATTGTGTGGCTGAGCTTTGAGTGCAGGGGGTCTGGCTGCAGTGCCCACGTTCTAGACTTGTTCAGAACAGACGTGAGGGACGAACGGATACGTCCTGTCGACAAGTTGGGAGGCCAAGCGATTAAGGGAATCACTTCAGTTGTGTCCCCCAACAAGTGTTTATTCACCAAGGTCCTCTTCTGAGCTGGCCGTTGGGAGTGTCAGAGAACAAAACAGGCGAAAGGAAGCTGACGCCTTAGTAAAGCAGGAAAACGCCTACTGTGTGCGGGAGTGCTGGCTGTCGGGGGGAAAGACGGGTGGGTGTTGGGGGGGTGGATGGGGGAGGGGACAGGGGGGTTGGGGGGGCCTCTCAGGGAGAAGACGCCTGAGGAGGAAGGAGCAAGTCCAGCAGTTTTCTGGGGGCACGTGGGGCAGTTCTCAGGGCAAGAGAGCAGGGCATGAGGCCTGCCCGGCAGCGACGGCCCCTCCCGCCCCTCCCCTGCAGGAGCACCCTGAGTGTCTCCCTAGAGCAGGCGGCCATCTTGGCACGGAGCCACGGGCTGTTGCCCAAGTGCATCATGCAGGCCACGGACATCATGCGGAAGCAGGTGAGGTGGCCCCACCCTCCAGGGACTCTCGGGGTCTCGTGGGCTGAGGGCATGGTGGCATGAAGGGCCCCAGACCTGGACCTTCTCCCCATCTGGCGGGGCCCCGGATCTCAGCTTCTGGGGCCTCCCGTTACTCCCCTTACCCCACCCCACCTGCACCCACACACTTCCTCCCTGAACTCTGTGTCGAGGCAGGTCCCAAGCCTCCTTCTTTCTTCCCAGGGACCCAGGGTGGAGATTCTGGCCAAAAACCTCCGAGTCAAGGATCAGATGCCCCAGGGTGCACCGCGGTGAGTGGCTGCTCCCCCCAAACCCTCTGGGAGGCCAGGACCGGGCTTGGCCGAACTCCTGGCCTCACCCCGGGAAGCCCCCATGGTGTTCATGCGGGGCCCCACCGCTCGTTTATGGGGACGCACTTTGGGGGGGTGACAAATACCACTGCAGGCAGCATTCTTATTTCTTTACCAAACAACAACCTTGTGAGCATTCTCTCCAGCCGGCAGCTGGGGGAACTGAGGCACAGAGAGGTTAAGTCTCTCGTCCGAGGTCATACAGCTAGCAAATGGCGGAGCTGGGACCCTGCGCCCTGGCAGCGGAGTCCTAGGGGCCGAGCTGCTGACCACCGTGCTGCCTTGCCTCTCTGTCCTGCCTGTGTCACCACAGCGGCCTCCGGTCCGGTCCCCCTGCCATCATTCTCCCCACAGCCGATCTGACCCACGAGTGGCTCCCTCTTACTTGAGGGTGAAGCCCAGGCCCTTGGCGGTGCAGACGCGAAGGAACCCGGGGGCCGCCCGTGTGGTGCCGCAGAGGGTCCCCCCATCTGTGAAAAAACTCCCAAGGGCGGAGCGCTGTGGCTAGTTTGCCACCACCAGCGTGGGAAAGCTCCCGCCGTGTGCACGGACGCGCACACACGTAGCCTCACCCCCAAACACACGTGTGCAGACGCGTCTGTGTCTGCAAACTCGTTGCCGGTCCGGAGGGGGCCAGACAGCCGGGGGGGGGGGGGAGCACGAGCAGCGTGGAGGGTTTTCACCCCGCATCTTTTTATACCCGTCGAGCTGTGTTCCTTGGGCGCGGATTACGTGCTCAAAAAGAATGGGCGGCCGGGCCATTGCTCATGGGGCTCCTCACCCGTCTCCGCCAGGCTTTACCGCCTCTGCCAGCCTCCGGTGGACGGAGACCTCTGAACGTGCAGACAGGTGCCGGGTGCTCGGCTGCGTCCCCCCCGGAGCTGGGCTTTGGGAAGCCACAGGGGGCCGCGCCGGCCTTCTGCAGAGCCGGCTGCGACGCTCCTTCCTGCTCCAGGATCCGTCAGCCTGCGTCTTCACCTCCTGTGTGGACAAGCGGAGCCCCCGCTCTCCGATGAGCCGGCCGGTCGGCCCTGGGCCGGCACATTCTCCACGCTTGTGCCCGAAGCCCGAGGGGGTGCCGGGGACCCACGGAGCTCACTGACGGGTGCAGCCAGGACCTGGGCTCCTGCCCACAAGTCCCCGGGACACGGAGGGGGGGAATGTCACGGGTGCTGTAGCTGGAGGCCTGCGCACCCAGCTCCCTCAGGATGGTTCAACCTGCACTTTTGAAACCCCTGGTTTCCTTCTAAGTCCACATTCCAGGCGGCACACGGTGTCTCCTCCTCCTCCTCCTCACCTTAGCTGCCAGTTCACCCCTAACCCTGTACTAACCTGCTCGGTGGACTGGGAGAAGCCGGGCCTCTGCCAGGAAAGACAGAGGGACGGGGCACACCACCTGTCACCAAGAGGATACTCCAGAGCCACACCAGCTTCTGACATCACCGCCGTTGGAACTCGAGCCACCAGTCCTGGGCGTGAGATTTGCTCCGACTGTATTTATATGGCGTGAACTCTCTATGGTTTGTTTTGGGGTTTTTATGTTGTTGGTGTCGTCGAGATTTTTTTTTTTTCTGGGTTGTGTAATTATATATTTGACATTTTAAATCTCAAAGAAAGGTATATTGTCTAACAGGGGACCAGCATAAGGTAGTGTTGATGACTTTTCCCACTTCTACTAAAAGAGAAAACTAAATTATTGAAAATCCAACAAATGTCAGTATTTCATCTTTTTTAATATTAGGGTCTTAAGGTATCACTCACAGGTGTTGGCTAGGATCCCTTCCCCCCCCCCCCCCCCCCCCCCCCCCCCCGCCTCAGTTCTCCAGCAGCCGGTCAATATTAGCTTGAATTACTCTGCTCTCTTTCGGCCTGGCTGTGAGGGTTTGAGAGGCAGGTGGACCAGGGCTGGGGGTGGGAGGGGGTTGAAGCGCCCACTTGAGATGCTGTCCCGCACAGGTGTCTGTCCTGCAGGTGGGAGGGCCCCTGGGAAACGCTGGGTGGTGGCTTCTGTAACTTATTATTATTATTATTTTTTGATGTTAGCTCAGAGCAGGGCACTTGGGATTTCTCAGCCAGCCAGAGAGACAGGAAGTCACCCTGCCCGCCTCCTGGGCACAGGGACCCACACTGGGACCTCCTCAGCAGTTTGTCCCCTCTAGCTTGTGTGTGCCAGCAGGGAGAAACCCCAGCCGAGGTAGAAGGGAGGGGATATCTATTCTCCACCCTTGTGTGGTGGGTGAGATCAGGTCTGGGTTGCCCACTGCCCCTGAGACTTGAAGCCCCACCAGCATCTTGGCCCCCTGGGCCTCCAGGGACCACCCTCCATCACTTGCCACTGTGGCCGAGATGGCAAGACGTGGGCTTGTTGCTGGACCCAGGTGGCAGGGACACAAATGAAGACCGGCTTTAGCCCCCTGGTGGGAAATGGAGAGGGGCCCCTGAGGGCAAGGGTGTTGTGCACTGGTTTACTTTAAAATGTACAGATCTTCTCATTAAAGTCATGATAGATTTTTTTATTATTATTAAAAGTCAGTTTATAATACAAAGATCTTGATCTGTGGAGGGTTCCTTTGGGGCTGACTCTGGTGGTGAGGGGCAGGGTGGGGTGGCCAGCGTTGCGGGCGGAATGAGCTCGTGCTTTGAAGACCATACTGGGGACGGTTCCCATCGATCCTGTCGGAGTCCTTGAGCCAGAGACACCCCCCCCCCACACGCAACAGTGACGTTACCCCCCTGAACCCATTTCCTCCTCTAACACGGGGACAATACATGTTTTCTCTTGCAGGGGAAGAGTGGTGAGGGCTACCCAAGAGTGCATAGTAGGTCTGTGCCTCAGCCGTGCCAGGGCAATAGGGGTTTTTATATTGAGTTCACCTTTATTTTCCATTCCGAGCTCCATTTCGCTGCGATGGTGGAAAATGTGGCAATTTTCCCAGGCATTCCTTGCCTTCTCTTGGGTGTCATGTCAGGGTTCCCGTGAGGGATGCTACCGAGCTGCCCTCTGCTGCAGCCTGCGAGGCCCATTGCGGTCTCGGATCTGGGATCTGGGATCTGGGATCTGGGGTGGGGTCGGAGGTCCACGCAACACAGAGGCTGGTTCTCGGCCAATCGAGATCCAGGCTGCCACAAACGGGCCAATCAATAGATGCCAGCACAGACTCTGCGCATGCACACGCGGACCTGTCTGGGTCTCGGGCTGTGACTGGTTCACGGCACCTGCTCGTGCCCTGCCCATCCTTATGAAGCTTCCTGGCTCCCGTCTGCCCATCCAGAGAAATCTCAACCCCTGGGCCGGATTTGAGCTGCAGACTTGTTTCCCTAGGCTTGTCTTATGCCTGCCTCCCTCTCCCTCCCTCCCTCCTTTCTTCCTTCCCTTCCCCTCTGCTCCTTCTTATGGTTCCCTCCTCCCTCCTTACTGTCTTTTCCTCCTTTCCCACACTTTGGAAAACACTGACATCTATGAAAGGCTCCCTTAAGGTACCCTCCCTGAAGCCAGCTGCCCTTGCGAACCCCCTGAACCACGATGCCCACACCCAGTTCTGTCATTTCAGACCAGCGTGCCTTCTCTTTTCGCGTCTACTCCTTCCAAGCTAACCCGTTTTAGAGCTTATGCTCTCAAGGCCCAGACTGGGTCTTTCCCAGAGAGAGATCCCTGTGTCTTTCAATGACAGGTTTCAAAAGACTCCATACTGTAATAGTTGGGAATGAATCCCGATAGGATTTTAGGCACAGCGACGGACTATTTGGAATTATTTGAGGCCAGTGTTTAGATCCAGCGAAAAACCCTTTGAGGGGAGAGCTGTTGCCTCCGTCTATATTTGGGGTCAACGAGGAGGATTTAATGGCTTCCTTCAGGCAGGCGCTTTGTATAGGAAGCAGCCAATTTCTGCCTGTTCTGCACCCTGGGTACCAGGAATGAGAAAAGGGAATTGTCAGGTAGTGATAGGCAGAGGCAGCTTTGGTTTGGAGCTGAGAGGTAGGGTCTCTGTGGCCTTAACCAAGTCCCATCCAGCTTTGTCTGCAAACTGGGGGGGAGGCGGGGTGTAAAGCCCAGGACCTGCTTTGGTCTCAGGAAGGCCTTTTTTTTCACAGCACAAAATGGAAGGAATAGGTGCAAGGGGGCGTTTTATAGGGGCTGAAACTTGGAAACAGGTGTGGGTTTTGGTTTTGTTTTCCCAGACATGATGTTTTCATAATTTTGAACAAGACCTTCCAGAAGTGGCAGATTTCACTTCCAAATTCTGTGTGGTTTTTTTTGTTCCTTTTGAAAATTGAGACGTTCTGGTCCCACTGGCCCACATTTCTGCCATGCCACGTGTCAGCTGTGGCTGAGGAGGGCCACCTCCTTCGGGCGAGACGCCAGCTCTCTCGTCCCTCGCAGCCCCACCTGACCCGGCACATTCCTTTACCTGACCTCCTTGGCTCCGGGCAGGACTTGCTGCCTCTTAACTGTCCGGATCCTCAGCTCTGGAGTCACCACGGCGATGTCGGCTGAAGGAGGACCTGGTGACTGGGGTTGCTGGGCTGGTCGATGGCACATCAAGGGGCGGGCAAAACCCTGCAGCTGATGAATCTCTTGAACCTCCCAGCTGGACTTCCAGAATTCTCTGAGCCTCTGTTTCTTCCAACTGTCCAATGGAGCCCAGATATGGCTCCTTGATGTGGATGGTGTCAGGGGCCAGCCACTCAGGAAGCCAAAGGTGCGATGGGGTGTGTTGGCCACTTTATGGTTTTATCTAAATGTAACTGCTTAGGTGTTTGCCATCCTCCTTTCCCGCCAGTAGGAGCACCTTGAGAACAGGAGCCATATCCCCTCCTGTCTGCTGTGTGCCCAGTGTCCAGCCCAGTGCTGGGCATCGGTGAACCATGGCGAAAATAAAAGAAGGATCATGACTATCCGAGCCGAGAACCACGTGCCTATGACCGCATGCTCTGCGCCTGGCTTTGTTCTGGGGCTGGGCTGGATTGTGGAGGGCCATGAGGATCTGGGCTGAGACCTTTGAAGTCGGATACCCTCACCTGCCCCCGGACCTGGAAGGGTTCTGTACTTGCTGAGTGCCATCTCCTGAGAGGTCACCGCCTCTCTTGGAACCTCAGTTTCCTTCTCTGAGAAATGGAGGGGTTTACCCACCTGGCTGTGTTGTTGACCAGGAGAACCAACAGGGTCCAGGGTTGCCAAATTTAACATCCAGGGGATGAATGTGGTGCTCCGTCCTTCCAGCAGGTGGCGCCAGAGACTGTGTAGTGACGGGAGGTTCCGGTTCACCTGGGCTCTTGTCCTGGCAGGTCCTGCCTACCAGCTTCCAGCCCAAATGCTGGCTGTTGGGTGCCCACATTTGGGAGAGAGGCAGCCTTGAGGCCCGGGCTGGGACTGTCTGGTTGATGGGCACTGTCCCCTGCCATCTGGCCTGGGTTTGGCTTGACTTGGTGTGGATATTTTATCTTTTTCTTTTTCCATTTTTCTTTATTTCTCCTTCTTGATTATTTTTGTCTCTTTCGCCTCCATTTTCTTTCTTACCTAGATTTTCTGTTTTTTCCTTGTCCCACGACATACGTCTGTGAGCTAGACTCTATATTCTTTCCTTTTTATTTTTCTTTTGTGCATTTCCTTCTCTCCCTTCTTTCGTCCCTTGCAACTGGATGTATGAGGATGTGAAAGACCCTTGCAAACTGTAAAATGAGGTGCTCATGAGGGCTGTGACCAGGAACCCGCCAATTACTAAACGGGCGCCCCACCCCGGCCTGGAAGCGCTGGCCACCAGGTGGCGCTGTGGGCCAGATTGTCCTGGCTGAGCCTCCCAGAGCCCCTGGAGGCTCCGTTGAAGGGCTCTGGGGTTTGGGGGCTTTGTGGGGAGGTGAGTCAGAAGGTCTATCCCAAATGGACTTCTCTGGGCACTTAGTAACATCTCCTGGAGGGTCAGGAGAGGGCTGTAGGGCAACAGAGCCCAAGCTGTCCTTCTCTGTGCCTCAGTTCCCCCACCTACGATGTGAGGGTGTACAACTCATTTCTTCAAAAAAGGATTTGTCCTCTGACCAGCCTGGCCTTCCCAGACTTCTGTGGATTAACGGCAGTGTCCAGGACTGAGCGCTCAGTGTCTATTGGACTCTCGGCCGGTCGGCTTTTATAAAGGCATCATCGGGTGTAACCCTCTTACCTGCCCTTCAAGGTAGGTACTGCTAAGCTCCTCTTGACAGAGGAGGACATGGGCTCAGTTAGTTAGTTTTAAGTGACTCACCCATGGTCACACAGCTCGGAAATACTGATCCCTGATCAGTTCTAGGGCCATGGTCGCAGCATTACATTTAGCAAGTGGAAACACAGTGGCCACTGGATTTCATGGACTCGCTGGCCAGGCGCACCATGGGAGAATCTGACTCTGATCCCAGAACCTGGCAGACATGGGGCTGGGGAAGGGGAAGGGTTGAAGAGGTCCCCTTACTAAGGAAAGGCCTGCGGGCTGTCCTGGGAAAGCAGAAGGGAGCTCTGCGGCCTTCTTGCCTTGGGTGCTCCCTCCGGTGCTCCCTCAGGGTCTTTGCACATGTCCCCATGGCCTGGAGCACTCTTCCCCCAGATGGCCTCATGCTTTGCTCCCTCATTTTCCTCGCGTCTGCTCAAACGTCACATCATCCCGCATTCTTTCCTGTCACCCTGTCTCCCCTCACCCTGTTTTATTTTCCTCTCGAGCACTTACCACCACCTGGCGGAGAGGATCGTTCACTCTCCGTCTCTTGCACTGCAAGGGCCCGGATTCTTGTTCACCTCATGTGTTAGCAACTCCCGTTCACCGGGATGTGGTGGGAAAGGCCTTTTCACGACAGAGCGGCCTCCTGGGTCCCGAAGGATGTGCCTGTCGCCAGGGCGGAGGGAGAGGAAGCCCGCCGGAGGTCTGGCAGGAAGGCGCCCGCTGTGGGGTTGGGACCACCACAAACACCACCAGCAGCCACATCTTGAGCGCCTACTCTGTGCCCGGTGCCGTCCTGGGCGTGTTAGTACAGCGCTCGGTCAGTATGTGCTGTCGGTGCTCGTTAGCTGCAGAGTTTAGCGATCGGAGTCCTGTCGCGGTAGATTCTTAACATTTCCTGGAGATGTCCAGTCACTACCAGTTGGCTTTAGTGGACAGAATCAGGGAATGAGGGGTGCAGTAGGGGGGACAGCACATCCCTGCTGCTGAGGATTCTGACCACTAATCCTCACGACTCTCATGGAGCCTGGGAGAAGACAGAGTTATTAGTCCCATTTGACAGACGAGAAAACAGTCTGAAAGCGTTCAGTGACCTGTCTGAGGTCACAAAGACTTGGAGTCAGAACCGAGCCCGTCGGACCCCAACTCCCCACTTGCGTGAACACCTCTGCGGCCTCCTGGGCGGGCAGAACGGCCAGCGCTGAGGGCGCCCCGGCCCTTCCAGTCCCTCCCGGACCCTGCCTCTCTGGCTTGCTGCCCTTCAACCACCAAGGCCTCCTTTCTGCTCCTCCGGCTCTGATCTCGGTCCTCGTTCCCGCCTCCGGAACTTTGCACCCGCTGCGGTTTCCCGACTGGAAGTATCTTGCCGTCTGCCACTCCCACGGGTGGCCCCTCCCCGTTACTCAGGCCTCAGTTGGAATGCCACGGCCTCCAAGAGGCCCTCCGGATTGACCATCCCTTATTGACTCTAGCAGAGCATGCTCTTTCCTTCTGCCAAAGATCCAGTCTTTATCCAGTTTACGTCTGCATTTCTTAGCTCACGTTTTGTTGGCCTACTCCAAGCAGACCGCAGGTTCTGTGGGGGCCGAGCCTGCCTTGCTCATGACTGTATCCCCACTTCCTAGCACAGGAGGAAGAAGTGTAGCACCCTAGGTGCTCGATGAGGACTCGCTGACTCTGGTTGGATGGACCACTGAATGAATGGCCATTTGGATCAAGAGACAGCCGCCCCCTCACGAGGTATTTACGCTAATTTAACCTTCAGGGTTTGGAAAGTCCACGATTATGTCTCTGTTCCTTCCTTGGGTGTGATAGTTCTGGTCCGGACCTACTTTCCTGGAGTCCCTCGGTTTCACCCAGGCCTCAGGTCCCCTGCAGGGTGGGGCTTCCCCACGAGGATGTTCTTCCATCGGGCTGGATCTGCGTCACTGGGTTCTGGGTCCGACTTGGCAGGAGGACGCAGCTGATGATGCAAAGCCACCCTATCCAGAATGTGTCCTCACCTGGCATTCTGGCACACAAGGCGTCTGCAGAAACCCATGGGATTCAGGGTCTGCTCAGTAACCCATTCCCTCACCGGCATCCTTTATCAAATATTTATGAAGGCCCTACTAGGTGCCAGGCCCTGTTCTAGGCCCAGAGTCACATCAGCAAAGTGCTTGTGGAGTTTATTTTCTGCTGGAAGAGACGGGGACAAAAAGCCAATAAACACATTGTGTGTCATATGGTGTGAATGCCAATAAGATAAATCCAGCAGGTAGGAGGTCAGGGACAGATGTGCGAGCTAGTTTAATAAATGGTCAGGGAAAGCCTCTCTGGGGCAGACCCTTGAGTGGAGACCCAAGGAGGAGAGACCTTGGCATAACTGATTCCGGGCAGCAGAAACAGCAGGTGCAAAGGCCCAGAGGTAGAAAGTGCTAGGGAGGGTGTTACATCAGAGTGGGCAGGGCCCAGGGCACATAGGTGACTGGAAGGCTTTGCACTTCATGTCTAGAATCAGGAAGCCACTGGCGGGTTTTGAGCAAAGGAGAGTTTTCTCATCTACAAAATGGCAATTACAGCTCGAGGCCCCCACCAGGCCTGCCCATCTGAGCACTTTCGAAAAGAATCTGAGAGGGCTCTCCAGAGTGAAAGTGGTATTGTAACATTTTATTTCTAGAATATGTGGCATTGTTCCTATTGTGTTTCGTGAAACGTGTAGTATTACCATGATATACAATTATATTTCTGTCTAGTCTGTGGAGACAGCCGCCTCTCTGATGGTGCCCACACCAGGGTCTCTCCCCACCACCTGCACCCTCCCTCCTGCAGTCTGTCTGGGTGGCCCCATGCTCAGCCAAGGGGGTGAATCGCGAGGACAGGGCTGCCTTCACGGGGACGCGTGGGACCCGTTGTAGTCACACAGTGCTCAGAAGGGTCCCATGATTGGCTAAAGGCTCTGCTGTTGCAGTTTTGAAATTCTAAATAATTTTTGACCAAGGGGCTCTACATTTTTACTTTGCGCTGGTCCCCACAAATTATGAAGGTGGTTTTCTTGAGGCTGTGAGCCTGTCACGGGATCCTGCCCCTTGGGGCAATCCTGTGATTGGTAGATGTTGACCCACTTCTGAGAAATGAGGTGCAAGGGCCCTGCACCTCAGGGGGGATTCTGGGAAAATCTTTGCTCCCCAAAATGAGAGGGCTCAGGAGGAACGTTTCTTTTCTCCCCATGCCTCGTTCCTTCCTGCTTTGGATATTGGCCACTTGGATACTTCTCTCTACATCTAGTGCTGCCAGCTGGATCCAAACCATCATCTTTTGCCTAGAATATTCTGGTGTTCTCGCTGGTCTCCCTGCTCTCACCCCCCTCCCCTGCAGTCGGCATTCAGTTCTTTTGACTTTCCGAAGTTCTGGGGGCTTCAGCAGAAGGTCCAGTCCCCTAGGTCAGCCCCCTCCTGGGCAGGCCTTTGCCAGCCTCGGCCCAGCATGTGGGGCGGGCACTGCCGTGTTGTCCTTCTATTTTCCCTGCTCTTTCCCTTCCGGCACTTTCCAGGCCCAGGTTCCCGGTGTAGGGCTGCCCCAGCATTCCCCCCCCCCCCCCATGCAGCCGCTCCCTGCTGCCCTGGGCCCAGCCTCCAGATCTTTCCAGATCCTTCCTGCCCATTCACCCTCTCTCCAATCAAAACCTAACCATCCCCTGGCCCTGCTCCCTGCTGAGGGACACGTGCCTCACAGTGCCACAGGAGCCAATGGGTAATGGGGAGACACTCCCCTAGTTACCTATCTGTGCTTCACCAGAGCCCCCTAGAGCTGTGGAGGCGACAAGTGGGGGCTTTTCAGACACCATGGCCGTGGAGGGGGCAGTGAGCTGTTCCAGGGACAGGAACGCTGCAGTCTACCAGGCTGGAGGAGGGCAGCCTCACAGGGGCTGCATGGACTTGCTGCTCTCTTTTCTGGCCTTTATTCACACAGCTCTTTGGAAAAGAACACGGGAATGGCCTGGCAGGTGGGACTGGTCTCCGTGGCGTGTGGCTAACATTGGAGGACAGTGGAGCCACAGGCTGCTGGGGAGCAGCCTGTCAGGAGGGGGGAGGGGCGTGGGTGAGGGTGGCAGAGCTCCCTCAGCCCGTCGCGGCACCTGCCGTCAGGGAGCTGGCTGGGGGGTCCCGGGCACTATTGCCTGGGGGAGGGCCCAGGACGGTCTGCCAGGTCTGTGTCAGCAGCCGAGCCAGACTTGGGTCCTGTTTGCAGAGACTCGGCTACAGAAAGGGGCCAGGAACATCTGGCACCATCACCCACACAAGCCTCCTCTGTTGCGACTGGGTCCAACTTGACAGTGGAGGGCCAGCCTGTGTGACCCTGCCTCATGGGCATGAAAGGAAACCTAGCCTCCCTCGTCCCAACTGACAGATGACAGGGATCCCAGTGCCCATCTGGGACTGAAGAGTCCATACGATGTATACTGTTAACTGAACACCTACTATGTGCCGGGCCCAGTGTTCACATGAACACGTCACTTCACTGACTCCTACAACAGCCCCACGAGGGGCACCGTATTCACCACCCTCCCATTGGAGGTCCCCCAGGGTCACGTGACGTAGGGGCATCGGAGCCGGGATTTGAGTACATGACACCTGGTCCCAGGTCCTCACTCCCAGCCTTCAGTCCTGCCAGCTGCCTGTGGAATGGGAGATGCTTGTGCCGAGGGCCGGGTCAGCCAGAGACGGGAGCCCCCGAGGCTTCCCCCTCGGGCGGTGGGGGGGGGGGGGGATACCCAAAACTGGAGAAAACAGGCGCTGGCTGAACGGCTGACGTGGACCGATACTTGACCAGCGCGCCGCTCAGAACCCAAGAGTCGCGTGGATTTAAAAGCAACGTGCCAATTCCGGGTGCACTCACACCTGAGGACGGGGACGGAGGGGTGGTGGAGGCAAGGCACGGGGCCTCGCGACCAAGTGCACGACACCCGTGGCCGGACTTCCCGGCCTCCAAGCGACGGGCCCGTGCCTCAGTGTCCCCGTCGGTAGCAGGGGTCCCGGCAGCGCGTTCCTCACAGGGCGGGGCCGGGGCCGGACGCCCGAGCGCAGGGGAGCCCTCTGCCGGGCGCTGGGCCGCAGGGCTGCTCGGGACGCTGCCGTGGCCGCTCGGGCGCACAGCCCGGGGTTTCTCTTCCGCTCTGGAGGGGCCCCGTTTGGAAGATTCAGGCCTTTTGTGAAAGTGAGGCCCAGGGCCCGCGATAGCCCGGGCTCTGGGGACCAATCGCGGCCATTTATTTTACAAAGCGGCGTGTTTATCTGCATTTTCCACCTGAATGCTCCAGGGAAACGTTCATTTGTGAGGATGCTGCTCCCAAAATAACTGGCGATTTCATTTGAGGAGCTAATTAGGCAGAATCAATGCGGTTTACTCCAAAGAGGGTCCATATCAGACAGAGAGGCGTGGGCAGGAAGGCCTGAGCACCGCAGGGCTGCATGCAAAGCGGGCCAAGGGTTTCGCCAACCACCCAGAGCCTCTGCCTGGGGAATCTCAGCCCGGCCACCTGCCCCGCTCATCCTGCTCCAGCCCTCGGGGTCACCACCAGCGCCCCAGGGGGACGGCAGCATGAACCCCAAATCAGGAGTCAGCTGGGCCTTGGTTCAAAGGCCAGCTCTGCCATTTACCGGCTGTGTGGGCCCAGGGACGTGCGTGGCCACTCTGAGCCTCGGCGTCCTCATCTGTCAAGTGGGAATAGACAGCAACGCTTCCCGCCCAGGGTAACGGTGAGGCTCAAAGACGTTACCTTAGGTGCTTAGCAAATGCCCGCCGCATTTGAAGTGCGCGGCGAAGGCCAGCTGTAACTACCGTTCGCTCCCGTTGATGGAGGACAGCCGTGACCACGCGCACGTTCATCACAGAGGGCACGTTCTTGACACGGAGGAGCGCAGCGCCTGGCACCCGGGCGGCCTCAGGGAACGGGGCGGTCCTCTCCGGGGGCGCATGGGTCTGAACACGCCGACGCGCAGTGGGGACAGGCTGGGTCGTGCTGCCCCGCGAGCAGCCTCCCGGGAAGGCGGGCTTCTTGCTCGAAGGGCAGGTGCCCGGAAGGGCGGCCGGGAGCTGGGCTGGGGGGGGGGGGGGGGGAGGGGGGCTCCTCCCTTGCGACCCAGGTGACGGAGCAGCCCCGCCCCTGCGTCACTAGGGCCTGGGCCCGAAGAAGGGAGCTCGGCCAGGGGGCCTGGCAGGGGCGGTCGGGGTCCGGCCCCGGGGGACGGGCAGTCACTGTGCGCACAGCCCATAGGCAGGAACGGGTCACGTGGCCCCCAGCCCCCGGGGACCCGGACCTGCCGCCGCGGGTGCCCGCAAGGTGGGTCCTCCCTCGACTTCCAGAGGGTCGCCGGGAACCCAGTCCGCGTGGACGGTGGAGCCTGCGCTTCGGAAGGAGCACGTGGCGGGAGGCCGGGTCACTCTTGTCCCCGCCCCCCGGGAGCCGGCAAACCCCGGGAGACTGTCGGGCCTGTAGCTGACTCTCCCTGGGATCTCCTTCCGGGGGCGGTCCCTTCCGTGTGACCAACTCCTGGCGACGCCCAAGGGGGATCTGTTTGCCTCTGCGGGAACCGGGCCTCTGTCTACATCTCAGGTCCCAAAGAGTCGAGGGCCTGTGATGACAGCACTTGTTACGTGATAGTCTCGCTCGTGGGTTGTGTGTGCTGTGTGTGTGATGTGTGGATGCACGCACGTGTACGTGGGTGAGACACTCTCCTGCCTCCCAAGCTCACACGATCTCCCCCTCACTGCCCCTGCTCTCAGGGCGGTGCTATTAAAGGAGCCCGCGCGGACCATGTGGAATTCCTGCTCACTCTGGACAGTGAACTCTGGAGGGAATGCCGGCTCGGGCCCAGAAAATTCCAGGGCACAGATGGGTCGGCCCGGCTCTGGGCTACCCCGTGCTCCGGCCAGCTCTGACGGTGCACCCACATCTCAAGTGCCCTCGGAAGTGTAGATGGGGGGTTCGGCTCTGGCCTCGTGTCTCGTCCTTATTACCCGGCTCCCCCCCTACCTGTGGCCACCCGGTCCTCACGCCAGGCTCCCCGGGGCTCCAGGGGCCCTTCTCGGAGGCCCTCGTTGCCGTGGGAGGGGGGCCCGTGCCTTTAGCTGGTCTCAGTTCCTCCGCCCGGAAGCCTCCCTGATCGCCTGTCTCCTGTGAAGTCGCTTCCTGTTCCGTGACGCCCTACTGTTTCCTTCGTGGGGTTCATCAGACCTCCGACCCTCTCGCTCGTGTGATGATTGTCTCCTCTCGAGGAAGCCAGCTCCATGGAGGCAGGGACTGTGGCGAGCCCAGGGCCGTGAGTCCAGGCCCCACACGGCGTGTGGCAGGCACATGGATGCACGTGCCAGTGTTCACCGTGTGCACGAGTGTAGACGAACGGGTGGAGCTCATCCTGGTACCATGAGCAGACTCAGTTCAAGCCCCACCTGTCCTATGTCCCGTATCTTTCAAAGGCTGCCACATCTGAGAACTAATGAAGAACTTATTTGTGTTAATGAATATGTATTAGTTCTTTCAAGATGAGATATACATATTTAATAAGGAATGTCGAGAAGCTCAGGTTTTTAATCCGAGGAAGTTACCCCAATAATGAGAATGTAAAATGATGGCATGAGGGGGTGTGGCTATTTGGGGCCTGGAGGCCCGGGAGAGCCATGGGGTCAGAGAATTGAGAAGGCCTCCGGGATGTGGCGATGGGGGGGGCAGGGGGAGCTCTGCAGGGGGACTCAGCCCAGGACCAGGGCCTCTCCCAGCTCAGCCGTATGTCTGACGCTGGTCAAGGCATCCTCCTCCTCCTCGGCCTCAGTGTTCCTATCTGTAAATGGGGATCATAACCCACACCTCACAGGAGCGCCAGGTTTGGATGACGTGAATGTAGTTCTGATGTTTCGGAAATTTCTAAGTTTTTGCTCGCCAAGCAGAAGGGATTCTGGTAATGAACAAAAATGTCCCGACCTGTCACAGATGGTATGTTTTTGGCTTCAAAAAACAGAAAACTCCCCAAAATGGACCTAAATAATAAGGACATCTTGTTACTTCATAAGCCAAGGAATCCGGAGGGTACCCCGGGCCACTCTGGGTTTGGCCGGCTCAGAGGCTGCGGCTTATCAAGGACCTGGTTCCTTCCAGCTTCCTGCTGTGCTGTCTTCCCCTCATTGGCTTTCTCCCTGATTGTTGCAGGAAGGTTCCACAGCTCAGGTAACACATCCTCAGGCAACAATGCCCCGAGGCAGAAAGAGAAAAAAATATGTTTCTTTCTATTGCCTCTTTATAAAACCCTGGAAGCCTTTCCCAGAAGCTCCCTGCATGTTTTTTTTTTCGTGTTAACTTCAGCCAAAATTGCATCCCAGACTTATTCCTAGACCAGTTGCTGGCAGAGGAAACGTACTGATCATGATTGGCCGCCAGAGAGGTCTGCTCCCTGGGGCCATGTTGGAAATGGGGGGGGGGGGGTTGGTTTGTCTCAATGATCAGTAACATTTCAGGCCTTTACAGGGTGGGGCCAGGAATACTGAGTGTCCTACAATGTGCAGGGCAGTCTAAATAAGACAAATGTCATCCACATGTGTGAAAAGCCATTTTAATCAATAATGTGAAGAACATAGCCTAATCATAGAACCTATGTCACACTTTATATCAAAACAAAATAGTTTTACAAGATTTTAATGTATACTGGATACACTATTGACATTCAAGTGTCTCTTTCATTGTTTTGCCCTCCCGACCTTCTCTTACACCCAAACTCCTGATGTTGACAAGGATCTAACTATTCATCATGTCTCCTCACGTGTGCCTGCTCATTTACATAGTGAAATGTGATTTATTTTATTACAAATTATTTTCCTTTTATTTCTTTTTTATAATCCACTTCAGAGCATTATAATGGCTTTTTGAGTACGTGTGATATTATAGGTTAATTATTCATGACTTCCATTTCAGGGCGGTAGAGAGGTTATTAAGTACATTTCTTCCTTGGAGAGGTCATTGGGTCTGCCAGAATTGAGAACCACTGCCCCTAATCCATCATGATGCACATCCTGGGGAGGGAAGAGAGCCTGAGTTCTGAAACTTGTGGCTTCCTGGGACCTGAGCCACATCAGAATTGAACTGAGTGGAGGCCAGAAGTGGCCGTTGGCTTGGCACGCACGATGTCTGCTTGCCCATGCAATTGCCCTTTCGCTGCCACTGAGTCACGGTGGGTATCCAGGAAAGAGCTCCACAGAGAGGAATGAAGGTGCCAAGAGGGCCACTGAGGCAGGGCTGAATTTGCATTTAGCCCTGAGACCCAGAAACCCACTACACATGGCCTGCCAGGTGCTGGTCATAGAACCGCATCAATTTCCATCCAGGAGAGAATTTGCCGGTGGGAATGGAAGATTGGTGTATCTCTTTGAGCACAATCTGAAGAATACAGAGGGTGGGTGAGGTGTGATCGATGCCCAACTGAGACAGATGGTTCTGGAAGAGGCCTCTGAAGGCAGTCCCCTACCTTCATTCATTCAGCCATCCAGCTAATGTTCACAGAAGCGTGCATTAGACAGCAAGAATCATGCTCCCAGATATGAGGGTTTGGGAAGCATCAGATCTGAGCCTGCCTTTTAGGGGAGGCCTGGATTAACCAGGGAGGACTTCGGAGGAGCTGGACAGTTGGGGCTTCTGATCAGGTGAGGTTTAACTAGAGGAAAAAGCTACATTTTGATAGCCACTTTATTACAAATTAAAAAATGAAACAGAAGGTCAAATGCCTGGCCCTTACCCTTGAAATGTTTTTATGAATCCATCCAAAAATATTTGTTGTGTACCTACTAAGTGCCTGCCCTCATAGTGGGCACCAGAAATCACACAGACATAGAAAAAAAGGAACAGGAACTAAGTAGAACCAGGTAGAAACAGCATCCCTCCCGGGCCTCCCTACAAGGTCATTACAAGGTTTCCTGGCAAGGAGCTACCTATTCGCCTCAAGCCCCACCTTAATCACTCCTGTTGCTATTAAACTAGGGTCAGGTGTCAGCATGTTCCAAAGGACAAGCACAAAGTCCGACCGGGAGGAAATAGCATGTACTCCAAAGTGATTCGGGGATGTTGCTGATTTCCGTTGGCAGAAACCTGGGGGCTGTGTGTAGGGATAGATTTTGTAAGAGTTTTAGACCAGAGAGAACAGCATATAACGTTGAATCAAAGTACATTTATAAATATGGGGGCACTTCTCGGAGATTCTGAATTTTGTGGTCAGCTCAAGAAGCTGGAGGTCGCTCAGCATCCTTGATCTCAGTGGTGGCCCTTATTTGACTGGGTTGGGATGACAGAATGCTCCCTGTACAATACAAGGGAAGAAATCCAAAGGATTAGGGAGATGGGGTGTTGGAGGGATTTTGTCATGAATGATACGGACAACCATGCCTCCTAACCCCTACGTGCCCTCAAGGTCTGGCAGACACTCCGTTCACGAAGGCATGGAGGCATATATTAGTGAGGAAGCACCGCATCCTTGAAAATCTCCGTGTGGCTGTTCTCAGTAGGCCACGTATAATGGTGGAGATGCCAGAGGGAGATACCAGATGGCAGCCATCAGTGAGGGTGAGGATAAGTGACAGCATCTAATCCCCCTCAGGCAAGGTGGGTGTACTTACCATATTGGCCAGAAGAAAAGAAGTGGTAATCAGAATGTCCCAGGTAATCTTTTGCATGGTTTATTCATCGTGGTGTCCTTAGAGATGAAATAGATGGGCAGCGTACCAAAATGTTACTTGATTTATGTAATGGGGGGATAAAAAAGACCTGGTGGCCAGAAACCATCAAGATGGAGAGCAATGGCCTTTTATCTACTTTTTCAAAAACATAGATCAGGTAATAAGTGGAGTTGTGACTCAAGTTCAAATCACAGTGGACCCAGTAGGTCTGCAGATCCCATGCTCCTTGGCAACTGGATGGACTCATGGCGTAAAATCCGTAAGAGAGGTAAGACCCAAGTAAAACCCTGGAGTAAACTTTTTCCCTAAGGATAGCATTTTTGGTGAATTGCAGGGATTAGTGCCCCCCGTGAAGACTTGAAAGATGTGGGGGCGGGGAAGCCCTTCACATCTCCATTTAACTTGCCGGTCTGGCCTCTATGGGGGCAGATGGTGCTTGGACAATGACCATGGATTACTATAAACCTCATCAGGTGGTGACTTCAATTGTAGCTGCTGTTCCAGACAAATTCTCTTTGATTAAGCATGTCAACAACCCCCTGACACCTCATAACACAGCTACTGACCTGGCAGATGCTTTATTTGCTCTAGACCAATCTACAAGGGCTGTTAAGAAGCAGCTTGCTTTTACGGCTCAGAGCCGACACCACACATTCCATAGTCTTGCCTCAAGTCTATGCCAACGCTCCTGCTTTTTGCCACCATATAGTCTTCAGAGATTCTTGAACGTCTTGTCATTGTGCCAAGCATCACAATGGTCCATTATGGGGTTGACATTTTGCTGCTTGGACTCCATGGACAAAACGTAGCAAGTACATCAAATGCTTCGTTTAGTAAGTCAAATGTGAATCCTAATCTTGGTTCCAATTTCTGTATAAGAGTCTGGTCAGGAGCCAGAAATCATGACATTTATTTTAACAATAAAAATAGTGTGTGTGTGTGTGTGTGTGTGTGTGTGTGGTGTGTGTATATACCACACACACACACACACACACACACACACACACATATATGTACTTGTTAACTAAGTATTGAGGAATTGAAATGCAAAGAGAGAACACTAAGGCAGGGAGGAACAAATTGCTGCTCACGGGTAGGCTATCTGCCTTTGTAAATAAAGTTTTATTGGCACAACAGCCAGGCCCATTTGTCCACATGTTGACTGTGGCTGCTTTCACACTACAAGGGCTGAGCTGAGTAGCTGAAACAGAGAGCATACAGCCTGCAAGCCTAAAGTATCTTCTACGTGGCCCTTGAAGAAACCATTTGAGACTCCTGCACTAAGGTTCACAGAGGTGGCAGCTACAGGAATCAGCTACCCCCTGGGACTGGGGAATTAGGTTATAATTATTAAAACACAAGCTTGGGAGAGCGACCTTGCAGGACTGAAAAACTGTGGGGCTGAAAATCATCCTGCACTGGCCGGTCGATGCTGCTCTGTCTGAAGGCGCTAAGGTGACACAGATAGGAACAGTAAAACCAACAGGAAGAAGAAACAAAACAGGGGCTGAAGGGAAGAGCAAGCCCTTTCTTCTCCTCCAGTCTTGATGTCTCCCTCTAGCGCCCCCTATTGGCAAAGCCCTGAACCGTGGTTTGCAAAGATTGCCCCAGGTTCGCAAGGCAGCACAGAGGCAGGTGTTTTCAGCCGAGAGACAATAGTTTAAGGACTGGTAAAGGGAGCGAGGCATTTCTTTCCTCTTCAACTGCGGGCAAATGAACTTAGACGGAAGACAGGGTGCATATCAAATAGACGATTGTAGATTCTGTGGTAAGGCTCTGTTTCCTCACCTGCAAAAGGTAATGATCAAAAATAGCAATAATAGTAATACACCTGTTAATGAATGTATGTGGCTGCATCCAGTCCTCATGCCCAGCGACAGAACGCAGCACGCCCATGGCTGGCGGCTGCTCGTGGCCAGACCTACATGGATCGATGATTCTGGCTCTACCCACTCGTGCCAGCTGTGAGAGGGCTGTTTTCACCCACACTCACTGTCACAGTCAGGTCTACTGTGTTATCTGGCAGATGTGACTCTCCCACTCTCTCCCTAGTCCCTGTCACAGACCCTGTTTCACTCGCTTCACAAGTCTTATCCTTGTCTGAGCTTACCCAGGTTCCTGCACCTGTCTGTTGTCTCTAAACACCCGAGGTCTGGGGCCTTTCCTTCCAGGTCTCCACTCTTTCCCCAGAGCACAGGCCAGGGCCTGGCACACAGAAAGGGCCCAACAAAGACTCCATCCAGAACCGTACTTAGTCCTCAGCCATCTGGTTTGTTGGGTTTTATTACTCTCAGTGACAGGTCAGAAGACTAAAGCCCAGAGGGGTTAAGTAGCCTGACTGCTGTCACACAGCAATGACTGTGAACAGCTGGGCTTCAAAGATCTCTCATACCGTGCTCTCGCTACAACGCTGAGCACCTTGTTTTCTTGCCTCACCTTCCAGGGGCCAGACAGCCTGATGGCATAGGAGTTTGCTTGAGACAGAAGTCCACTGCCGTCTTCATTTTGATAATGGAATGAAGGACATAAACCCAGCAATACGTGTGTGGCCAGTTGCCCCATTTCTTTTTTTTTTTTCCTTTTTTTCTAAGAAGGAAATTTACGGGGCATCTACACTCAGGGGTGATTATCCCCCAAAAGTTTATAGTATCCTTTATCCCCCCCACCCCTTAAATCTAACTTATATGGACTGCTAGGTCAAGCAATGCATTTCTGGTGTCAGAAGGCTGTGAATCACTCACGGTGCTTTAGGAACTTGTGGAGATTAAGGTTTTGCATAATGCAAATCGGGGAGAGATGTTTGCTCTGCCTGTGGATGCAATTAGAGCACTGATCACCGGGAGAAATTCATTTTCCTGGGACAGAGAGAAGTCTGCTTGGTATGCAAAAGAGCAGGATTATTTGCAACACAGGAGCCTGGAACCTGTGGTTAGCAAAGCACCCAGTGACTGTTTGATTTGCAGCTTTAAAGAATTTAAGGATGAATAAAACATTGAATAAATTTTCAAAGAACCGTTGTCAGACAGCATAAGATCTGAGTATTTGCGGGGGGAACAAAAAGTAAGAGGGTACCTGTGATGTTCCGGCTCCAGACCCTGGGAAGCTGCATTCGGTTTTGAATCCTTTATGCTACCTGGAATTTTCTCCCACCAATGTTATGCCTCTCCTAATCCCATAAGTCCCAAGTCAAGCCCCCTCTTCCGGGAAGTCCTTTCTGCTTACCCCAGCCCCCCTTACCCTAGCTCCTTTGACCTCCAGTTCACTCACTCATTCGGCAAGTATTTCTGACCATACTATGTGCCAGGAACTCACTGTCCTAAGAGCACAGGGTAGATCAGCCAATAAAACAGACAAAAATCCCTGCCCTCTTGAAACTGATGTTCTGGTGGGAAGTGAGAGACAATAAATGAAATGGAGGAGTTATTCCTCTAAGAGACAATGCTAAGTGCTATGGAGAAAAGAAAGCCAAAGTGGGGGTGGGGGTGGGGGTGGGGTAAGAAATGCCAGGAGGCGGGGGTGGTTTGCAGTTTTAGACAAGGTGGTCAGAGAGGGCCCGAGATGGTGACGTTTATACACACACCTGCAGGAGGTGAGGGGTGAGACGGGACATACATCTGGGGAAGTGTGCCAGAAGCAGGATGACCAAGGGTCACTGGGCAGTCGTGAGGGAGGGGGAGAATGGTGGGCGATGGGTCCAGACCAGGAGCAGGGCCAAGGTCATACAAGGCCTGTTCATCCATCCATTCCTTCATCTACCTGATCTATTCATTCATTCAACACATTATCTGGTAGCCTGACTGTGGGCCAGGACTTGCTGCTCTCTAGATTCTGGAAATCCAGCATTAGACCCAACGGGCAAGGTCCCTGCTCTCCTGGGGCTGGCATTATGGTGGGAAAATAGAGAGTAAGCAAATCAACAAATTAGTAAGGTAATGTTAGAGAGTGATCGGGAGACAAAAGAGAGTGACAAGATACAGAAGGTGGGCAGGGAGATCCGATGACCTTCTAGGAGAGACCACATTTGAGAGGACACATTAGTGGCCCTCCCCCTGAGCCAGGCCATGCCAGGAGCTCCCAGGATTAATTTGAATTAATTCTCTAAATACCTGGGGGTGGAGACTTTTGTCATCTCTGCATGCTTAGCGGGAGCCCCCTAGCATTTGTCGAATGAACAAATGCACAGCGGGGCGACTGCCCCCTTCTCTGCTGCCCCAGGGTCTCGTGAGGGCACAGAGGCGGAGGCCTGTGCCCTGCGCGGGGAAGGGGGGGAGTCGCTTCCTTCGGGCTGTTTCTTCTTGTTCCTGAGGCAACACCTGCCTCTGCTCTCCACCACGGGCTGGGGGGCCGGGTGTCACTTTAGAACGGAGGCCCTGCTCCCCCTCACCGGGCCGCTGGTCCGGCCGGCTCCGTGAGCCCGTCCTTGTGGGGGAGGGAGAGAGCAGATGTGACTTTTATGGACAGAGGATGGACGGGGCTCCGGGGGGACCGAGGCACCGGGGAGGCACCGACCAGGGGCTGTCTGTCCTACGTGGACGTGGCCCGGAGTCCACGCTGCCCGGACAGGCCAGCCTGGTGGACATCTGTCTGGCTGTCTCTCCCCCATTTTCATGCGAAAGGCAGGCGGGACGTGACGTGGGGCCCGGCAGCTGCCATCTGCTCCTGGAGGCGCGCCGTGTTGAGAGCCGGGCGTCCCAAGACGAGGGTGGAGAGGCCGGCCGGGGCGGAGGGTCAAGGAGAAGAAGGCCTCGCAGGAGGGCTCGCGCGGAGGGCGGGCTCTGAAGGGCGGGGCCGTCGCGGGCCGCGTCACCATCTGTGCCCATCCCCTCCGACGCGGTTCTGGGCTCAGTCGGGCTCACGTGTCCCGCTCCCCGCCCAGGGCCAGGCCGTTCGGTGCAGCCCGTGCCCAGCCCTTCTCGCTGCCGGCTGCGGAGCCGGGGTCTGAACCGGCTCCGTCTGGCTCCCAGGTCTGCCTGCTTCAGTCACGGGGAGGCCAGAGTGTGGGGGCCGGTCCCCAGGCCACGCCTGTTCGGCAGTCAGGGGGTCGCCCCCCTGGGACGACTCTCCTGGGCCGGACACCTGGACATTCGAACCAGGGGCGGCTCAGGATGAGCCAGGCAGGGAGGCTCTTCCAGGCAGGGAACAGAAGGACACGGGCCCAGAGTCCTCTGGCAGTGTCCCCGCAGCCCCACGCCTCCAAGAGGAGAAAAGCCTGTGGTCGTTGTGTACAGACGTGGGCTCTGTGGGGGGACACCGGCCCTCTCACTGCAGATGCCTCTCTGCAGCCCAACTCCCGGTGCTGACCTCAGAGTGGTTCCTTTTTCTTGTTTTAGTGGAAACTTGGTGTGCCCCCTTTTGGAGCAGTTTTAGGGGTTGGGGAGGAGGCGGGCTGTTGGGGAGACAACGTGCTGCCCCCGTGGGGCAAAACCGGCCGGGGCGCCCGCGGGGGTTTGCTTGGTCACCTGGACCCAGAGGTAAGAAAGGAAAGGAGGGAAGGTTCTCCCTGGCCCCAGCGGGGCAGCCCATCTGGATTCTGGGGTGTGGGGAATGGGGAACGGAAGGGGAACGCCCGCCTGGCCATTTCTGCCGAGCTGTCTTCATTTTTCTCCCTTGTACACCCGCCCGCGCTCACTCAGAGGGAATGCACGGATATTCTGTTTGTAATTAAGAAGTAATTTAATTATCCACTGAAAATGAGGTTCCAGAATTAATACTGAAATGAATTCTAGCCATGCTATACGACATCTTTCCTCCTGCTTGTTAGAAAATCACGAGGTTGGAGGGAGAGAAGGCCCCACGAGGAAGCATGAGAGCTCCTTCCTTGGTAGATGCCACGGCAGCCCAGAGCTGGGTGGACAAGGGAAGGCTCAGCCCAGGACAACCCCAGACCCAGAGCACCTGCAGGGGTCTGGGCGAGACAGGGAGGAGCAGTTTACATCCGACCGCGGAGCTGGGAGCTGGCTCTACTGTTCAGCAGCTGTGTGGCCCCAGGCAAGTTACTGAACCCCCCTGAGCGTCACTGGCCACACATGGAAAATAGGGATGACCATGGTCTCTGTCTTTCACTGAGTTGTTGGGAGGAGGCCACAAGCTCCTGGAGGTCTGGACTCCTATGTCACTTGTGAGTGAGGCCGTCCCTGGCCACCTGGCCTGAATTCTCCACCCAGCCAGGACCCATCCCTTCCTGGCACGAAGCACCATTGCACAGGTCGTGTGTTTCTGCTTCTCCCTCTTGCTCTTTGTCTGGCTTCCCCCGTGAAAATTTAGAGTCCTTGAAAAAAGGGATTTTTGATGTTTTGCTCATTGCTGTACTCCTAGAACCAGTGACAGTTGCTGGCACACAGTAGGTGCTCAGTAAAGACTTGTGTGGGTGAGATAGTAAATGAATGAATGGACGTAGAGCCTCGGGGGGGAGACTGCACATAACAGGCTCCTTGGAGTGTTAGCCAGGCGGCCGTCATCCTGCTCCCCGTCTGTTGTCTTCCATTCACTTATTCGACAATTATCTACTGACCGCTTGCTAAGTGTCAGAAGCCCTTTCTGGGCGCTGGGTGCGGACAGCCGTTGGGGGGAGACAAGCCTTAAAATCATGTCCTCTTGGAGTTTATATTTCAGGGGCAGGAGACAGACACTGATCCAGTAAATGGTCACACACACAACACAGTGTTGGACTGGGATACATCTTAGGGAGAATGAGTATGTCCGGGGAAGCTGTGCTATGTCAGCAGGGCGGCTGGAGGGGACCCCTGGGGAGGGTGGCCTGTGAGCAGGGGCCTGGGGTGTGGGGGTGGGGCCGGGGGCCCTGGCAGAGGGCAGAGCCAGGACAAAGGCCCGGGGAGCACCCCCTGGAGAGTCGGGGGGGCTGCAGGGGTGGGCAGAGAGGAGTCTGGGGGGCGAGGTCATTCCTGCGGCGCCCCCGGGCCCAAGTGAGGGGTTCGCTTCTACCCTGAGCGAGATGGGAGCCGGGGAGGGGGCTAGGGTGGGGGAGTCCCAGGACAGGAGGGACCTGAGCGGGAGGGGCGGGGTGGGGGCGGGGTGGTTAACCCGGGCCACGCCCCTTACACCCATTGGTCAGGTGTGGTCACTGCCCACCAATGGCAGACAAGGGGTGGATCCCCTCACTGGCTGAGGCCCTTGGGGTCCCCTGGGCTGGACACGTGGCTCCGCCAGGCAGAGGTGGGTGTCCGCTGGTGGGCAGAGGGAGGCGACCCCGCGGTGGGCCGCAGCCTCAGCAGCATGAGATCCAGGACAAGGCGTATCCGTGCCCCCGCCTCCGGCGTTTGTGCATCACAGAGCGTAAGCCGCAGCCCCTATTAATTTCGTAAAATAAGGATTGAAAAGTAAGAATGCCGGGGCGCCTGGGTGGCTCGGCTGGCTGAGCTTCTGGCTTGATTTCGGCTCAGGTCATGATCCTAGTGTCATGGGATTGAGGCATCCGTTGGGCTCTGCGACGAGGGTCGAGCCCGGCTAGGATTCTCTCTGTCTCCCTCTGCCCCTCGCCCCAGCTCCCTCCCTCCCTCCCTCCCTCCCTCCCTCCCTCTCAAAAGAAGTAAAACAACTTTAAGAAAAAGAAGGAAAGGAAAGTGATAGGAACGCCAACTTTTGAGACCAAGATGCTGGCAGAGCAGAATCCGGGTCTCGACTTCCCCAGGCCCCCCTCCCCCCCATGGGCCCCGGCCCACCTGCTCCCTGTGGAAGCTCCCAGGATGCTCTGCTGGACCTCGGGACGAGAGGCTCATCGAGCTGAGGTTCACCAAGGGCTTGCAGGAAGTCCGGGCAGGTCAAGGCCCCCATCGACCCGCAGGCTGATCAATACTCTGTCAGCTGGAGCTTCCTGGCAGGGGACCGGTTCCCGGAACTGGGCTCTCAAGACAGGGCTGTGACAGGCAGGGACACGGGGGACCTGGCTTCCTGGACGTGCCGGGGGGACGCGGGTCTCCCCTAGTGGCTCTGGCAGGGGCTCGGGCGGCCCCAGCGGGAGGGTCCCAGGATCTGCGGGCCAGCGAGGGCAGGACCGGGCGGGGCCACTTCCTCCTGAGTGCCGTCCTTGAACCCCCTCCGCCCCACTCACACACCTGAGGGCCGGATGTGACGCCCGGATGCTCAGCCGGGGCCCTGGCAGTGGCCGAGGGAGGGCCCTTTCTAGGCCTCCGAGCATCTTCTGTGTGCTCGTCTTCTCTTTCTCACTCTGCCCTCCCTCTCCCTCCCTCTGTGGCCAGGCACCGATGACACTTGAGCCCCCAAAGGTCAGGGGACAGTGGGGTCTGGGCGGACACATGACTGCGGCTGAGGAATCAGCCGGCAGCTGTGGCTCCCCAGGCTGCTGGGGGGGGGGGAGCGGGGGGGGGTGCCCCAGCTTCTGCCTTGGGGGGCCGGGGGGGGGTGCAGCCCTCCCCCGCAAGTGCCACCCAGGGTGGCCTATGTTCACCCCAGGCTGGGGCTGTGCTGGGTGCTGGGGTCCCAGGGAGGAAACAGACCTTGTCCCCACCCTCAGCGACGCCCAGTTCTGCAAGCCTGAGCATCAGCCAGTCTGGGCGCTGAACCTTTGTCACCCCAGTTGGGTGGGCAGGAAATCCGTCCCGCTCTGGTCTCTGCCTCAACGTCGCTTCTTATTCCAAGACACCATTCGGCTGCAAGTGAGGGAGTTTTTAGTTTCCTGTTTTACGTTTCGATCCATTTTGAGTTAATTTTCATACAAGCTGCGAGGTGTAGCTTAGAGTGCATTTTGCTTTTTCGTGGCCGTGACCAGCTGTCCCGGCATCCCTTGTTGGGTGTAGTCTTTGTTCTGCTCTGACTTGTTTTGTTCTTTGTGCAAAATCGGTTGGCTCTGCGTGCACGTGCTCTGGACTCTGTTCTTTTTCACTCATGTAAGTGTCCATTCCTGATCAATGCCACACTGCCGTGATTGCTATGGCTTCATAGTTATTCTTAGTGATTGGGGCACCTGCCTGGGTGGCTCAGTCAGTTAAGCACCCAACTCCTGATTTGGGCTCAGGTCATGGTCTCGGGTTCGTGAGTTCGAGCCCCACATGGGGCTCTGTGCTGCCAGTGCGGACCTGCTTGGGATTCTCTCTCTCCCTCTCTCTCTGCCCCTCCCCTGCTTGTGCACTCTCTCTCTCTCTCTCTCAAAATAAATAAACATTAAAAAAATGAGGTAGCTATTCTTCAAACCTTGTTCTTTTTCAAAATTGTTTTAGCTATTCGAGTTCCTTTGCTTTTGTCTTTACACTTTACAGTGAGCTAATCTATTTCTTAAAATTTTTTCTGGTATTTTGACTGATACTATGTTAAGTCCCTAAATAAATTTGAGGAGAGTGGACATCTTTACTATGTTAAGTCTTGCAGTCCATGAGCCTGGTGTGTCTTTTTAAAAAAAATTTTAATATTTAGTTTTGACATAGAGAGAGAGGCAGCATGAGACACACACACAGAATCGGAAGTGGGCTCCAGGCCCCGGGCTGTCAGCACAGAGCCCGACGCGGGGCTCGAACCCTCAAACCGTGAGATCATGACCCGAGCCGAAGTCAGATGCTCAACCGACTGAGCCACCCAGGTGCCCCAAGCCTGGTGTGTCCTTTGATTTATTTAAGTTTTCTCTGATTTCTTTCATCAGCGTTTGGTAATTTCAAATTTTATTAGATTCATGCCAAAGTATTCCATTTTTTGGAGAGTTTTTTCAAAGGCATTTAAAATAGTTTTTCCTACTGTACATTCCTGTCATATAAAATATGACTAATTTTCCTGTGCTGACCTTGCCACCCTCACTAGTAACTTCTAGAAGGTTTATTTGGTGTGCATTCCTCGGAATTATCTGCAGAGCAATCAGATGAGTGCAAATAGGGAAGTTTTTTTTTTTTTCTCCCAATCCGTATGCCTTTTATTCTTGCCTTTATGTGCTGCATTTTAAAATTGTATTTATGCCCGTATTAAAAAAAATTACAATTTATTTCACATCCCAAACCCTGGCGGCATCATTCAAAATCAGGGGGCCTGGCCTCCCTTACACGACAGCTGGCGGGGAGCACCCACCCCTATACACGGGGCAAATGCCCTCCTAGGCGCCCTCATCGCCCATCCACTCGCCTGCCCCCTCAGGCATCTGCACCTGCAACCTCTGCTCTGCGCAGTCAAGTCTCCGAGGACGGCAGGGAGCACCGTCCATCCTAGTGCCGGAGATGTGGGGCGATTTCTCTGTGCTCCAGGCGCCAAGGCGAGAGCTTAATAATAGACCAGGAGGGACAGGCACAAGGAGCATCTCCATGGCAACCACTCGAGCCAACACTCAGGATCTAAGCTGAAGGGCGGATGTCTCAGAGAGTTGGTCCCCTGTCACCTGGACTATCGGCAAATCCTCCGGAAAGGGGAAGGCTCAGCCCCAAATTGGCTGAGGTCAAGTTTCCACCAGCTGATGAAGTGTTTCCCCCATGTGGACCTTTGAGCGTGACTGCCATGGGATGAAGCTGTCATGTTCGGCCATCGGTGCAGGAGGACGGTGACCATGATGGTGACAAATGCAGACTGACACTCGTCCTCCGTGGGGGACCTGACACCATGAGAGCCTGCATGATGGATGGTGTTCCCTCAGCATCAATGACAGATGCTTTCCAGAAAATCCAGCCAGTCTTCAAATCACAGGCAGAAGATAAAGCGAGAAGCAGTTGAGGTCATACTATCGTACCTGTGCCCCTTCCTTTCCAGGGCACAGGCCCGGCACCTGTCAGCCTCAGGCTTTCTCTGTCCCCGGAGCTGGTGTGCATGTGGAACTCAGGCACTGGGGGGCAGCTCCAATCCATGAAGGAGTGGGCGGGGAGCCAATGCTCCAGGAGCCGCAGGGCTTGAGGGGACACTCCCAGCACATGGGGACACTGAGGGCATGCAGGGATGCCATGGGCACATGGGGACACGACTGGCGCTGGTCCCGTACTGTTTTCCCAGGGCCCAGCGGTCTGAACTCCAGGCACCCCCGGAGGTAACATGCTCAGTGACATATCCAGTGTCCCCTGCCCTCCCTTCCATCCCTCCCCCCCCCCCCAACACTCTAGTGTTCCTGGGGCCCTGCCCCAAACAAGTCACTGGCCCTCGAATCCTTCACTCAGGACCAAACTGCTTCTGAGAGGACCAAACTGAGATCCCCGCTGAGTGAGAGTCTGGCTCCATGAATGCCTGGAGGGTGTGGGAGGCCCGGCTGGCCTGGATAAGGCTTTGGTTGTGCAGGACCCTATTACATGCTGGGGGTGTGATATCTGGCATCCCGGCCTCCTCCACTGCTTGTCAGTGGGGTCCCCAGTTACTTCGAGGATCAAAAATGTCTCCACAGTTCTCAAACACTTCTGGGGGCAAAACCACCCATGCTGAGAATTCCTGTGCCCGATCCCTCCAAACAGGGAATGTGGAATCCACAATCTGGATGGGTCATCTGTGAGTTCTGGTCCCCGCCCCCCCCCCCCCCCAGATTTCCATCAGTGTCACCCTCCTGTCCCCTCCCATTTCAGGCAGGAGGGAGACTCATTTCTATCTGCCTGCCCTTGCCCACACTGCTATGCTGGGGCGCCTTTCTTGAGGGTGTAGGGCACAGTTCAGAGGTCATTAACCGCTGGGCCACGGACTGTCTCTCCCAGATATGTTTGACTTGGTTCAAGAGATGAGCCACCCAGTGTTTTGAAAAACTAAAGTTGCGATCAAAATTTTGAAATTCGGAGACTAAAAAAAATGTTGTATCCAACTTGTCTTGAGTGAGCGGAAGCTCTGGGAACATATAGTCACACTGGCAAAGATCACGGGAAGTGAGCAGGGGCTGCCCCTCCACAGGTAGCTGGTGGTCCCCACTTTGCCACACTCCCTACTCCTCCCTGTTGTCCTACACTTGGCCTATTTCATTCACTTACAGCACCTGCCCCCCACCCCGCCGCCTCACCCATGAGTCTCTGGGTTTTGACTCAGCCACACTGTGGACCGTATAGTGAAACGGAGGCCACTCCATTCTCTGAGCCTCAGTTTTCCCATCCTTAAAAAGGAATGTCTGTAGTCCCAACCTCGAACCTTGGAGCGCAATTGCTAAAGGACAAATGGGGAGATGCGTGTAAAGTGCCTGGGACGTGAATCCTCAGTACATGTGAGCCGATCTTATGACTGTGATTGTCATCTTACAAAGTTATGGAGGGGCGCCTGCGTGGCTCAGTTGCTTAAGTGGCCGACTCTTGATTTCAGCTCAGATCATGATCTCACGGTTTGTGAGTTCAAGCCTCACGTCAGGCTCTGTGTTGACAGCGCAGAGCCTGCTTGGGATATTCTCTCTCTCCCCCCCTCCCCTGCTCACTTTCTCTCTGTCTCTCTCTCTCTCAAAAAAATAAACAAACATTAAAAAAATAAAGTTATGGAGACCGCATGAGGTAGTGGTCTAGAGGATGCATTCTAGAACCCAGCCGCCTGGGTTGCAAGCCCTGCTTTGCCACTTCATTGCTGTGTGACCTTGAGTGAATTACTAACGTCTCTGGTACTCAGCTCATCAGTAAACGGCGTGGTAACAATCAGCTGATGCACCTCAAGCGCCTGGGACCGACCTGCCCCCCGTGAGCACATCACTGAGCAGCAGCTGTGTAGATGTGATCTCCATCATTCCTTATCTAACCCAGTCCCCCGTGAACTTCAGGTGTCACTTTAGTTCTGCCTCTTCCAGGAAGCCCACCTGACCTCCACGGGGTCTTGGGCTCCTTCACATAACGTGCGTCTGGTCAGTGCCCCAGACCTCCCCAGTTCAGCTGGTCGGTCGTGCATTTCTGCAACCGATGATGGTGATGATGGTGATGATGGAGATGGTGATGGTGATGATGATGGTGGTGATGGTGATAATGGCAATAGTGACCTATTACTGAGCCCTGACGTGGACCAGGAGGTGCATTTCGTGGTTATGCCTGAAAGGAGGGAGGGATCAGGACATACCGCTGTTTTTAAGTCCCCGCCACGTCCTCAGCTTTTTTACACACATTGACTCTCCATCATCCCCATTTCACAGAGCAGCACACTGTGCCCTGGGTGGCACAGCCAGTGAGTGGCAGAGGGTGATCACGCACTCAGGTGTGTTTGGTACTGAAACCCAGATCTGCCCGTATCTCCCCCTGGCCTTTCCTCAGGACAAGAGTGGGAAGAAGATTCCAGAAGGCTGGGTTGCCCCCAGGTGGGCTGTTGAACCCACTTCTTTCTCTGCTCAAACCAGCGGCAGCAGACTCTCTGGCTTGCCAGGAAGAGCTCTGGCACTGACGATAAAGCCTCATTTTACAGATGGGAGACTGAGTCCCAGGGAGGGGAGGTGACTCCCCCGGGTCCACGGCTGGCAAGCATGGAGCTGGGGTCTGAGCCCGGGATTCAAGTGGAGGGGGGGCCTGCTGCCCTCCCCGTGCAGCGGGTCTCCTTCCTGTGGGGCAGGGCCGGGCCCTGATCTGGTGCCCCTGCCTCGGTGGCCCTGCGGGGAGGACCCGGGCCCGCCGTCCCGCCATGGGTTGAGTCTCGCTGTGCCATGGCCAGTTTTAACGGACGCTCAGGGTAGGGGCGGGACACAGAGGTGAGCTGTGACGGGACGGTGCTTTCCCAGCAGAACGTGTTTTCCCCACTGATCCTTAAAAGACCATACTGCTTATTTTCTTCATCACGCTAATGTTCTTATAACATTATTTTATCGGTTATTTGTCTACTTGGATTTGTCCATGTCTTCCATTGGACTGTAATTTCACGAAGGCATCAACCTGCCTGCGGTGTTGACTTGCTGATTCACCAAGTGTGGAGCACAGTCCCAGGCATAGTAGGTGCTCAATAAATAGTAGCTGAATAAATAATAGTAAATACACATGTGTACATGAGCATACTCACTCAAGCTTATATCTCTGTCTGTTCACATACATATGCACATCTCTGTAGACATACATGGCTGTACTCATTCATTCATTCATTCATTCATTTATTCAACAGTATTTATGGCATGGGCGCTTCATAACTGATGATGAGCACTGGTGCAAACCCAGGGAAGGCCATATTCACACACGTCCACACCATACACCCTGGGGCCTCCTCGCCTGCAAACACTCATGCACAGTATGGAAGAGATTGTTGAACTGTTCCTTCGGTATGGCTTTCTCCTTCCTTCTTAAGGAAGAGAGAATTTAGCTGTCACATAGCTGCCCCAAACAATGACTACAGTTCTCAGCATCCCTTATATTTAGATTCGGCCATGTAATGAAGTCATTGTCAATGGAATGAGTGTGATTTCTAGAAAGTGTCTTAAAGGAAGAGGAAAACATGTTTCTGTACCTCCCTCCTCACTACTGACAGAAATGTGGGTGTGATGGCTGGAGCTCAAGCAGCCATCTTGGATCCCAGGTTGAAAGCCTCATGAAATGTGTTGTGATTGACAAATGATTTAAGTTAGAATGAGTCTGAATCCTTGATCAGAGTGAAGCGTTCCCATCAGCCCTGGCTGCTTCCTGCTGGGCTTTCTTTACCAGAGAGAAAAATAATCTTGTGTTTTGCCTAAGGCACTTTTAAAACAGATTTACTGTCACTTGTAGCTGAAGCAATTGCTAAATCACACACACACACACACACACACTCCAGTTCCTCACTGGAAACCGTTAAGAGGATCCATTCTGTCTGACGACATCACAGAGGAGCCACATACTGATTTCTGTCCGTAGTCAGGGCCCGCCTGCAGGCCCTGCTGACGATCACCGAACCAGAAGAAATTTATTTAGACTCTCCCTCCTCTGGGCAGAGGACAATCAACCCTCTGTGGATTTATGCTCTGTCCTTCTCATCTCTCCACAGTGTCTGGGGAAGACGTCTGGAAGAAACGACAGAACAAAATCTGACTTTCTGAGAGCTTGGGGACACCAACCACAGCATTTTTGGTGGGAAGGGGGATTTCCACAATGGCAGTTGTCACATGGGTAATGTCCCCTGCCAGTCCGGCCTCCTCCCCGCTGCTCCTCTGCGGTGCCTGGTTCACGGGACAGGTCTTCTCTGAGCCCCGATCAGCGCCCACCGCCTGCTCCCTGGGGGTTTATTTCCACTTGTTGTCCTGTCTCCTCCCACGTGGTCAGAACACTGCTCACAGCTCCCAAAGGCCCAAGGTTCTTGGGGTTGTTCCTCACCCAGGGCTTTGCTTAACAAGTCACAGACAGGACCGTGTTATGTCAAAATACTCCGTAAAAGCAAAGCTACAACTTTGAACCTCTGTAAATATTTAAAAGTAATGAAATTATACTCCAAGTCTTATAAAGGTGGCCATAAATCCACAGTCCATGTTGATTATATGTGGGTCCTCCGATGTAATAAAAACATACACATCATACGTTATAAATGCACCTCTTCAGGACCATAAATTGGACGTAAAACTAACATATGAGCTGTAACAAGCATTAAACATTTCATTAACGCTAGCTTTGCTTGTCTTCTTAGAATTTAGGGTGTCTATTTTGGAATAACTTGGGTGGCTCAAGACAGTGATAAAAAGCTGACATAGAAAGGTGTGAGTTTAGCAAGCAGGGGGATGTAAAACTCCTTGGAATGTTGATTTGAAAAAATTGCCTGTGGGTTCTCCTTTTCTTCTTCTTTCTGGCAAGCTCTTGTGTGAGTGCACCTGGGCGATCAGAGGTGAGTAACACAGATGAAGGACCTACTGTGTGCTTTGTTCTCACATTTAGCTACAATATTGGTCTGTGACTCCTTTTGTCTATGAAGGAAAATGGAGATTGGCATTCACTGTAGTGTTGTAGTCTTTGTACCAAATAGAAACTTTTTGATTACAAAGGATGTAATCCCAATTCAAAGTGACTTAAGCCCAAATGGGAAGTTATTGGCACAGCAAAGGGTAAGCCCAGGGGTTTCAGGAGGGGCTGGATCCAGGATATATCTGTAAAGCATTTGTCTTCATCTGTCCTCCCTGATTCTTTGATGTTGACTTCATTCCCTGGAGGGCTCTTCCCTCACTAGATGGAACTCTAGCCTACTATCCCTCTAGCTCAGCAAACCCAGTGGAAACATACTTTTTCCTTTGTGAGCGTTCCAGCAATACCCCGGACTGACTGTCATTGGATTAAAGTGTGACCACTCGTGCTGGCTGAAGGACCGGCTTAGGTCACAAGCCCACTGTGGAGCAGGGTGTGGGAGTCGTCCTCATTCAAACACGTGGACCAAGTGTGTGAGCTATCCATTTGGTTTCCAGCAGGAGAGACTGAATCTGGCTAACTGAGACAATTGGGAATTTATTGGGTGCAGAAAAAGGAGGCCCAGATGATCAGAGAAGTGAGAAATAGACTCAGAACAGGTGGGAGCCAGCAGTGTTCCAGAATGATTCTACAGCAGAAACTGCCTGAGTGACCTTGAGATCAACACACAGCCAATGAGCCCAGGGAATTGGTTGAATGAATGAATAATTAACATAAAGGACAAAACCACAGATATCCATTACATCCTTTTTTTCCAGAATACTCTCCCTACCACTTATTCTGGATTGTTTTGCAGGATCCAACCCTGGTCATGACCTCTAATTTCCTGATGCCCATTACTCCCTTGGCTTCCAAGGCCCCAGCCTTCTTCTTCTGTCACCACCTCTGCTGACTGTTCCCTTCTCCTGGCCCCTAATGTCAGCACGTCCCAGGATGATGTCTCCTGCTCTTCTCTTCTGGGGCAGCCCCTCTTGGCTCTCAGTTTCAAGTGTCATCTCAGTTCTGGTCCCAACGTGTCTCTCAAATTCTATTCTGAGGTTTCCCCCAAACTAAGACTTTGATCCCATTTATCCGGCACCTACTGTATGCTGACTCCTTTGCGAAGCACCTACTGTGTGTCATTTAATCCCCATGAGAACTCACCGAAGATGGCAGTTCTTGTTGGAGGAGTAAAGAGCCTTGCCCAAGGTTGATCCAGGCCTCAGCCCCAGAACCGGTAACCTTAGCCCTGTATAGACTTCATTCTTCCTCACTTCACTTCCTTAATATGACCAAAACCATTCCTTCAGATGCCAGGATCCAAATTCGGGAACGTTCCTGATTGCCCACCTTTGTCTACCTTGTCCAAGCAAGCACCTAGTCGTACTGTGCCAATCTTCCTGGGCCCCTTCTTTATAAACAAACAAAGATTGTGTTTATGACTCTGTTGGTACAAAGGTGGATATTATCCCAGGATGGGTTATATTCGTTTTTTACTTCATGATTTTCAAAGGAATTAAAAATTTTTTTAGCTCCTAAAAGCATCATGAGCCCTAGGCACTGCTCCCGCTGTACCTAATTGAGAAGTTGGCCCTGATTTGTTCATCTCTCCACTCACCTGGGACGACTGCTGACCTCCCCCCTGCAGCCCACCCCGAACTCCGGGCAGAGCAGTCCCCTGCAGTGGTCACCTGGTGTAGTGCCCGTCACGAATCCAACCCTCCTCTGTCTTCTGGTGACGGTGGCCCAGGTTTCCTTTGGAGGCTCTCTCCTCCCCACTCCCAGGCTGACCCTACTCTGGCTCCAGGGGAGGCCAGTGAGAGCAGCGCATTCCCCCAGCCTCGGTGACTGGTTAAGGAGCTCCTGGAACCTGCTGGAAAGAAGCACTTCCCTTCCTTGAGATTGCTGGACTGGTATGAGGGAGGCCGGGAGCTTCCTGTGGTGCTACTCAAAGCAGGCCTGGGGGGACAGTCAATAGGAAAATAGAGCCAGGGGTGGGAGGAGGAGGGCCAGGAGGAGGAAGAGGAGGGGAGAAAGAGAGAGGAGGAAGAATAAGGAGCAGGAGGAAGAAGTGAGGAGGAGAGGAGAAGAGAGCTGATGGTGTCATCAGACTCCCCCTGGATCCAGCCTGGCCTGAAGCAGTACTATCCTTGGACTCTTCGTTTCCATGAGTCAAGACTTTACCCCTCTTGCTTTGGGCTTCTGTGATTTATAACTGAATATACAGCTCCCCATGCTCCAACTTCCCCTTCATATAGACCCTGATCTCCTGGCACGGTGCGGGCACGATCGAGTCCTGATTTCCCATCTTGGCACTTGGCGCCCTCTCAGTCGGCTTAAAGAGATTCTCCGTCACCTCTGCAGGAGCTTAGAAATTCAAGGAAAAAGAACCCAGATGCCCTTCACGAGTGAATAGTTAGACTCAAGTACATCCACACCATGGATCACGACTCAGCAATAAAATGGAGTGAATTATCGATATGTGCGAGCAACCCCAGTGGGCACTATGCTGAGCGAAAAGGAATCCGTGTGATTCTCTTATATCCCCTTCTCGAAATGACGAAACTATAAAGATGGAGAATAGATCAGTGGTTGCCAGGCGGTGGGGACGGGGGTGGGTCTGGGAACGGAGTGGGTGTAAGTATCCAGGGGCAGCACAAGGCAGTTCCTTTGTGGTGCTGGGACAGTCCTCTGTCTTGAAGCCTGGGGGGGGTTACATGAACCTACACATAGGAGAAAATTGCATAGGACTAGATGCGCGTACGTGCATGTGACACACACACTCCTCATACAAACGCACACACACACACACACACACGCGAGTGCATGTAAATAATGCCGAATCTGAATACGGTCTGGGGTCCAGTTAACAGTATTGTCTCAAGGTCAATTTCCTGGCCCTGATACGGAATTACGGCTGTATGAAATGTCACCATGGGGAAAGATGGGTGAAGGGTACATAGGGCTCTAATATTATCTGCGGCTTCCTATGAGTCTATAGTTATTTTAGAATTTAAAAATTCTAAATTGTAATGAAATCTGGCTAGTTCCCACTCCTCCCGCGTTTTGCCTTCTCTTTCCGAGATTCTTGAGTAGACACCTCCAGGAATCTTGAGTAGATTCATGAGTAGACACCTCCAGGAAAACCCTCACCTCTACGCTTCCCTAAAAGAGGGCATATAACTGTGGCGGGCCAAAGCACGGGCTCTGGATAGGATGACCAATAGCCCTGGTTGGTCTGAGGCTCCAGGGGTTTCCAGAACGGGACCTGCAGATTTCAAACTGGGGCAGTCCTGGGCAAACCGGGACGAGGTGATTGCCCTAGCTTTGGATAAGTCGGGGTGGGACCTGGGTTTAAGCCCCAATTCTGCCGGTTAAGAGCTGGGTGACCTCGGGGAAAATGCCGGACTCCTCTGCCCTTCAGTTCCATCATCTGTAAAGTGGAAATAATAATACGATTCCCCTGAAACGGGCTTCTGATGAGTCAATGAAATCACAGACGTGATGGTTTGACACGGGGCCTGGCGTGTCGTATGCGCTCATTCAGCCAGAAGCCTTCATTGTTGGCTACACGAGGGAGCACCCCCATCACCCCAGGCTCTGCTGAATCCCCAGGCAGGGACCCCCTGCTCCACCCACCAACAGATAAACAATGAACCTATGCACTGGGACTTAATAAAACATCTCTCTCTCTCTCTGTCTTTTTAAATGTTTATTTATTTTTGAGAGACAGAGAGACAGAGAGAGAGAGAGAAAATGAATGAGTGGGGGAGGGGCAGAGAGAGAGGGAGACACAGAATCTGAAACAGGCTCTGAGCTGTCAGCACAGATCCCGACATGGGGCTTGAACTCACAGATTATGAATTCATGACCTGAGCCGAAGCTGGATGCTTAACGGACCGGGCCACCCAGCGCCCCAATAAAACATATGGATGACACAACAGACCCCAACGTACTAGCACAGGTACATATAGCACTTTAATATACAAGGTTCGGGTGCCTGGGTGGCTCAGTCGGTTAAGTGTCCGACTTCGGCTCAGGTCACGATCTCGCGGTATGTGAGTTCGAGCCCCGCGTCGGGCTCTGCGCTGACTGCTCAGAGCCTGGAGCCTGTTTCAGATTCTGTGTCTCCCTCTCTCTCTGACCCTCCCCCGTTCATGCTCTGTCTCTCTCTGTCTCAAAAATAAATAAACGTTAAAAAAAAAATTAAAAAAAAATACAAGGTTCTCTGGGCCATGGACGACATACAACTTGCACAGGACCTAGAACAGACATCAAACATTTATCTAAGGCCCATTTGTTTGCCCTCTTAGAATGTAGAACAAGGTCGGGTGACACCTGTCACCTTCTACTGGGTGACCCAGTTCCCCGTAGACCCACCTGCTGCCCCATCTTTGATCTGCGTTTCTGGACTGTGGCATTTACCCCAGTCTCCTCTTCAGTCAGCTCTGACCCTGACAAGGTGTTTCCGTCTGCCCAGGACTCGGGGGATTCACCCATTTGATAACTATTTACGGATCAGTCACTCTGTGCTAAGCAAAGTCCTGGGCCCTGGGGACAGGACGGTGAACATAACAGACAACCGTCATGGGCTTCAGAGAGCTTCCAGTCTAATGAGAAGAAAGGAGAGAAGGAAGGAAGGGAGGTGGAGAGGAGGCTCGGACTCGCGGAGGGCTTGCTCTGTGCGGGGCCCCGCGTCCAGCAGCCCACGTGTCCTGGCTGTTTCGTACTGTTGGACCCCACTGTGGAGGTGAGAAAACCGAGGCCCAGAGAGGTTCAGGTCCTTGCCTCTCCCAGCAAGGAAATGGTGGAGCCAGAGATGGAACCTTCTGGATTCAGAGCCTCCGCTGGGTCTGGAATGAATGAATGGATGAAACCCAGAGTGAATGAATGAGTGAATACCAACCCTCCTCGGTGACCCCGCTCCGTGGACAGTCGTTGTTCCTGATCCAGCGCTCGCCTGGGCCATGTTGGTAGATTCGAAACCGCTCTCACCGAGGGATGTCATTTAAATCTCCGCTCCCACCTCACTCAGAGCCAAAGCCGGAGTCCTGGCCACAGCCTCTGTGGTTCTATGTGATCTACCCCTCCCCCGCCTCGTTTCCCCTACTGTTCCCTTATTCACTCTGCCCCAGGCACACTGGCCTCCTCCCTGCTCCTCAAATGCGCCACCCACATTCCTGCCCCAGGGCCTTTGCACTCGCTGTTCCCTCTGTCTGGAAGACTTTCTTCCAGACACTCAAGTGGCTTCCTCCCTCACCTCCCTTAGGTCTTTGCTCAAGTGTGGCTTTCTCCATGAAGCCCCCTCCGACCACCGGTTTCCAGTTAGAGCCTCACTCCCTTTCCATCCCCGTTTTTCTCATAGCACTTATCATCACTTGAGGTCTTTTCTCTGTCTTTACCTTGTTGGCTGTTTTTCTACCCACCCCTTCCACTGTCCCTAACTAGAATATAGCTTCCATTAGGCAGGAGACTTATCTGTCTTGTTTATTGCTGTATCCCCAGGGCCTGTGTTTAGCAGAGGTTTGTAGAATGAATGGACATGAAGAGGGTAAACAGCAGTGACAGCCTGGCTGGGGTGGGGGGAGAGTCACCTTGGAGCTGAGACATGGAAGTTAAAAGAGAACCAACAGGAAAAGACGTGGAAAACGGCAAGTGCAAAGGGCCTGGGGCAGGAATGATTTTGGCAAGCTGGAAGAGCAGGGAGGAGGTCCTTGTGGCTGTAGCGGAGTGAGCTAGGGGGAGAGTGAGGGGGAGACGGGTCTGAGAGGTAACCAGACCACGCGGGACTCAGAGCCCATGACAGGGAGTTCAGATTTCATGCTAAGAGCAATGGGGAGCCATCGAAGTTTCTGGAGCAGGGTCGGACACGATCTGATTTGCCTTTCTAAAGCTCACTTTGACTGCAGTGTGTGTTGAGTGAATGTGGGTGGGTCTGGATCGCAGGGGGCCACGTGGAAACTGGGAGCCCAGCGGGAGGCTGTGGCAAGGATCTAGGGGAACCACGGTGTGTGATGGGGCCCGAGGAGGCAGTGGTGGTAGAGAAGAGTGAGTGGAAGGAGGACACAGGAGGTAGACTTGGTCTTCCAGGTTGGCTGAGCTGAAATGTGAGAACAGTGAGGCTTTGCCCGGCTTTGCCCGGCTTTGCCCAAGGTTCCCTTGGGACCTCGTGGGAAAGAGAAGGTCTGAGATGCAATTGTAGCGGTGCTCACGCATCCCTACTTCCTCCAAGAGGTTCCGGGGGCGAGGGGTGGTGGTCTTAATCCCCGGGCCGCCCTCTGGGCGTCGTGCCTCTAATAAGGGCGCTGTCCATTGGGAGCTTGCGCAAAGCTCGTGTTTATTTTTGCCAGTTGATATAAACGCCTCGCCGTTGCTGCCACTCACCAGCACTGCGTGCTTTCACATCAGTTGGGTTGGAGGAGGAAGATTAAGTGCCTGCATTTGCTGTCTTTCCAGATGACAGAATGGGAAAGAAGAAAATTACTTGGAAGAGAGGGGCGGTGAGGAGCTGCCACCTCGTGGGCAGAGGGGGCAGAGGCTGCCCTGGGAGGACTCCTGGGGGAGTGAGGGAGAGGAAGGATGGTGAGGGGCCCGCCAGACCTCCTCCAGCCCTTTGTTGCCATACCGTGTTTACGGATGACAAAGTGCTTTTCGGGGACAGGGTCTCATCTAGCTGTATACAGCTGCCTTGCAGGGGGTTACTACGTGACCTCCCAGGTCCGATGGGGGTCCCGCAGCTGTCGGTGACAGAAAACCCACCTCCAACAGACTTCAGCGGAGGGGGGCTGTACGGATGGGCTCCTAGAACCGCAAAGTCCCAAGGGCGAGGAAGGCCTCAGGTAGGGCGGGATCCAGGGGCTTCAGCCAGTTTTTCTCCCCTCAATATTTCAGCACTGCTCTGTTCCTCTACCCTCTTGGGTTGGGGGGACGGGGGGCTAGATGTCACCTGCCTGCACAGCAACCCTGGGGGGATGGTGGTACCTGTGCCACATGTTTCAGGACCGCTTGGCTCACTGGCCCAAGCTGTTCATGTGGCCATCTCTGACCCACACGCTGGGACCGAGGTGACGGGGTTTGCTCACGGCCAGGGCTGCTCCCTGAGGTGCCCTGATGTTGGTTACAACAGGTGCCCGTTGCTCTTGGAGAGGCAGCCCCATGCCAGGACGAGGGCTTGGTGGGCACAATTTCAGCCCCCTGTGCAGGTACGGCCTGCCCAGGACCTCCTCAGTGGTCCCGCATACGTACCGATCCTGGTCTGGATCATGTGCCAAATGGAGTTGGGTATGGGGTTCACTCCCCTCAGCAAATGAACAGAGGTTCACGTGGAGGACAGAGGTTTCCCAAAGGACAATCGGGGCCCTGTGCCCAGAAGGGAGGATTCAGCCACTCCTTTAACATATTTTTATGAAGTGCCCACTCTGCCGCGTGCTGTGCGGTGGAGACGGCGGACTGAGATCGCTTCCATCGTGGAACTTACGGCCTTGTCTGGGGGAAGGGACAAAACAAACATCAACGCCGGGGTGAGGCGCCAATCAAGACAATGGGGCTGTGGAGGAAACAAAGCAGGACGGGAGGACGAGGTGCATCATGTCAGATCAGGTGGCCGGGGACGGCCTCACTGCCAAGACGATGTTGGAATAAAAATTGAAAGAGGGGGATCGGGTGGCAGCCTTCGAAAAGAGAATTTCCAGGGGAAGGAAAAGGAGGTGCAAAGGCCCTGAGGTAAGAGGTCGCCTGGGGCAGCTGGGTGGGACCTGGGCCTTGAGGGCCATCTGGAGGACTTCAGCTTTTGCTCTGAGTTAGGTGGGGCCTCTGTAACCTTTGAGCAGAGGAGGGGCCTAATCTGATTTAGATCCTGAGAGACAATGCCCCCTGCTGGTGGCGAAGTGGCCGTACAGCCCCCCCCCTCCCTCAGGGAGCTCGTGATCCAGGCCAGGGTGGTGCGGGGACTGACACTGGATAAATGCACATACTCGATTTTTCAAGGGTGGTACATGTCCTGTGCATCTCTCTTCTCTCATCCTGCTCAGATTCTATGCCCTTCAGGAAGCTGCTCACTCTCCTTGTCCAGGGCCACCTGCCTGGGCCTGGCTGAGCCAACTGGGCAGGACCCGTGCGAGCCACAGAGAGAGGAACCGTGAGCGGGGTGCCGAGCCCCCAGGCCATCCTGGGGCGGAAGAGGGGACGCAGCGCAGCCCTGTGCCACCTGGAAAACCCCCTCAGCATGCCTGGTCCCCGGAGAGCGAGGACGCAGCCTTCCTGGAGCAGCCCCCCTTCCGCGGTCTGCCTGGTTCCACCACTCGGAGGTCCCGGGGGCAAACCGCGGGCTCCGTGAATTGGGATTCTCCCGGTTGCAAGCGACAGAAACTCAATTCGCACAGACTTAAGTGAAAAGGGAAATGTAGTAGCTCATGTAACTGAAAGTCAGGGGCGTTGGGCGGCCGACCCAGCTGGATCCAGAGACTCCAACAACTTAGTCATGACGTAGAGCCTCTCCCTCCCGGGCTCTGCTTTCCCGTGGGTTCGGTTCACTCTCTAGCAGGTTGTGTCCATGGGGGTGACCGAGAAGACGGCCAGCAGCTCCGGGCTTCCCCCCCACCAGCCCCGCAGCCACGTCCCTCGACCCCCACCCCCCCAACCCCTGCACAGAATCTTTCCCCACCAGATCCACCCAAAGCCCCAAGACAGGCTCTCATTGGCCCATTTGGGGTCACATGTCCATCCCATAGCCAACCAGAGCACCCAGGAGGATGGAAGGTGGGCTTGGCCACACCTGGGTCTCGAGGTCACCGCTGATGTTGGGGGTTGGGGTCAGTGCTGCTCAGTCCCCGCCATGGCTCAGGGTGAAGGAGGCTGTGTCCACGGTGGGAGACCAAAGGTGGACAGGGGTGGACGCGCAGAGACAGAACTCACGGATGCTCCTGTGGTTCCTCGTCCCAGAGCAGGACAGCGAGTCTGGGAGGTGGGACGTGCCTCAGCCAAGGCCACGGAGCTGAAATGGCCAGAGAAGGGTTTTGAGCACGGGCTTCACCAGCAGCTCCCGAGGGCGTGGTGTCTCCAGTGTTTTGCATCCACGGCAGCGGTGAATCTGCAGGAGGCCCTGGCTCCCGGGTGGAGGCCTCTCTCCAGAACGGCAGCCCTTGTCCCGACAGGGCAGCCTCATATGTGCACCCCGAAAAGCAATCTGTGAAGTAGGAGCCACCCCAGGAAGCCCTTCTGCCCACCCTCGCATGTCCCCGGGGCTGCTGACACCCCCACCCCCCCAGCGCCGCGTCCCCCAGCTTGGAAACCACGAGTGAGCAGCACTGAATGCACACTCATCCGTCAGGCTGCTTCCCCTCCCCCCCCCCCCCACCCGCACTGAGGACCTGCGTCCACAGAGCAGGGGGAGGAGAGCCGGGGGTGGGAGGGGTGGGGGAGGAGGGGGGAGTGTTCGAGGAAGAGGAGGGAGGCTGCCAGGAGGATGTCCGCTTCCCTTAGAGCTCTAGAGGGGACGCTGCAACCCCCCTCCATCACGTCCGCGTGCAGTCATACCTTGTCCCCAAAGGTGCGTGCCAGCACAATCACAGCCCTCCTCTCCCCCAGCAGAGCCCCCTCCTTTGGGGACTCAACACGGTGCCCTGCAGTTCTGCGTTTCCCCAAGAGCCTGAGCAGAGAGGGCTTGTCATCTCTGAAGCTGTCAGGTGTATGTGTCTCATGATCCAGTTAATCTACCCTTAGTCACAGTTTGTCCTGGGGACAATTTTACCCATGCGGGCAAGGAGATATGTCTGAGAATGCTCCTTGAGGCAGTGCTCCTAATAGTAAAACACTGGAATTGACCTGAATGTCCTTCAGCAGAAGACGGCAGAATCTATATCATCTCTCTCTATCTCTCTCTATCTCTACCTATATCTATCTATCTATCTACCATATTTTCTCCTAACTAGAAAACACTGTCCAGTGATTTAACAAAATATGTGGGTCTTTATTAGTGTCTTAGAAAAATCTTCAAGAGATGGTGTTGGGTGAAAGTAAGTTGAAGAATGAAAGCAAGTTGCATAATGACAACCCGATTTGATAACATTTTCATGAAATAGGATCCAATATTATGCCTTTTTAATGGGCTCGTATGCACGTGGGGAGAATATATAAAAAAAGGATCTAGAAAGACGCACTTAACAATGGTTACTTCTGGGGCACCTGGGTGGCTCAGTTGGTTAAGCGTCTGACTTTGGCTCAGGTCATGATCTCACGGTCCATGAGTTCGAGCCCCTCATTGGGCTCTGTGCTGACAGCTCAGCCTGGAGCCTGCTTCGGATTCTGTGTCTCCCTCTCTCTCTGCCCCTCCCTTGCTCATGCTCTGTCTCTCTCTGTCTCAAAAATAAATAAAAAAAAAACATGAAAAAAATTTTTAAAAAACAATGGTTACTTCTGGGGAGGGGACCACGATTGGATAAAAGAGACATTTGTCCTAAAGAATCAACAAAATAACTGACAGGAAGTAATAAGAGAGTTAGAAAAATTGCAGGCTTGAAATCAATAGAAAACATCAATTTAAATTCTGTATACTAGCACTGAACAATTGGGAAATGAAATTTTAAAATGCCATTTACAATAGCATAAAAAAACTTCAAAATACTTAGGGATTTATTTAACAAAACATTCTCAGGATTTGTATTCTAAAGGCTACAAAACATTGCTGATAGACATTAAACTCTGAAATAAATGGAAAGATACACCAGGTTCCTAGAATAAAAGACTCAATCTTTGGGGCACCTGGTTGGCTCAGTTGGGACAGCATGCGACCCTTGATCTTGGTCTTGGGGTCGTGAATTTGAGCCCCACATTGGGTGTAGAGATTACCTACATGAATAGAAAAAAAACCTTAAAAAGCCCCCTCACTATTATCATTAAGACGGTAGTTCTCTCTAAACTGATCTAGAGATTGAATGCAATCCCAATCAGAATTCCAGCAGGCATTTTTAGAAATTGATGAGCTGATCGTAAGATTTACACGAGGGGCGTCTGAGCGGCTCAGTTGGTTAAGCGTCTGACTCTTGATTTTGGCTCAGGTCATGATCTCACGGTTGTGAAATAGGGCCCCATGTTGGACTTTGTGTTGGGCATGGAGCCTGTTTAAAATTTCCTCTCTCTCCTTCTGTCCCTCTTCCACTCATGCGCTCTCTGTCTCTCTCAAAATAAATAAAGGAACACACACACACACACACACACACACAAATTACATGAAAATACAAAGCATCTGGAATAGTCAACAAAATTTTAAACAACATAGTTGGAAGACTCACGCTAACTGATGTCAAGACTTACTACAAGCTATAGAAGTCCAGCTGGGGTGGTAGGGCCTTAAGGAAAAATACCTAAAGCAGTGGAACAGAAGAGAGACTCCAAAAACACATCACTCATCCAGATTCAACCGATGTTCAACAGAGGTGCCCAAGTAATTCAGTGAAGAAAAGAAAGCCTTTTTGACAAATGGTTTAGAAGTCAATGAATATCTATATGGGGGAAAATGAACTTCAACCCCTGACTGATGCCACGTAAACATTAACTTCAAATGAATCATGCACTTAAACGTAAAGTCTAAAACATCTAGAAGAAAACGGGGGTGAAAGATCTTGGGAAAAGCAAATATTCCTCAGGCCGACCCGATGCACTGCCGACAGTAAAGGAAAGATAAATCGGACTTCGTCAAAATTAAAAACTTCTGTCCCCCAACCCCCATTTGGCAAAGCGCAGAGGTTGGCAAGGGCCGAGTTTCTCTTCCGAAGCCATTGCTCTTGTCAGGTGACTCTCTAGCTGGCCGTGGGGCCATACTTAAGTCGGCAGGCCTGGGGACAGCTTCCCTTTGATGTCAGTCTCGGGGCCCTTACCGTCCCTTAACCTGTGGTCTCCTTATTGACACTCCCCCCTCCATGTCTCCTGAGAGCTGCCATTTGCTGGGAGGGACAGAGGCTGTGCCGTTGCTGGTATGAGGTCTGTCTGGAGACACAACCACAGGTCAGCCAGCAGTAGAAAGTTCAAATTCATACACAGTGGAGCACAGCCAGGATCAAAGGAAAGGGTTGCCCCTGGGAGCACTGGCCATCCAGCCTGGGGTTAGTCACTCTGGAAATGGTACAGAGAAACCTCAGAGAACTGGAAGGGACAGAAATGGGAAGTCACTATTAACGGGCTTCTTTAGGTCACCTCTTTGTGCTCTGCGTTATGCCGTCCGAACAGGAAATGTCTAAATTCATTTTCTGCCTTCTGTTTCAAGGGAAGTTCCTCTAGTCCTTGGATTATCGCAGGTGGACATCTCCCCGTCAAGAGCTGATTCCATGTCCAGGACTTGGATTGTAGGACATTTCTTCTCTTTGTCTAACCTGCAGCTTACATGCTGCAGCCTGGATGACTTCCCACTTATTCAGCCTTTGAGGGAATCCAAATGAGCTTTTTTCCAACGTTGAGTCAAATTTTCGGTCCTCGTGACAGTTGTTGACATGTCAAAGCAGGATTTTACTCGTTGGGTGTCTTTTTCTTTCTCTCTGCTCATGTTTTAACATCTTTGATGCATTCGGAATCAAACTTATACACCTGGAAATGCTGGGTCGAACACACATTATGTCTTGGCTGCTGGGATTTCCAAAACCTTTGCCATGCTAACGTTCCAAAGAAAAAGCTAGCCGGTGCAACTTTTCTGGAACCTATTGATTATGGAAACTTTCTGTAGCAGAGCTTTATTAATACCACAAGGAACATCCTTGGGATCCTTAGTCATTGCTTGGATGGGTACACGGAGGCTTGGAACAATGTGATTTGCAGTCTGTCTGTGAGTTAGTGGCACATTAGGGCTTGCAACCCACTTAATCACCTTAAAAGAAAAAAGCGACGGGACAGTTAACTGTAAGTGGTAAGTGATAACTATTAGATCCTTCCCTTTCCTTGTCTTTGGCCCGGAGCCTCAGTTTTATCATCTGTCAAATGGGAGCACTAACCCTTGCCCTACAGTATCTGTCGTGACACTTTTGGTTACAAGTGATGGCGAAACCAACTTCAACTGGCTTCGGCACAAAGGGACCGTCTTGGCTCACATAAAATTTAGGTTAATCCCGAAGCTGAGAATGCAGTCTCGACTCTTTTTACCTCCATAGTGGCTTTGCTCTAAGGCAGACCTTCCCCTGGGGACAGCAGGACCCCTAGCAGCTCCGGACTAATATCCTCCTAGCTCAGCCACTCGGCAGGTGGAGGACAACTCTTCCACCATCACTGGAAAGTCTCAGGTCCCACTGCCTCTGCAGCAACTTGGGTCACATCTTGAGCCAATCAGCGCAGTCAGGGGAATGGGGCGCTCTGATTGGTCGGGTCTCCATCACGTGATAAGCCGGGCCTCCACTGAGCCGGCTCCGCTCAGGATTGACAACGCGCAGGTTGCTTAGCAACCAGCTCCTGTCTCCTTTCTGTCATCCAGGACTGGCAAAGCCGGGCCAGGGTCCCGAGTATTGAATTTTAGGGCTCAGGATCTGGTTTTTAGCCACCGCAGCTCCTTGGAGGAGAGGCAAGATGGCAGAGTGATTAAAACAGAGGCTATGAAGTTCAACGGACTGTGGTTTAAATTTCAACTGTGCCATTTACTCGCCGGATTGAATGAACTCAGCCTCTATGTGACTGATTCCGTTTCCTTGCCTATAAAATGGGACTAGTAATGCTCTGCACCTCTTGGGTTGTGAGGGTTAAGGGGGTGGCTTAGAACCACGCCTCCCCCATGGGGCGGGGCTCAGCAAAAGTGACCTGAGCGGTACCTTCTCCTTGGGGGAGGCGTCACTCACAACCCCCGGCCCCACCTCGCCGTGTCCACTCTCTCCTCTCCCTTCCCGGGACCACCCTGCAGCCCGGGGGGGGGGTGTGGGTATTCGGTCCATGTTCTCTTACCACTAAAAACCCCTTAGTGACTCCATCAAGCCCAGTGTCCCACGCCCTAGGTAGGTGCTCAAGAACTATTTGTTGAACCCAGGAATCCAGGCCACTCCGGGCAGGACCAAGCCTTCGCCCGCTCTTCACAAGCCATGGTGAGGCACTTGTAAGGAGAAGGCATCCTCTCCGGGTCTCCAGAGACCGCCTTTGAAGCAAAAAGGCGCAAAAGCTGGCTGCCCCCAGGCCTGCCAGACCCTTCTCTCTGAATGCAGGGGAAGCTTCCACCTGGTGAATAATTCACTTGCTGCAGTCAGCGGCTCCAAGTGCTGTGTTGGCAAAAAAGCAGGCAGCCTGCAGAACCCTTTCTTATTTTTGCCGGGCGAACAGACCAGGGTCTTGAGTGCTTATGTTTCCAACCTGCTAAGTTCAGAGGCAATTAGCCGTTGGGTGCTTTTGCCCGTGAGCTCCTGTGCCCATTGCCTTGTTAGATGCACTCATCGCTGCCCAAACAAGGCAGCCAAAGATTTATGTCAACTCGCTATTAAAGTACAATTTTAACAATCCTTTAAAATGGCTGCGGCATCTACACATAAACAGCACTCTATGTTAAGCCTCCCCTTGGGGACAGTAACCTGCTTCATTAAAACCACCATAATGAAGAGGCTCTATAAATCAGCGTCTTTTATACAAAAACATATGATCTAAACTCCTTCTGCAGCCCAGCCCTGATGCAGGCAGACAGCTCGGGTGAGAGGCAAGAGCCTGACAGACAAGCCACGAAGGGGCCAAAGAGGCCAGTTTTCAACAGGTTAGATGAAGCCGGGTCTGCCAACCAAAATTTGTTTTCTCCAACATTAGCCTGTAATGTAGGGAAAAAGAACAGACCCAATTTCTTTCCATGACCGAATGTTCCCTCCGTGCGGGGCCAGGGGTGAGGTCACCCTGACACCTTTCTCTGTGACTCCGATGGGCTGGGGAGGGAGGGCCCACCCCCTCCCCCTCCCTCACCCCCAGATAGGACTTGAAACCCCGGGCCCAAATCGCCCACCTGCCAGATTCTCAGCGTGTCCCAAGCGTCACCCATTCACACACCCCCTCACGACGGTCGCTGGGGCCACCTCCGTGCCCCGCCTGCGCTCCTAATCAATCGTCTTCTGTAAACGGACTCACTTTTTCAAATTCAGCTTCGTTCGTGCAGTTATGGCTGTGAAATCACGGAGCTCGTCTCCAGGCTTTCTAGGTTTTCCTAATATACATTATAATAAATACCTGCCTTAAAAATATGTCACGTTTACAGACATGACATGTGAAATTATCTAGTGTCACTACAGGTCACCTACTTTTTGAAATGCTGAACTAACTCAGTATTCGAAAGGACTGGGTCCAAACAACTGCCTCCTAATGGGACTTGGCATTTGCTAGATATTTTGATGGCTAAGGCTTGATGGCTAAGTCCAGAGACTTGCTTCCCCTGGGTAGCAGATATGTACAGCGCCCCCTCCAGACCAGCTCCTTCCTGTGAACCCCGATTTAGGTGACACGGGAGCACGTGCCTGATAGAAAAGTCATGTGGTGATGTCTTTCAAGTACACAAAGCAATAGATTATGGGATGGCAGGAACTTTCTGGAAAGGTAGAGTGGGGTACGTTGGGACGGTGAGAAGAATAAAGTTGGAGTCTGTAAACCCAGGCCCCCGACTTCCAGCTCTGTCTCAATGCTGCCATTTCTCGCCTGGACTGTCGTGTGAAACCCCTAACTCGTCTTCCTGTCCACCTTGGCCCCTACCCTGTGCTCTCCATTCAGCAGGAAGAGTGGTCTTTCCAACACATCAAATCAGATCGTCATATTTCATTATTCAAAACTCCTCCAGTGACTTCCGCTGCTCGGCATCGAAGCCAAAGTCTTCACCATGACCCACAAGGCCTTACGTGGTCTGACCCCCATCGTCCCTTCAGCCAGCCCCTACCATTCTCCTGCTTCACCCACTTTGCTCTAGCCACACGGCTCTCTGTGCTGTTCTGCAAACACAGTGAAAAAGCTCCTGCAGGGCACCTGGCTGGCTCAGTCGGTGGAGCGTGTGACTCTTGATCTTGTCATGAGTTCAAGCCCCATGTTGGGCATAGAGCTCACTAAAAAAAAAAAAAAAAAAAAGACAAGAAAGGAAAAGAAAAGAAAAGAAAAAGCTCCTGCCTCAGGGCCTTTGCACTTGCTGGGACTGCCCTTCCCTCTGCCAGAACTGCCCTTCCCTCAGGTGTTTATCTGGCTCATTTTCTTATTTCATTTCTGTAGTGGTTACCTCCTCCAAGAGGCCCTCCTGGTCATGCCATCTGAGAGAGCACCCTGTTGCTCTCTGCCTCCCTCTTCTTTATTTTTCTTCTCTCCTCCCCCTACCCCCCATCCCGTGTGTGTGTGTGTGTGTGTGTGTGTGTGTGTTCTTAGAGCATTACACACATCACATTGAATATTATACTGGCCCATGGTGACACGTTTGAGAAGTGGGTGGGGAGTGAGGGCTACTTTTGCTTTGCCTTCTTTGAATTTTTCAAATTACAATTATAGGGGCACCTGATGGCTTAGTTGGTTGAGCGTCCGACTCTTGATTTTGGCTCAGGTCATGATCTCACGGTTCGTGTGTTCGAGCTCCACCTCAGGCTCCGCAATGTTAAGAGTCCCTCCTTGGGATGCTCTCTCTCTCTCTCCCTCTGCCCCTCTCCTGCTCTCTCTCTCTCTCTCTCTCTCAAAATAAATAACTAAACTTAAAAAAAACGAAAAAAATTATAATTATATCACTCACATAATTAAGATCACTAGGGGAGGGAAAGAAAGAAAAAATACCTGAAAACAAGCAGGTCTGGATAATAACCAAGATGTCTGGGCCTCCTGAAAAGGACACTATATATGGCATAGTTTGGAATGTTCTGCTTGAGACACCTGGGAAAGGACTCACTCCTCCCTGTAGGTGAATACTGAACATGACAGCTCGCAGGCCAGATTTCCGCTCTTATGTTCCCGATTCGCTTGAAGACAATGCCAGGCCCAGTGGGGGTTTTCCTGCCATAATGAGAATGTGTAACCATCATTCTTGTGGGATGGCGGGCTGTACAGGTGCCACCACACAGGCAGTTGGTCTGAGTGTGAAGCCACGAAGAGGAACACTGAGCTCAGACAGACAGAGATTCAGGAGATGCAGCCTGAGCTCCTGGATCCAACCACACCTGAAGCCACATCTGAACTTCCGATTTTAATGAGACAAACTTTCCTTTGTCTTTGCACAATCTTACTTGCTTTGGATTTCTGTTCCTTGTAACAGAAAATTCTAACTGATGGGGAGCCAAAGGGAGAAGGATTCAAGCGGTGATATGTCAGTTTCTCCAGAAGAGGCCATCAGAGCACAGCGAGCCAGGCCAGAAAGCCTCTTCCCTCCAAGCTGCGGAAGCTCCTCAGGTCTGAGTGAGGCATCCCCCCAAACGCCTCGTGACCTGCTCCGAGACACCCGAACTTTCGAGATGCTGGGTGTCGCGATCTCTTGAGAGAGTCCTGGGGCATGCACATGCTAGGAAGCTATGTTTTCTCTCTCTGTCCTTCCTCCTGCTCCCAGAGCAAACAGTGGCTCCCTGTCATTGTTCACCTCGGCTGAGTGGAGGCAGTCCTGAGAAAAGCGGACCCAAACCCAGGAATGCCCCTGGGTCCCTCGCTCTGGAAGTGACCTGACCGATGGAGGCAGAGCAGCCCTTTGGTCACTGTGGGCTCAGACTCTGGAGTGTGTTCTCGGAGACCAGGATTCACCTGCCTGCACAGGCGGACCTCCCTGTCTGTGCTAGGAAGACGGGTGCATTCTCGGGACACATCTGCACCGTCTTTCTGACCTGGACGGGCTTTCCCTAATGTGACCGACTTCACAGGCTATTATCTCTCGGATGCTGGGCCCCCCGCTATGGTGGCGGGGGAGACCGGCCTTTGTGATTCCTTGGTCCACACTCCTGACTGCATGGATGCTGAAGCTGAGGCCCAAGATGGAGAATGTCTTGTCCCAGGTCATACAATTGCCCGAGGCGAGAGTAAGATGTGACCTGAGCCAGGAGTCCCCGAGCAGTCTGTGTCCTGCTCTCCTGAGGGACTCTTGCTTCTCCTGGTCACAGACACACCCCTGCCTGTACAGACACCCCCTGGGCTCCAGGAGTGGGGGCATAGTGTAGCAATCACTCTTTTGTCCTCAGATGTCGCAAAGTCCTGAGGTTATAGGTGGATAGCTGATGTTCGGGGACCCTGGACTGAACAGTTCACTCCTAAAGGTGAAGGCCATACTCACCTGGGTGTCCCCAAGGCCTGGCAGAGTCCTGCACCCAAAAAGACTCACCAAAGTCTTGTCTGCATTGGATTAAGCCAGTAACACCCAGCCAGGGTCCGTGGCTGTGACGTCTCCCTGACCAAAGGACACCACGTGAACAAGGTCTCAGCTTCCATGTTTTTCTCCTGCTTCTTAGTCTCCTGATGAAAGAAGCCTAAAGGTCTTTGAGCATCACCCATACATAGGAATTTTCCTAATTTATTTGCCAATTTGCTGACAATTTAGGCTACTTATTGACCCGTAAGTTCATAGGACCAGTTCCTCTGGGCTTTTGATATTTCCAAGTGACAATTTAAGGAGGCACGCCCATCTCATGGAGGGAAAGGCAAAGACGTTCATGGTATAAAATCCCCAGACCTCAACCTTGCAAATAGGGAGGAGGATGAGACCCTCCTCTGGTTGTGTCTGGCACTGATTCTAATCAGGATGGACGGGCACTCTCCACCCTGGGACTGGAAGGAAGCCTGGGATTAGCCAAGAAATCTTCAGCCCAGAGACATGTCAGAAGTGCCACAGAGACGAGCAGAGAAGAGGCGGTACGCTTTTCAGGAGCCCCATCCGCCTGCCGGCCGCAGCGCCTATGGGATCATATGTTGGGTTCCGGGGATGAGCATCACTGACCTGGCTGGATTTAGAGGTTCCGAAGACTCGGCCTCCCTTCCCATCCTCCACTCCCGCAAGGTGCCCAGCCACCTCCCAATGCCAGTTCAGCCACTGGGGAGGGTCGCCTGCTCCTTCACAGAAGGAAAGACTTCGAGGCACTGATCTACGAGTGCAGGGCTGTTGGGTGGGGCTGGCAGGTGTCACAGATCACGAGGGACCCCAAACCCGCTGCATCTACCCCCTGAATTCATCTTCAGAAATGCTTGCTCGAGGGTGCAAAGACGGGTGTCTATAGCAGGGAAAAATAACATTTCAGGAACAACTCAGGATCCTCTGCCAGGACACCGGTTAAATAGTGCGGTGGCTAAGAGCATGGAGTCTGGGTTCAAATGCTGACTTTCCTACTTACCGGCTGTAGCACGGAGAGCAAGTTTCTTAACCTCTTTGTGCCTCAGTCTTCGCATCTTTATAATGGAGGGAAGCACGTACGTATATTTTAAGGCTTCCCTCTGTCCTCCCTGATGTTCCCACCCGCTTGCTTTCTTTCTTTCTTTCTTTCTTTCCTTTCTTTTTTAAGGTTTATTCAGTTTTCAGAGACAGAGAGACAGAGCGTGAGTAGGGGAGGGGCAGAGAGAGAGGGAGACACAGAATCAGGCTCCAGGCTCCGAGCCGTCAGCACAGAGCCCGACGCGGGGCCAGAACCCATGGACGGCGAGATCACGATCGGAGCCAAAGCTGGATGCTCAACGGACTGAGCCACCCAGGCGCCCCTCACCCCACTTTCTTATACCGGGATGTTCTGTTGGTTTTCATCAGGAGTCAGTGAAGCAAAAATACAATCAGAGCCTCGTATTCAGCCTATTTGAGCCGTGGGTCCTACGCTGAGTGCTCGTTGCTCCCAAGAGAGAGGAGCTGGTGCTCAGTCCACCAACCTGGTGGTTCAAGGTTAAAAGACAGGTGCAGCCCTTGCTCTCTTCTTGGCTAATCCCCCGAATACAGAAGGTGGAGTCTGACCACTTGTTGCCACCCGCCCTGCACAGCCTGGCCCAGACTTCGTTAGTCCTGCGTGGAAATGATGCTGCTTCTTACGTGGGGTCTCTGCTTCTGCCTTCCCGCCGCCTATGATGTGTTCCTCACAGGTAGCCAGAGATCCTGGGGGGGCCTAGGTCGGGTCACGTCTCCCACCTTTTTAAGCCTCTAGACCATTTTTGTTCGTTTAGAATAAGGTCTAAACTCCTCACTGCGGCCTGGCTCAATCTCCCCAGATTCCCCCCCTGCACCGCCCCTCCACCCCCGCCCATCACCGTCTGACGTAACCCCCTCTCTTCATTTCCTCCTTAGCACTTTTGTGTCTTCGAAATGATGGCACGCGTTCATTTTTCTAACACGACTCTCTGTCTCCTCCACCCTCGGAGAGGAGGGATCGTGTCTGCCGTATTCGCGGCTGCAGATCCAGGCCCTGGAATACCGCCTGGCAAAAGAAATCTTCAGAGGATATTCGTCGGGAAGAAATGATTCGGTCTTAACATCTCTTCGGAAGGCTTTGGGGGGATCTGAGAACAATTTTACGTGAGAGAAAGGAGGGAGAGTCTCACCCTTGCGAATCCGACCACAGTTCCCGCGTCTGGGCCTACGTCCGCTTACCAGCCCACGCGGATGTGAATCCAAGCCTTCTTCTGGCGTGGGGAGCGCTGTACGTCGGGGTAGACGCAGCCGGGGGTGTGCGCAGAAGTGCTCAGCTTCCCTGGGAGCCTTCTGCCTCTGTAGCCTCATGTGCCAAAAACAGATACAAAAATGGGCCTGGGACCCTCAAAGGCCCTTCCAGCTCTGGGGTCTCCGATGCCCAGGTTAGGGAGGGCTGGGGTCTGCAGCCCACGTCTGGTGCCCCGGGCCAGGCTGGATGGAGCCAGGGAGACTGTGACCCCCCGTCCCTGGCGCCCTGGCCCCCGAGCTGGTCCTCTGAGAACGTTCGCAGACATTAGCGACCTGCCAGCTGGGTTCCTCTCTCCGGGTTTCCTAGTGGGTGAGCGGCGGCTGGAGAGAAACAGGAGAGAAATGTTCTGTCAAACGGAGCCCTCGAGGAGTCGAGTCGGCTTCCGAGGGAATCTTCCAGCTCCGCCTTCTGGCCGAGGGCCAGTATTCTCTCCAGGTGCTGAGGGAATCGTGGAATGGCCGTGGGACATCTAGATAAAGTAGGAAGCAGTTACAGCAAAGCGTTAGTGGTGGAATTTAGGTGGTGGGGTGTAGAGCGCTCCTTGTAAAATGCGTTTAAAAGTTTTTCAAAATAAAATGTGGGGGAAAGATGACAGGAGGGTTTCCGCTCCCTTTCACCTAGTTTCGGGTTTTTCTTTCTAGCAAAAGATTAAAAAATAATTTTTTTTAAATGTTTATTCATTTTTGAGAGAGAGAGAGAGAGAGAGAGAGAGAGAGAGAGTGAGTTTGGGGGAGGGGCAGAGAGAGAGAAGGAGAGGCAGAATCGGAAGCAGGCTCCAGGCTCCGAGCTGTCAGCCCAGAGCCTGATGCGGGGCTCGAACTCATGAACCGTGAGATCATGACCTGAGCCGAAGTTGGACGCTTAGTCGACTGAGCCACCCAGATGCCCCTCTAGTAAAAGATTTAAAGTGGCCGAGCCAAGAACGTCTCCAGGATATAGGCAACCTGATATTCTGTTTGTAGTGCAGACCACCCCCTCGGCCCCACCCCCCATCTCACGGGGTCTTCTCTTCCCCATGCTTCTTCTCGTGGGTCTTGGCAACAGCCTCCAGCCCGGGAAGCTGTCTCTGTAACTACCTAGTGAGTCTGGAGTGTTCAGATACATCACTCTTGCTTCTGGCTTCTTCTGTGGGTCTGCAGAGAGAAATGGCCTCTCGGTGACCAATGAGGCCGGGCCCTGCACACCACCCTGCGGAGGAACCCCCGAGACCTCGTTCAGGCCCAGCTGGAAAAGCTCAGAGGGCCCTGAGGATTCCCAAACCTGACACGAGGAGCAAAGAGGGATTTCGCAGCGGGAAAAAGTGGTCAAAGACAGAGCAAGTGGGCTGGTCTGACATGGAAGCTTCTATGAAGGTGTAAGAAAGGAAATTGCTACAGTGGGAGGGGAGTGTGGAGATGCCCCACGTGCTGGGGCCAGAGACCCTGCAACAGAGGCAGGGACCCTTCCAGGGAGGTGAGCGAGCCCTGCCACCATGTCTCCCTTCATTTTACAAGTATTTGTTGATGGCCAAATATGTACCGGGCAGGGAAGCAGGCATTGGCAATAGCAGGTTCCTGCCTGGATGACCACTGTCACCTTCCTCCCTTGAAGTCCTTTTCTTGACCCAGCAGCAGGAGGAGCCAGTTAGAATCCTGGCTGGCCACAGGGCCTTTGCACTTGCTGTTCCCTGGGTCTGCACTGCTCTTCCCCCAGTTGTCTGCCCGGCTCCCTCCTTCATCGTCTTCAGTTCCCTCCTCAGCAAGGCCCTCTGTGGCCACTCGATTCAAAATTGTAGCCTTCCTCCCACCCCTGCCCACCCCCATCCTCCTTGTCAGCACTTACCACTATCTGACACGACACATGTTTTATATGTTTATTTATCTTACCACATTAGGATCTCTCGAAAGCATCGTGTGGGCTTTGTGCATGGCTGAATGTGCAACCCTAACATCGTGCCTTTGATAAATATATTTGAACTCCAGTACGTGTTCAACTATGTTTATTAAATGAGAAAAAAAAATTTTTTCCCTCTGTTTTCAAGATGAAGAGATAATGTGAGGTATAGCAAGACCAACAGGACAGAAGGCACAGGGTGTCTGCACGTAGCTGGGGGAGTGGAGGCGGGGGGGGGGGGTAGTGGGAGTGCCTGGAGGGACAGAGGCAGAGGCAGAGGCAGAGGGGGATCTGTGGCAAGAATCTTTATTGTGACCTCGAAAGGAGGGAAAAGAGTGGGGCAAGCAGGCTGGGGACTGGCCTGCCTGGGAGTGATCTCCCCGGGCTCTGGGGTGGAGAGTCTGTCCCTGGTTGTCTGGTACACCTTGCCTCCGGGTGGTTAGGGCAGGTGGATGGGGGCCAGGAGGGTGAGAGCCTGAAAAAGGAGGTGGTGGGGTGTGCGCTCTGGATTGGCTGTATGTGTTTGAAACACATCTCTAGGAACTGGCTAGCCCGGGAGGGGCAGGCCCTCCAACGTCAGCAAGGTCCCAGATAACAGAGCATCAGAATAAAAAAAAAAAGCCATGGCTAGTACAACCTTCTTTGGGTGATGGCGCTTTGGGGGCACTGCTTCTCCCTTACTCTCCTTAGAAAAGTTGTCGGTAAAGTGGAACATGTGACCCAGGCTAAACCAATCAGCGCTTTCCATTCCTCTAGCCCAGCATTTGGCTCAGAGACAGTCATGTGACCCAGATCTGACCAATTAGAGAGAGGGACTCAGGCTGAGAAAAGGATACAGGGATGGGTCAGTGTGGGGGCTGAAGGCTAAACTAGGTGTGAGAGCTCTGTTTCCCTTTGTCTGTGATTGGTTTATGTGTGGGTGTATCACAGGGGCCAGTTCAATTTGAATTTGAAATAAACAGCGAATAATTTTTTTAGCGTATGTCCTAGTTTTAAATTCCAGACAGCCTATATGTTTTTTTGCTAAATCTGGCAACCCTATGTATAACCCACAATGGGCCGAAGAGACATAAGGCAACATCTAAAGGGGATGTGGATGGGGCTGGCAGCTAGGTTCTAGGAAGTACTCTGATACTTGCTTAAGACAGAGACAGTATAGAGTCCTGACATTTCTTTCTGCCCCAGATGAGGATGTAATGGCTGGAACCATACAGCTGCCTTGAGACCATTAGGCATTATGGTCTAATGGGGATGTTTGAGCAGAAGGATGGAAAGATTCTGGCTCCTTAATTACATCATTGTAATTCCAGTCCCAGGAATGTCCCTTGCTGTATTTATTATTATGTGAGGTAATGAACTGTCTCTCTTCTTAAGCCTGTGGTTCTCAATCTTGGCTGAACATGAGAAGCACTTGGGGAGATTTAAAATATGCCAATGCCATACTCCACAGCAATTAAGTCAGAAATTGCTGAGGATAGTACTCAGGCACTGGTGGGTTTTTTAAGCGTCCCAAGCGATTGCTTGGTACTCAAAGTGTGGTCCCTGGACCCAAAGCATGGGCTTCACCTGGGAGGTTGTTATAGCTATCGTCCTAGACCTAATGATTTCATAGCTGCTGTTTAACAAGGAACCCAGGGGATTTGCATGCACATTAAAGTTTGGGAGGCACTGGCTTTAGCCGTTATTAATTATTTACTCTTTGCAGCTGTATAAATCTCTACTCACATTCAAACAGTCAGGACTCCAAGGTACTGAGAATCCCAGTCCGTCAGAGCTCCCTGTTCTCTGAAATAGATCCACTGCATTCAGAGGTTGGGTATCTTCTGTGCAGTGGCCATCTCTATCTGGAGCAGGCCACAAACAGCTTTGTGGGTGATCCAATTTTCACCAGAGTGGGAACCACTCCTGAACTTCTGTTTACTAGTAGCTTTTGCAAACTTTTAGCCAAAAAAATCCCCTCCTGCGGATGCTAAGGTGGGTCAAGTGACCCTGCGGACCCTGACTGTGAGCCGCTGAGGAAGGCCATTGACAACTTTCCCCCCCTAACACATCTGGCTTCCACGTGGCCACACACATCTTGGGTACTGCTCTCGGTCCCCAGGGGATGGCTCCACCCATCAACTCACACACAAGAGGCCTGCTTGTAAAATGCCTCTGGGGCTGGGACAGAGTTTAGCTGAATCTCCAGTAGGGTCGAGGTACACAAAGCCATGGGTCAAGTTTTTCATAAGATCAAGGTATGAGTCAGAATCCAGGGCCATTGGGCAATGTGGACTCATGTTTCAAGGTCATGCTAAGTGAGCATGAAGTGCTTAGGGTGGGGTGGTCTCTGGGTGGACAGAATGCCCTCCTTTTGAAGGACGATGTCTAAGAAGAGGTGATGTTTGTCCTTGGATCGGATGGATTAGGGAGGTTCCCCATCTGGCTGGAATCAACATGATGGGGGAGCATGAGGCAGGCTGAAGGACAAAAGTTCAAGCTAGCCGCACCCCCCCCCCCCAGGTGGGATCTGTGTGATATTCCTCGGACACTCCCGGCTACTAAGCACAAAGGAAAAGGAAAGAAAGGGGTTTAAGTGCTTGCCATGGTGATGTGGGAAGCTAAGGCAAATGAAAAACTAAATTCCCTTACTGTCTACAGCCCATTGACAAGTCCTTGAGACCCGCAGAGTGACTTCCCTCTAGGAGCTCAGCTGCCTCGAGGATGACACTTTGCTGGGGGCGAAAGAGAACCTTAGCTTAACATTGTCCCAACCTCGAGGACCCTGTAAATCTACTTCCTTTATCTCAGCCGCTCCAGGATATATGCTGGCAATTATGTTCCAAGCTTCTGCTCACCCCCCACCATGCATCTGAAGGGTCTCATGACTGAGGTTTTACTAAATGGTGATAAATGGTGTTTCCCTAGCAACGGCTAGCCCCTCAAGGTCCTGGAAACCTTGTTTCCAAAATACTTTACAGATTTACTCAATCCCTGACCCCCTGCTAATCTGAGGGTATGTAATGAATTACCCATCACGACCCCAGTGCAGCTCCTTCTGCCCGTGGGTCCTGTCCCCAAGCTTTAATAAAACCATGTTTCAACACCAAAGACGTCTTCAAGAATTCTTTCTTGGCCATCGGCTCTGGACCCCATCAACTCCCCCCATCACCCCAAAACTTCATCCAACAGACTGGAAACAATCCCCGTGTTGCTATGTGAACACCTACACTCACCAGTTCCAGACTGATGGAGAGAAAAGTCATCCCCAAATCAGGGTGAATGATTTTTAAATGTCAGCGGATGCCCTCTGTATAGATTTACCTTTGCACATCTATGAACTGGGTCTTCAAGATCATTGAATGGGAGCCACGTTCTGGGCAGATAGACACGCAAAGGCTCATGTGGCCACACACACATGCACACACAACACACATAGGCACACTGTCATCCTCTAAGCCAGGCTTTTCCTAGTTAACTCATCACTCAGCCAGTAAGCTTGGGAACTTAACATGTTATTAATGTCCCCAAAGAACTCAAATTCAAAAAAGGAAAGCAAACAAGGCAGCAAATATACCCAAAGACTAAACCTTATACCCACCCCTCATCTGTGGAAGGTACGTAAACGTGGCCCAAGGAAGGCACATCCTTCGTGTGCAAATGTCCAGCAAGCCTCCTATCGGCCAAGCCTGCCACCGTTCCCCTTTGAGCTGCTTATTAGAAGACTAATCTGCATCCCCGGACGGGCTGTTTTGAGGAGTGTTCTGTCCTCCATGAGGTGGGACAGGCAAAGCCGGAGGAACCTCTCTTGCCAGGTGAGTGGTCTCCAGTCTGTCCTCCCCACCCCCTTTATAAACGTATGAATGGCTTTAATTGAATTACAACCCTCCAGCGGGTTCTGTGATGGGTAGCCGGGATGCAGGAAGAAATCCCCCTCACTATTAACTGCCAGATGAGAGTAACCCGGGGAAAGCCCATCCTACCTGCTTCTCTGTCCCCAGAGAACCCGCGGGAGAGCAGGCTCCCAGCTCTGCCCCGAAGGAAGGGAGGGCGGCCCTGTGGGACAGAGGCAGGGGCAGGTGGAAGGGGCCAGGGCCGGCCTCCCCACAGCCACAGATGTGCAAACACCCAGATTCAAGCGTAAGCTGAATCTTAGGAGCAAACTGACGCTCAGAGAGGTAAAGGGTCTTGTCTGAGGTCATAGGCTGGCGGGTGGAGTTTGGACCCAGAGAAAGCTGTGCCTGGGTTTGGGACACAAACCCTTTCCACTGCACCAGTGTCCTGGAGGTGTCCCAACCCTCATGGGTTCAGGGGTCAGATCTGACTTTGAACACCTTTTATGTTGGGTCCTAGATGAGATTTCATTAGGAGAAAAGTGCCTGAGTGTGCATGTGGAAAGGGGCCGGAGGGGGGTTAGGGTTGTCAGAGAAAATGCAGGGATCCCAGTTACATTTGAATTTCAGATGAACAACAAATAATTTTTTGGTCCTACCAGGTCTCATGTAATATTTGGTAATACACTAAACAATTATTCTTTGTTTATCTGAAATACAATGTTCTTTTTTGCTCTTAGATCTGGGAAATCTGTGTATACGCGTGTGTATAGGGGCAAACAGTTTTGAAAACCATCCCGTTACCACACACTGACTTCCTTCAGGCCTCAAGTTCATGACTCTCCCTTCCCGAGACTGAGCCCTGCCCACAATTTTCTGTTCCGTCCCTTCCTCCGCATCAAGGAAACACAATAACTGAGGCAGGGCAGGCAGAGTCAATAGAAGGGGTCTGTGGGCTGGGCTGAGTCCCAGGGTCCCTCGATTACCTGATTATTCCCCCCTGCCCCCCGCTGTTGACTGTTCAAAAACCAAACATGGGGATGTCTGTGTGTTTTACCCCTTATCCTTCCTTAGGGAGAGGGGACAGATCTGGTTTGTGAGTGCCTCTGGGGTACCTGCGTGTATGTGCATGTGTGTGTGTGTGTGTGTGTGTGTGCGTGCACGCAGGTGAGTGCTTTGTGTGCACGTGAGTGTGCAAGCACATGAGTGTGCAAGCACGTGTGTGCACTCACTGTAGGCACAGGCTGTGGATCAGGTTTCAGGTGAGGGCTTAACTCTCCAGTTCAGGGGCTCGCAGAGCCAAAGGGTCTGCAAAGCGCCCTCTGGCCACATCTCATTCCCATGTTTCACGGTAAACTCCGTGGTCCTCGGGGTCAGAGGCCTCAGCCTAAGTTTTCCAGCTTCCTTCCAGGCAGGACCCCTCTTGGCCCCATTTGGGAGCTCAGTGTCTGCCCGGAAGATTTGAGGGGGTCTCAGGCGCTCAGATGTCCCCCAGCCTGGAAAGTGACTCAGTCACTGAGCCGGAGCCTGGGTGGGGCCTCAGTGTGATTCTTGGGACCTTCTGGCCTCCCGACAGCCCAGCTCCTGCCCGTCTCCAACCACACTGCCTGGGACAGCCTTTCTGCTCTCGGGTCCCTCATCATCCTGATGGATCTCTCACCGTGAACATCTTGGCTGGATAATCGGCTTTTCAGGCCATTGCTGACTCCCCGCCCCTTTGCCGGTTTAACCTCAAGGGAACCTTTCTCTGGAAGAATATAAGTCTCGTTTTTCCCCCCCTCTGTGTTTTTCTTGGAGGCATTTTGCAGAGAATACCTGACTTATGCCCCGTGACAAAACTAATTGCTGGTGCTGTGTGTATCTTTCCATTAAGAGGCTGAAATACAATCTGGACCGTTTTCGTCCGAGCACTTTCTGCTAAGTATGGGTTGGAGCTTGGACCAGATGGGATTTTATGAGCGTGGTAAAAGTCAAGCTTGCAATATGTCTCAATCAAATGGATGTGTAAAGGAGAAATGTTAAAGGTAGGGAAAATGTGGCTGGGGATGCATTTGGATGCTCCAAGCACAGGGGCACAGATTAGGGACACAGGTGGCTTTAGTGGCTCTCGAAATTGAGCCAAACCTTGTTTCCAGAAGCGCCGTGGAGACTGGCTCTCTCGGGGCCTTGTGATCAAACTTAGCTCCGGAGCAGGGACAGTCGTATACGGCTTTTATCACAAAATCCCAGTGTCATTCAGCATTGTACATGCCGTGGTTAGTTCTGCCCAAGATTTCGGTTAAACCCAAGCTGTCCTGTTGGTAGAAAGGCAATTACATTAGAGAAACACTGTTTATAGGTCTTGAGATGTTATGATTATGAAAAGTAACAACATGAACTCCCATTAAGTCAGAAGAAAGTTAATCGTGTTTCGTGCCGTCTCCCTGGGCCAGTGCGCTGGCGTCGACGTGATTTATTCCAGCAAAATGACTCACCTTTTGCCGTACACACACATTTTCTCCCTTAATTACGAATAATTGTATCGTGTAATTTATACTCATGCCCAATGCCTAGAAGTGTATGTTCAGGAATAAAGAGCTAGTTTGGGAGGGGGGAGGGATTATACAAACAGGTGTAATTGCAGTCTCCTGGGGGCTGGAGACCCGTGAGATGCAATCGGGCTTCTCCTCAGTGGGAGTCAGTCCGGCAGCCTCCAGTTACTGGTAATTGTCTTGCATTTTGTCGGGTCGCTTAACCATCCGCCAAGAGTTGTCTCTTGGGTAAGTGGACGAGGAGGACTAAGCACATGATTTCACGACGTGATGAAACAGACACACGGGCCGCATGAGCCCGGGAGTAGTTGAGCGTTCCACTAACGCAGCCTCGCGGCACAAGGGCACGTCTACGTGGAGAAGGCGAGCCTGTGGGTCTCTGCTGGATGATACTTTCCAAAGGGGACAAGCAGGGTCCATGTGACCACGAGCGCAAATCCATTTAGTCTCTCCTGACAGCACACCTCGTTTACCATCACCTGCCTGAAAAGTCACTTGTGAGCTGATCCGTGTGGGTGGTGATTTCCTAAGAGCAGAGCAGAGCAAGCCTCTGATTTGCATGGGCTTTGCCCCCACTGGGGCTGGTGACTCCTTAGCTGCCCTCTCCAGGCCTCGGTTTCCTCATTTCAAGAATGGGGATACTATTGAGGACACTGCAGGTGGTCATGCAGATTAAGTTAGAGCAACAAGGATCAAATGCCCACACGGTGCCTGGCTCATGGAAGGGGCACAATGTGCGTTCATTGAATCAGAATCGGAAACACACTGTCCTGGGCGCCGGGAGAGACTCCTCCATAGTCTGCAAAACTGAACTGGGAAAATCCAGGGCAATTGGTCCTCATGAATCTAATTCCCCACCATCAACCAAAAAGGTTCCCCTGTCGATAAAGGGGAACGCCTGCTGGCAGCTGCATTCGCTCTGGTTCATAAGGAATCACGAGCTGGGCTACGGGAGCTCTCGGTGTCGTCTGCTGAGACAACACGGGGATTGAGGGCTTGTTTCTTTGCCTCGAATTGGGGACCACGCCCCACGGGCCATTAACAGACTATTGGGGACCGATGGCCGCAGTCTGTCTGCATCTGCCTGGGTGCACGCAGCAGCAAAGACCCCCAAACAAGGGTTGTTCTTGAGTTACCCCCAGGCAGCGTGTGGGTCCCGCAGGGCATTTCAGAGCAGGAAGCCAGGCGTCCCCCGGGGGGGAGACGTGGAGAGAGAAACCACATGGGCTGCTTTGGGAGAGCTGTATCCCCGAGCCTGGTGTGACCTCCGTGGCCCTGTGTCTTGGGACTGCCCGCACGCACCCAAGGAAGGTGTTTTGATAAGGAGTATCAGAGCACGTAGCAGCCCCGCACAGCTTTGGGGAGATGCTCATTTATTCATTCATGCAACAAACGTTTAGTAAGTTGTTCAGCACTAGACCACAGCAAGCATCGGTATATAGAGTATGATCTTCTTTTAGGGTTGCCAGATAAAATACAGGACGCCTAGTTAAACTTCAATTTTAGATATACATTTTTTTTAGCATACATATAAGTATGTCCTGTGCTAAACCTGGTGACCCTATTCACCAGATCAGACTAGATCCGAGTTTCTCATCCTCAGCCCTATTAACATTTGGGGCTGGATAACTTTTTGTTTGGGGCTGTTCTATGCATTGTAGAATGTCTATCAACATCCCTGGCTTCTACCTGCTAGATGTTAGTAGTAACTCCCCGGCCCCCGCCGCCCCCCAGCTGTGATAACCAAATATGACGCTAGATACCTGCCTGGGGGATACAATTGTCTCTGGCTGAGAACCACTGGGTTCAAGTCTAGTAAGTAACATAGACATGACAAGGGAGCCTGACAAAGAGTTGGTAGCAGCAACTACCAGTCGCTTCCCCAATATCTAGTCCCTCTCTTTCTTGCTCATAGAAATCTGCTTTTGCGGGGTTGCTGTTGAACTTTCAAAAGCTCTGAGACTGCAGTGGGATGCCTACCGTAAATCCCCAAGGGAGTGCCTTTCCGAATATGGAGAACAAGAGGACTCAGAGGGAAGGAAGCAAAATTGGTAGGGTGCCAGCTGCAAGCTCTGTGGGCACTGGTCAGGCAGGGGCTGTGATTTTGCAGAAAGGAAATTTCTTGTGCTTTGGTCAGTCTCTGTTCTCATATGTCCTGTTCCCAGAATCATTGACTCAACGAAAGAATTTCTGGAAACATGGAAGCGAGCTCAGAGTAGAAACTTTTAATGTCTTCTCCCCCCAGGGCAGCAGTGGCTCCATTTGCAGACAGACGGTTGGTGACTCACCCAGGGTCCTAGAGGCAGCGAGTGGAAGGGCCGGTGGGTTGCCCAGCCATCGCGTTCCCGAGTCGGGCTCCTCCCCGTGATGCCTGGTTTCATCATGCTGATAAAAGGCTGTGGGTCAATGACGCATATTACCCAATTTACAGATGGAAAAATGGAGGCACACAAGGGTTAGCAATTTCTCAGCTCGGAAGCGGCCCAGCCAGGACCCAGCCCAGCCTGCAGGCCCAGGCCCACACGGTAACCACCTGGCCATCGGCCCATGGTAATGAGCCCTTTGAAAGACGGTGAGTCACTTACCTTGGCTGTGCCTCAGTTTCCTCATTTGCCAAGCTGGGCCCTGGTAATCCTGCCCTACTGACTCACGAGGAGTGGTGAGAGAAGGGATCAGGGCCAAGGCTCCCAGAAGCTTCCATCGGGGAGGCGCCCTGGCCTGGGAGGAAGCTGGTCTTGGCCGGCCCTGCCCCGGCGCCCCGGGCGCCCGTGGCCGTCCTCGTCTCCCCGTCGCCTGCGTTTCCCCACCTGGAGCGGGGGTGGCCCGGGGTGCGAGCTCGGCCTCGTCAAGCTCCGCCTGCCCAACCGTCCGGCTCGTCCCGATGGGCTGCCCGTGGTGACCATCCAGGAACTGGGTCACTGGGGACGGCACACCCGGCGATCCCAGGCTCGTTCCGGGGACGTGCACTCGGGCCAAGCCTGGCTCTGGCTCTGGGTGGTCCCTGTGGTCAGATCACCGCGCAGAGGTCCTTTGTGCGGAGCGGCACAGACCCTGGTGGAACTCGGGCTCTCGGAGGCTCGTCCTGAGGGTCACTGCACAAGGCGTCCAGCCCCTGGGTTCGGGCGCCCCGGGCCAGGCCAGCTTCCGTTCGTCTCCCCGAGTTCTCCTTTGAGGCGGTGCTCGGGACAGGGCGTCGCTCACTCGTTCAATTCGTTCATTCACCGGCTCCTCACGGAGCAACTCCCGGGGGCCGGACACCTTTTCAGGCACCGAGGCTACCGCTGCGAGTGGAACAGACCGAGGCCCGGTTCTCATGGAGCCGACCTTCCAGTGGAGGGGGAGGGGGCAGTGAACGTTAAGGCCCACCCCCCACGTGCAGTCACAAAGACATGCACATGTGTGTGTGTGCACACAGATACATAAATGGAAACACATGTATGCACACACACATGCACACATACGTATATGTACACAGCTGTTATATGGTATTAAAGATGTTCAAAAATCAAGCAATCAAGCGGTATATTAGGATAGAGAGTTCTGGGGAGGCTACTTTAGATTGGGGCACCCAAAAGTCCTCCGTGAAATGTGCCAGTTGAGCAGGGGACTGAATGAATTAAGGGAGGCTTGCATGTGCATATCTGAGAAAGGGAAAATGGCATGTGCAAAGGCCCTGTGGTGGGAGTGTGCCTGGCATATTCTTAACAAATATAGATATAAGAAGAATACTGCCGTGCCCATGCCAGTGGGATGAGTAGGGGCAAAGGTAGTCAGAGTTCAGTAGGAGCTTCCAGTCATGACACTAGGGTGGCGAGCCCTCTTGGTTTGCCTGGGTTAGGGGTCTTCTGGGACACAGGAATTTCCGTGCCGAACCTGGGAAAGCCCCCAGCAAACCGGGACAAGTTGTTCACCCCATGTAACAGACATTTGGATCTTATTCTGAATAGGACGAGACTGAAGGGTTTGGGATGGAGGGTTTGATAATGGACCTTCTGGCCACGAGTGGAGGATAAACTCTACAGAGACCAGGCATGGAAGCTGGGGCTAGTGAGGAGGTACCTGGAGTAGTTCAACGAGAGATGATGGATGTCTGCACCGTGGTGTTTGTGGCAGACGTGGCTGAGCCACCGGAAAGGTGGAGTTGCCGTTCACCGGGATGGGGAAGACGATGGGGGGAGACCGAGATTTCAGAACCCTGCAGTGGTGTTTCATGGTCCTGTTGCTGAGGGCTGTTCCCACCCTTGGTTCCCGTGGCCTCTTAGTATCCTGGCACGTCCACTCTGGTTTTCCGTGACCATCCCACCCCTTCCTGAAATCCACCTCCAAGGGAACCCAGGGGAGTCTGTCTGTTCTCTTCTCTTGGAAAGCCTGGATCCTGCAGGTTGAAGTTTATTGCTGAGATAAGGATGCTCATCCTTCAGTTAACAAGGGGATGAATTATTGAAAATCTCATCGGTGGCTCTGAGTCCCCTGGGCCCTTTGTAGATATTTTTCTGGGCAGCCACCTGTCCAGATGGGTTTGTTGGAATGTGCTACATCTGTAAAAGGCATATTTGCTGGAAGGAAATTCCCCAGTCTTCAGATCTTATCACCTGGAAAGAAGAGGAAGGAGCTTTTATGGACACGAAGGTTATTACAATAAAGCATCTTAATATCCACTGCTATTGATGTCAAAATGTTGCCATGCAGGCTGAAGGAGCAGTTTATGGGGCAATGATGTGTTTCTTTAAAAACAAAACCAAGAAATCTCATTTGCCCTGGCTTCTAAAGTGAAAACAAAAACGGAGATGTTTATCTTCTAATTATTCATTCATTTGTGCAATGGAATCTACAAAGCACCTACTAAGGGCAGGGCCCTGAGCCAAGGAGAGGAGAAATGGATCAGGTCTCATTCTCAGGCACATGACTGGCGGTGGGGACAGGAACACGGACATAAATAGCACACAGGGTGCAGCGGGTTAGTGCAGTGAGAAAGGTCCCGAGGTTCAGAGCAGGGTGGGGTTGCTGGGTTCTGAGGGGGGCCAGAGAAGGCTTTGGGAAGCCATGACGTGTCAGTTGGCTTGCTTTTGCGCACATGTAACCGGAACCCCTAAGGAATCTGACTCACATGGTGAGGGAATTTGTTGTCTCCTATGGCAAAGACCAGCCATCAAGTGGACCGCAGCGTGAGTTGATTCAGCAGCTGGACAGCGTCCCCAGGGATCCAGGGTGGGTCGGCCCCCTTCCAGTTTGCAGGGGACCAGATGTTGGAGGAGGTAATCATGAGGACGTGGCCGCCAGTTGGCTCAAGAACTAGCTATCGGAGGCTCCTCACCCCTTCCTGCCTTTGGAGAGGTAGGGCTGAGACTGTCTGGACAGTGTATGTGACTGGGCCCAGTCAAGGCCACCGTATAAACTTTTAAAAGCATAAGGGGACCAGTTCCAGATTTCCCCCGGGAAGCTCCCAAGGAAGTTGAGAACTGACACCAGGCCAAGCACCTGGGAAGCTGCTCTCACCTCAGGCTTCCCAGCAGCCCCGGAACCCCAGCCGTGTGTCCCTTCTTGGTAGCACCGGGCCTCCTCAGGGTCTCTCACAGCCGCCCCACTTTCCCTGGGCTGAAGAGCATCCCCTCTTGTGAATTCCCTCCCAGGTTCTGCTTCCAAACGTCCCTCCCCTCTCAGGTGGGGTTGGCGGTCGTCGGCTCGTGGATCTTTCCGGCACTCTCTTTAGAATGACTCGGTTCCGACGCCCCCAGCTTCGGGAGTTCAGCCACATCCCAAGTCCCTCAGAAAAGTCTTGCTCAATCCCACTGCCCCGGCTTCACTGCCTTGGAGGAGTGGGACTTTTTCCAGGGAAGAGCGATGTCGGTGGCTGGGGCTGTCACCGCCGCCCCTCCTCCACCAGCGAGGGCACAGTCAGCGGGCGGTCAGCGGGCGGCCAGCGGCCAGCGGTGCGGCCTGGACACCGGCTGTGTGGCCCTGCGGTCACGGGCCCCAGGGAGTGTGGACCCCTGTCCCACCGACCCTGCTCCTCTGAGACATGTGGCTCCTGATCGGGCCGTGAGACCGCGTCCAGGAGAGGGGTAAGCGAGGTCACGCACAGGAGCTCTCAGGGCCCCAGTCCCCACACGAGGTCGGGGCCCTGAGTCAGCCCACTGTCGTCAGCGGGTCGCCAATCGGGGTCACAGACGAATCGGGTCGAGAGGCCGCCCTGGAATCAGGGCTTCAGGTGTAGGAGGAGAGATTTCTGCAGGAACGCTTTGAGATTTAGCCCGCAATGGCAGCTTTCCTTCCAATCCCTCCCAAGGGACAGGCCACGAAAGGTTGATTGTCCTTAAACGGGGCGCAGAAGGGGCCGCGGGGAGGGATGGTGGCCTCGCCCCTGAGATGCGCCCACTCCGCCAGCTGCCAGACACAGATGGACGTTCCAAAGCTCTGGGCTCGGGCCCGGCTGCCTTTTCTCCTTCTGCTTCTTAATTAAAAACAAAAAATATCCCGAAGCCTCCGTTACTACGGATTCCCCGACGCTCTGCTGTGGGCTAATCCTGAGGAAAAAGCATTGATGTTTTCAAGGTTTTTCTTTTCTGAGTACCCCTTCTTTTATCTTGAGACCTGGAAGAAACATATGCTCTCAGTGCTAGAAAACACATCCCTCGCTCGCTCTTAAATCTCTCCTTCTTCCCTTCCTTTTCTGGCTAAATGTCTAGATTTGTGTTTCATTTTCTCTTTCAGGGTTGCAGATGCTTCAGTACCTGCAGACTGTAAAACAGATTGTGAACACAAGGTGATATTGCCATGATGATCGTCAGTTATAATAAGGGCACACCGCCCCCCTCCCCAACCTGGGTCACTGTGGTCCCCCATTTGTCCCTGTGTATATTACTGAGCACCTGCTCAGGGGTGACCCGCATTGCCAGTGTCCCTGTCCCCCTGGAACTTACATTGGAGACGTAGTGATAGAGAGTCAATGTCTACATGAAAAAATGCAGGGCGATGTCAGACCATGAAGAACCCAGGAAGGAGAGGAACAGTGACGTGACACATGCGAGGGGGTGGCTGGTGACTTTGGACTGGGGGGCTGGGAGGCTTTTCGAGGAGGGGCCGCTTGATCTGCCTTGTCTGATGAGGAGGAGGCAGCCGGGGCCAGGCCTATTCAGGGACGGTCACTCCTGGCAGAGGCGCCTGGGGCGGGACACGTCTGAGGGACGCAGGACACGGCAGTGTGGGGCAGGGCGGCGGGTGTGAGGGGCAGCGTGGGCGGAGCCGGGGCCTGAGAAGAGCAGGGTCTGACCCGCCCGCCCCCCGAGAGGGGCGCTAGAGGGCTTGACCGGAGAGGTGCCGGGCCAGGAAGGGTTGCTCGAGGAGGCACGTGCTCCGCAAAGCGCAGAGCGCGGCCCGTCTGAGGGACGCGGGCTAGCGCCTGCCTGGCTCGGGGACATGGCCGGCCGTTGGTGGCGACGAGGCGGTGGCCACAGAGCATCCTTCTCAGGCTGCGGCTCTGCAGGGAGGGGTCTGGCCCAGGAGACGAGACTGATCCCAACAGGAACACACGTGGAGCCGACGAGGCCAGAGGCGAAGGTCATCGGCGTGTCGTCAAATGCGCTCCCGACGACGACGACGATTCAAACCCTCGCGTCCTGTGGGCGGGCGCTGCTGAGCGCCTCCCTGATACTCTCGGCTTTAATCTGTCCGACGGTCCTATGCACCAGGGACTGTCATCATCCTCGTTTACAGATGAGGAAACGGAGGCAGGGAGAGGGTAAACAACTTGCCGAGGTCACACAGCGGGTGAGCTGCGGGCTGCGACCGGAGCACAGACGATCTGCCTCCGGGACTGTGCTCTCAGGAGCTCCCTTGGGATGTCCCGTCCACCTGCACGGGGAACCGCACACGAGCGGGGTCACTCTGTGACCTGCTTAGATGAAATGTCTTGGCGTTCCGACATCCGGCCTCCAAAAGTGCAACAGGAAGACCGTTTGTCCCCTTTCCAGACGCCATCCTTCCCCCTGTGACCTCCCGCCCTCTGCTCAGACTCGGACCCACCGCCCCGGCCAAGACGAGCAAACACCCGAGTTCCCAAGAGCCTGGGAAAAGGGCTGGCGTATCGGCAGGTGTGGGGCCCGGGCGTCCGTCTCCAGGCGAGCACGGACAGATCTGTGGCCTTGCGACCCGAGATGGCCCGCGCTCAGCTTCACGGGACACGCGGGGATCCACCTGCAGCGGGAGGTGAGGGGCTTTGAGCCATGATTCCTGGGTGGACACGTTTCTCCTCGCTCACACGAGCCCACAAGACCAGAGATTGTAGCAAAGACGGCCCTTCCCGGGAGGCCGGGTTGCGGCTGAACGTGAGCCAGACGTTCTGCTCTGTTCTGTGCAGCCAGACCCGCCCGCGGCCGGGCTGGAGCAGCCATCCGAGGCTTGTCCCCGACCTGCTCACCAGAAACGCACGCCAGGGACCCAAGGAGCTCGGCAGCGATTCGATCCGTGCGTGACAACGATGGAAACGCAACTTCCGGGGATCAGGCAGTTAGACGCTCACAGCGCGTGAGGCCTACGGTTGGGTGCCCTTTGCGGAACAGAATCCTGTCGTTTGGGCATTGCGGGCTGCACGGCGCGTCTCTACAGCACGGCGAACCCTGCTGCCCTGGGTTGCCCTGCATGCCCGTCACCTGGACACAGAGCTCGCAGGAGAGCTGGGTCCTCCTTAGTCCCGGGGAACTTACAGCGGTGGGCGCCTCCTGCCCCCCATCTGTGAGGTCACACAGCCCGGGTCAGCCCCTCGGAAGCTCACGTCCTGGGCTGAGATCTTCCTGGCCTTGGGGCCGGTTAGCATGTGATGGTCTGAGGGGTCCTTGCACACAGGGGCAGGGTGGGCCAGGGGCAGGGGCGATCCTTGGTCCGGTCCTGCTTCTTGAGAGGTGAGTCGTCAGCCACCTCCCGCTGGCACCGGTGCTGAAAACGGCAATATTTCCCCAAACTCAGCTGCACCTGTGGAGGCGAGAACACAAGGCAGCCTATTTTTAGCAGGTGACAGACTGCTGGGCCCGGAGACCACGCATTCACTCGGGAGCTGTAATTAGCCTCTTGCTGAAAGGGTGGAGTTTCGAACCCGATGCAGGTGACAGCCCCGGGGAGGGGGGGGGGGATGCATCTCCGGCGTCTGGCCTGGGGAGGGGCCGGCTGCACCCGGGAAGGCCCCGGGGTTCCCGGGAGTCCCAGGAAGGTGGCAAAGGCCCCTGTGGGTAACGTTCCCCGTCAGCGCTCCCCGCCTCGCTCCTCCTGGCCGGTCCGTTTGCAGAAGGCTCGATCCAACGCCCGGATGTAAGCGCTGTCGTCCCACCGGGATGACCTGGCCAGGGGGATAAAGAGGGCCTGTCACGCCGGCGTCGGCTTTGCAGGACATCTGTCCCCCACTCACGGCTGCCCTGTCGGGGGACGGGACGGGGTTGGCGAGCTGTGGCACAGACTGCGGGGCCCTCCCCACGGCCCCCCTCCGTGTCCCTCACAGTAGCAGGGAAGCCGGCTGCCTGGAAGAAAGACCACGTTTCCCTTGTGACCTTAAGGTGGCCACTGGGGTGTGAGCACCGCCTCTCTCTCTCTTTCCATTGGCTGGGAGAGAACGAGCATGCAGGGTTAGGGGGTGGAAGGACCTCAGTTTCCTTAGTTGTACAGTTGGTAGGTAACTGTGCCCGCCTGCCTCCTCTGGTTTCTATGAATTAGAAATGTTTTCAATCGCCAAATTACAAAGAAAACCCACGGGTCAAGGCAAAAAGGGGCTTATTGGCTCAGGCAAGTGGAAGTTTCCAGGAAGAGCTGCCTCAGGCCCTGACTGAGGAAGAAGTGAGAACCGAAGGGAGGACTTCTTTAACGAGATAAACCTTGACTCCATCCAGAGTTCCCAATAATCTATTAGCTTCTGCGGTATGTGTGTGGGGGGGGGTGTCCCGCCAGTGATGGTGACAGGGACAGTCAAGCTCGAGGAACATAGCGGACAGGTGGGGGATGGACAGCGCTGTCTCTGCCCCCGGGCTGTGGAAACTCACGGAAGGAGGGAAACACTCTCCCGTTTGTCCTGGGCCCGGGGCCGCACTTCGAGGGGCGCCTGCTGTTTTCCCAGGACGTTTGCCCGGAGCGCACGGGCTGGCGGGGCCCAGAGCATCTCCAAGGAGGCCGGGCTGGGGGCTGGCGGCCGGCTCGGGCCCCGCATCCGTGGGAAGTAAGTCCGAGGCCGTCCCCGGGGTCTCCGCGATTCGGGGCTGACATCTGCGCGGCCCCTCCGTCCCCACCCCCCGCCTCTGCCAGCGGAGTCCTCTCCGCACCTGTCACACGCTTCCGGCTCCTGCGGGAGTCCCGCAGGCGCGCGGGGCTCGGACTCCTCCTTGTCCCTCCTCCCCCAGATTCCACGCCACGGGTCGCTGGGATGGGCGCGTTTTCCTGGTGACCCCGCGGGGCACACACGCAGGCGACTGGGTGATTTTCTGGATGCCCCGGTCCCCTGGCCGCGTCTGCCAACTCCAGCGTCGGGAGGTGCAGCCTAGCGCCCCCGAGGCCCCTTCTCCCTCCTCCCCCCCAAACTGCTGCCCAGCGCCTGCTGTGTGGCCTTCTTCCAGCCTTGGGACCACACGGGCACACCCGAGCAGCTTTTCGAGATCATTTCCCGCACTACGGAAGCTCCTCTCTCTCATCCCCGCTGGTGACGGGTGTTTTCTCCCCGCGACACTCGCCGGGATGATCACGGCCACTCCCCGGCTGTCCGCTCTACGCCAGCATTGCGCCTGGGCCTTTTCCGCGTGAGCTCACTTCTCTGCACGAGGGCCCCATGAGGTGGGGACTGTTTTCCCATTTTACAGAGGAGAAAACTGAGGATGGGGCGGGAGAAGGGACTTGATTGGGCCGGGGGGTGGGGGGTGGGGTTTGTGGGGTGCTGCCTCACCCCGGGGCCCAAGCTCCTCCCCTTTGCTCACAGTCGCCCAGTTTCAAGCACTGGAAGGCCATCATCTCTGCTTTCCCGCACCCACACACCTGCAGGGCGACCCTTCACTTCAGGGGCGGGCTCGCGTTTTCTGTTACAGCGTCTCCATTTGGCTGTCGTGTGGCCACAACCGCTCAGCCAGAGGCAATATATGAATGAATCCATGTGCCAGCGAAACTGATTTACAAAAGCAAGGCGTCAGCTTGCGGGGCAAAGTTTGCTGACCCCATTCACTCAGTATTTTTCTTTAAATAAGCACATTTTTGTTTTCACCAAAAAACTTTCACTTGAAAGAAAACTATGTCAGCGCCTCTTGCTGGAAAAAGGATGGTAACCATAGAAATAAACACAACGAGCCTGGACAGAGGGGCTGCCTTCTGCTGTGAGCCCAAGGCCTGTTCCTTCTTTGTTGCAAAGGATGACGAGCGGGGCCCAGAGAGGGGCTAAGGGCAGATTAGCAGCAAATCGCGAGGTTGTCTTTGAGGGAATCGGAAGAAGTGGAGAAGGATCAGTGGAGGATGCGAGGTTACCTACCGCCAGGTCTGTTTGCCTTGGGAAATGGTCTCCTGCACCGCGTGGGAGGCTCTGAGGTCAGAGAAGGGAGGTGGGGGTGGGGGCTGCAGCGGTGATGAAGCACTGGGGTGGGGGACCCGAGGCAGGCATAGGGCGTGGGGGTGGTGCGGGGGGGTACAGACTCACAGGATAAAGGACAGGGGATTAAAACCCGTGCAGGCAAGCTCCAAGGGGCGGGCTGAAGGTGACTGCCCCAGCTTCCTCCGGTCAGAGAAACCCCCACTGCACCATCAGGAAATGAATCACGTCAATTGCTTGCATCATGGTTCCTTTGTTCCCTCATTCCTCCTCTTCTTTAACAAAATTTTTTTTAATGTTTATTTCTTTCTTGAGAGAGACACACAGACAGGGGCGAGTGGGGGAGGGACTGAGAGAGAGGGAGACACAGAATCCGAAACAGGGTCCTGAGCTGACAGCACAGAGCCCGACGTGGGGCTCGAACCCACGAACTGTGAGATCATGACCTGAGCCGAAGTCGGACGCTTAACCGACTGAGCCACCCAGGCGCCCCTCCTCCACTTTTTTATCTCTCTTGTTCTGGCTCACTCTCTCCACATATATTTACTCACACACACACACACACACGCACACACACACATTTTTGCCTCTGTTAAAAAGACCACATCTTCTGGTCACCTTTTCTTTCCGGCAACCACTTTCTCATCCTCCCTACCATAAACAGCTGAGCAAAGAATTAATTTAGACTTTCTGCAGCCTCAGGGCCTCACTTATGACATTTCTCCCACCGTCTCTTGGAAGCCCTTGGTAACTTCGTCTGTCATTCTCGGGCTCCTTATACGACTGTCACATGCCTCGGGTGTCCTTGGCGTGGGGCGATCCTAATTCTGTTGGTAGCCTTGGGTTTTCTTATCATCACCCGACACAGCCTCATCCTCCGCCTGTAACCCACCCGTCCTCTGCTCAGAGCTTCCTACCTACTCGTGTCCCTTGCCCCCTCTCCCAGCTCTGCCTGCCCCTCCTTGCTCACTGACATTCCTGTTGTCTACTCCTATTGACTCGTTTTACTGTCTTGCCTTTTTTTTAAATTATCATTATTTGTATTTTTTAATGTTTTTGGTTTTTTGAGAGAGAATGAAGAGGAGGGGCAGACAGAGAGAGGGAGAGAGAGAGAATCCCAAGCAGGCTCTGAGCTGTGAGCGTAGAGCCCGACCCGGGGCTGGAACTCACACACCGTGAGACCGTGACCTGAGCCGAAATCAAGAGTCAGACGCTTAGGCGACTGAGCCACCCAGGGGCCTCTAGTGTCTTGCCTCTTTAAAGCAGAATAAGATGATGATCATTACGCCCTTGCCAAAAGCCGTTATTTGAAGCTTTACATGAGGTGCGGAAGGAAGCAGGGAGGCCCGTGGCTTCCCATGTCCTTAGGGTACCGCACGGACAGCCTTAAATTCACCAAGTCGACTTAGGATTTTTCTACTGCAGCAGACTTGCCCTAACTTTGGGCATCCCTGAGCTACCTTCGTGACTGCTATCATTTGTATACGCTATTTGTAATACTGTGAATATTTTCCTTTTAAATCAATTTACTTGAAAAACAAAACAAACCCTTGTGTTCATCATGGGCAAAGGTATCCGTGAACTTACGGATTTGCTACACTCCACTTTTTCTAATACACATCTAATAGCCTTATACTATTAAAACAAACAATGGTCATCTTGGAAGGGCCCCAAATCACTTTTGTGCGGATCGTATCAGAGTTTCAGAAACCACACGATGTAACTAAGCAGCTTTTCCATCCTGAGGGTGGTGTAGATTATAATTTTCAAATTTCTGTTTAGCCCCTGCCCTCCCCCCGAACTCTTACTGTTTTTAAAAAACTTTCATTATTTTTGAGAGCATGTGAGCAGGGGTGGGGCAGAGGAGAGGGGGACAGAGGGTCCAAATCCGGCTCTGTGATGAAGGCAGCAAGCCAGACGCGGGGCTCGAACTCACAAACCGTGAGATCATGACCTGAGCCGGAGTCCGATGCTCAACTGGTGCCCCCCCAGGTGCCCCCCACCCAAACTCTTACTCTTAAAGGAAATCTGGTGGAGCTCTAATTTGGGAAACCAATAAAGGGGAGCTGCTGGCCTTAGACTGGGGAGGAGGCCCACCTCTCTTTTCCCCGGGCCATGTGGCTGACCTCGGGGGCCCCTGCTCGGATCCTAAGACTGAAAAGGACCCAGGCGAGGATGCTGGTGCCCAATACCCACAGACTGTAGTGGCTGCTGGTCAGGGGGGTACCCGAGTGAGTTGGGCCCTGTGTCCGGAACAAGAGAAGCTCCCGCCCAGAGGAGTGTGTGCTGAGCACAGAGGTCAGGCACTCAGCTTCCGTACCCACCTTTGTCCTGCATGCTTCCCGACCTACAGAAACCCCAGAGCTACAGCCTGCGTTTCCTAGGCTTCTGTGGGTCGTGGATGGAAGGTGGGGGGCGTCCTCTGCTACTGAGGCTGGGTCTCCGACTGACACACGCATGTCCTGACGCGTGGGTCTTCAGGATGATAGAAAGTTCTGGAAGGGCATCCTAGATTCTGGCAGCCTTGAAATGCACGCCGATCTCAGATTTCAGGGAGACTGTTATGGAGGTGTTCCCGGCCAAGTGATGAAAATTAAGTTGCTTTATGTCAGTAACACGTAAGTGTGACCGTGACTGAGGAAGCAGGGGCTGAAGGCCGACTCTCCTCCCCAGGGGATTGAGGGTGTAAGTCCTAAGTGAGTTAATGAGTTTTGGGGTCAGGGACCATGGAGCCCCTTCGGGTGGCAGGCCAGACTGTTGGTGATTCCCCTCCTGCTCAGGGCAGACCTCAGGGCCAGGACGTCCACTGGGCATCGCAGGGTGTGGGAGAAGGAAGGACAATGGGAGCAGTGTGGGCAGGGAGGTCCCAGAGCTGAATCTCTGGCTGCAGGGGCTGGGCTTTTCCCCACTGCCCGGTTTAAACTTGCTGCGGTAGATTCCCTTTTTAAGTCGGTGGAAGATTGATGATTTCATTATTTGTGGCACTCGGCAATAAATCTGGGAGTTTTCGGCTAAAGCGAGCACTTTCCCCGCGTTGCGTCTCGGGCGGACTGTTATTCATCACGTCCAATCACTCGTTCACCTTGGTGAGCCCTGGCCTGGGGGGGCGAGGGGCGGCTCCTCCCAGACGTGACAACTTTTCCTCCTCAGGGGCTGGGGGAGGGGACCGCACAGGAAGGGACAGGGCTGGGGAGGGCGTGGGGGCTCGAGGCGGCCTGGAGCCAGTAGCCCCAACAAAGGCCAGAGAATGAGCCAGAAGGGGGATTACAGGAGAAGCCTCGGGGCCTCAAAGCCCGGCCCACTGCCAAGAAAATCTCCCGTGGCGGGGAGGGGGTAACGCTGCGAAGAGAGGAAGAGAAACCGCCGAAGAGTTCTCTGCCAAGGGAGTGTCGGAGATTTCAATTCAAGATGAAATGTGTTCTTGTTTGTGTACAACTCATTTCCCTCCCAAATGGAGGGTTTTGTCTATCACTCGGGTGTTTCAATAGCAACCGTGTAATTAAGGTAGCATGTGCCTCTTTAGTTTGCAAAGCAGGCTGTTTGCGTTAACATGTTGGGGAAGCAAACATGGCTGGGATTGGATCCTGGGTCTGAGGAGGAAAAAGCAAAGAGTCAAAGCAAACATCTCCAAATTGGGACTTGGCTCCCTCAGGGATGACGTCCTCTAGAAAATGTGAGGGTGTTCGCCCTCAGTGAAGGGGCCCCGGGAACTCTGGTCTGGTTAGGGGAGTGGTGAAGAGAGGACAGAGGTGCTGCCCAGAGACTGCACGCGTGGGATGGTAACTCCCAAGCTTCCAGGGGCCAGGGAGGAGGTGCGTGTGAGGGCAGTAGGTGTGAGCGGATTTTGTCAGTGCTGTTGTATTTTGTCCACATGGTAAAGACACAGGGGATTTGTTTCCTCGAAGGAATAAGCATTGTCACTTTTCTCGAAACACACGGCTTTCTTGGGGCGCCTGGGTGGCTCAGTCGGTTAAGCGTCCGACTTCGGCTCAAGTCATGATCTCGCGGTTCATGAGTTCGAGTCCCGCGTCGGGCTCTGTGCTGATGGCTCGGAGCCCGGAGCCTGCTTCGGATTCTGTGTCTCCCTCTCTCTCTGCCCCTCTCCCACTTGCACTGCCTCTCTCTCTCTCTCTCTCTCTCTCTCAAAAAATGAATAAACATTAAAAAAAAAGAAACACATGGCTTTCTCGATCTATCTTTTAGTTCTGTTGTTTTGAGTAGAGAGATGGGTAGAGAGATTTGTTTTTATGATGGAAAAATTAAAAGCCCAGCAGTCTGAGAGATGATAAACAGTGATGACTCTTGGGTTCATTGCTGAGGCACAACAGGGAGGGTTGAGGACTGTGCTGAGTTCAGCCTCATGGTCCACCCCCCGGGGGCAGCCGGGACTTGCCCAGGTCATGATTTGCTCGATGGAAAGTACATCCAGTTTCCTGTGCGTCTGACTTTCCAGAGGAAGCTGGAAATCTAGGTGTTTATGCCAAATCTTCTGTTTTCAGCTTTATTGAAATATAATTGACAACAAAAATTGTAAAATATTGAAAGTGTACAATGTGATGATTTGATATAAAAATCTCCTCATTTTTAATGTTAAAAACCAACTGCGTAGACCCATTTTGGGGCTGGTCACAACATTTCTCCTGGCAGGACATGGGCTGCGGTCTGTCACTCGCCATCTGGGGTAGGCTTATGTTAACCTGCACAATTTAGCAGCAAAATTTGCTTCTAACTTTGGTGACTGATTCATTCATCTGGCAAGGATTCAGTTTTTCCACCCACAAAATCAGCGTCTTCTATTTCTGCCATGGGTTATGTTTAAAGCCTCTACAACCTACTTCCTTTTCCTTCCCTAAGTTTGGTGTTTGTGGGGAGTGTCTTGACAGCCTGAATCAGAAGGTCTGTAGGTCTTTATCCAGGGTCTGGGGGCTCTGAATTAGTTTAGGAGTTAGCTGTGGCCACCGTGGCCGTGGCTTACCCAAGATAAAGGCTTATTTCCCTCTCACGTGGACAGAGGAGCTGGCGTCAGGGACCAGGCTCCCTCTGACACATGGGAGAATGTGAGCAGGTTTGTTCTGAATGAAGGGGTCCCCGGGAACTCTGCTCTGGTAAGGGGGGGGACAGTGGAGAGGAGGACAGAGGTTATGCCCAGAGATTGTATGGATGGGATCATAACTATGCCTGGGCCATTGGCTCTGTCCACTTGGTCCAGAGGGCCCCCCATCTGCATTTCAGCAGTGAGAAGAAGGAAACAGAGCTGAGGAAGGCATACCCCTCCCTTTACGGGTGCAGCCCACCACGGGCCCTCCTCACCTGTACTCACATTTCACTCAGCAGCAATTACTCACCTGGCCACCAATTGCTGCAAGGGATGTTGGGTACTATCATACTAAATCTTGGCTTCCATATTCCCGTTTCACAACAGAGATTCAGAAGGGGTATACGGATAATGCGGAGTCCCTAGTTATTGCAAACAGACAAGAAGGCAGCCAACTCAGAGTAAAACAAACAAAGTCCCTGCATGTCAACTGGGATTCTCGACTGACTTTCAGTTTCACCCTTGACAGATGGAGATTACTTGGTTTTTGACCTCTTTAATAAGTTTTGAAACCAAAAGGTTTTCCTAATTAATCTTAACACTGTCGTGTCCCAAACCTCAGTAACTTCTGTTTCCCTTACGTAATTTTGGACACATTTGTCTATCAACTGAGTGATTATTTGCTTTATGTTTTATTCTAATGTATTTGTTTCCAAATAAATTTGTTTTTAAAAAGTTTTGCTGAGGGGCGCCTGGGTGGCTCAGTCGGTTAAGCGTCCGACTTCAGCTCAGGTCATGATCTCATGGTCCGTGAGTTCGAGCCCTGCGTCGGGCTCTGGGCTGATGGCTCAGAGCCTGGAGCCTGCTTCCGATTCTGTGTCTCCCTCTCTCTCTGCCCCTCCCCCGTTCATGCTCTGTCTCTCTCTGTCTCAAAAATAAATAAACTTTAAAAAAAAAGTTTTGCTGAGTGATAATGAAAAAACATCAAAATTTGAGGGATGCAGCTAAAGCAGTGTGAGGAGGAAAATTTATAGCTTTAAAATGTGTGTGTTAGAGAAGAAGAAAATCAATGACCTATGATTCTACCTTAAGATGCTAGAAAAAAAGATCAGAGTAACCCAAGATAAGTAGAGTTAAGATAAGGAACTGAAGTCACTGGAATAGAAAACATAAGTCAACAGATAAAATGAATAAAGCTAAAAGTTCTTTAAAGAAGGTCAACAGAGTTGATAAACCTATAATGAACATTTTTCTGCATTTTGATTTGAACACTCAGGTCCTTGTGGAAATACCTTCAAGTATCTGGTATAGCTCTGAATTTAAGTTACTTTTTTTTTGAATTTTTAAAAATGTTTTGTTTATTTTTGAGAGAAAGACAGAGTGCGAATGGGGGAAGGGCAGAGAGAGAGGGAAACACAGAATCCAAAGCAGGCTCCAGGCTCTGAGCTGTCAGCACAGAGCCCGATGCAGGGCTCGAACTCACAAACCGCGAGATCACTGCCTGAGCTGAAGTCAGACGCTTAACCGACTGAGCCACCCAAGCGCCTCTGAAGCTAGTCTTTACAATGACTGTGCAGTAAAAGCACTTGGCTACTCCTCTACTCGGGGGAGTTTATTTTTTGTTTCTGGTTTAGGGCCATGAAGAACAATGCTACGGTGACATTCTTGTGCAAAATGTTACAAGACAGAAGTACTTCTATTTCTGTGGGCTGAGTGGCCAGCAGCTCCAGAGCTGGGACACACGCTTCTATGAATTGTCTATTTATGGCCATTGCCTCTTTGTCTTGTCAGTTTGTTAGAGTTCTTGGTATATCGAACTCCTTGTCTGTTAACTGACGCACAAATGCTTTCACAGATTTATATAAAGACTTTGTTTATATGATCATTTTATGTACAAAAATTACACATTTTTACATTTTCATTATGTCTTTTTTTTTTCTTTTATACTTTCAGGTATAAAATCCATCTTGGTTTGTAAAATCTCCCCGACCTCTCTAGATCGTAAATGCAGCATCCTAGATTTTCTTGTAATATTTTCATGTGAGGCAGAAGACGGCGCCTTCAGGGTGCATCTGAGCCGCGGGAGCTCCCCTGCCCGTGGCCATGACCTTCCCAGGAGAGCCCACTCCTGGTGGCTGAGCAGGGCAGGAGTAGAAAGGCCTGGACGTGTGGGCATACTTGTTCCAGAACCAGCCACTGGTTTTGCCGAGACTTCGCAGGCCTGCATCACAGATCGACCTCCCCTCCTGCCTGGTCTCTTCCCCCACTTCCCTACACAAGTGTTGATTCCCCACAACGTTAAGTTGACGCTTCTGGAGACCCTTGCCATCTCTATCAGCACACCCTCTCTGCTGGGCACACAGGTGTCAGGACCTCACCACATGGCCCACCTGCTTGCCCCCTCGAGGTCTCTGACTGTCATCTCTTGGAGGACTGTCGTCACACCAGAGTCCCCCCTGGTCTCCCCATTCAGCCCCTGCACCTGCCTGCACTATGATCTGTGCCCAGAGTGAGCCTGTTAAATGGGTGGGAGATGCTGACACTCTTCCGACAGAACCCGCCACCTCCCGCCTTGCTCTGTGCAGAGCCCCTCACCTGGTGGACAGGGCCCAGCGCTCCCTGGCCCCTCCGGCCCCCTCATCTCTTCCGTGCTTCTCGGGGCTCTCCCCCTGCTCCCGCCACACTCGCTCTTCCCGGGATCGGCCTGGTGCTCCCTTGTTGGTTCTTCACCTTTGCTCTGTTCTCCCCCGATCTTTGCCCACGTGTCCACCGCTGCTCCCTCACCTCCGGGGCACCCGCTCCAACGTCACCTCCTCCGTGGGCTCCTTCTGCCTGCCCCCTCCCTCCACGACCACCCCCGCTCCTACTCCACACATCTCCAGGCCACTCACCGCCACGTGACGACTCCGCGCCTTACCGAGGGCCTTATGCTGGATTCCTCCAGAAGCTGACCCCGAGACTGGGTGTGAGTGTAGCGGTTTATCTGGAGGAGACCCAGGGAGCTCTTGCGGGGAAGGGAGACGGGAAGGAGAAGGATCATGGCACCAACCCTGCTGGGCAGGTGAGCAGGTGACCACGGCGGGTGCGGGGCTCAGACCCTCCGGGGTCCCGTGGGAGACGGTGGGGAACAGGCCTCGGGGGGACGTGTGCTCCACCGGCTCCCGTCCGGCCCTTGGCCAGGGCTGCTTTTCGGGACGTCGGCCTGTGACCTGCAGCCGGAGGCCTCAGGGGCAGAGGGAGGCCACCGAGGGGCAAGTGTCAAGGAACGAGGGGGCAGATGGCATCGGCCGGGGGCTGCGCTCACTGTCCTGGGCTGTCACTGCCTGCTGTGTGTCTCCCTCCGTCGAGGCTCCTCCTGGGGCCGGGCCTTGGCCACTTCCCCGGGGTCTCAGCTGTGCTGGCACATCTCAGGCCCTCCCGAGACGCCTGCGGAATGAAGGAACGAAGCCTTCGAGACCCTCTCCTGGGCTGCCGAGCTAACGCTTAGTCCTCGAAGAGCCGGGTGCTGCAGCAAATGCTCTGATTCTACCACTCTGCAGACGTCACCCCGATGCCTGCTGGCTCTGAAGCCACTGCTGCTGCTTGGGGTCAGGTCGGGCGTCAGTGTCAGAGGGGCTCGGGCGGACCGGCTGCGCAAGCCTCCTTTCCTGGCGGGTGCTGGGTGATGCTTCCTGAGAGATGCCCTTGGATGGCGTTGCCGCCGCGGATCCTGACGGCAGCCGTGGCGGGCATCGTCCCAATTACCTGGCTGTCTCGCTTGATGGGACCACCAGGAGCCCGCAGATCGCTCCCGAGTGCGCGTCTCTAGTGACCGTCTTTTTCCAGAACCAGAGCGCCTGGTTTGCTCAGGAGAAGGAAGCAACAAATATATGTATTATCCCTCCGATGGAGAAGTTGCGATCATCTGGAAAACATCCGGAGATGGTCCAAATGCCCAAGACCCCACGGACACAGACTCCGGAGCTTTGACTCCATGTTTGAAGGCCAGGGTTCCTTCTGTGCATTTCCGGGACCAGACCAGGGCTGGGCACAGGGCAGAGCTCAAAGGAGGAGTGTCCGTGCTGACCCCCGGGTGAGGTCAGAGGGGACACGGCTGGTTTGCAGGATGCCCCACAGTCTGGGTGAGTGTGACCGTGTCCTCATAGATTCAGCCGACCACTGTTGCCAGGATTGCTGCGGACGGGGGTTCTTCCCCGCCCAGGGCAGGAAGGGAGTCGGCAACGTGTGTTCATCCATCAACAGGATATCTGGTTAGGGTCCTTGGTTGAGGTGGCATTCACCAGATTTCTCTGTTTTAAGGATCCTTTCCCCTTTGTAACTGCTAAGTAGCACTGGGTGGGGTGAGACTTTGGGATCCTGTGTTCCCCAAAATGGATTCCCCCCCCCGTGGTTTTTGTGCTCACTGATGGGCCTTCAAAATTCTGTATACCAATCAGCTGGCATTATTCAGAAAGAATTGTCTTTGACCCCAATAATCTTTTAGTATCACTGGGATCTCATGGATTCTTTTAAAAAAGATTCAATGTGTTCATATCTCTGTGCACTTTTTTATATTCAAATATTTTTACTTTTGTCTAATAGAAGCTCTTTTCCCATAGCTTCTGATTCTTTCGACCTGTTTCCATCACCTTTGAGTACTTCCTGGCTTTCTAGTGTAAAACAGCTGCCTGGAATCTTTAAAAAATTTTTTTTCAACGTTTTTTATTTATTTTTGGGACAGAGAGAGACAGAGCATGAACGGGGGAGGGGCAGAGAGAGAGGGAGACACAGAATCGGAAACAAGCTCCAGGCTCCGAGCCATCAGCCCAGAGCCTGACGTGGGGCTCGAACTCACGGACTGCGAGATAGTGACCTGGCTGAAGTCGGACGCTCAACCGACTGCGCCACCCAGGCGCCCCTGGAATCTTTAAAAGAGGTCAATATCCTAAGATACAAAGTGATGGCACAATGCTCTATAAGGAGAATGAGGGGCCCCTGGATAGCTCAGTCAGTTAAGCATCTGACTTCAGCTCAGGTCACGATCTCACGTGTCGTGAGTTCTAGCCCCACATCGAACTCTGTGCTGACAGCTCAGAGCCTGGAGCCTGCTTCAGATTCTGTGTCTCTCTCTCTCTGTGCCCCTCCCCTGCTTTCACTCTGTCTCTCAAAAATAAATAAACATAAAAAAAAAAGGAGAATGAAAGAATCATGGCAACTAAAGGCAATGAGTGATCCTGAAGGAAAAGCACAAAATTCCGACCGTATGTTAGATTATACTGCTGCATCAACATTAACTATCTTGGATGGGACATGGTACTGATATTACGTAGGAAGAGGCCTTTTTCCTTGGGTGGTACAATTCTGCAGTGTTTTGAAATGAAATCTCATGGTCTTTACACCATCATCTCAAATGGCTTAGCTGGAGAAGAAAAACTACACACACGTGAACACACACACACACACACACACACACACACACACAACGGTGCCCGTGGAGAGAGAGATGACCCATGGGCAGCCTGGCCTGGGGTTTTCAGCTGGAGAATCTGAATGATGCGTAAGTGGATGTTCGCTGTGTCCCTGTGATACTTTGAACTTACAGTTAAGCTTGACATTAAAAAAGAATGTTGGGAAAAATAAAATGAAACAAAGAAAAACAAATTCAGAAGGGACAGGAATTGTGGTCAGGACTGTGGGCCACCAGACTCTCAGCCTGCCCTGAGAAAATATCCTATGGCTGCTTCTCAAGCTGTGACATAAGGAACCGGCCAGGGATTATTATTACTATTATTATTATTATTTTTTACCTCCAAAGTGCAAAATCTAGACAGATTTTAACTCCTCTCTCTTATTCAAGAGAAAGAGCTAGTGAGGAGAGGAGGCAGGGCAGTGACGGACTGAAGGAATTTGTTAATCAAGTATCTGAACTGGGCTCTGCGTTGGGTACCTCCTCCTCCATAATTTGCCCAGTTGGAACAGCAACCCGAAAAAGACGGGAAAATCAGGGCTGAGAGGTCAAAAGCCTGTCCCTAGTAAGAACCTGTCATCTCGGATGAAGTCGCAAGGGAAAGGATGTGACGAAACCAATTAGTCATAAGGAGAGAGGGTCAAAATCTACCTGAACGTAGATTGTGAACATCCTGACCATGGTCTACCTGCTTTTCAGAGAGAGCTTGGGAGCGGGAGGGGCTGTGTCCTTGGTGCTGAACCTGGAAAGGCCATCTGGACCTCTCACCTCGGCTCCGCCCTGGCCCAGAGGGAGAGTCTAGGGGAGCGGGTTCCCTCCCCCTGTGCCTGGTGCCCCTTGGTAGGAAGCCCCACAGGGAGGGGAGCCCCGGGGGCGTGGCCTGCGGGTGAGGCCTGAGGGGGTGGGCGGGGCTGGTGCGGGTGCAGCTCTGACCCTGGCCTGAGCTCCCCAGGGATCCACAGCCCTCCCCCTCCCCCCCCCCCCCCCCCCCCCCCCGCTTCCCACTGGCAGAAACTAAGGGGCTTCTGAAGTGGTCCATCTGATGGTCTGAAGTGGTCCTCAGCTGAAGTGGTCCTCAGCCTCTCGGCTGGCACGCAGGCTCCCGCCTTGTGCGGCTGGCTGGCGTGTGAAAATTCGGGGATTCTAGTCGGGGTGAGCGGTGGGGCATGGCCCCCTCCCCTGCCCGCCCCCCTGCAGGCCCCGCAGCGCGGGAAGGAAAGGACACTCTTGCTGAGATGCCTTCTGATTGCGCTCGCTCGTAGAGATTAAGCACATTAGCCAATTAAGGCATCTCCACTAACGACGCTCCACATTCAGGCAGTTGGCTGTTCACTTGCCACGCGGACAAAGAAACTAAAAAAAGGAACCAAATCAACATCTCGGAAGGGAAAAATATCTTTGATGAACGAATTAAAACGGAAGATTTCTTGATTTATTGAAAGCAGCTGAAATGATTGTCACTGCAGGGTCGAGGGCCAGGCGCCCTTCCCAGACCTGTTTCTGTCCTTCCCGCAGGAAGGTGCTGGGGAGAGGAGGGGTCTCGGCAGAGCAGTTTCGGGGCTCACGACCCCTGCCCCGGGGAAAGTTGGGGTCTGGACGTGGAAGGCGAGCCCAACTCTGATGACGGGGTTTCCACCCCAAGGTCAGGGCTGTGCCAGAGATGCGACCGCAGGGGCTGCTGGTCAACCCGGGCTCTAGGGGAAAATCGCCCTGGTTTGTAGCAGTTGCTGGTTTCCGAGGGGTGAATCCTCCTGCCGGCTGATTCCCAGTGACCAGGTGGTGAAATTCCTGAACATTCCGCAGCAGGCTGTGAGAGCTGGCCGTCCTCTGCAACTCATGGGTGCGAGTGACCAGGCGGGTCCCCTCCAGGGGTCTCTCGGCAGATGACAGGGTGGGGGCACCAGGTGGCCCTGGTGGGCTGGCACACCTCACCACATGGCCGCGGGCGACCCTCACCCACGAGGTCACAGCCAAGGAGGATCTGGCAGATTCAGACCCTTAACACCAGAGAGGAGAAGCAGAGGAGGGGGCGGGCTGTCCAGGGGAGAACCGACCCCCAGGGACAGGTGAGGCCCTGGGGAGGTTCCAGAGGCCCCGACTCTCCTTTGATCAGCGTGGAAGTCAAACCTGGAGGGAAGGGCAGTGGACGCCCTGCACTTCTATCGCAAATATCACGGAAGCAGTGCTTGATTCTTTTGGATTACTCTGCGAATTAGGGTACATTTCCCGCCATCACCTGGGAGTTGTCACCTATGAGATTAAAATTTATTTTTCCATCAAGTTTAGTTTCATTTTTCTAGATAAAGCCTTTGCTCAGAAGAGGTGGTTGAGAACACGAACTCTCCTGCCAGTTGCCAGTGGGGAAAACTTCCTGTGCCTCAGCATCCCCATCTGTAAAATGGGAATAATAATAACAGTATCTATGGTGTGGAGGATTGAATACTTTAATATACATAGTATATACGTAGAGTACTGAGAACAGATCTGGCCTGCAGTAAATCCCAGGTAAATGTTGGTTAGATACATCACAAATATTTGCTGTGGAACTTTGGTACCCAAATTAACTGGATTTGCCTAAAGTCGCCTTTTTATCTATTTGGATCATCCTTACATAATAAAGACCTCATGTTATTATATGTGGTCCTTGTTGGGAAAGAAAGACACATGGCATCACGAGAGGGGCTTTGGGGACCAGACCTGGTTCCTGGGACAAGCTGGGAGCTGATGAGAAACATAGCAGAGCCCCCCAAGGAGGTGTTGTTTCTTCTGAGACCTGACAGGTGGGCTGCAGGTAACTAGGTGAGGGGTTGGGGGTGGGGTGGGGTAGATCCTCCAGGAGGAGGGAACAGCATGTGCAAAGGCCCTCAGGTGCCAGGAGCGTGGTGTGTCTAAGGCCAGAGGAGAGGCCAGTGTGGCCGGGACCAGGGGGACACTGTGAGCGGTGGGTGGTGGGTCTGGTGAGGGGCGGGTCCCGTGGGAGTTTGGGCTCCGTCCTGAGGGCTGAGGGCCCTCTGGAAGGTTTGAAGCCGGGGTATGACTGGCATCACACTGGCCTTTTTGGATGTTCCCATTTGTAAAGGGATCTTTGCTGGTGTGGGCCTCTCGTTTTCCTCCTCGTTGCCCGTCACAGCCTGTTTCCCGGCTGAGAGCCTGGGTGGGACGGTGGACCTCTGTTTTAGGGCCTTGGTCACGTCTCAGATGCTGATCAAGGAAGCCCGGCGTGGGCGGCAGGGGCCTGGGCTCAGTCAGCAGCGGGGCCTTGCTCTGGGCCAAGTCGGGTGCAGGGCTTCGCGCAGAAGCCTCAGGACGCGTCCGGAGTCACAGGGGCGTCAGGCTCCGAACGGCAGTACCGGCCTCGGGGGCCTTGAGTGGCGAGCACCGCGGGGCCGGGAGTTCGGAGCCCGACCGGCTGCGGTTGGCGCGGGGCCCCGGAGACACGGGCGCATCTCTGGGCCAGCAACCTCAGCGCTCGCGGGTTGTACCCCCGCGACATGTGAACATTATGAAAATTCCTCGAGGGGGTAACCCCAGGCCTCTGTGTTCCATCTGCGCCCGCTGAGGGGTGAACGGACGATGTCATTACGAAGCACAAGCAGCACTGGGAGCAAAGACAGAGAATTAACTGCAAATCGGGGGGGCGGTGAAGTTCCGTCACAGGGTCGTTTATGAATAACGAAGAGGCCAACGTGTGGCTGTGTTTCAACGAGACTCACGCTTGGCCTGTGGCTTCTCCCTGCGTCGCACGGGCGAACCTTTGTTTCCCGGCACGAGGAGGCTCCCAATTAAATCTTATTCGTCAAGAAGGCGAGACGCGTTTGTGTTTTCCTGGGCTCCCGTTGTTACAAAGTTTGCAGTGTTTCCTCTGAAAAATGCTCCTTCTCTGCTCCAAAGAGCTGGATGGTTGGTGGTTCCCTCTTCTACTGTGAGAAGGAAATGCTACAGGTTCTTTGTCAGGTGATCAATTATCCTCCGTGAAGGATCCCTGAAGTCATCATGTGAAGATAATGGCTTGAGAAAAATAATAAAATCCCATGTTTACATACTGTTGCATGGCAGAGCGAGTTTCCCTCCCCCTCTGGGTCACAGAGCCCGTCAGTTGTCCGTGTTAATGACCTCTGGCTCCAAATACGTTCATCTCTGCCTGTCACGTGTGGGGCTTTGCTGTTTATACCGCGTCAGCTTCTCGAAGCCTGTAACGCGCTCCAATTAGCGATGCGTCCTTCCCTCTCCTACGACTCAGTCTAATTGCTCTTCTCCATGTCCCTCGACAATGAGCACACCATGAGTGTCATTTGTACCTCGGTGTGGAGTAGGAAGGGCTCAAGTTCAAGGTCCCTGGTGGGGAACCGAGGCAATTTCAAGTTCACGGACATCCTCTGCAATCACCATCAACAGCTCGTCAAGGAAACGAGACCTTGGCCCTGTTGGTGAGCAGCAGCCACTTGATGAGCTTGTCGGCATAATCCACGGTCCCTGATCTGTATCGATACGAAATAAGAAACCATTTGAGAGGAGTCAAGGAAACACGGCCTCCCTCCCGCCTCCCCCTCCCATTCGACACTGACTCAGTCATGTATGAAATTGCGTCTTTGTGTTGGCGAAGCACGAAAGATCCTGTGTACTCAAATTAATATCATGCGAGCAGAGAGTGGAAACAGGTTATTAAATGTCCCCTCATTTGCCCTCCTCCCAGCAGGTGGAAGTAAGGAACCGGAGGCCCGGATGCAAACTATGAATTCAGGTTCAAGTATTCGGGAGAACCAGCACAGGCTGGGGAAGGGAAAGCGGGTCGATGTCCCAGATAACTTGGGTCGGAAAGACTTTTATTCAAAGCCTGGCAGTCGGGGCGCCTGGCCGGCTCGGTGTGTGGAGACTCTTGATCTCGGGGTCGTGAGTTCAAGCCCCATGTTGGGTGTGGAGCTTAATTAAAAAACAAAAAAACCAAACCAACATCCAAGCAGGAAAAGCATCCCAGTCATGCAGGCACGGCTTGCAGATTCTGCCAAAGGTTTTGCATCCTGTGTTCTTGTGAATGAGCCTCAACGTTCACGCCAGCATCCAGAGGACCTGTCACAGCACCTCTGACGTTCCTTGACCACAGGCAAGTGTTCAGGTCCCAGCTCTGCCACCACGTGAGGGCTGGGCAGGTCGTCTTTCCTCCTGGGCTTCAGTCCCCTCATTTGTAACCGCGCACCCGTCTGACATCCCTTGGTGTTGCCCAGGGCAGGATAAAGGAGCCTGCGGGACGGACGAGACCCCGCTTCTGCTGGGGTTCCGAGAAGACAACGTCCATCTCAGGACATCCTGAGATGGGTCCCGGGGAGAGTGACGCCTTGAGGTTGCGAGGGAGTTGTGCGCACAGCCTCTGATGGAACAGCAAACCTTCGACCTACCAAAAGTTCCTGTTTGGGGTGGGGACCCCTCCCTCGCCAACGGGGTGAGTAGGACGCGGTCAGAGCACATGGGATCCCGTGGCCCTGCAGGGAATCAGTTTCCGTGGTGGGAGACAGGTGGGGCTGGAAAAATCGGATGGGGCGTGTAACCTGCGTCTGGTACGAGGTCCTTACGCTCTTTTTCTTTAGTTTCTAATCTCCCTCTTCCAAAAAGTAAGCTCCGAGGGAAGAAATTTGACGCTTTGTCTCCCCGCTCTATCTCGAGCACTTGAAAGAGCGAGTAGCCCCCAGTTTGCCTCTATAAGTATCTACGGAGTGAACAACTGTGCAAACCAGTGTGGTCACAAAACCACCTTGGCTGGGCAAGAACGACGTGCTTCTTGACACGCGGGTTTGTGGCAAATGCGGAGCCGACCCTCCCGTCTTCCCTCAGCTGCAGCCTCTCACCTCCTCCTGTCTTGCCTCCCGGGGTGAAGGGTGGAGGGATGGTCTTTGTCCTCCTCTCTCCCCGCCTCTCCCCTCCGCTCCCAGCCAGTTCCCTCACCTGGGGAGAGGCTTTCCGGGCTGCCGCCTTTTCTCCAGTCCCTCAGCACATCCCCGTTCTTCCATTGATCCCAGGCCAGTTTTAAAGGGCAACCAGTACCCACAGCCTGAAACTGCCACCGCTCGCGAAACGCGTGGACCCGTCCTTCAGGGCTCTTTGGGAGGCTGTCTGCCGGGCCCATGTCCCACACTGGGCAGCAAGGCCTTCCTGGGAGGGGGATGGGCAGCACACCTCCCGCCCACCCCAGACCGGGGTCGGTCGCCAGGGGGCAGAGGTCACAGCCCAGGCTTGACCTGTGGCCCGCCGGGTGTGTGTGAACAGACGGGAACCCCTTGGAATCGGTTTCTGGATCTATAAAGCGGAAAGAACACCGACTCTCTGGGGCCCGGAGATGCCCCCTTTTCTGTGCTGACGTCCCTCTGACATCGTGGTGTCGTGTCATCAATGGGGCCCCGGCCATCGCCTCCTAATTGAACTGTCAGTGTTTCCCCGCGTAGTGACAAGGGAGCAGTGATGCACCTCATCGCGTGTCTGAGATGCGACAAAGGCAGCGTCGTCTGCCGCTGACCGACTAGGAGGAAGGTCAGGTGTGGCCGCGGGCTCGAGAGAGGCCTGTGCGGATCCCAAAATGTGCGGGCCGTGGGCCGCAGCTCTGCCTGGAGAGCGTCCCTGTCCTCCGGGGGGGACGTGCCTCCTCTCCAGGCCCCAGGACGGGGGCAGGGGGACAGAGCTGATGCTGAGATTCGCTCTCCGGGGGACGGGCTGGAGGGGGGTCTCCGGAAACCCCCGGCCGGGAGCACAGCCCGCTCTGCCCGGAGATCTCCGGGATGGCAGGGGTGAGACCGGGATGGGAGGTCTCCGAGGGGCCTGAGCTGACGTTGTAGGATGGGCCAGGGTTTCCTGGGGCCCAGGGTGGGGCGGCCGGTGGAGGCCCGTGCCCACCTCCGGGGGCACCACTCGCGCCCTGGTGGGAACGCGCCCCCGCAGACGTGCAGAGGGCACCCGCATGACCGCGCCTGGGGCCTTGGGGCCGCTCTTCCGGGAAGGGGTGACAGGCCCCCGGAACGTGCTGCTGGGCACACGGCTCGACGGGCCCAAGGCAAGAGGCCACTGCGGTGAAAGGGAACCGGCCGGATGACCCCGTTTCCGAGAAGTGCGGGCAGCCAGACGTGGGCGCGTGTCGTCGGCCGTGTCTACGCAGGCGGGGGCCGCGTCGCTGGTTCCTGATCCTGTCGGGCTGCGGGCGGTTTAAGGGAGAGCCCGGCCAGGCGGCTGCGGGTGGTGTTTCTGGGGAGCCGCCGTCTGACCCCCCGGGAACCGACCACAGCGCTGGGGCCGCGGTGAGGACAGAAAGCGGGCAGACGACCGACCGAGGAGTTTGAGCCCAGCGGCCTCAGCCTCTGGTTTGCCACTTTCAGAAACTGTGGCTTTTTTTTCCCTAAATGAAAATCAGTTTTATTGTAAGAGTTGTAAACATTCGTTGTAAAACTAAATAATCCCGTGAGTACAGCCCAGCATGGCTTCTGCGGGAATTGAGTCCAGAGAGCTGCCTTTTCCACGAGGAGCCATCACGCGTCCCCTGACCCCGCCTGCCCCTGGAGGGAAGCTGAGAGTCATGAGTCCGGCATGCAAGGCTCACGGTGGTCCCATCCCAGGTGACGGGTAGGGGACAGGAGCCATTTGTGGCTCCCCGGGACCCACTTCCCCTCTCTGGAGCTGCCCGGCTTCCTTCTGGGAGCCTCCCTCCCCGGGTGGGAGGGTTGAGGGCGATTCCCAGGGACGCCTTCCACCCGGAAAGCAGAAGGGCGACGCCTCCCTCTCCCACCCTGCTGTCCGGGCGCTGGGCACTGGTCTAGGGCTGGCCTGTCACATGCTGTTTCCTGGGACTTGGTTTTGAGCCAGGGAAGGAAAGGAGGTCGAGTGGAGGGAGGTCACTTCTCCCAGGGCGTGACCCGGGTCCTCCGGTTCCGCGTGTAACATGCCAACTCTTGGCCCCACGGCCCCTGTGGTTCCTGCCTGGTGCCCCGAGCACCCACAGGTCTGTGGGGCTTGAGATCCTGTGGACAAAGCCCGCTGGGCTCACGTCACCCAGGCGGGTCTCCGTCATTCACCGCCGCGGACCTTGTCTGGACCTTGGCCCGCCTGGTGGCGTAGGAGACGATGTCCCTTGGCTCCCACTCTCCTGCTGCCGGAGGAAACGCTAACCCTCTGGTGCCAGCGCTTAGGTGGACCCGTCCTTTGAACTATCCTGAGTTCGAAAACAAATTCAACACCTTTTAAATAAGTGGGCTCTTTCAGGATGTGCTCAGGGGACACAGGAGCTCATAGCCTCCCTGGGAAAGTCTTTCTCCTTTGCCAATAGGAATTGACTCATAATATTCATCAGAGGCCATTAATTTTACTTTCGCAGGAAGAACAACATCCAGACCAACCTCCAGAAGGATGTCTCTCTCACAAGCCAATCAAATGATAATGTGATTTGAGCAAGAGATTTCATATGCAGTGAACCCGGCCACCTCCCAGTAATGTCAGAATTGAAAAATAATTTTATTCCCTCCCCTGCCTCCGCCCCCCCCCACCCCCACCACCCAGTGAATCGTGGAGCTTGAGACAGGTGTTCTGGGTCCACAACCAAGACTTTGCACCTGTGCAGAGATGCTGTGAGTGAGCCGGCTTCTCCAAACCAGACCGATCCATCATTTTCTTGCTCTTTGTTTTAGTCAGGACTCTGGGTACTAAATGAGGCATCTCAATTCAAGTGGGCTCAAACAAACAAAACATCAGGGATGCCAGGGTGGCTCAGTCGGTTAAGTGCCCGACTTTGGGTCAGGTCATGATCTCGCAGTTGGTGAGTTCGAGCCCCGAATCAGGCTCCGTGCTGACAGCTCGGAGCCTGGAGCCTGCTTCGGATCCCGTGTCTTCCCCTCTCTCTGCCCCTCCCCTGCTCACGCTCTGTCTTTCTCTCTCTCAAAAATAAATAAACATGAAAAACTAAAACTAAAACAAACAAATGGACAAAAAACAAAGAAGACTATAAGGGCTCACACGACAGAAGAGTTTGGAGGGCATCTCACTTCAGGTGTCGCTGGAGACAGGTGCTCACAAAATGTCATCAGGACTCAGCGTCTCTGCTTCGATCGGGTCTAATTGTCTCTGGTGCTGCCATATTTGCCCAGACGCCCACCTTCTCCAGCTCAGCTACCGCGGTGGAAAGGGAGCCCCCCTTTTCCTTTCATATCAGGACAACCTTTTGAGGTTCATCGGAACAGTTATTCCCATCTGCTCCTTCGTGAACCAACTGCTGTGGCCAGACTGGTCTCCCTGACCAGACCCCAGAGACCGAAGGTTGGGGAAGGGTGGCTTTTCCAGAGGAGAATCAGGAGACAGGAGGAGGAGTGCCAGATGCTGGTCAGCAAACCCACCATGCCCCTGCCACTCACCCGTGGCGTATCTCTTGTCCGTTGTGGGACATGTGTCTTTAGCGCCCCCTGTGGTCTGGAGGACTCACACTCATCCTCTACTGTGCCTGGAGCCCAGCCAGCCCTCCCCTAGTGCTCCCGAGGGTCACGCGGGATGGGGTCTGCAGGAGCAGTGATGTCTCCTGACCAGAGACCCCGCAAATGGCCCTCCTCTGAACGTCCCACGACAGGGCAGTTCTTTGCCCGCCATACCGTTCTTCCTGAACATTTCTGGGAGCAACATCTTAGAGACCCGTGTAAGGGTGATTTCAGGGCAGCTGGTATGAAGACCAATTTGGGGGCTAGTTCCCCTCTGCAGAAATGTGGCGATTGAGCAGTTTTCATGCAGCCCAGGGGTGAAATACACAGGCTCTGGACCCAGAACATGGGATCGGGTCCCAGCTCTGCCACCGAGAGCTCTGTGATCTTGGCTAACTCTCTTAAGCTCTGCCTCCGTTTCTCCATCTGTAAAATGGCCTGAGAGTAATAGTGACCTCCAAGGTGGGTTGTGAGATTTAGTGAGCCAACGTGTGCCAATCGCAGCACACGGTAAGTTCCCAGTGAATGTCACCTGCCACTAACCCTACCCGGTCGCACACTTTCTCGTGAGATAGCCAAAATGTGTATCCGTTTCAAAGATCAGGAACCTGTGGCGCGAAGGCTTCTTACAAATACCTCCATTTATGCTGTGTCTCAATCACCAGTGTTAGGAATGAGCAAGGAGAAACAATAGACCAAGGTGATTTGCTTTGCACGTGCCCCTCAGGGGCTCTTGGCAACATCACCCGAATTAGCGACCGCCTGGTGGCGACAGCCGGGCACAGGGGGAGAGGAGACCTGGGGTGTCAGGTACAAGGCCAGCTGTGCTGCCTGCACTATTTCCTTTACCGTTATGTCAACCCATTTTATGGATGAGGAAACCAAAGTCCGGATGAGTGAAACAGCTCGCCGGAAATCACACAAGAAGTATCGGAGCTGGGGTTTGAACCCACGGCAGTCTGACTCCAAGGCCCATGCGGCTTTGACGCTACGTCATTTCTTCTTCAGAGGAATAAGAGTGAAGCCATGGGTAGAGCCCACATCTTTGGTGGATGACGGGCCACTGGATGATCAAGTAGCGTCCGTGTTTGTATTAGGAAACTCACTTAAACACTTCTAAAACATGATTACTTTTTCACAATTGGGAACCATTCTTGATGAATAACGAGCATGAATCGACTCTGTGGCTCAAGAACAGCCGGCTGGGGACAGACGCGAAGCCTGCAGACACGAGTGGGTCCTGCCTGAGCTGACGGGAAGGGCTGCAGTCCTTCATGGGGCTTCTCTGAAACCACAGAGGAGCGGGTCAAGAAGGGGCACGCCTGGGGCGCCTGAGTGGCTCAGTCGGTTAAGCGGCCGACTTCGGCTCAGGTCATGATCTCGAGGTTCATGAGTTCAAGCCCCGTGTCGGGCTCTGTGCTGACAGCTCAGAGCCTGGAGCCTGCTCGGATTCTGTGTCTCCTTCTCTCTCCACCCCGCCCCTGCTTGTGCTCTGTCTCTCTCTGTCTTTCAAAAATGAATAAACATTAAAAAGAAAATTTTAAAAAAAGAAGGGGCATGTCTCTCATCTGACAGGAAAGTCCCCTGGCTTTGTGTCCCAGACCCTGTGTTGGGAACTGACGTCCCACCTGCAAGCCACACGGGTGGGCATTCTGTGCCCGTGTCACTGTGTCCTCTCAGGCACAGAGACCTACGTGTTGGAGAGGGTTTGGGTGAATCTGATTTGATGTGTTTTCTTCTTTTAATTTGCAGAGAATTCACTGCTGGCACCAGCTAGGTCTGGATTCTACCTTTCCCGTCAGGAGGACTGGAACCCAGCTTCGAGCCCAGAAGAAACCAAGTCCCTGCCCGACCCAGAGCCGTCTGGGCCCCAGCAGCCTGTCTGACCAGGAACTCCCCACTCACGTGGAGAAGATCGGTCAGAGGCCAGGGTGTAGACGGGAGCTGCTCTGCGCCAGAGCCCGCACCTGTTCCCTGCTGGGAGGCCTGGGAACCCGGCTCTGGTTCTCGGGCCCCCCAGGTGGGGCCGCCCCGTTAGCGTGTGGGTGTCGCACGTCCCGCCGGCTCCAGACTCTTCCCTTCCCGCCTCTGGCTTCGGGGAGCCTGGGGACACTGGCTCACCTACTGCACACTGTGGCAGGGTGTCCCCCAGCCCCGCGTCCCGCTGGTGCCCCGTCTGCCGACACCTCGCCAGGTGACCCGGGGCCAGGCCCCGCCGACCCCTTCACCCTGGAGGTGCATCCCAGGGCCCGTTTCGCGGCTCATTCAAAAGGAAGGAGGACTTTTCCTCCCAACACAGCCCGGTGCCTGGACCATTCTGATTAAAGCCACCCAAACCCCAGCAAGCTCTGCGTTCGGCCCCCAACAGAGGTGGCCCACCAGGCCCGAGGGCACATCTGGTCACAGCGAATGAGGCTCGGACGGGGAGGGAGCAGAGCGGGCCTGACTCCCATCATGCGGTGGAGGCCCGATCGACACCCACAAACGACGGGGATCCAGGCCCCCCTGAAGACGGCTGTTCTACGCAAATACATCTGAGAAGGGTTTAATTGAACGCTAACGGGGACGTTATTCCTGGAGCAGTTGTTAGCCCCAGGGGACTTCAGCGCCTGACCCTGCTCACACAGTCATCTGTGCACGGGCACTGGTCCCTTGCCTCCCGCCGTCCTGGCCGCTCCCGGTGGAGACCAGTGAGGCCAGCCCGGCCAGCCCTCAGCTCAAAGCAGGGGGACGCAGGGCGTGAGTGGGGGAGTAGGGGCTTGCCGGGGCGGGGGGAGTTTCAGGAGGGAGAGCATGAGCCACAGCCCTGCGTCGACAGGCCGAGGCCTGCCCGACGCCCCTGCCCGGCCTGTCCACGGGTCCCCGCAGGGCTCCATGGTGGCTCCCACCAGAGGCTCCCACCTGCAGCTCTCCGTGCTCCCCGGGGCTTCGAGGTCCCGCGGTTCCTTGGAGATGCTCCATCATCCCTCCTCGTGCCAGGAAAGACCCTCCTGGGACTGCAGACTCCGAGAGCCTGTCCTGGGTAAAACGTAGTGGTTGCACCGTCCGGGTGCTGGGGTTACAGGGGGCAGAATCCACGTTGGGTTCTGAGGTGAGGACCAGAGGAAGTGACCACAAGGATGTGGGGGCAGGTCGGCCTTGGGGTGTGGGCAGGAGGAGCGATGGGAGGCTTGCTGTCGGGGCAGATGGGTGGGGCTCGGGGTGAACTAAACCCTCCAGGGAGAACTGATGGGGCCTCACCCACGGAAGGCAGCAGGGCCACAGGGTCGGTGTCCACCCCGGGACCTGTCCCCGGTGCGATGCCCCTTCCCCGACCCTGTCTGGGACCTGCATGAGTACAGGTCAAAGCGGGTGGAAACCTCGGGGTCACCTCCTCACACTCCTCATGTCAGAGGGCGGCAGGCGGCACCGAGGCCCCACTGGCTGTGCTGTGACCTGGGCACGTAGCAGGAGCAGACGGCGGACTAGGGTCACAGGTCCCTGGACTCCAGACTCCTGGGTGGCCATTAATGCCTGGAATGCTCCGCCATGGTCCTCCGGAGGGGGAGGAGGGGGGCTCACATACTGAACCAGCTTTAAAAAAAGTCATGTTGCCTGCTAAGGGGAGAAAAGAAAAGAACGGGCAAATAATTGCTATATTCCATCTTGACTGAGTGATTCAACGAACACAGATTCAAAAGAAAGAAGCACGGCATTTTTGTCGAAGTCTAGAAAAGCCTGAGGGGCTTTGGAAAAACTAATTGGGCCACCTTTTCATAACTGTTTTCACATCAGGCAACCCCAGCCCCCCGAGACGACAGCAAGTGGCACTTGCAGGCCCTTCGGGCACCGGAAATGTCCGGTGTGACTTTACAAGTCCCCAGCGCGGACATACAGCTGTTTGTCCCCTGATCGATGCTGACTGAGCGCCTGCTGTGTCGGATCCTGGCGGAGGGCCCGGGGATGGACGAGACCCGAGACCGGCAAGGAGCTGCTGTCCCCCCCGGGGGGCCGACGGAGAAGAGGCAGGTAAGCAGAGATATCTGAGAGCGACCTGAGGGGAGTAAGCCGCGGGGGCGCGACAGGGGGCTGTCACCTGAGGTCCGGGCTTCCCGGAGGAGGGGGCCCTGGAACGGAGACCCAGGAGAGGGGGGAACTGCCCGGGGAGGGCCTGCGGGGAGAGGACTCCGGCAGAGGGAGCACGACCAGCAAGGGGCCCCCGGAAACTCTGTGTGGCTTCTGGGGAGCAGCAAACTCTCAGATGTCCCTCTTTCCCGGCTCCTGTCTCTGCGCCTTTGAGCGAGGGCGGCCCTGTGGCAGCCAGATTGGTGGCAGCTCGGCACGAGGGTTCCGCCGGATGATTGGTGTTTCTTGACCCTTCCCTTCAGCAAATGCAGGGGCGCAGCTTCTAGAATCCTCCCTGTTTGTTTTCAAACACGTTCTTCCAAGGCCCGAAGCTTCGTCCGTCAGTGGAATTCGATTCACGGGTGCGTGCGTTCACTCACTCACTCGCGCATTCCACAAAGACTTAGGAAGTGTCGACGACGTGTCTGACACTGTTCCGGGTGCTGGGAACAGAGCAGTGAAAAACCAGACACGCGGAGCTCCCTGCCCTTGTGGGCCGAGCGTCCTCATGTAGAAAGAGGAACGCTGCCATGAATGGAAATCGGTAAGGGGAGTGGTCTGGCAGGTCTGGCCAGTGCTTTGGTGAGGAATAAAGCAGGGGAGGGAGCCAGGGAGTGTGCGGGATGTGGTGGGGGACGTTATTCTACAAGTGGGGTCTGGGAGATTTCCCTGAGAAAGTGACAGGTGAGGGAGCGGCCGTGAGACTCTCTGGGGCAGGAGCTTTCCCAGCAGAGCTAATGGCTGTGCAAAGGCCCTGGGGTAGGCATGCACCCGGCATTTCCAGGCACAGCCAGGAGGGCGGTGGAGCCAGAGAGGAGGGAGAGAGGGGTAGGGGCCGGGGAGTCAGCAGTGAGCGCGGGGGGGGGGAGGGGGGAAGGGAGGAGGGGGAGGGGAGGGGGGAAGGGAGGGGGGGAGGGGAGGGGGGAAGGGAGGAGGAGGAGGGGAGGGGGGAGAGAGGGGGAGGGGGGAGGGGGGCTGGGTCAAGCACTCATTCCACTGCTGGCTCGGTTGAACTCGCTTCTTGAACACGCCCGGCCTCGGCCGTCCCACAGTCCCGTGGCTGCTGACGTGTCCAGTTTGGGCACCTGCGTGGCTGGGCGGCCCGGGGCCCGCTCTGCGCGGGTCTCTCATTTGTGGCGCTTCTCACGTTCACTCCCTCCCGAGTCTGGCCCATTTACGGGCCTCATTACACCCTGGCCCGGAGAACGAGGCCGGCAAATGGCTCATAAAGCATCTTTTTAAAGGTTAATGGTCACTGGCGAGGGAAGAAAGGGCCACGGAGCACGGATGTTCTCTTTGATGAGGAGGATTTTCAATTAGGTGAAATGAGGGCCACGCCTCCTCACAGGTTCCTGGTCTGATTACCAAGCAGCCAAGGAGGCCTCGGGGTGTCTCGCAGGCCGGGCCGTCAGCCCCGTGTGAGCTCCGAGCGCTGTTACCTAAGCTGCTCCCACGCAAAGGAGAGCGGGTCGGGCGGTCCCAGCCCTGCCGCCTGCTCAGCCCAGGTGAGCCGTGTGTGAGGAGAGAGGGTTCCGGAGAGACCGCGCTCTGGCCAGTGACTGCTGGGACGGCAGGGTTGGGTCTGTTTTCGGATTCACTGGCCGCCCCGGCCACGGCAGGTGTGCAGGTGCGGGGTTGATCTCAAATACTGGGTCCCGCTCGGTCACCCCGGGGCGAGAAGGAAAATCGCCCCGAGCGCGCTCCGGGCCACACCTCGCCAAACTCAGGCAGTGTTTCCTGCTTAATTATTTCATTCATTCAGTGATTCAGGGATGACTTATTGAGTACCCAGTATATTAGTTATCTTTTGCTGAGTAACAGATTATCATAAACTTAGCAGCTTAAACAATACTCATTCATTATTCCATAGTTTCTGTGGGTCGGAAATCGGGGCCCAGCTTTTCTGGGTCCTCTGCTCAAGGGCTCTTGCAGGCTACAATCAAGGGGTCAGCTGGCATGGGGTCTCATCTGAAGGCTCAACAGGGGAATGACCCACTCCCAAGCTCACTCACATGGTTATTGACATGATTTGATTCCTTTGGGCTGCTTTGCTGAGGGCCTCAGTTCCTCGCTGGCTATTGGCTGAAGGGTGTCCTCAGATCCCTGCCACATGGGTTCCCCGCAACAAGGCAATGTGCTTCATCAAATCTAGCAAAGAGCAAGTCTTCCAGCAAGATGGGAGGCACTATCTTATATTACCTAATCATGAATCGGCATGCCATCAGCGTTGAGGTAGTCCACTGGTTAAAAGCAAGTTACTAAAGGGAAGATTATACAAGGTGGTGAATCCCAGAAGATGGAAATTCTGGGCATCATCTTAGAAGGTGCCTACCACAGTGGATCATGGGGGACGACCTCTAAGATAAGTCCCAGTGATCCCTGTCTCCTGGCATTCATGCTCTTGTATGATGATACCTTCCCCCTGAGTATGTGTGTGTGTGTGTGTGTGTGTGTACCTATGACTCGATTCTAAGCAATAAAATATGGCAAATCCAATGGGATCTCTCTTTCATGGTTCTGTGGCTCTTGTCTCACCAGTGGACTCTTTCCTTGGCTTTGATGAAGCAGGTTGTCATGTTGGAAAGACTCATGTGCCAGAGAGGGTGGCCTCTGGTCTACAGCCAGCTAGGAACTGAGACCCTCAGTCTAAGGCCTGGGGGAACCATTTCCTGACAACTACGTGAGCCTGGGAGGGGGGGGGGTGGTCAGACCCTTCCCCAGCCGAGCCTTCAGATGAGGCCCCTGCCCCAGTCAACAACTTGCGTACAGCCTGCGAGAGACCCTGGATAAGAGAACCCAGCTGAACCAGGCCCATATTCCTACTCACAGAAATGGTGAGATAATAAACTTGTGTTGTCCTTAGCTGCTAAGTGTGGTAATGTGTTACACAGCAGTAGAAAACTAACACACCCCCTTAATGCCAGTCACTGAGCTGGGCCTTCTGGAAAGGTTTCTCTTTGGAGAGCAGCCTCAGGAGTGTTCTGACATTGGCTCCACACAGGCAATGTCAGGTGAACACCTTTTATAACCCCGTTTCGTGTTTGGGCAGAAAAACAGTGGTTAGCAAAGCCTGGGAAAGCGTGAGGCATTTAAATGCACCTGCAGTTTTAAGCCTCTTGGAGCCCAGCTGAGAGACGCTGTGACAGGTGCAGGTGATGACTCACGTGGGACTCGGTCTGTGGAAGGGACAATGGAGAGGAAGGGGCTTCAGGCTGGTCTTCAGGTTGGCGGTGGGTTGTCGAAAAGGGCATTAAGTGAACAAGAGAGGGAACGAGACGGGGCCAAAAGGATGCCAACCAGATACTGGGAAGCCCCAAATGTCAGCCTCCTGTGTCTCTCGTCACTGCTGTGACCACCTGGGCCGGGCCACCTGCCTGTTGACTCCCGTAGTCTCCTCCATGGTGCCCCACCGTCTCCTCTTGTCCCTTGCTGGGGAATTCCCGATACTGTGTCCGGAGGGGTGTTCTAAACTTCCCAAGTCAAAAATTCTCCCCTTACACTGGGGCCGAAACTCGAATTCCTGACTGGGGGTGATGTGGCCCTCCTCCACAGTGAGTCCTGCTGGCTCCTGTGGCCTCCTCTCTGACAACCGTCTCCCCCGCCCCCTGTACTCTATCAGGTTGCCCTTCTGCCTGCATCAGCCTGGACCGCCCCTCCCCTGCTTCTCTCCTTCTTGGCCTTCGGATCTCGAGCTGGGTTTCCTCCTCCAGCACGATGTCTAACCGCTCAGACCAACTCACTTAACCCAGTGACACCTCTGTGACCACTCTGGGCTGCTTGATTCTCTTATTATTCTCCTTTATTCTTCGGGACCATAGTGCTGCTTCACGTAGTTACTCACCTATTGACATCTTCCCCGGCAGAACGTGAAGCTCTTGGGGACAAGGCACCTGGTTCCCTGTGGCCCAGTGCCGAGGACACTGCCTGGCACAGCGTAGGCAGCAATCCGCGTTGGCCAGATGATGAATTGTCTGTCTTCAGAACGTGTGGTCAAGGAGTTTATGGAATCTCCCGAGGACACTTACAACTAATAAAGAAAGAATCTCAATTTCGCCCAGAGAAACAGGGAGAATGCTGGCTGGCTCTGTCCCTTCCGGGTCTCCCTGCCCCACACCCAGCTGGCGTCGTTTGGGCTCACCCCCCAAATAAACTACTTGACCTGGAGACCTCACCTCGGGGTCTGCTTCTGGGGAAACCAAAACCAAGACAGAGGGCGGAGGGCTTGCTTCTGGTCTGTGTTACGTTCTGCGCGCCTGATGTGTGCACGTGTGTGTGTGCACGCATGCGTGATGGATGGATTTTTTTTCCCCGCGTTGGGGGATCTGCAGGGCCGAGAAACGGGTGCACACCTGCGTCAAAGCTTTTCCACGGCCAGGCGGGGAGGCGGTGGTCCTCCCGTCCTGCACCCCTCACGTGGGGCTGGGGGGCGCAGGGCAGAGGCTGCAAAGTAGAGGAGAGCGGGGAGGGGAGGGAGGAGCGGGGCAGGCAGGCGGGGGGAGGGGCAGAGGAAGGCGGAAAGGGAGGGCTGGCGAATGGGAGGGGGGAGAGAAAGGAGGAGGTGGGTGTCGGCGGAGCCGGGGGTCGGTGGCCGCCTGACACGGAAACTCGAGTGTCCCGTCAGTGACTCCTCGGAGCTTAAGGACCGCGACAGCGTGAAACGCGTCCACCAGATCTTGGGGGCCGGTTTCCACGTCCCACACTCGGGGCCTGGACACGTGAGTGTGCGGACTGACACACGCGCGCACACGCTCCACGGCCGCACACACTCGGGCACAGACACGGAGGGTCACGTGCCATTCAAACGCCAGGTCGCAGAGCCCCTGTGACCCTGCTGATCGTTACGAGCTTGACAGGACGAGCTTGGGGGCGAGACAGCGTGAAGCAGGAGCCGGTAGTAACTGGAGTACAGTTGTTGACGGCGTTCGAAGTGCTTAGCGGGTGTGCGTATTAATCCCAAAGATCCATGGCGTCTGGCGGATCCCGAAGCGTCTTGCCGGCGGCGGGGGTGGGGGTGGGAGGATTGGGGGCGGGGGGCGGGAAGAAAGAAAACTCGCAGGTTTGAGTCCACCTCCCACGCAGTCCCGGAGTCACTGTTGGACGGGGGCGAACGTCCGGGCACAAAACGCGGGAGAAGATCCGAACGCGGGCGCACACGGGGTCTCTCGGGCCCGGTGGTGACCGGGCCCATGGAACACCCAGCTCCAGGAGGCAGGACTCCGGGCCCCGTGCTGCTCGCCTCTGGGGGTGGGGCCCGGGGAGCGGCGGGCTGGGGTGAAGGGGGAGGCAGAGAGAGCTGCAGAGAAATGGCCGAATTTGTCCCTCCGTCCGTAGCAGGGTCTCGGACCCCAAGGCCCGGACGGGCCCGGCAAGTAGTAAAAGGAGTGAGGACCCCGCCAGCCACCGGCCGCCAGCCAGCACCTCCCCAGGGATTACCCCCGCCAGACACGGTCCAAGCAGGTGCGGATCCGGGCTCGGCCAATGCCAGCCGAGCCGTGGGTCCTGTTACACTTTCTGTGGTTGCAGGGGGAGCGCCCAGGGAGGCCGAGGAGCTGGCCGGGGTCACAGGGCCGGCCAGGGGCACCTGGACGACGCAGCACGGGAGTCCGGGCGGCAGATCCTGGGCTCATGCTGGGAGATGATGGGGGGCAGTGGAGACGGCTCACACTGGGAGCACAGGCCCGCCTAGAGGCGCGGCGGGATTTTGCCCACCGGTGGCTACACGAGAGGGTGTGGGCCCAGGGTGCCCCATCTCCTGGGACCTCAGGAGAATCAATCCGAGTCGCAAGTGAAATCTCCAGGTTTTCACACGTTGACCCTGGAGTCCCATGTCTCAGAAAACACCAAGGGGACACACGGGCCGTGTCTGCCGGCTCCTTTGGGGCCAGTGTGACCTCTGACCCCAGGAGAGAAACAGTCATTCCAGAAGGTCATGACCATCAAGGGTGGGCTGGGCGGCGTGGGGATCACAGGGACAGATGAGGTGAGGGCGTCTCACCCCCCCCCCCAACCGGGCAGCTTTAGCGGGTCACAAGTTCAGGGGCGACCGCCCACCGAGCAAAGCTGTGGGGGCCGCAGACTTCAGCGGGGTGACCTCTCCGTCCCAACCCGGTGGCCGAGGAGGGCGTCCTGGGTGGGGGCCAGACACAGAGCTGCGAGGATGTGACGGGACCTGGCCCTGTCCCGACAAGCTCATAGTCTCAGAGCGGACAGTGACCCCCATCTTCCCAGGGTGGCCCTGGCTGCTGGAAGGTCCGTGGGTGCTGGGCCCGTGTTTCCACGTGGCCTGCACTGGCCGGAGACAGGGCTGGTCCGGGGGCCAGGCCCCCTTTCCCCGCCCCTGCACGAGTCCCCTGACCCCCGGCCTGTAGCCCCTCCCCCGTGCAGAGCCGCAGCCCCTCTGGGCCAGGGCGGAGGCAGGTCGGCACCCTGTTCTGCCCCCTCGTGGGCTGAGCGGCCCCCCAGAGGCCGGACGGAGGCCCCACCGTAACCCTCTTTTCCCACAACGGCCGGCTGTCCCTGCAGGGTCGCTTGTGAAGGATGCCATGTGGCGGGCGCCGGATTTTGGCATCTGACGCGCTCCCATTCGCTCCCCGGGAGCAAAGCGGTCGTCTTCTGCGACCCTGATGGCGAACAACTGGCCGCGGTCCTTCAATTAGCCGGGGACGTGCTGGGCGGTGGCCTCCTGCCGGGCTCGGTAAACGCGCACGAAATCGGCTGCGCCTCCCTGCCGCCCGCGAGGCTCCGCTGAGGCCGAGGAGCCCCGGCCCCGACCTGGCTGCCGAGTCTGAGAACAGCCTCCGGGAGAAAACGCCGACCGGCCAGGATTCCTGGCGGCCGCTCAATCCGGCAAATCATTTCTTGCAAATTGCTTCTTAAGACCGAAATCTGGGCAGGACTCCGCAAGTTCTCGGGCGTCTGTAATCTGCCGGTGTTTAGCCGCCTGGACACATCCGAGGGCAGGCTGTCATCTGTGGGTGGGGGATGCTTTGGAAACCGTGGCGGCCCGGATCGGCCAGGTGCCTTCTCTGCTCCTTCTCCTCCCTTTTGAAGAGGCAGTTACGGCCAGGGCGGGGGACCGGGCGGGGGCGGGGCGGCAAGCCCCCTGGGGCGCATTCCGGGAGACCCCGTGTCAGGCGGGACGGGAGCGAGTCAAGCGCCATTTCTGTTGGAAAGAACCCCGGGTGGGTCCCGGGCCCTCCCTGTCCCCAGGGCCATCTGTCTGAGGCTGTGCATGGGCACGGGGTGGGCAGGGGTACAGGACGCGGCTGGGGGTACGGGGTCACCAGGCGCGGGGCACGGGCAGGGGGCGGGAGCGCGGATGGAGACTTCGGTGCTCACCCCAGCCGTGCAAATGAGAGAGCGGGCGAGGGGGAAGCCCTCGTGCCGGGCCGAGCCCCGGAGTCCCCGGGCAGCCCGGCAGCAGACGGCGGAGACAGCAGGCCCCGAAGTGGGCGCAGGGAGCCCGCCGCACTGCATCCTGCTTGCCCAGACCCCCTGTCCGCGGAGACCCCCCGGCAGGGGCCCCACACCCGTGAATATGCCGGCCCCTGGCGCTTTGTCTCCCTCGGGTCCCCGCAAGGACGGAGTCTCACGGCCCTGTCGGTGGCCCGTCGGTGTCTCCCGCTCTCTGCCCGCGCCCTGCCCCAGGTGCTTGTCCTCCCTGCTCCTGGGGCTCGGCGTCTGCGCGGCCCTGACAGCCGGGGCTTGCTCCCCGGGCTGGTGTCTCCCTCCTGCAGAAAGCGCCCCGCAGCGCGGCGCCACCGGGCCCCGGGCAGAGCAGGGATGGGCCGGCTCAGGGTGTTGGGCTCTGCTGTTTCCGGGCCTCCCATGGACCCTCCTCTCAGAGCCACCCTCCCCCCCGCCCGCCGCGTCCCGGTGACTCCCTGTGTCTCCCTGTTGGAGCCCCCGGGTGACACCCCTCCCCTGCATACTGTGGCTTCAGCCCCTGGCACCAAGGCCAGCACACCCCGCTCAGCCCTGCTGCCTCTGCCGAAACCCCCAGAACAACCCCTTGTCCTTCCCTTCCTGCGTCCTATGGAAATGCACAACTTGTCCCCAGGGGAGGCCACGTGCCAGACCACACAGTGCACCAACCCCCCCAACCCCAACTCTGCCTACACCCCCAGCCCTTCTATGTCCTTCTGCTGTCTCTTCTGCAGTAAACAACCCCCCCCTCCCCGGCCCCCCGACTTGCCCAGTGCTTCGGGCTGACTCACTGATCGGCTCTCTTTTTGGAGCCAGGAAACGAGCTCGCTGAGAGCCCAAGGGAGGGGCTGGGGCTGAGGGGCCCGAATGGCTGGCTGTGGGGTGAGGGCTACTGTGGGCAGGTGGGATGGGCAGATGGGGGGGCGGTGGTTAGGCCTGTGGCAGGGGAGGGGAGAGCCCCTTACACCCAGCAGGGGAGGGGCAGGCGGCAGGGGTAATTAATTTCTCCTGAAGGTTTATCACCCCGCCGTGAATTTCCTTGTCGCATGTAAAAATGTAGGCACGGGCTCAATTAAGACTGATGTCCCAGTGCCAACCATGCTTGTCTTTTAATCACGCCCTCTGCATATTGATTTTGACATCTTGGTTTAATCACAGGCCATTTCACTGCCGTCGTGGAATCCCTGTGCAATTCACGGGGCTTCTCCAGTCTCCCGGAGTCTGGAGACGGGACCAAAGACAGCGCTCAGCTGGCAGTCCCTCCCCGCCCCCCGCCCCCCCCCCCCCCCCCCCCACTGCTGGGTTTCTGCGCAGCAAGGGCGCGATGGTCCTGCTGCAGGGTGGCGGGGAAAGGCGGCAGCTGGAGGCCTGCGGGGGGGTGGGGGGGGCTCACATAAGAGGTTTGGGCAGAGGACTCCAGCAGGATGGGAACACGCGCGATCAGGAGAAGGGAAAGATTGACAAGGCAGGAAGTTTTGCTGGCGGCTGTCCCTGGAGTCTGTGAGAGGGAGGGACCCTGGCCATGGCAAGGGCACAAGGTCCCCCGAAGTGCTGTGTAACCAGCACAGGGGTTACACCTCCTCCTCAGCTGGGGGCCATGGATAGGGGCGGTGGTGGCTCAGTGGCTCCTCTCTGGGCCCCTGTGATTACTCCCTCCACCACCTCTGAGGTCCTGCCTGCTAAACCTCACCAGCAGTGACGATTTCTGACCATCCTCACCCCGGGTGGTGACAGTCAGATGAACGATGACAATATCCTCGTCTACATACAAGGAGACGGGCTTAGCCAGGTCAGGAAATTCGCTCAAGGTCATATACTGGTAAGTGGTAGGCTTGGGATTTGAAAGGGGCCTGGCCTCAGAGCCCTGACTCGTACCCACCGTGATAGTCCCCCTGGTTTTTCCTGCTCTTAGGGTCACTGGCGCCTTCTCAGATCCCCATAGTGATGACAGCTATAGTAATTCCCCACCCACCCCCATTTCCCCAGTGAGGACAGGCCCGGCATTTGCTGTCCCCAGTCTGAGAGCCAGTACTGGCTTTCCAGAAGACCATCTCGTGTCAAGACAGTATACAGACGTTTGCCAAGTCTGAGCACTAATTTCCCTGCACATTCTGAGCAGGGGCAATTTCATCATTAAAGATGCCCCCAGAGGTCCGGTTTGAATGGGGGCTCGTTTAAAAGTGCCCGCTCTGACCTCTGCAGACTCGGTGTCCGGCCCCTCAGATTCCACTGAGTTCTAGGCAGGGCTGGGTGCAGGGTGAGGACTTACTCTTTCGATCCCCACAATAGTCTCTTATTACCATCCGCAGTTCTGCATAGAGAAGTAGGCTCAGAGCCGTCGTTTAAGTTAATTAGTTAGTGAGAGAGCTGAGGTTTGAACCCAGGGTCCATGCTCTAAAGCACTATTCTACACAGTCAAAACGACCCCCAGATGCAACTGCAGGGACATTTCTCCGTGGGTCCCACGGGGCCGGCTGGGAAGGGCGGGGTTGGCTGTAACTCAGATTCCACTCCGATGCCCTCTGTGCCCGGAGTGCCCTTCCTGGCCCCTCCTGCGATGTGCTCCTTCTTCCTCTTCGGGCTGAGATCGGACGTCCCTTCCTCATTCCGAGTCCCCATCCAAGCCCACCTGCCCGTCCCTCGGCACTTCAGCCTGGTTAAATGTCTTCCCAGCATGCTTCATGCTCCGGGTGTTGCTTTGATTTCTTGCTCACTGGGTGTCTCCCCCAGGGTACCGGGTCTGTGGGGGTAGGACTGGGGTCAGGGCTGCACCCCGGAGCCTGGAACTGGGACCGGCACAGGGCGGGTGCTCAGGGGTGCCTGTTGTACGAACGCGACGCGCCGGAAGGAATCCCCAACATCGCCCCGTCCACCCTGCTCTCTCGACAGAGGAAATGAAGGCAGGCGGGGGCTGGCGGAGCTGTGGCCCTGACCACCAGGCTGCACTGCCACACGAGCTCATGCCCCGGATGCACGTGACACAGGTCGTTGACCTTGCGACAACAGAGAAGTCGTCTGTCCCGTCCCAGCTCAGCCTCCAGAACCCACGCCGTGTGGGCGCCCTAAACCAACAGACCGTGGGACACTGGGAGGAGGGGCCAGGGTGGAAAGGACCCCCTCCCACGTACACACCTGTATGTGGGGGAACAGAACATAAACGGGGGGGGGTGGCTAATGCTTACCCATCCTCAGCCAGGACGGGGTTTCCATCCACCCTGTTTCATTTGGCTTTTCTGGAAGAAATCCTGACATTTCTCTCTTCTTCGTCTCCTCCTTCTCCTTCTCCTTCTTCTCCTTCCTCCTCCTCCTCCTTTCTTTTTGGCTCTTTTACTCCGAAGGGGGGTGGGCATGGGCGGTGGTGGAATAGTCACCTAGAAGATTTGCTTCCCTTCCGCATCCTGAGCTCGAACCAGGTGGCGCCCTGAGGAAGTGACAGTCAGTTACGCTAGAGAGAAGCGTGGGCACTTTCAGCAGCGCGATTTTCTGGCAAGAGGGGAGCGAGGCGAGTTTGTGCCCAAGGAGTCTTGGTGGGGGAGTCTCTTTCTAAATCGGAAATGAGTTTGCTCATCCTGCCTGTTGCTTTCATCGCAGAGGTGCCTGGGGACGGCGGGACGTGGCGGGAGCCCCCTCCCGGGGCGGCAGGTGCCGCAGGATCCTCTGGGTCGGGGTCTTGGGGGGGATGCCTGCGGGACCCAGGCCTGGAGCTCTGGCCTCTCAGCGGGGTGACCTCCGGAGAGGCTCTCGGCCTTGCTGAGTCTCCATTTTCCTCATCTGTGCAAGGAGAAGAAAGATCTTGTCCTGTCGCCTTCTGGGATTGTTGGGGAATCATGTAACCTGGTGTAACATGTGTGGTTGCTCTATGCCTGCAAGTTATTCCAAAATCTGCCGTGGAGTTTCCAATTTATGGTGAATTATTACAAAAGTAGCCCCTTGCTTACACCATAACCCTTTTCTGTACTTTTAAGCATTTTTGTCCATGAGCCACAGTATGAAATATATTTTGCACCTCAAGCCGATATATATTCATATTCATACATCTGAGATAAAATGTGCTCATGGCTTACTTTTGCTATCTGATAATATTCCACTCCATTCTATGCCATCTTCAAATTACTGTCCATGAAGACATCAGATGTAGGTCCCACAACAGCCTGCCTGCCCACCTCCATGTTTAAAACGAACACATTGTCACAGCGCTCTCTCTCTCTCTCTCTCTCTCTCTCTCATGGCTGTTGCCGTGGTGGATGAATTTTCTGTGTTGACCAGACCACGAGCTCCCTGAATCCGGGCAGTGACTTTCCTTCTTCGTGTGGCCCGCACCGGGCACTGTGCCTGGAAAAGAGTAAGTGTTCCAAGAATGCTTGCTGGCTGGGTACCAGGAATCCTTCTCTCCTTTTCTCACATTTTGTTATAACTGTCTAACTTGGGGGTGCTGAATACTCAACAAATAGCATCCCCTTCTCTTTGCAGAAATGGTGAGGGTTCCACGGGATTCTCTGACAGGCTCAGGACTAAGTGGCCTGGTGACCTGTGGAGAGCCTCTCCCAGCCCTGGGACTGTGCGCCGGCTGACCCGCTCCCCTGCCTCCACTTTTCCCACTGGGTTTTAGAGGCCCTTTGAGTGTCAGATTTGCATGCAAACCCGGGTTCGTGGAAACAAGTGGGGGTGTTTTGGGTTGTCACAGTTGCTAGGGAAAGGGCTGACCTACCGAGCTCGGCCGGGCAGGAGCCAGAGGTCCTGCATATCTCGCAACATCTCCGACGGTGCCACACAATGAAAGTTACCCTGGACACGATGCCAGTGTGCCTGCTGTTGAAACAGCCCGGATGAGGCTCAACGCTCAGAGTCTGAAGCAGGTTAGGTCATGGGAGAATTTGCTTCACTTCCTCACTCCCCCGCCCTTCCCTTCTTCCCAAGTATCAGAGTCCGTAGGGTTCACACCCAGAAAAGCTGGCTCTGGGACGACCGGCGGGCACGGTTTAGAGAAGCGTCTGGCCCTGACGTGCCAGCCAGGGTTGGTGCCAGGAGCGGCGAGTCCTGACAGATCCGAGCTCCTCGGATCCTTGGACGGAATGTGCTGAGGGCTCGAATTACCGTGAAGAGAGCAAGCCACACGCCTTTTGGGTAAATCCGCTGCAGTCACCCTTGGGCACGCCTTTCTAATCACTGCCCGACCACAGGGAGCAGACCGCGCCCCATTGACACAGGCCCTGGGCTTCCTGGGGATGGTCCCCTGGGAAGGAGGGAGTCAAGTTCTGAGTTACTGCCTGTCCAGGTTTGGGCTTTGAGGGCAGAGGGGCTGGCTCCTCCCCGGGTGTCCCCAGCGCAGACAGGGCTCCCCCACCCTTGCATCAAGCCAAAGCCTTGGCCTGTCCAGGACTCCTCGTTTCGCCTCTATTCAATTCATCCGAAAGTCTGAGGACCGACTGCCCCGGTTTGCCTGAAACCAAGGGGGTTCCCGGGATGTAGACTTTCAGCGGTGACACCAAGATATCCCGGCCAAAGCAGAACAAACTGGTCACCGTCTCCTGCGCAAAAGCCGCTGAGCTGGAGAGGGGCCGGAGGCAGAGATGGTAACCAGAGTAAAGAATTTCACTCTAGACAGGATGGGGAGACACCGCGGGGATTTACGTAGGGTCCAAATCTGACCTGGTGTGATGCATTTTCCTAAGCAACCCCTGGTGGCAGCGTGGTGAACAAATCGTGGTGAGAACCAGAGTGGAAAGCTGGAGACTGGTGAGGGAGCTGGCGCTCATCCGGGTGAGCAAGCCTGGTGGCTCGGACCAGAGCGGTTACAGTGGACGTTGTGGTGTGCCACCCGCCTCCCCTCCAGGAGCCCGGAGCTCGTTCCCCTGGTGGCCGGGAGTGCTGGCTGCGGACAGCTCGCTCCCCTACACGTCCCATGACTGGTTGACTTGGGTGTTCAGACCCTGCTCCCTGCCCTCAGCTGAGAACAGCATCGCAGGGCCGCCCCGCCCCAGGGATCCAGTGGGGTCTGCTTCATCCCTCTCTGCCTCCTTTGCTTCTTTGCCGGTGCTATTCTGGAGACTTCTCCGGCAACTCGTCTCCTGGCTACCCCCCATCTCAGCCTCCAGCTCCTGGTAAACCTGACCTGGGACAGTGGTACAATGAAAGAGGGAAGAAAGAGTTGTGCGCGTGCGTGCCTGTAAGAGCGTGCGTGTATGTATACACACATTTTATAAGGTAAAATTTGTATACAGTAAACGCACAAAATCTTAAATATACAGGGTGCTGAATGTTGAAATACGTATTTATCTTCATAACCCCCACTCAGATCAAAACATGTATTTCTGGGGCGCCGGGGAGGCTCAGTCAGTTGAGTGTCTGACTTCGGCTCAGGTCGTGAGCTCAGGGTTTGTGAATTTGAACCCTGAGTCAGGATCTCTGCTGTCAGCGTGGAGCCTGCTTTGGATCCTCTGCCCGCCCCCTTTGCCCTTCCCCCACTCATGCTCCCTCTCTCAAAAATGAACGAATATTTATTTATTTTTATTTTTTAAAAAAAAATTTTTTTTAACATTTATTTATTTTTTTGAGACAGAGAGAGACAGAACATGAACAGGGGAGGGGCAGAGAGAGAGGGAGAGACAGAATCGGAAGCAGGCTCCAGGCTCCGAGCCATCAGCCAGAGCCTGACGCGGGGCTCGAACTCACAGACTCACAGACCGTGAGATCGTGACCTGAGCTGAAGTCGGACACTTAACCGACTGAGCCACCCAGGCGCCCTGAAAAATGAACAAATATTTAAACGACAACAACAAAAACATATACAGTAAAACCATGGTTTACGAGCATAATTCATTCTGGAAATGTGCTTGTAATCCAAAGCACTTGTATATCAAAGTGCTTTTCAAGAACCGTTGGCTCAGTTGTGATCATGTGACATTTGTCATCATGTATCAGTCATATTGCAAGACCACTTGTTCGTCAAGTTAAAACTTACTAGAAATGGTTTGCTCATCTTGTGGAACACGCACAGAACAAGTTACTTATTATCCAAGGTTTAACTGTATTTCCTTCACTCCTAGAAATTTCCTTGTGACCTTTTCCAGTTCGTAATATCCCTCCAGGTAACTACCGTTCTGACTTCTATAATAATCTGTGATCAAAGATGAGTTTTTGTTTGCCCTTGAACTTCATATAAATGGAACCATGAGTAGGCACATTTTGCTGAACATCACACTTTTGAGATTTTTCTTAATGTTGCTGGGTTTATCAGATCTTTTTTATTTCTGAGGAATGTGTGCTTCTGGTAAACAGTTTGTAGTTGGGTTTGCTTTTTGTTGTTTTATTTATTTTAATCTTGCTTGACCATCTCTGTCATATAAGTGTGGTATTTAGTTGTCTCATCTTTGTTCTGTCGGGCCTCCTTGTCTGCCTTCCTTTGATTAATCAAGTGTCTTCATTACTCCATTGTGTTTCCTGTATAGTCTTTGCACCTAACGCTTTCAGTTAATATTTTTGAGGTTGCTCCAGAAACTGTAGGTACACATTCTTAATTTATTGCAATTACTTTTAACTTGGTCCCATAGTCATTCATGCAGCAAATAAAAGCTTTACAGCAATATAATTCCACCTGCTGCTCTAGTCTGTCCTGTTATAAACCCTGTAATACCTCCCATTCTGGTTACTTGAAGTCAACATTTAATTTATTTTAAGTAGGATTTTATATTCACCCATGTATTTCTCCCCCTGTGGCTCTTTATTCCTCTCAGTAGCTCTGGGATCATTTCACCTCAGCCTGAAGAACGTCCTTTACTACGATTCCTTGCCAAGTAGTTCTCTCTGTGGGTGACAGATTCTCTCAGCTTTTGTTTGTTTGCAAATATCTTTATTTCATCTTCACTTTCGAGGACTACAGTTTGCTGGGCGTAGAAATCTAAATTGGCTTTTGTTTTTGTTTTTGTTTTTTTGCTGTTGTTTTTAACCAGCACTTCAAAAATATCCTTTGCCCTGTGCCAGCTCCCGCTGTTTGTGAGAGAAGTCAGCCATCTTGATTGTTCTCCTGAACATCACGTGTTCTCTTTACATTTGATTTTTAGAAGGTTGGCCACGATACACCTAAATAGGATTTTCTTTGTATTTGTCCTACCTTGTGTTCACCGAGCTTCTCGTATCTGTGGTTTCCTGTCTTTAATCACTTCTGTGCAACTTTCCACCATCATAACAGCGAGTATTGTTTCTTAACTATGGCCTCTTTTCTTGCCTTCCAAATCTTCAACCACACGTATATTAGACTGTTTGATATTGTCCTACATGTGTCGTAGGTACTCTCTCTCTCTCTCTCTCTCTCTCTCTCTTTTTTTAGAAAATTATAGAATTTTTTTTCTTTCCCTACTTCAGTTTGGATAATTTCATTATTCATTTATTTATTTATTTATTTATTTTTAATTTACATTATTTTTAATTTAATGTTTAGTTAACATCTAGTACAATAATGATTTCAGGAGTGGATTCCAGTGATTCATCCCCTATGTATAACACCCAGTGCTCATCCCAACAAGTGTCTTCCTTATGATACTTACCCATCTAGCCCATCCGCCCACCCAACACCCAGCCAGCGACCCTCAGTTTGTTCTCTGTATTTGAGTGTCTTCTGTTTTGTCCCCCCTCCCTGTTTTTATATTATTTTTGCTTTTCTTCCCTTATGTTCACCTGTTTTGTATCTTACATAGTTTGGATCATTTCTATCAACCCAACTTTAAGTTCACTGAGTTTGCTCCTATTTCCAACCTGCTATTACACACTCATCAAAGAAACTCCGATCGCTAGGATTGAATTTCTTAGTTCTAAAGGGTACTTTTGGCTCTATTTTAGGGTCTTCGATTTCTTTGTTGAAATTCTCCATCATTGTATGCATTCTGTCTATCTCTTCCTCTAAATTCCTTAAAATAGTGCCCTTGACAAAAAAAAAAAAAAAAATGGTACCCATGACAATGCTGTGGTGAAGAGCTCAGATTTTGTTGCTGACCGCCTAGGTTAAACTGTCACTCTGGCATTTATTAGGTGAGTGATTTAGGGAAAGTGAATTCTCTGATCCTGTTTCCCCATCACTCAGATCCAGATCATAATAATCCCTACCCGATAGGTTTCTGTGGAGGTTAAATGAGTCATGGTTAATAAGTAATTGATAAAACAAGGCACCGCACATATTAATATTCAATAGCCGTTAGCTGCTATTATTACATTATTACTATTTGATTATCCTTACTAACATTTTTTTATTGAGATCACCCAGAGATTTATATGCATCACTAAAATTTCTGAATTCAAGAAAAGCGCCCACGCTTTCTTGATTTCCAACATTGACGGAGGAATTTATTGTTGCTTAGACTCGTACTTCCTATTCTTCTCGTGTGTGTTGACATTGAACATCTAGGTTAGTCATTGGTATTGTCCCCGGGGCCCAGAATGGGCCCCAGTCTTCTTCCAGATTTCCCTGATGGAGCCAGTTCGTCCATCTCTCCCTTTAGAATAAAAGCAGGCGTCCTGTGCCGTGTGTTCAGAATCACCAATGTCATCGTTTGCTCAGCGCCTCAAACCCTGGTCCTCTTGGAGGTGTTTCAAAAGCAAATATTTCTTGAGTGCCTGCTATGGGCCAAGGAATGCTCTATGGGTGGAGACACAACGGTGAACACAACAGAGTTTCTGCTTCACGAAGCCCGCCTGCCCTCCGCCCACCCCCCAGTCTGACTATTCTCCCCTCCTGGGTGACGGTGTGCTCAGCAGGTTCAGAGCAAGTGCATGCCAAGGGAACTGATGTACTAACAAAGTACAAGCTTTTAGGAGAGCAATGGCCTAAGATCCTCAAGGGAGATAAAACTGAAGCCCACGTCTTCATCCAAGAAGGGTAAATTAGGCACTCACTTGGCACTTACAATGGCACTGGTGTAATACAGGGGTTGTCTCCTGGGCACAGGAGACAATGGCAGTGCCTGCCGACGTTTTTTAGTAGTTGTAACAGCTACAGGTGGGGGAAGCTACCGGCATCCAGTGGATAGAATTCAGGGATGCTGATATACATCTTCGAATGCTCAGGACGACCCCCCACAACAGAGAATTGTCTGGCACAAAGGTCAATAGTGCTGAGGTTGAGAAACTCTGGGGGCTGAACCCCTCAGGGAGTTCATCATTTCACTAGAGATGAAATGCATACCAAAAAAAAAAAAAATTGGAACAACCCAAGTGCAACGCAACACAGCCCCAAAGAAAAAGAAAAGACGCCACTCTCCATTAAGGAAGTAATGAATTCATTCAACAAATATTTGTTGAGTGCCTAGTTTACACCAGCCACTAGGCTCGGTTCTGAGCAAACAGCAGTGAACAAGACAGACAAGTTTCATCCCAGGAGTCAACTCAGACACCCCCCCCCCCCCCCCCCCGCCCATGTCCCAAAGGACCCTCCCCTGTGTCTTGCAACTCATTCTAGAACAGAGGAGTGTTTCTCAGGTCTGCAAAACCCAGAGAAGAAAATTCATTTTATGATCTGAAGGGAGATGAAAAGCATATTTTAACAGCGCATTTCAAATGCATTCCGTGCCCATCACAGAAGCATCCAAGTACCTACATCATTTAGAAAGCTGCAGGAGAGCGAATAATGAATGCGGAATATGCGAACGATTCATTTCGCTTTTCAAAATATGCAACCCAGCCAGAGAAAGCTTTGCAAAAGATCTAAAGACAAAATAAAGTCTCTGCTATTTGTAGTCACGAAATTAAAGAGATGATTAAGAAAAGCCGAGAGTTTTAATTTTTAAAAGGTGGCAAAAAAATAAATGCCATAAAAGGGTGTCTGAGGGTTACGGAAACTGTTAGGAAAACGAGAATTCTGTGCTCTGAGCTGTTCACAGCTCTGTCCCCGGGGTGTGAAATTAGCGACGGAGGCAGATTTCACAGGCACTTCGGGAGCGTGGCGGTGTGGCTGCGGATTTGCGACAGGGGCCTCCCCGCCAAGTCCTGCCCACTGGCAAGCTGCTGTCTCTATTCATGCAAAGCACAGAGAATCCTGAGTTTCTGGAGCGTTTGGCATTTATATTGAACACAGACTCCCCTTCCGTGGGAGTGAGTCTAGCCCTTGGGTGGAGCGCCCCGGAAGGAAGCGTCGCGAGACGACGTTCTCACCAAAATCCTATTTTCTCCTTCAAAAAAATCCATACGAATTACATTGGGAATTATATTGGGAAATCTGTAGGAAATAGGAATACAGTTAAAGTGTTCAATATTAAAATCTTTTAAAGGAATTTTCATGGTCTGGGTCTCAGGACTAAAATTAACGACGATGTTCTCTGTGTCCCCGTGCCATCACCCACCCGGGAGTAGAGCTTAGCGGGAAGTCTACCCAATAATCAACCCTGGGAGCCGGTGAATGTGGGGAGGTGAGCTGCAGGGCTTTCCTTCTGTCTCTCCGTGTATCTCTTGCACACTCACGCTGTGTGTAACAACCACAATCAAATTGCAAGCGTGATTACGGCTTTTACCTTTCCACGCTTTTATTACCGATTGTGGTCAGCTGGACTGACTTGAAAAGGTCCCAGAAAAGAGAGGTAATTGTAAGTAAGTAGCTGCCTAGAAAGCCCGAGAAAGCTCTGGTCTCAGGTAAAAATCATCTTTTTCGGTTTATGGTTTTAAGAAGCACTTGCAATCATTTAAATTGATTCTTTGTTCACAGCGTTGTATTTTCAGAATTCAGCCCATTCTTGACCCTGAAAGAGTCGCCTCTTTGTAGCCCCCTCCCTTACATGACATTCACGGGGACAGACATCAGCACCTTGCAAATGTGGCCCTGGGCGTTCTTGTTATAAGTAGAGATTAAGAAAGAGACCAGTGATGGGCACCTGCGTGGCTCAGTCGGTTAAGCGTCTGACTCTTGGTTCCGGCTCAGGTCATGATCTCACGGTTTCTTGAGTTTGAGCCCCGTGTAAGGCTCTGTGCTGACCGTGCAGAGCCTGCTTGGGATTCTCTCCCTCTCTCTCTGTCTCTCTCTCTCTTTCTGCCCCTCCCCTGCTCACACTGTCTTCATCTCTCTCAAAATAAATAAACTTAAAATTAAAAAAAATTAAGAAAGAGACCAACGATGAGAATCACAACAGCAAAACAACGAAGAAACCAGCTCCCAGCGCCTCATCATACGCTGCAAAGACTTCCAATATGAACGAAGATGATTTTGCCCCAATTTCATATAGGCTCACCGCCTGCACCATGTGTTGGCTGGTACGACTGGAGGGGCAGAGGCAGCGGGGGCCGCAGGAAGTCTTTGCTCAGCAACCTGAAGGTGCCCTCAAGGATTCAGGCCTTTCCATCTCTGCCCTGCTCCTCACAGTCTAGGCTTTGTCTCTGTCCCGTCTGACCTCTTTGTTCTCTGCCAGCAGGAGAAAAACACGGCCACTTCTGGACGTTCTCCCGGAAGAGCAAGGCATTGCTCCTAAACCCCCAACAATTGCCTCCTAGAAGGTCCTTGGCCTCAGTTGGGTCACCTGTCCGTGCGTGACCCCATCACAGATGGGGTTTGAGCAGCTCTGGAGGCGGAGTGGGGTCGGCCTCCTTGAGGCCCACGGGATGCAGAAGGGACCAGGATATCCCCGAACAAGCCAAGGGCCTCTTGGTTACAATAGGGGTGGCGGAGGCCGGTCAGGCCGTCAGCAGTGCCCTATGCAACAGTGGCAAAGGTGTGCAGGCCAGCCTGGGTGGCAGTCTGGGCACGTTGCACGGGTGTGCTGGGCGGAGCCGGTTGCAATTCCAGAGGGATTCCAAACCCAACGGATGCTGCAAGGAATAAAAGCCACATAAACATTCCCGTGGACGTCCACGGGCTGGAAGGAATCAGGGTGGTGTTCTCAGGAGTGATCTTTCTTTCTCTCTCCGGCCACAGAGGCTCAGCGCGTTTCAGGGGAGGCTGCCGTGCTCTGTCTCCACGTACTCGGCCTCTCGTCCGGGCTAGCCTGTCTGCCCGGGCTTTACGTGCAGACCCACCACACGTTGGTCCTTCCGTCCAGATCTGTCCATTTCCTTCCACACACACGCCGCCACAGCCTGGATCCCATCTTCCTCTCATGCTCTTCTTACCTCATCGAGGATCGTGACATTTGAAAAGATGATTAAAAAAAGAAAGAAAGAAATGCAACATCCGTTGGGACAAACTGGGGTGATTGCACTGGCCCCCGCTCACCTCCGTATATTGAAGAGAGGCCAACAAAGCCCTTGGGGTCTTTAGGCACAGACCGGTTTCTTACTTCATTTTGTAGGCATCGCCGTGTCTTTGACATCTCTTATGATTTATGGGAAACAGATTTCAAATTAAAGTATCAGTAGCATTACATTCTGCTGTGAGTGACCCAGGCCCAAGATAAGAGAAGCTTAAGCACAATACAAATGTATTTTTGTCTCGTGGAACAGGTTGGGGGTGGGCGGGCCAAAGGCTGCGTGTGAGGGCTGTGCTCTACCGAGCTCTTAAGAAACCAAATTTCTTCATTTTTGTTCCTCTGCCATGAGTGGCTTTCACTCCCTGGGCTACCTCCTGGTGTAAGATGGTATCTCCAGTGCCAGCCATTACACCCACTGTCCAGCCAGCAGGAAAGAGGAAGAGGTGAGGACACCCACCAGGTTTCTTCTAAGGAAGGTTCTATTTAACCTCCTTCAGTTACAAACCACACCTGGCTGCAAGTTTTTTTTCTGATGGGTGCACTATTTTACAAATCAATGTATGAATACCCTGTAATAATAATAACTTTGTTACTAATAGTTAATACTTAACTAGTGATTACTATGTACCAGGGACACCCATAAGTGCTCAACATATTTAATTCTCATAATCACCCAATCGTGGTGCATGAATAACGTCTCCCTGACGACGTCCACGTTCTACTCCCCAGAACCCATGAATGTGCTAGCTCACGTGGTGAAAGAAACTTTGCAGATATGACCAAGCAAAGGATCTTGAGATGGGGAGAAAAGCCTGGATTCTCCAGGTGGGTCCAGTGTCATCATGAGAGTCCTTGTAAGAGGGAGGCACGAGGTCAAGGAAAAGAGAAGATTCCATGCTGCTTGCTTTTGAGATGGAAGAAGGGGCCTTGAGCCAAGAACGCAGTTAGTCTCTAGAAGCTGGAAAAGGTACGGGGCACCTGGGTGGCTCAGTCAGTTAAGCGTCCGACTTCGGCTCAGGTCACGATCTCGCGGTTTGTGAGTTCGAGCCCCGCGTCTGGCTCTGTGCTGACAGTTCAGAGCCTGGAGCCTGCTTCGAATTCTGTGTCTCCCTCTCCTTCTGCTCCTCCCCCATTCACACTCTGTGTGTGTGTGTGTCTCTCTCTCAAAAATAAATAAACATTAAAAAAAAAAATTTAGAAGCTGGAAAAGGTAGAGAAACAGATTCTCCCTGAGAGTTCCTGGAAGGAACGCAGTACTGTGGGCTGATTTTAGACTTCTGACCTTCAGCACTGTAAGATAATAAATGTGTGTTGTTTTAAGCCTCTAGGTTTGTGGCAATCTGCTATAACAGCCCTAGGAAACTGATACCCTTGTCCTGTAGATACGATTGCTACCTCCATTCACAAAGCAGGATACCGAAGCACAGAGAGGTTGAATAACTTGCCCAAGGTCACACAGCTTACTGAGAGGAAAGTCTAAGTTTGAACCCACACAGTGCCACTCTGGAGGCTACCCTAATAACCACCACCCACATGTAGAATACACATGCCGTCTGGACTTGGCTTCGCTTCACAGTTTGGGGTGTACGATTTTTTTGGTGTCGATTTTTCCAGCCTTGTAACGATTTTATTTCATGTTTTGGAAGTTTTCAAACATCCTTGACAGTAAAGAGAGTGATGTAATGGACTTCCATCTACCCATCACTTCCCCTCGACACCGATGGCCAAACTTGTTTCCTCTATGAGCACCTTGTCTTGAGGAAGCTGGAAGGAGGGGTCAGGCCGGAAGAAGCAGGAGCCCTGAGAGCTGGACACAGTCCTGGGTGGGCTCAGCCTCTGGCAGTGAGGGGTCCTGCACCCAGGAACAGCCCGGCAGGGAGTCTGGGGGGACGTGAGACCATTGGGCAGGACCCCCCAGCCCCAGGAGAGGGTCAGTGGTAGGAGGGATCTGGGATGGCCCTGGTACAGTTTCATTGCTGTGCAGGGACACGGACAGACACCTCCTTATGCTTATCCTACTTCTATGTAGTGAAGTCTGCATCTTTATTTAAATGAACCTCACTTTTTTGGCTCTTACACCAGGAAAGTCACACCCCCAGGGGGGACACACTTCTTCGGCATTTCTGTGAAAGGGAATTACATCCTGTGTAATTCTAATCTTCTCCTCCACGGTTGTTTTCTTGGTGTCGTGGGGGTATTTTTAAGCCTCAAAAAGAAAAAGAAGGAGAAAATCCGAGGAGACCACCCCCCAAGTCTGAAATCCTGTTAAACCTTCAGACAAAACCGAACCCACCAGGGCTTGACGACAGGAGCTCACGGGCAGGGCGGAGCGTGGCCGTCGTGCTGCGATTCTGCGGGTTCCTTTGTGAAACCCGGTTCCCTCCATCCGGACGGCGGTGGACGGGGAGGGTTTCCCATTTCCCGGGTCTCCTGGTTGTTGGGCTACGTGGAACGGAAGGGACCATCTCTGATCTTTGGATTTTGTTCTTTTTTTTAACGTTCCTTACATAATGAAATTTATTCTTTTCAAAATAGCCTCGGTCCTTTTAAAAACAAGGGGCAGAAATGATGACCTGAGGTCTGCAGTAGGGCTGGACACGGGGCTTGGAGACAGTTTGTTTTCTGCTGTTTAAAGTGAACATTCTGACAAATTAGGGGCCATGAGGCGGTGGAGGAGGGGAGGAGATCGGCTTCCTAAAACCCTTCAATTGTAATCAATGCAGGACACATACCTAGCTTCCGTCTGAAGCACTTTTCCACAGGGCATTGCAATATCCAGAGTGCAACTGTTGTGAAAGTCTCAAAAATAACCCAAAGATACAAGGACCCCAAAGCCGGAGACAGCCCAAATGTCCCCCAGCAGGTGAATGGATGAACAAGCCGTACAATGGAACACCACCAGCTCTAAAGGAAGGAACTATTGATCCATACAACAAATGGAATACACCTCAAAGACATTATGCTGGTGACAGAGCCAGTCCCCAAATGTTACATATTTTGTGATGGTCCCATCCATCATTCTCAGAAAGTCAAAACCATGGTGAGAGAAAGCACTGAGGGAATTACTGAAGAGATAGTGACCAAGCCTCTTCCTCTTCCCTGCCCTTGACTCTCCCCGCTCCCACCCGGTCTGTCCACGTGGAGACAGCTCCCCTCTGACCCAGAGTCCCCAGGCCATCCAACTTCCCGGGCGTTATTAAAATTACTAAAACACAAAATGCAAGCACAGCTGTCCTCTCTTCTGGGAGAATAAACAGGCAGAGAAAAAAAGGAGATAAAACGCCGTGACGTTGGATCCTATCGGCCCGGCACAGCGAGACGGAGGCTGGGTGATTCTCTGGTTGGCATATGACACTGCATCGGGCACGAGTTGGAACAACGACACCAGGTGGCAGCTCTCACCCATGGAGGCGCGCAGGGGAGTCAGAGAGGGGACCCCTTAGGTACGGAGCTTAAGTGTATCAGCCAACATTTATTGAGCACATTTTTATGAAAGGACTAAAACACAAAATTCAAGGACAGCTGTTACCATTTTTTGCTCATCCGTACAGAAATCAGAGAAAGGACGAAAATACAGTCCTGTGAGACTGGGTCACAGGCACGCCCTAAGCACCCATAGGTCTCATCTAATCCTCCCAATGGCCCGAGGAGAGGGCTCTGATATCAGCCCCATTGTGCGGGTGAGGAAACCGTAGCAAGCAGACTCCACTTTGAGAAGTGCATTGGCCTCCAGGCCGTGTAGAGCACCACCGGTAAGATTTGTGAGGTTCCTTCACTGTGCGTGACTGGATTCCAGCTCTTTGGTTTATTTTTATTGTTATTGTTATTTTTTTTGGGGGGGGAGGAAGAGAGCGCGAGCACACGAGGGGCGGAAGGACAGGGTGAGGGAGAATCTTAAGCAGGTTCCAGGTTCAGCGTGGAGCTCGACACCGGGCTCGATCTCACGACCATGAGGTCGTGAACTGAGCTGAAGTCGAGTCGGATGCTCAACTGACTGAGCCACCCAGGCGCCCCAGCAATTTGGTTCATAATCGTATGCAAGTAGGGACTAGGGTAGCAGGAAATGCTGACTGATGTCCAGCATTTCCACGCTTGATTATCTGCTTGATTCTGCCCCAAAGGGGGAGGGAGGCGCCACAGTAAGTTGACTGAGGTTAAATCCAGGTTCCGTCTTAGCAGCTGAGCGACTAGCCACAGAACACTTCTTCAATTCCCTCATCTTGTATGTGGGTGCACCCGTGTGCCACAGTTAGGAGCAGGGGCTCTGGAGTCAGACGGTCGGGACTTGAACCCTGGTCCACCACTCCTGAACCCATAACCTTGGGAACATTGCCTATGCCCCTCTGTGCCTCGGTGTCCTCCTGTGTCACGCGGTGACAATCAGCCCCCACCTCATAAGGTCAAGGTGAGGATTGGATGAATTCGTCAGGGTGAAACTCTTGAAACGGGGGCCCGGCACAGGGTTGGTGCTTGAAAAATGGCTCTGTGATCGTTGTTCACCAGGGTCTCCGTTGCGTGTGCGGCTCCGTGCAGGGTGCCGGGGTGAGTGCGAAGTTGTTTATGTGGGACGGGGCCCCAGGAAGCCCCAGGGGAGGGGAAGGAGACAGAGTGTTCTCATGCGGGCAGCCGGGACTGAGCCCTGGACATTTATATTCTGATTTCCACGCACCTTTGGCCGAGGGGGTCTCAGGGCCGTCAACTGCCAGCGCTTCCGGCCACGGGCCAAGAGAACGCTCTCAGGGGGATGGTCTCAGGATGCCCGGAATGGCAGAACCATGTTTGTTCTTTTCACACCGGCTTCTAGGAGATTGCTTCACATATAGCAAACATCCCATAATGTTTGTGGAAGGAGGGAGGGTGTGGGGGTGTGTAAGAAAGGGAGGTGTCAGATTTAACCACATGGATGTAAATCATCATCAGGGAAAGAATCCATTATCCCTACCAAGCACCTTATAAGGAGCTCGGAAAACCCCATCACGTAGGGTGCACTCATTGAATCAGAGAGAGCTCACGTAGAAGAGATTTTAAAGGCCATCTAACCCCACGGCTTGATCTGCTCAGAGAGGGAAGTGACTCACCCACGGTCCCCTGTAGACCCTAGGCCAGAATCCGGGTCTTCTGATTTCCCAGTGAGGGCCTTTTTCACTATGGAATTGGCTACAAAGACTCTCTGTGGGTTTCTTTCTCTTACTACATAGTGGAGGACCGTCACCTGCCTTAGGGACCATCCTCCCCGGCCCACACATTGTCCTTGGCCTTCAAGGACCACCTCAGACACCTCCCCCACCAAAAATCCTGTCCCCTCCTGCCTCAGGCAGAATCCCCTCCGCCAAGTCTAACTTAGACGCGCACAGTCTTCTACCCAGCAAATCCTATTTAAAAATTTTTTTGAATGTTTGTTTATTTTTGAGAGAGAGAGAGAGAGAGAGGGAGAGGGAGGGAGAGAGAGCACGAGCGGGGGAGGAGCAGAGAGAGAGGGAGACACAGATTCCAAAGCAGGCTCCAGGCTCCAAGCTGTCAACACAGAGCCCGACGTGGGGCTCGAACCCACGAACTGTGAGATGGTGACCTGAGCCGAATCTGGACGCTCAACTGACTGAACCACCCAGGCGCCCCAACAAACCCTATTTTTAGAAACATCTCTCTTTGAGACAAAAGCCCCCTGTACAAGGATATATATTCACAAGTGTTTATTGCAGTGCTGGTCATAGTGACTTGATTGCAGGGGGTCTTAGTACCTGAAGACGACCTGACCAAAGGGTGACATAGTCACAGTTATGTGAATGTTCGCTGTTTCTAAATGTTGAGTTGGATCCTAATCCACTGACCTGGAAAACATCCGTAACATATTGAGATCGAGAAAACACAGTGCAGAGTAACTTATGTAGTACAATTATATTTTGGTGCGGAAAAAAACCTAAATCCTTACAGAGAGAGGTCAGAAGAATCCCTGTGTATCCATGTTTGTATATGAGTCTGTGAGTACGTAGAAAGTTGTGGAAAGAGAAACGTTTGGGCGTTAAGTTGGGGAGTGGGGAAGGAGACCAGGTTCTGGGGCGAACGTCAGGGCACACTTGAAAAGGAGAGGGCACAGCGGCATGTCGGGAGACAGGGTAGACAGTCAGAGTGTGCCGGGGTGTGAAAACTGACCGGGTTCACAGGAAGGCACTGAGCTGGTGAGGTGTGGCTGCGTTGGCCACTTAACCTCAACTGAATGCGGTTATCTTGATACAGTTTTGGTAATAAAGATAACTAAGCAAGCAAACTGATAGATAGAAAGGGGCCCGTAGGCAGAGATCCTCAACACCCACACAGAAAGCTCGATCGGTGTGGAGGGAGTTCCCAAGTAAGAGGTACCGGAGGGCGGTCGTCAGGTCCCTGGGAGCTGGGAACAAATATGGGGACCCGGTTTGAGGATCCGCTGTTCTTTGGCTGGGGTGGGGTAGGGGCAGGGGAGGCCTGAGGCAGCTGGGGTGTCCTTGGGCGGCCTGCCTCCTTCTGGGCAGGGTGGACAGCTGGCCACAGAGAGGCCACGGGCCAGAGAAACATTAGGTGGGGATGACAGCAGGTTTCAGTCTCTGTGAGATGTATGTGGGGCAGGGGTTATCAATAGAGGTGTTGCGGGGCGCCTGGGTGGCTCAGTTGGTTAAGCGTCTGACTTCGGCTCAGGTCATGATCTCACGGTTCGTGGGTTCGAGCCCTGTCCTGTGTAGGCCTCTGCTGACAGCTCAGAGCCTGGAGCTGGCTCCGGATTCTGTGTCTCCCTGTCTCTCTGCCCTTCCCCCGTTGGCACTCTGTCTCTCTCTCTCTCAAAAATAAATAAAACATTAAAAAAAAATAGAGGTGTTGTCCCCTAAGAGGTGACTTCCGTGGCACAATGACGTGCATGGGAGCTGGGAATACCAGGTGAGCGCTGTACCCAGGGCGGTGTTACATCTTGCTTCTAGAACCGTCTTGCGTCTTGCGCCAGTCTCAGACGTCCCACTGGATGTTCATGGACGTGAACCTTATTTACAATGATCCGAGGCCCAAACAGAAAATGCATTTTACGTGGAAACGATAATAATGCCGTTTGCACTGTTTTAATATTCATGGAGCTTCCTGGGATGCCAACTATGATGTAAGTCAAGGGAAGCTTGTATTTGTTTTGTCCAGAAAATTTGCCAATGGTGGTTCGTTCACCAACTGGAACCATCACATCACAGGCACCAGTGTGTCTGACGGCATTTGAGAGGCTAACTCACCACCCTTTATGCCAGCCGGCGTGTAAAACTGACCCAGTTCAGAGGGTTCCTGCCAGAGCATTTGCATGTTGAAATATGCATTGTTTTATTGCAAATTACTGTACATAGATTATTTTTCTCCTATTTCTCTTTATGTTGTAGTTAAGCCATTACATTAGATTAGAAAGAGATACTTAGGTGACTTATATTACCTATGAATATTATTTCAAGATACTAAAGTGGAAATCAGAAAATACGCGTTAAAAAAAAAAAGGTGGCATGAGGTCTGACAGAGTTGAAAACCACATTTCTAAAAATCAGCAATAGCTTCTCTTTTCCCCAGGGAACGTGCAGCCTCATTTAGACACTTTTGAGCTTTTTGCTAAATGGAACTGGAGTTTTACTACAAAAGAGGATCTTTTCTTTCCTTCTTAAACATCAAGTCTCCTCCTTTGCCAAGATCCCCCTTAATGAGTCTGCTGGAGACCAATGTAATTTTGATCCTTACATCCCCGGGCCGGGTAAATTCTCCTGGAATTGTTTCTACCAGCTCAAGTACTGCTGTCTGGCTCCAAATTCACCGCAGACACAGCTGAAGCTTCTGTCAAATTTAGGTCACTGCCTGGTGGGTAAATAATTTGTCCCTCCATAGGGGACAGATCAATAATCAACAAACAAACACATTAAGAAAAAAAAGGGGCAGAAACCCTTAGTCATGCAAATCAGGGCAAGGATCTGAGAGGGCAAAGAAAAGAGCCTCATTCTCATGCAACAGCTCCAGCGGGACCCTGGCTCACTGGCCGATTTCTATGAAAACCCTGGGCCCAGAGCAGCGACCGCCCCGGCACATTAATGCACATTAATAAAGGTTTGTCCCAAGTGGAGTAAACACCACCCGTTCCCAGGACACCAAGAAGCAGAAAATTATCCAGAGGTTAACTGGGTCATTAGCGGTGGCACAATGCGGGTCATTCTAGATGTAATTTCATCCCCTCCAGCTAGAGGCTCCAATACAGCCACCAGTTCTCACAGCGGGGGGACAGTGACTTGGCTGCAAGTTGAGGTCTCTTGGATACCAGGCCCAGAGTCGTCACGATGATTCACGGCGCCTCTGACATCACAGGTGCTTTTGTGATGCAAAGTCACGTGTTGTCCAAACACACAGGGGACCTGTGACTGTGTGTGTCCTTGTTATGTGCACGGCCACAAAGTGGGACGGGCAGATGCACACACGGGACTAGATGAATAACGGGATAAGTAGCGGTTAGATCGCTGTCCCGAAGCCTGGCTTCTTGCACAGCAGCGTGCTTTCACCGCACGGGTACTTGGGAACTTGCAGGGATAAAGGGTTACAATTACACGTTCTGCGTCTGTTCTGCCTTTACCTCCCGTGTGGAAAGTGTAAGACGCAAACAGGCGGAGAAGGAGGCTCAAACGGGCAGATTTCACGTGGGCAGAACCAGAAAGGAATCGCCAGGCAGGGGACCCCCTCGTCAGCGTCCCCTCCGCTGGCACGGGGAAGCCTGTCACAGGATGCTACCTGGGTCTGGAGATTGGGTAGCAGGTGCGCGCCTGTGACCGGTCCCCCTCCCTGCTCCTCATTCTGAGGTGCCCCAACCGGATGGCAGAGGCCCGGCGGTGAGGAAGGAGCCAGGCTGGGCCGGGGCCTTCTGGCTTAGCCGGCCCTGGGCTTCTGGCGAGAACAGCGGGGGCCTGCCTCCCGCACCCCAGCACCCTCCCCACCCACCCGGCGGCCCCTTCCTGCCCAGAGTGGGGGCTCTCTCTGCCCTGAGAACCTGCGTGACCGCTCGGAGATGTGCCCGGGTTCACAGGCCCTGGGGCACGTGGAGGCCTCTCCCCGCCCCCCAATCCCCCTTGCCCCGGACCCCCTGACCTCCCTTCTGTGCCACTAACGTGCCAGGTTCGTCCCCACCCAGGGCCTCTGTGCCCGCCGTGTGGCCTCCTCCATGCTGTCCCCAGCTCACCTTCCAGAAGCTGCCCCTTCTCAGCCTCCAGGGCTCTGCCAAGCGTCACCCGGTCAGCGAGCCCCCTGACGGCGCTGTCCGCCCAGGCCCCTCCCGGCACGCGGCCCCCTGTCTCTTCCGGGTGCCACTCCCCACCATGGGAAGTGACCTCGAGGGCACGTGTCCTTGCTGTCACCTCCCTCGCCCTCCCCGCTGCACTGTGAGCTCCCAGGCAGCAGGGACGGCCCCGTCCTGCTAAGCCCCAGGCTCCCAGCACCTGCAGCCGTGCCTGGCCCAGAGGCGCTGCCCGGAACGTGCCTGGGGGGCGACTCCGTGGCTGACCTGGCATCCGACGTCCTGGGCTCAGGTCCCGCGGGCTGTTTGCTGGCCACTGACGGTGGCACGGGGACGCCTCCTGTGTGGGTCCAGGCTTCCTCCTCTGTGGAGAGGGGCTGGTAGCAGAGTCCCGGTCTCCCACGACTGTTGGGAGGCTCAGAGACAGAAGACACCTGCATCGAAGCTACGGGGACGGGAGCGGCCCTGTCACTGTCGCGGTGAGCACCTGGGTGGGGGTCGGGGGCCAAGGCTCAGGCTGAGGAGACTCAGTGTCCGTGTGCCCGTGTGTGGGCACATTTGCGCGTATGTGTGCGTGTGTGTGAGTGTGTGTGCCATACGTGTGCGTGTGTGTGTGTGCTCGTGTGCATGTGGGTGAACGCTCTTTACTATTCCACTGCTCTCTCCCCGTGAACATCCGTTAATACTCACTACGTGCCAGCCTCTGTTCTAGAGGTTTCACGTTAATTAACTCACTTAATTCTGACGATCGAACCTACCTGTGATTGTTATCACCCCCATTCTATAGATAAGGAAACTGAGGCACAAGGAGGCTAGGTTACTCCTAGCAACTCCAGCAACTGGTGTGTGTGTGGGGGGGAAGGTCCCAGCTGGGACAGAGAGCTGGCTTCTGCACAGGCACGAGCCCCAGCTGGAAGCAGACAAGGACGTGACTTGACCCTCCACGGGGCAACATTTGTTCTATTTCCCTTGAACTTGGCAAGGCCTAGGTGGTCCTGTGGTGAGGTGATTGATCTCGCCAAGTGCTTCTGAGCAGAAACATCTAGCTGTCTCTCTATGCCCCTTCTCCCTTCCTTTATACAGACAGAGCCCTCAGACCCTCAGTGGGACAGGGGGCTGCCAGAACAGAGCACGACTCCTTCCCTGTGCCTCTGCTCCGGGCGGCCTGTGACTAAGTTCTGGCCAATGGGCTGGGAAGAGAAGTGAGGGGTCTGACTTCCAGCCTTCAAAGTGAGAGACTTCTCTTTCCTTCCTTCCCCCTCCCCACTGGCTGGAATTTGGACCTGGGAGAGGGCCATCTCGGTCACCTGCATGAGCACAACACCCCAGAAAGAGTGGGACAAGAAAGGGGCAGAGCCTGGTCCCCAACCCCTTGGAGCTTTCAGGAAGCGGTGGAGGAGGGTGACGTGGAGGCGGGGGGCAGGGCACCGTTCGGGGTTGAATCTTTGTTCATCAGGCGTTGAGGCTCCTCTCCCTCCTCCCACACAACCTTCCTGCCGTCCGCCCCGGGGTGAAAGTCCCTCCTCCCAGCCTGTCCTCCAACCCCCCGTAGTCTCCGATCCACGGGAGTGACCGGCTGTGGCCGGTCACCAGACCCAGAAGAAGGCTGGGGGCTCCCCTGCCCCTTCCCTGACTGTGCTCCGAAGTCACACTAGCCACATGTCAAGGGCCCTGTGATGGTGCAGTGAATGTTTACCCCACCGGACGGGCAGATACAGAACATGTCTCATCGCAGAAAGTTCTCGTGGACGACGCTGGCCAGACACACAAGGTTTTGGATCCGGTAAGACATCGGGTGGGAAAGAGGCACCGGGCAAGAAGGGAATGAGACACAAAGGGGGCTTTGACCAAAGGCCTTCTGTCGAGCTCCTTCCGGGGACTGGAGCCCTGTTATGGCCCCAGGGAAACAAAAGAGAATTAGACGCAGCCCCAGGCCTCAGGGGGCTCCTGGCCCAGCCTGGGGGGTGGGGTGCAGACAGGAGAGAAGGAAGTGAATAAATCAACAAACAAGACACTTCCAGGAACTAACAAACGTCACATGCTCAGCAGAGTGGGGTAATATAATGGGGACACTGTCTGCAGGGGGGCCGGGCTCGGTTTAGCGAAATCCGTCATCTCTGGACAACCCAAGATTGCAGGCCCGGGGTGACGTCAGAGCCTCGGGAGGGCGAGGAGCGTGATGCTCCAGAGACCAGCTCCTGAAAGGCGGGGAGAGCCTGGGTCAGGGCACCAGTGAGCTCTGGGAACTGGGACGCGCCCCCCTCCCGGAACTGGAGGTGCGCTGGGGCCCCCAGAGAGCAGAGAGGACCTGAACTGCAGCAGGGGTCGCGGCCAGCAGCGGAGTTCATTCCGGGGGCGCATCAGAGTCTGTTAGGAGGGACGTGCCCTGCCCTTGACCTGACACTGGCTGGGGGTGGGGGCTGTTCTGGTTTCCAGCTTTGGAGGCCTTACCATCTCTCCCCTTGGAGCCTCTGCCACGAACTTTCTGGGCGCTCAGGGCGCTTCGCCGTCGGGGAGGCCGCAGCTTCAGCTCAGCAGAGGCCCCGAGAGCCCCGCTCCTTGGAGGTCAGCAGGCAGAGCCCTTCGGCCACCACTGCCTTTTTATCCCCAGAACAAAGCTGGCAGGAGGCCAGAGCCTCTGACGGGTGGGCGGCGGCCTCCGGGGGCCCAGGGGGAGCCGAGAGGCCGGGAGGGGACAGGGCCCCGCAGACCTGGGCGCTGGGGTGCAGGGACCGGCCCTGGAGGCAGCTGCAACAACAGTTCGAGCCCCGGCAGGGAGTGCCAGGCAGGTGTGTTTTCCTTGAACAAAGCCTCAGGATAAAGGTGCCGAGAGTTCCCTCTGCGGCAAGAACTTTCCGTTTCCTCATGTGCGGGGGGCACAGTTACGTCATGAGGGTTTTGAAACAGACCAGAATGTGTTCTTCTGGCGGGAAGTGAGCAAAACCACCCCCGGTGACCGTTCCCTGACAGTTCAGTGAGTTCAGCCAAGGAAAAGGACCCACGCGGCAGCGGGTGAGGCCCACCCAGGATGGTCACGAACAGTCGACTCAGCAGGTGTAAATGTCCTCTTGGTTTCCGGGCCGGCTGGAGATTTCCCAGGGGCCACGGACGCTTCTGCCCCAAACCGAACCTTCTGCTGGATTCTCCTGGTGACGCGACCCAGACCCGACTCAGGGGCTCAGGCCCGGGGCCTCAATGGGCTCACGCACTGGTGTTGGTGGTCGGGCAGAGCTGGGTCTGGGGGCTCAGAGGCCATCGCGTGGGTTGGGCTGGTCTCCCGTGTGCCCCTGCACCGCCCCTGGTGCCGGCCCCCTGCAGACTCCCCTCGGGGGCAGCGGCAGGTGCCCCCCGCGTGGTTCCAACCCCCCACGGTTCCAGCTCCAGCCCCACACTCGCTCAGGTCCAAGTGCAGGGACACGAACAGGATGCCATCAGAGCCCCAGAGTCACTGACGGCCGGCTGAGGTCCCTCCTGTCACCGAGCCCGTTGTCGGGCACTCGTGGCTCCTGTGGCCCGCCTTTCCCCGAGGGCCTGGGGTTCGGGGTCCCGTGGACAGAGGTAGGAAGGTGAATTCTCAAATGGCAGCCAGGTTCTGCTTACACGGCAAGGGGAAGCAGACGTCAGAGGGCACGAGAGGCGTTCGTTCCGGGAAGGGAACGCGTAGGGTGCCCACCACACCGCCGGAGAACCCGAAGGCATCAGATGGTCGGAGCGGAACAAGTTCTGCCGATTCCGGATTCACGTGTGAAAGCTTGAGCCCACCTGGGAGTGAGTAACTGAGAGCACGGCCACCGGATGCAGGGTCGCGGCCACGTTCCGTGTACATCAGAGAACAAGTGAGTTTGGGGACCCCAGTGCCGTGCAAGCGGGTCACGGTGAGTGGACCAGGCGCCTCGGTTATCAAGGGCCAGCTGTGCGTGCTTCTCCCGGCCAGGACCCCGCTCAGCTCGAAGCCACAGAAACCAGCTCCGGGAGCTTGACCGGTGGTGGTTGGCCTCACTCCCGACGAACAGGTCTGGGGCTGCTGTGGGGGCCGCGTGATGTCACCAAGGCTGGCTCCTTCTGCTGTCCTGCCCTCCCTTGGGTGTCTCTCGTGGCTGTAGATGCTGCCACTCTTACCTAACCAGGGAGGACGGAGTGGGAGGAGGAGGAGGGGGGAGGAGGAGGAGGAGTAAGGAGAAGAGGGAAGAGGAGGAGGAGGAAGGAGGGAGGAGGGGGAGGAGGAGGAGGAGGGGGGAGGGGGAAGAGGAGGAGGAGGAAAGAGGAGGGAGGAGGGAGAGGAGGAAGGAGGAGGGGGAAGGGGTGGGAAGGGGAGGAAGAGGAAGAAGAGGAGGAGGGAGGAGGAGGAGGGAGGAGGGAGAGGAGGAAGGAAGAGGGGAAAGGGGTGGGAGGGGGAGGAGGGGGAAGAAGAGGAGGAGGGAGAAGGAGGGAGGAGGAGGAGGGAGGAGGGAGAGGAGGAGGGAGGAGCAAGAGGGGGGAGGAAGACAGAGGAGGGAGGAGGAGGAAGGAGGAGGGAGAGGAGGAGGGAGGAGCAAGAGGGGGGAGGAGGAGGGAAGAGGAGGAGGAGGGAAAGGAGGAGGGAAAGGAGGAGGGCGGAGGGAGAGGAGGAAGGAGGAGGGGGAAGGGGTGGGAGGGGGAGGAGGGGGAAGAAGAGGAGGAGGGAGGAGGAGAAGGAGGAGGAGGAGGAGGGAAAGGAGGAGGGAGGAGGAAGATGGAGGAGGAAGACGGAGGAGGGAGGAGGGGAAAGGGGTGGAGGGGGAGGAGGGGGAGGGGAGGAGGAGGAGGGAGGAGGAGAAGGAGGAGGAGGAGGAGGGAAAGGAGGAGGGAGGAGGAAGATGGAGGAGGAAGACAGAGGAGGGAGGAGGGGGAAGGGGTGGGAGGGGGAGGAGGAGGGAAGAGCAAGAGGGGGGAGGAGGAGGGAGGGAAGAGGAGGAGGAGGGAAAGGAGGAGGGAGGAGGAAGATGGAGGAGGAAGACGGAGGAGGGAGGAGGGGGAAGGGGTGGGAGGGGGAGGAGGAGGGAAGAGCAAGAGGGGGGAGGAGGAGGGAAGAGGAGGAGGAGGGAAAGGAGGAGGGAGGAGGAAGATGGAGGAGGAAGACGGAGGAGGGAGGAGGGGGAAGGGGTGGGAGGGGGAGGAGGAGGGAAGAGCAAGAGGGGGGAGGAGGAGGGAAGAGGAGGAGGAGGGAAAGGAGGAGGGAGGAGGAAGATGGAGGAGGAAGACAGAGGAGGGAGGAGGGGGAAGGGGTGGGAGGGGGAGGAGGAGGGAAGAGCAAGAGGGGGGAGGAGGAGGGAAGAGGAGGAGGAGGGAAAGGAGGAGGGAGGAGGAAGATGGAGGAGGAAGACGGAGGAGGGAGGAGGGGGAAAGGGGTGGGAGGGGGAGGAGGGGGAAGAAGATGAGGAGGGAGGAGGAGAAGGAGGAGGAGGAGGAGGGAAAGGAGGAGGGAAGAGGAAGATGGAGGAGGAAGATGGAGGAGGGAGGAGGAGGAGGAGTGAGGAGAAGAGGGAAGAGGAGGAGGAGGAAGGAGGGAGGAGGGGGAGGAGGGGGAAGAGGAGGAGGGAGAGGAGGAGGGAGGAGGGGGAAGGGGTGGGAGGGGAGGAGGGGGGTAGAGGAGGAGGGAGGAGGAGGGAGGAGGAGGAGGAGGAGGGAAAGGAGGAGGGAGGAGGGGGAAGGGGTGGAAGGGGAGGAGGGGGTAGAGGAGGAGGGAGGAGGAGGGAGGAGGAGGAGGGAGGAGGAGGGAGGAGGAAGATGGAGGAGGAAGATGGAGGAGGGAGGAGGGGAAAGGGGTGGGAGGGGGAGGAGGAGGGAGGAGCAAGAGGGGGGAGGAGGAGGGGAAGAGGAGGAGGAGGGAAAGGAGGAGGGAGGAGGAGGCTGAAATAGGAAACCAGCACTTGCCCAGAACCCCCAGCGGCCTCTGCGTCCCCTCATGGCCAGAGCAGTGTCACAGGGGCACAGGGGCGGGGGCTGGACAAGGCTTAGGGACTCATGAGCGAGAAGGAAGGGCCCTGGGTAGACACCCGGTGGTGCGTGTCACGGTCCGATGAATTGGCCCAAAGGGTCGGCGTTTCTGTGCAGAGGATGCGGCAGCTGTTCTCAATCAAAGGCACATAATTCATATCTTTGGAGACAGAAATTCCTGCTTTTGAGTAATGAAGGCAACCAAGCCACATGATTCTGCCTGCAAACATTCCACCGGCCCCGAGATAACCCCAGCTAAGCATCATGTGCTCAGAGTCAACAGAAACCCCCAAATCTCCTACCTCCTGGGGTGCACAGACGCGCTGTCCGCAGCGGCCCGTGTTGGCTGCGTCTGTGCCCGCGCGGGTCACCCCGACCCCGGTCGCTGGGCACGCGAGGGCTCAGCCGTCCTCCACCTGCAGACAAGCCGCCGAGGCATTAAACCTCGTCGCCGGCCAGGGAGCCTGGGCTTGTCCCCAGCAGCTCCAGCCTGGATGCGGTCCCGGAGATAAATCATACCTCTTTAAACGGCCACGGCGGCCCATTATTTCTGCTTGAAAACACCCCTGGATCTTCACTCGAGAGCCGGGGTGACAGGCCCCGGCTGTTGTGCTCAGCTCTGCATAAACTCGCCATCAGCCGGTTGGCTCTGTGACGAGCAAGCCGGTAGCTTCCGACGGGTGTCGACGCAAACCCTCCCCCTGCGTGCGGGACCGGCCGAAGGTCTCAGAGTCCCGTCTGCAGAAGACGCGGGGATAGGTCCCGTCTCGGGCCCGTGGCCACGTGACATGCCCTGTTGTCGCCCGGTTCACACGGGGAAGCGGCAAAATGACAGAGCGGACGTTCCCGGTCTGCGTTTTGTCACATCCTGCAATATTTCCTCAAGTGAACAGCTATCTTAAAAAAATGAACGGAGCACATTTAAACAACGATCATGGAGATTTTCCACCGGGAGAACGTAATGAACCATCTGCCCCTCACCCGCATTCCGCACTTACCCGGCTTTGCCCGCTCCCTCCAGCTGCCTCCCCTCTTCCCGCCAAGGTATTTTCAAGCCAGTCCCAGCCTGTACTGGATGGGTTTTTCTTTGAAAGGGGACTGCAGTGTCCTCATCAGCGGGAGTGTGCAGCTGCCTCACAAGGGCCTTTTTCTCCTTGCTTGTCCAGAGTCGGGACGCAAGCAAGAGCCCCCCGGCCCTTGGTTCGGTCTCCGCAGGTCTTGGTTGAGCGTGATCCCCTCCCTTGATTTGGCAGGTCATGTCACTGCCTTGCGGAATTCCCGGGATCGGTGGCCCGAAGGGCCCCACGGTGTGGATCTGTGGGTCCCCGCCTGTCCCTGCCACGTTTCCGTTCCCTCCCCTGCAGGGAGAAGGGGGTCCCAGCGAGCAACCTGGGGAAGGGGCTCCACCTGGGGAAGGGGCTCAGTTGGTTGGAAACCCAGGGGGTTGGAGCCCAGCGGGGCCGGCCTCCAGCAGGTGCCGTACGAAGGGCCTGGGTGCATGTTAGGAGGCTTCCTGGATCGTCCTTAACTAGCAACGGAAGCGTTTGCTCCCGGGCGTCACCACCTCATCGTGTCAGCTCTGTTCTGGGGCGAGCCACTAGTCAGCTGCCCCGCCTCTCCCAGGGGACCCGCAAATTAGAATCACAGCCCCCACAGCGGGGCCTGGTCCTCCCCCAAGTGACCCTCGCCAGCGGTTGTGACACAGTGAGTGAAGGACGCGAGAGGGGCTGTGCTACCCACGCGCGTGTACTTGGCAGACGAGGGGCACTTATCCAGGCCCGGGTCACCCCGGGTCACGGGCTGGGGAGGCCAGTGTCCTCTCGTTACAGCTCCGGAAAGACCCTGATGCCGTGGGCTGGGCTCCTCCACGGGCGACATCTTACTGCGTTCTCAGTGGTGATTCCTTCACCCCACAGATGAGGACTGCGGCTCGGGGGAGGGAAATTTGTTCAAGGTCACACGTCTCGCAGACCTGGGGATCGGCCTGCCCCCTGCTTCCACAATTGCCCAACCCAATAGCTTCCACCAGGCAGCCGAGCGGTGCAAACCAGCCAGGACGCGCCCCTCCCCGTACACACCCCGCCTGTTGCTTCCCTCCGTTCTTCTCGCGAACCCAGGGCATTGCCTTGTCCCTGGAGGCCTGTGCCCCCTTCCTGCCTCTCTGCGACCCACCGTCCCCCACTGCCCCAGGCCTCGGCCCCCTCTCTGTTCCTTGTCCAGCCCAGACCTGCCTCTAGGCCTTTGCACGTGCTGTGCCTTTTGCCTGGAATGCTCTCCTGATGGCCTCTGCCTGGCTGGAATCTGCTGTGTTCATCTGGGGTCAAAGTCACCTCTCCAGAGAGGCTGTCACTGATCTCGCTGTCTAACGTGGTCTCTATTCCCTGCTTTCTTTCAACTCTCAGTTTTTTCCCACAGAGAAATTCCACAAAATCCTCTTTGTCAACCTTGTTTTTTCTGTGATTGTTCGTAGTGTCTCCTATACTCAAAGCTTCACCCTCTGAGGCCAACCAAGCAGGTCAGTCCTGCTCAGGTTGTATTCTGGGGCCCGGAGCAGTGCCTGGCACAGTATCTGCTCAGAAAATGGATAAGCAGGTGATGAAACAGAGACTGGTCTTCGATACAGCTCCAGGCACTGAGCCCCGAGGGGCATCTGGACCTGGGCTGTTGTATTTTCCTTGTGGTTACCTCCCAAAGGGCCTGAACAAGTCTCTTCTCTTCTCTCCATCTCATTGGGCTTTCTCGCCCACCTGCCCACCTGAGAAGATGTTCTCAGGACTAACCAAGTCACGGAGTGCTGAGCAGCATAGACCATTCCCTAGTGGCAGGGAGCTGAAGCCTGGGATGTTGGTCCCTGACTCCCCTGGGTATCATACCAAACAAAGGCAACTTTTCCTTCCTGCTTGTATCCACCCCTGGGGCTGCCAGGGCAGCTCACCACAAATTTGGTGGCTGAAAACAAGAGCCGCATGTTCTGTCGCAGATCTGGGGGCTAGAAATCAGAAAATGGCAGGGCTATGGTCCCTCTGGAGGCTCTAGGGGAGAATCCCTTCCTCCAGCTTCTGGTGGCTCCTGGGTGATTTCTGGGCTTTGGCTGCACCACTGAGGTCCTTGCCTCTGTCCATCCGCCACAGCCTCTCTGGTGTGTGTGGCACGTCCCTTTGCCTCTAACTTGTAAAGCCGCTCGTGATGCTTGTAGGGTCCCCCTGGGCAATCTAGGCGATTGCCTCAGCTCAAAATCCTTCATTACACCTGCAAAGACTCATCTTTTTAATATGAAATTTATTGTCAAGTTGGTTTCCATACAACACCCAGTGCTCATCCCAACAGGTGCCCTCCTCAGTGCCCCTCACCCACCCTCCCCCCCCCCCACCCCCCATCAACCCTCAGTTTGTTCTCAGTTTTTAAGAGTCTCTTATGGTTTGGCTCCCTCCCTCTCTAACTTTCTTTTTTTCCCTTCCCCTCCCCCATGGTCTTCTGTTACGTTTCTTGGGATCCACATAAGAGTGAAAATATATGGTATCTGTCTTTCTCTGTATGACTTATTTCCCTTAGCATAACACTCTCTAGTTCCATCCATATTGCTACAAAAGGCCATATTTCATTCTTTCTCATTGCCAAGTAGTATTCCATTGTGTATATAAACCACAATTTCTTTATTCATTCATCAGTTGATGGACATTTAGGCTCTTTCCATAATTTAGCTATTGTTGAAAGTGCTGCTATAAACATTGGGGTACAAGTTCCCCTATGCATCAACATTCCTGTGTCCCCTGGGTAAATTCCTAGCAGTGCTATTTTTGGGTCATAGGGTATATCTATTTTTAATTTTTTGAGGAACCTCCACACTGTTTTCCAGATCGGCTGCACCAGTTTGCATTCCCACCAACAGTGCAAGAGGGTTCCCGTTTCTCCACATTCTTGCCAGCATCTATAGTCTCCTGATTTGTTCATTTTAACCACTCTGACTGGCATGAGGTGATATCTCAGTATGGTTTTGAGTTTGTATTTCCCTGATGAGGAGTGACGTTGAGCATCTTTTCATGTGCTTGTTGGCCATCTGGATGTCTTCTTTAGAGAAGTGTCTATTCATGTTTTCTGCCCATTTCTTCACTGGATTACTTGTTTTTCGGATGTGGAGTTTGGTGAGTTCTTTATAGATTTTGGATACTAGCCCTTTGTCCGATACGTCATTTGCAAATATCTTTTCCCATTCCGTCGATTGCCTTTTAGTTTTGTTGATTGTTTCCTTTGCAGTGCAGAAGCTTTTTGTCTTCATGAGGGCCCAATAGTTCATTTTCGCTTTTAAGCCTCTTGCCTTTGGAGATGTGTCCAGTAAGAAATTGCTGCGGCTGAGGTCAGAGAGGTTTTTCCTGCTTTCTCCTCTAGGGTTTTGATGGTTTCCTGTCTCACATTCAGGTCCTTTATCCATTTTGAGTTTATTTTTGTGAATGGTGTAAGGAAGTGGTCTAGTTTCATTCTTCTGCATGCTGCTGTCCAGTTCTCCCAGCACATTTGTTAAAGAGACTGTCCTTTTTCCATTGGATAGTCTTTTCTGCTCTTTCAACGTTTACAAGTTCCAGGGATCCAGGCCTTAATGTCTCCTTGTGGTCGTTACTCAACCAAGTGCTGGACACATCGCCTGCTCTTTGTGTCATGATGTTCATGATGTTCTAGTCCCTAACCACCTCAGCATCTGAGACAAAGTAGAATCGGTTGTAAGAAGAAAATAGTTCTGTGAATTACTGTTCTGTGAATTACCAGAGGGTGCTCTGGGCAGGGAGCTGAGGCGGTGGGGTGTTTGTGAAAGTGGGGGCCATAAAATCATGCTGACCCTGCTGCTGGTGAGCTGTCTCCTGCACACTGCGTCACTGCTGCCTTCAGTGGCATTTGTTTTTTGGGGGGAGTTCTGAGTGATGATGTCTTCTGTGAGATGAGAACCCATGAGTATCTGCCCCTGGAAGGAACATTCCAGAAGGGGCTGACCCCAGGTTCTCCCTCTGCCGGGTGTAGGGAGAGCTCACGGGGGATGCTCTGACACACCAGGCAGCTCTTGTGTTCCTCAGACTCCACGGAAGCAGCGATGGCACAGAACATTCTGCAGACCACGCTTCCTCCATGTAGGCGGGAGGGAAGACCCCCACCTCCCCCTCCTTCCATTCATAGCCGCTGCCCTGCCATCACCTCCCTGGAGCCTGCAGGCTGGTTGGCGATGGGGTTTCGGGGTGATGGAGGGGGTCCAGAGCCAACGGCCAAGAAAGAAGTCTTGAGACGTTTTTGGTGCAAAAAGATGATTTTATAAAGCACGGGGACAGGACCCGTGGGTGGAAAAAGCTGCGCTGGGTGGTAAAGAGTGACTGGTTATATACCATGGAGTTGGGGCAGATATAAGTCAAGAGGAAGTGTCTTAAAGGGATTGCCACATGCTAACGAAGACCCACAGATAACTGGAGGCCTAGCTATTGCCAAGCTAAGGTGGGTTTTTCCTCCAGCAAAGTATCAACTTGAAGACAGTAGGGTGTTCCTGGAGATTAGGCTATTGATAAGATGACCCTTTTCTGGTAATTGTACTAAGATCTTTGTAAACTGATGGAGACTCTATCACTTTAACCATTTGTTTTCTGTCCTTTCCTTTGTACTTGGTAGTCAGGGGTGCCTGGGGAATATCACACACATCCCACCTGGGGGTGAGGGGGGGTGTACAGATCAGCTTGCCTAACACTCCCTCATCAGTTTGTCGCCGCCTTTGTCCTGTTCAGGTCAGTCCTCGAAGGCCACCTCATCCTGGCCCTCCCTCATCCCCGGGCTAACCTCCAATATCTGTGGGGCCAGAGCGGAGCCCCCACTCTCCCAGACCCCTTTCTTCTTCCCACCCCACATCCACCTTGCACACACCCAGTGTCTTGCCCATGTACTTGGTTGAGTTCTAGAACGCGAGCTTCTGTGGTCTGAGCTTTAGTCTGGAGATTTTTACCTCCTGAAAACTCACAGCAGCTCTGGGAGAGGGGGGGGCAACCCTGGGAAGGGTCGCGTGGGGTGTGTGGCCTTCGCTGGGGTCCGGCTGGGGCTCTGTGCTCCGCAGAGCCCTGCACGATGAGTGAGGGTGATGAGGGGGCATGAGGTAAGCTGAGGACAAAGCACAAGCTAGCACAGCCCCCCCCCCCCAGGTGGGACTTGTGTGACATTCCTCAGTCACTTGCGACTGCCTAAGAACAAAGGAAAGGAAAGAAAACACGTGGATAACTGGTAGAGATCACAGTCCTGCAGGACAAGAGTCTCCATCGGTTTACAGGTCTTGGTAAATTACAAGAAAGAGACAATCTGATCAACAGCTTAATCTCCAGAAACGTATAGTCTCAGTTTCCCGGAGCCCCAACATCACCCTCCCCTACATAGGGATGTGGGGCACAAAGGCAAGGAGGAAATGGCAGGTAAAATTAAATTTCTTTATGACCTGCAGCCCATTGACAAACACTTGAGGCAAATACAGAGTAGAACACTTCTCCAGGACCCCTGCTGTCTTATGTTACTGCCTTAAGTTGAAGGGAAACAACCTTAGCCTGACAATAGCAAGGCCCCTGGCATTTTACGAGTCCTCTTTAGCACATCAAAGTCCTTCTGGAGGCCTCCCTTTTGTCTTTACCTCCCCCAGCTCCATAGTATGTAACCAGTCACTCTTTACAACCCCAGTGCCACTCTTTCTGCCCTCAGGTCCTGTCCCCAAGCTTTAATGAAATCACCTTTTGTACCAAAGACATCTTAAGAAATCTTTCTTGGCCATCAGCTCTGGACCCCCCACCATCACTCCAAAACCTCATCAAGGGGACGCTCAGGTCAGTGCCTGGAGCGTTACCAGCCCTTTGCTATCAAGAGGGGGCTGCTCTGAGGGCTCAAGGAGGTCACCGGACACCAGGGTTCCCTGCAGTCAGGTTGTGCATTAGTGCACGATTGTATCGGTTCCAGGGGCCCAGAGATCAGCGCGGGGGAAGGCGCCCCGAACTCAGGACTGGAAGGTGGTTGTAGCTGCAGCCCCGTCACAGGGACCTGTGGCACAGGAGCCTCAGTAACCCGCGCTGGCCCCAGTTCCCGAGCCCCGAGGCGCGCTGTGGCCATCCCTCCCTGAGGTCTGAGGACCTGACGGGGCAGCGGTGCCCCGAAGGCGTGCCCGCCGCCCCTGCAGCTCTGTGCCCACGTGGTGGGGCTGGTCCCCGCCCCCACCACCCAGCAGATGCACCCAGGGGACGTTTGCTGCCTTCCCCGCAGCGGGATGGACGAGGACTTCGGGACTCCTGATCTGCTGGGACAGACAGTCGCCTTTTCTTGGTCTTTCTTCCTCTTTTCTCTTTTTCTCTTTCCTGTTTTTGATTGTTTGGTTCCATTTGCCCCAAGGGGAAGCTCTACAGAGAAGGGGGCTGTCCGAGCGCTCCCTTCCGACGGCAGAATCCGGGCCACAATCCGGATGCGGGAGGAGGGGCAAGGCCGGGGGAGCTACTCGGCGGACCTCACGTAAACTGTGAAGTTGTGTGAACCAGTGTGAACGCTGTGAAAGAGCACAAGGAACAGTTTTGTTAAGCGAGACATCGGCCCGAACACTCAAGCGCCAGACCATCCGGGCTGCGGGCCGTGCACCTGGCGGACTGCTCGGCGCCCCGAGGCAGTGTCCCCACTCCAGGGCCCACGCGAGCCACCTGGGGGGCTGGCGAAGGTTTGGACGCCCCAGTAGGACCTGGATGGGACCTGACAGTCTGCATTTTCGGTGCGCTGCCCCGTGGGGAAGGTGTGCTGGTCTGTGGACCACACTTCGAGGAGCGAGGCCTCAGTCTGCTTTGACTTTGAACCTTTGTGACAATCCTCGAACTGAGAGAAACTGGTTCAGAGAAGGTGAGTGGCCTCCTCGGTCAGTGGCCTCTCCAGGGAAGGGACCACTCAGGTAAGTGGCATTGTCAGGCAAGTGATGTCCCGGGTCAGCGTCCTCCCTGGGGCCGCGCGGCAGGTACAGGATGAGTCGGGATTTGAGTAGGGACCTCTTCCATCCCAAACCCCCCAGTCTTCACCGACGCCTGCCTGGAACCACAAGTACACGGGCAGTTTTCCTCAATTTCTCCTGAAGTCTGTTCTGCATGACGGTTTTACGGATGAACCGTTATAAGATGACGTCTCCTCCAAGTCGCCGGACTGGAAACTGCTCTCGTCACCCCGGGAGAAGCGAGTGGACGTCAACGTCGCCTCGGAAGGAGGGAACGCGGGAACACCGAGCAAACCGGCCGCTGGGTTCTCACTGCCAACAGCTCGGCAGAAACCGAAGGCATTTTACGGTGGCCTGAAGCACGGTCACGATTTCCGTAAGGTCTCAACACAGAGTCTTTACCGCCAGAGCGCGGACTCGAAGAGGCTGCTGTTACCTTGATGACTGTTGTGGAGCCCCAGAGAGAGACGTCTCGCCAGGTCTCCCGTCTCGTCCCCCAGCCCTCCGCTGTGCCCACGCCGGCCAAGTCCAACGCGGGGTCCGCCTCTCACGGCCCTGCTTCAGGGAACCAGGAGGGGGTATGTCAGTCCCCGTCTCTTTGTCTTAGGAGGAAAGTAGGGGAGAAGAGAGGACCCAACACACAGGCAGCAACTGTGAGAACAAAATCCCAATACAGAGTCCAAAAGGGAGTGCGGACAGAACAAGACGTATGCTATTAATCTCCATCCCATCTATGCGCTACGTTTTTTTGTTTTCTGGCTTTGGTTTTGGTAGGAACGTGTGTAATGTGGCACTGCAGGTCGATACCCAAGAAAAAGCACCAAATAACAAACACAGGAAGTCGCAGCCCATGTCGTCCATCTCCGGGCACTGGTGTTGAGGGAGTCACGGTGAGTTGTTTTCACCCTCTCCTGTGCTCTGCCCCTCGGTGACCTTATCTGAGGATCCCACTATCGTCTGCACAGACCCTCAGAAAACTCAGGGCCTTTCTGGTCTGCTCGGATCTCCTCCAGGGCTGGGTCTGCAGGTGGGACCCCTCACTGGGTGTAGAGAAGGATCTGGAACCAGAGTTTGACTAAGGGTTTGCTAGGAATCACTTGCACTGGCCAGCAGCTGCACTGGTCCCACCAACAGGCCAGCTCTGAGCACCTCTTCCTCTCCGCAGGTGGCCTCACTGCACGTCCTTCCACAAACCTCTGACCCTCCACCCCATTTGGTTTGGTGGGGGGTGAAGCGGCGGTTAAAATCTGGAAGTGCCCTCGTGGCTGGGGTGGGATAGCTCCATGGAGTAGTCACCTGGGTGCTCTTGTCCCTGGAATCCCCGACAGGCCACCAGGCGTCATCTCAGACGGGGGACCTTTGCCTGCTTCCTTCACTGCTGGGGGCCCAGAGCCCAGGGCCCCCCCCCACAGCAGAGAAGGTGTCTGCAGGCCTCTGCCAGCCACGGAGGGGCCCACCTGCCTCAACCACACTAGACAGGAGGCAGGGGGGCGGCTACGTCAGAAAAGCAGGGACAAAGCCTGGACCGTTTCATCTGCTTAGAACGAGGAGATAGAAACGGTCCGACTTGGGAGCCGTTCCACAGGGTCTACCATAGCTAAACATAGGTGCGTCAGGTTGGGGCGGGGCCAGTTCAAGAGGCTGGGCCCTGGGCCACTCTATGGGCGTGGTCCAACTGGAGGCGTGGCCAGGTTGGGGTGGGGCCCGGCTGGAGGCGGGGCCAAACCGGGGGTGGGGGGGATGGGGGGGTAGGGGGGGTGGGGGGGGAGTGAGGGCAAGGAAGTGGAGTCAGGTTAGGAGGCGGGGTCACGGCAGGGTTGGGGGACCAGGCCATCGGTAGGTGAAGGTCTGAGCCCGCACGCAGCCTCTGCTGGACCAGGGCCTTCTCCAGGTGTCCGACCTTCCCACCAGTGATATTTCAGTCGACAGTTCCCACGGCCTCTGCTAATGGTTTCCATTAGTCCTAAGGACTGTTGTGCCAACATGTTTCTTTAAAAAACGCTATGGAAAAAGGCACTGCTCTGGAGGAATTTGCGCCAGCCTTGTCTGCTTGCAATTTGACTGTGGGAAATTCCTGGAATAATTCAGCTCAGTGTTCCTTTAGCATAGAAAAGAGGCAGGGCTCTGATAAAGCTGAAGTTCATCTCCGTCTCAAACAGAATAGGGTACAGCCCATGACAGCAAAATCTGTGGTGGAGAGACTGAGGTCTTTCAGTCCAGCACCCGGAAAACATTTGGAAGAGGACACAAATCAAGAAGTGCATTTTACAGTGGATCCCAGCATGCACACATGCACACACGGAGGTTACACTTTGCAAACTGAAATAAAATTTGCACATCATAAGTATCCTTATTCCAGGTGATGCACTCTGACATTTTTTCCAATCTATTTTATGCAGACTTAAATCTTTATTTAAGTGGTGGTTCCAACAGCTCATCAGATCTGTTCTTCTTCTTTTTTTTTTTTTAACTTTTATTTATTTTTGAGAGGGAGACAGGGAGACGCAGAATCAGAAGCAGGCTCCAGGCTCCGAGCTGTCAGCACAGAGCTCGTCACAGGGCTTGAACTCATGAACCACGAGATCATGACCTGAGCTGAAGTCACACACTTAAGCCACTGAGCCACCCAGGCGCCCCTCATCAAGTCTCTTCTATGAGCCACTCCTAGGTCACAGAGAGCAAGTAAGCTCTAAGCTGGATTCCTAGTCCATGTATCACCGTCTACGCGCCTTTGTGAAATTTGCAGGACATCTGTGGCTTCTCTGTTTCCCTCCTTGTTATTCTCGAAAGCCCTGAAATTACACTATTGCTGCAGGTACGATGTCATCATTGCCATTGTAGTCAAAACAAATCTCTTTTTATAAAGATACGAATCTCGGGAGGAGTTAAGTGACTTGCCTAAGTGACAAGCAAAGGGATTTTCCGTGATTCACTGATGCAAATGGGTCACAGGATACAGGAAGCCTGAATCCTTTCCATAACCTGGATTATATACAGCTCATGCCCCACCCCCACTCTTAACAACAGGCTCCCCAGAGACCTAGCCTGGTCTTTCTTGCTGGAAGCAGATCATCGGACCAACCAAATTCCAAAGAGATTTGTTCTTTCAGGCAGGACTGTGACAAATCTCCTAAGTGGTCTGACTCGCTCCCTCTGACCCTCCGCACCTTGTTGCTCCGGGGCTCAGGAAGTCCAAATGCTCGGGATGCCCCACAGCCTCTCCCGTCGCCATTTGGGGCAGCCCTGGAAGCCCTCCGGCCAGCACCCGGCCACCGTCCTCCCTCCTTCCTTCCACACTCCGCTCCTCCCCGGGCAGCGTGTCCTTCCGGCTCCACCCGACCCCTCTCACCTCCTCCACCAAGACCGCCTGGCTCGGGCCGCCTTCACCTCGTCCCGCCTCCCGGTCTCCCTGCCCCGGGCCTTGCCCCGCAACCCCCCTGCACCGGCCGGATGATCCCGTTCAAGTGTGAACCAGGTCTGGTCCCGGTGACTCTCGCTTCCCTCAGAGTCGAAGCCTTAGTCTTCAGAGGGATCCAGGGTCCTGAGAGCTGTCGCCTCCTCCCTGCCATCACCTGTCACCCCCCTGGCCTCATGTCCCCCTCGCGGCCCTTCGCCCACTTGGCTCCGGCCACACCGGCCTCCTCGCTGCTCTGCAGACTCAGGCTACTGTCCCGTCTCGGGGCTTCACCCTTGCCGCCCCCTCTCGCTGCGCCCCGCGCCCCAACCGGCCCCCGCTTCCAGCGGCACCCCACGCGCCAAGCCTGCCCGGGCAGGCCCCTGGTCAACCTGGGACCCATTCCCGGCTCCCCTCCCGATATTCTTGGCTGTGGGGCATAGTCACACTTTGCTCCGTCGCTGTCTGCCGTCCCCGCGCGGTGTCCCCGCACGAGGGCCACTTGCCGTGCTCGCCGCTGCGTCCCCGAGGCCCAGAGGGGGCACCCGGTGCGCACTTGCGCGTTTGACGCAACGCGCGCACGCACGACTGAGAATACGCCTTCTCCGCCGGGCGATGCCGCTCCCAGGGGGGCAGAGCGTGGTTTCCGGGCGAAAAGATGTCACTGTCATCATGGAGGAGCAAAGGGGCACAGGCGGCGGCACACAAACCACCGCGTGGCGCTTCTGTGGCGTTAACGTTTCACGAGGGACCCAGAAACGAATGTCTAAAATGGCTCCGTAGGGGACGATCAGGAAATGAAGGCTGAGAACAGCCTTAGAGGAAACCCGGACGAAAGCGCGGCCTGGTCCTCCCCCGCGAGGCCCGGACGCGGGCAGGAGGCAGCGGGCGGCCAGGCCGTGCAGCGCCCGCCGTGGGCAGTAATCGCAGGCACTTTCCAGGTGGGGAAGTGACGGAAGGGGTGGCTCCCAGCTCTGGGGACACGTCTGTCTTTTCCCTGCCCAGGGACGGGACGGACTTACAGAGGGCGATATTTACATTTTCCCCAAGCCTCTAATTTCCTCATTTATCATTTGTCAGCGCCCGAGGCCCTTCCACGGCACGTGGGATGTTTGCACACATCTAATGATCCCTTTTGCCAAACAGACGTCACAGTCTCCACGAGGAGATTCGTTAACGCTGCCGAGGCTGCTAATTCCATCCATTAATGTCACACTGTGCGCCGCTCGCTCGCTCGCGGGATCTGGGGCAGCGCCTGTCACCCTGTGCCCCGGGGCTCCTGGGAGCTCTTCTCAGACTGGGAACCATGGAAACCGCCCAGCAGGGCCGCTGAGATGAGCAGAGCACGTTGGACGCCCCTTCCAGTGGCTGAGCTGGGGTGAATGGGGACCTGGGCTGGGGACTGAGGCCTGGTTTCTAGAACTCCGCCCACGCCCAGGGCAGGGGCCCGCCCCCCTCCCTCCCTGGACTCACCCAGTGGGAAGCTTGGGGAGGGCCTTGAACCAGCCCCAGGGAAGGCAGAGCAGGCTGGTGCCTCTGCCCCTGGGAGAGCCCTGGGGCGCCAGGGAGGGCCCCCCACAACTGCACCCCCCCCCCCAACCGTTTTCCTCCCTCCCTGCATCAGCCCCGCCCACGCTGCTGACCAACACCAGGCTCTTCACATCAATTCAGTTCTGCCCCCAGCACAGAGCTGCCGGGTTCCAGCTGACCCTTCAGGGAGCATTCAGGTCCTGCTGAGTCCCAGGGCTCTGGTGACAGAGGGCAGGGGACAGCAAAGCACCTTCTGGATCCTTCCTCACCAGTCAGCTTCGGTGGCAGCAGCATGCTGATCGGTGCTCGGCTTCACAGACCGAGTCTCGGAGAACGGAGAACAGTGTTCTGTAAGTTGTTAGCTACCCCTGAGTCCCGGCCCTCTGAGAGACATTGAAAACATCTCCGGGCTGGGAGTCCCCACGACGCCAGGGGGTGGAGGGGCCTTACTTCCAAGGTCGAATCCAGGTCTGTCCACAGAGGAGCCTGGAGTTTTCTCTCCACCGAGTGCAGCTGAGACGTGTCAATTTGCACAAACCACAGGCGGGGCCACCCCAGCCACAGTGGGGCTCCTGGCTTCGCGGCCTCACTCAGGTCCTGCTCAGGGCGCGGGCCGGGCGAGGGGCGGCTGCCTTGGAGAACGTTCCTAGCGGGCGGCCGGCGGAGACAGGAGGTACTGGGAAAACGCCGACGCCTTCAAAACTAATGTAAGAATGCCCAGGTCAGGCAGCTTTCTGCATTCCCCACCGCGGGGTCAGGCCGGCCTCTGTCCCTGTCCCGGGCCTTGCTCTGACAGCGGTCACACCCCCTGGGCCCTTCCAGGCTCTGCTGCAGGCATTCGTGTCACTGCTTGGAGCAAACCGGCCCGTCAGCAGGTTCATGCCAGTGAGCGGCTTCCTCGGTGGGCGGACTGGTCACTCAGCAGACTGGCTTTGGCTGGTGACCCGGGGTGGCCAAGGGCAGGCGGGTGCAGGTCTGGGCAGCAGAGGGACCTGCTCTGCGCGGTGTCCGTGGAGCTTCCGTTTTGCCTTCATGCCCGTCTCTGCAGACGACGGAGCCCCGGCTGGACGGGGGGATCCGGTGTGTGTCCTTCTTTAAGCTCAGACGGGCTTGTCCTTCCTCCCCCGACTAGAAGCCGGAGGCCACGTCTCCCCGAATACCTATGTCAGCGTGGACCCGGCTCCACGCTTGGTGCCCTCCTGTGCCCGGGGGTTTTCGTGCCGTGTCTCCCGTGGTTGTGACAAGCACTCAGGGTGGTACGATCACTGTCTCCACAAGTTAAGGAACTTGCCGAGGTCACGGGGACGGCTGGCTCTAACACGCTCGGGCACACACAGATTTGAGGATACGTATTGAGGGCATCTTAAGTCTCGAGCCGAAGCGAAGGGTGACACCGCTTCCCCTTGGGGGTTCCCCTTTGCTCCCCAGAAGGCGTTGGACGCAGTCAATAAAGACACGCGTGTCCCCTTAGCTTGGGGAAAGAGCGCTGTTCAGTACAAAGGGACAAGCTCACCTTCCCGCTCGTTGGAGGAGCCCATGGGACTGTCTCGTCCTGATCTACGTTGTATCCAGTCCACTGTGGACTCTCTGCTTCTGCGAAGCCCGGACTTCCTGTGGGCAAGCTGGGATCACACAGGAAGTCGGGATTGCTCGCCGCACGCCAGCCACTCTGGGCACAGAGGGTGCTGGGGGTGACCTCTGACCCGAGGCAGGCGGTGGGCGTTTGCGGAAAGTCAAGGCCGGATCACGTCTGAGTCTGAGGCTAGGGGACAATGAGACCTTTTGTGTGAATGCTCCTGGAGGGGGGCCGGGCAGGCAGGGAGACCAGGGGCTTAATGCAGGGTCAGCAGCAGAGGCCTTAGTGAGAAATGCAGAAAGCGACCCTCGGAGGTCAGGCCACGCACAGCAAAGTCGGAGCTAGAATTTGCAGGGACGTGATGTGGCAAAAAAATCGGAGCTGCAGGTCGGGGACCTTGGGGCCCGTCAGGCATCCGGGGGTCTTTGTGCTGAGGCCCCACGACAGGCAGGAATGGTCACCAGAGGTGCCGAGACCTCAGTGCTTCCCGATCCTCGTGTGCTTTGCTCCCACTTTCCCGAGGGGACGTCTGTGCCTCTGACCCTGACCCTGGTTGCTTTGCTGCTCCCTCCGGTCGCCTTTCCGAGGGGACGTGGTTGCAAGGGACCGGCTGTCCACGGAGCCACAAGGAGACGGACTCTGTCAGGCACAGAGTTTCCCAAGCTCTGGTCCCTCGGGGTCCCCTTCAGAATCGTTGCCGGACCGTGTAACACCGTGTCATTATCTTACCGAAGATCTCCTTTACGCCGAAGCAGCTCCCGGTTTTCTTAAATAAATTCCCGCGTTACGGTACCCCCTGCCTCCACCCCCTCCCCCGTCCTCATGGCATCACAGGCCAGATGACAAGCTGGGATTCTCCCCCTAGCTCACCTTGACATGAAAAGATAACGGTCAAAACACAAAATGCACCCCCTGACTTCTGGGTGTTTGGTCCACCGGCTGGTGCAGGGACCCCAGTGCCAGTGGCTGAACGAGGCAGAAGTTAGTCTCCCTCCGGGCAGCAGCCTCGGTGGGAGGCCCGGAGCTGGGGGGGCGGCGCCACGGGGGTGTCTGGACCTTCTTCCTCGCTGCTCTGCCACTTTAGGTCACTGTTCTCATTCACCTGATGAAGGGGTGCAGGTCATGTTAGGCAGGAGGGAGGAGAAGTGGGGTGGGGGAGGAGCTCTCGAGCTGCACCTGATCGGGTGGGAAGTTCGGGTTTGGTCTGGAATGCCACGTGCTCGGCTGAAAACCGGGATTTCTTTTTTATTTTATTTTTTACGTTTTTAAAAATGTTTATTTATTATCTTTGAGAGACAGAGAGACAGAGCGTGAGCAGGGGAGGGGCAGAGAGACAGGGAGACACAGAATCCGAAGCAGGCTCCAGGCTCCGAGCTGTCAGCACGGAGTCCGACGCAGGGCTCAAACCCATGAACCTCCAGATCATGACCTGAGCCAAAGTTGGACACTTAACTGACTTAGCCACCCAGGTGCCCCTCAGTCCAGTGTTTTTCAAGCCATTTCCCCCACAACCCATGGTAAGAAATATATTTTACAAGACCTGGCGTGCACATGCACACATAAGCTATGAAACTAACATTTCACAAAACAATATTTACCTTAGCTATACCCTTTGGTATTTTCTACTCGGTTTTGTTACTTCACATCTTAAAATGCTGGTTTGGTCAGCGTCGCATCATGAAACTGATCTCAGGCTCCACTAAGGAGGCATGGCCTGCACTTTGGGAAGCTCTGACTCGCCTCACACAGCCCTGCTTTCCCTGGGTCCTCCCGCGGCCTCTGCCCCTGCCTCACTCGGGCGTGCTGACTCATGCGACTGTCCAGGGCTCACGGAGACTTTTCTTTGCCCCTCTCTGGGATGATGCCCGTTTGATGAGCCCACGTCTTCTTCCTTCACTGATTTTCAGCTTCCCATGCATCATTTCCAAATTACTTCTCTTTCATTGAAGAAAACAAAATTGTTATCGGCTCTCCAGCGTATTTTATTCTTTCACTATTTCTCCAGTGACAAAAAATAAAAGTGGGAAGGAGAAGATTACAGTAGGACGAAGCCGGAGAGCAAACAATTGATTTACGCATGGTTTTCGTTGCGCATGAATTCATGCCCGTGATGCCCGAGGAAAAGCCGGACCACCAGCTGTGTGTCATTCCTGGCAATATCCGTCCAGGGAATGAAATGTCGACCGTGGCTGTGAATCAGGGCTTTTCACTCGTGCCTCTGTTGACATCCCGGGCAGGACCCGCCTTGGTTTGTCGTGGGGCGTCCTGTGCATCGTGGGGTGTTTAGCAGCATCCCCGGCCTCCACCCTCTAGATGCAGTTGTATCCCTCCACGTGGTGACAACCAAAACTGTCCCCAGACATTGCCCCGTGTGCCCCAGGTGCAGACCGCCCTGGTTGGAACCGCTGCTCCCAGGTTTGGACCGAGCCTGTACCTGCGGATCTGTGCAGGCTTCCGGATGGTTGATGATGACACATCAAGTTGAGCTTGAACTGGCCGATGGCATCGTCAATCAGTCCCACTGGGTGTAATCAGCCGACGTTTGTCATTTCCCGTCTCGGGTGAGCGGAGACAGAACACGGTCTCACGCAAAGCATAGGCTCAGGGTGTGTCCCAGGTCACGTGGGCACGGGCTCCGTTCTCCTGCTGCGGGGGATCTTCGCCTCGTCCGACTTACTAAGAACGACCATCATCGATGCCCCAGAACTGACTCTGCCTCTTCCTGATGGGCCCGTGATGTGATGGAGCAAATCGCAGCAAAAATGACCTGGGGCTTACGAAGCTGTGATCACAGTGGGGCATTTGCTGGCACTTGGCGCATGTCCCCAGTTCTGTGTCAGCATCCATGTCTGTGATGACGTCTGCGGGACACAGGGGTCGAAGCTGCAACGGATGTGGGGACCACAGACAATCAAGTGGCCAGGGTGTGTCTGTCGCTCACCAAGACGAAATACGGTCACGCCGTGGATCTCAAATTGCCCAGGAATTCCTTCCGGAGGAGGCAGGAGCGATTCCCCAGCACGTCGTGCCCGTCACGTGGTTTCTGACCTGATGGAACAGCCAGCAGCCCCGCAGCCGGCGCTCCCCGGGTCAGGGTCGCCGAGTCTGCGCCCGTGACGCCAGCCCGAGGCCGGTTCCCTCCGTCTCACGGCTGGAGCAGCGGGTCGGTCTGGGCGAGAGGAGCAGACGTGACACGAGTACGTCCCGGGGACGGTTACCGAGGACCCACGATGTCTGTTCGAGTTTCCGTCCCAAGAACCGCCCGTCATCCCACTCAACCCCGCCTCGCTGCTCAGCCCTGGAAACGGCTCCCCTGGGGCCACCGAGCTGGGTGGGAATCCGCCTTCGGGACCCTTTCCGCTCACCCTGGGTCGGGGATGAACCCTGACTCCTCCCCGCGGCCGGAGAGAACCGGAACCGGAACCGGAACCGGAAACAGGGTGGGCAGGGGCCGCTCTGAGCCAAGACGGGTTCCGGGGGTCGTCTGAGTCGTTGTCATTGCTTTGTCACTCTCTCTCAGAGTGGAGTTCGAGGGCCCTTTTAGAATTTGGGTCACCCCAGTGTCATGTGTCCTGGAGGGAGGCATCGAGGGGCGAGGCGGGGCGTGAGCTTCGCGTACTTGAATGCCGTTGTCCCTGCAACGACTCTGGGCCACCCGAGCCGGGGGACGAGCGAGTTACAGGGTCTGGGTTCGCTGGGGCCTCGTCAGGAGCCGCGTCACAGCTGGGCCCTCACTCGCCCAGACGCTCGTGGCTTCCGGCCACCACGTCCGCGCTGACCGCTGGGCGCGTGGTGTGCGGGTGCCGATGGGCAGGACCGGGCTGGCCGGCGGGTGCGTGGCGAGCGGGCTGGGGGACCGCGGAGGCCTGACCTCCCTTCCGTCTCAGCTCCGGGGTTTGGGGTTGGGAGACAAGTGTCCTCCTCTGTAGTCGTGGATCAGAGCTCCAAGCCAGGCCCACGGAGTTGGCGACTTGGCGGGGAGTTTTCCGGTCCTGTCCGTCTGGTTTTGCAGACAGACTGCTTCCTGGAGGTGGCATTAGGAGCTGGGTTTGCGTCCCAAGGTCGAGTTGCTCCCTGCAGCCTCCAGGAGTAACGGTGAGGTTCATCGACTGCCCCTGCGGTCCCCAAACCTGTCCTCAGGGTTCTGAACCCGGAGCAGGGGAGGCGTGAGATTCGCCACCATTCACACGTCCCAGCAAAGATTTGTTCAAGTTAGATGTGGTGACACACTTCACTCTTATTTGTGTGATCAGTTAAGTGGTGTTTATCATTTGTGGTTTTTACACTGTGGGCTGGTGGGATCTGCTTTATGGAAACCGGCTTTGCTGGGGGGACGGGAAGCTGGGGTGGCCAGGAGCCCATCGTGGGCCCGGGAAGAGCTGGCCCAGCTCCTGGCTGGCTCCTGTCTCCCTCCAGGGTGTGGGGTCTGTCGGGGGACATCGCTCAGGGGAGGCCTGCCCCAGGCCAGGCGGGAGCACCGAGGAACAAGGCTTTGCCTGCAGAGGATGATCCCCTGTTTGTTCTCTGCGAGGCCCCCGCAGGCGGACACGTGTAAATAATCGCCCGCAGGCTCCGAGAGAGAAGCTCTCTGCGAAAAGAAAACCCTTGGAAATCTTGTCTGTGAAACGCAGTCTTTGTAGCAGAAATGCATCGCCGCCCCGAGCTAACAGGGCGCCCCTGGGCTCTGTGGGAGCCTGCCAGGCCCAGGGTCTGGTGACGTGTGTGCAGACCGTGGGTCAAGGACGCCAGAGAGCTGCAAGGGCATCCGCGGCCTGACTGGTGCAGTCACCTCCTGGGCCTACGGGACCGGCGAGGCTCAGGACCCACAGGGACTTTCCTGGACCCCCAGGTAGCGGGTGGCAGAGCCGAGGCCAAGCTCCTGACTCCTGCCTCAGTGCTCTCTCTACCGGCCCCTCCTGGCTCCCCCCCCCCCCCCCCCCCGGGCCAGGCTGTGCTGAGCGCTTTGAGACATCAGCCCATTTATTCCTGACCATCCCCGCCACGAGGCTGAGGATACCCATTCTGCAGATGGGGAAGGGAGGCTGGCGATGCTGGAGATCACACAGCCATGGGGTGGGGGTGAGGGGGAGCAGGGCTGGGACTCCAGTGCCCTAACCTGTTCTCTGCGCTCCTCAGACAGGATATTCTACCCCATGACAGTTTTCCTGACTGTCAAGGACAAGCACATGTAAATTGCCAGGGGATGACACTCCAATGAGACATTCAAGGGGGTTTGTACCACCTGAGCGTTGACAGGACTGCTAAGAGCTCAGGGTAGCTTCTGTCCACACTGTGCCCGGCCCTACTCAACGCTTCTCCGGCATTTGCTTGTTTCAACTTGAAACAAACGAATGTGAGACGATTTGATGTGACATCTTTACCCCTGTGTTACAGATGTGGAGATCTGTGCAGGGAGAAAAGAAATGCTGCTCCAAAACCCACGGTGCAGGATTCTGTGTCTTTGGAAACATGCCCAGGATGGGGCTTGACGCCCTTGGGAGCCTATGTTGTTGTTGTTGATGATACTTTTTAATTTTTTTTTAACAATTATTTATTTTAGAGAGAGACATAGTGCGAGCCAGGGAGGAGCAGAGAGAGAGGGAGACGGAGAATTCAAAGCAGGCTCCGGGCTCCGAGCTGTCAGCAAAGAGGGCGACATGGGACTCGAACTCACAAACCACACGTTTGTGACCTGAGCTGAAGTCAGACGCTTAACCGACCGAGCCACCCAGGCGCCCCTGGGAGCCTGTATTGTTGCACATCACTGCTCTTTATTCTCCCATCTTGCTTCCTTGATTCATGCCCCTTGTCACATGACTTTGGGGGCTGTCCCTCTAGGTGGGAAGTCTCCTGTGTCATCGACACGGAATTCGGTCATGTGATTTGCTTCGGCTGATGCGATGTGGGCAGAGGGTTGAAATGTGCTTGCACAGCTGGTCTTGCCCTCTTGTGCTCTCGCCTAGGGTTAGGGTTAGGAACGTGCTGTGGTCTTCAATGGTCCCGGGAAGATGGGAGACACATGGTGCGGCAGCCCTGGGCTCACCCCTCAGCTTGAAGCCCAGAAAAGAAGCCAGGCTCAGCCTAGATGTGATGGACCCAACAGCCCTGTAGACTTGAGAATGAGAAACAGATGCTTGCTATTCTTTGCAGCTGAGTTTGGGCGGTTGTTACGCAGCTTAGTGGTGACAGTGGCTGACTGCTATGAGGTTCAGCGGATGCAGTGCAGTGCTCGGTAGGGTCTGGGTGTCGTTGCTCTCAGCACAGGTGGGAACAGCCCGTCTTCCGCCGACACACCACAGTTCCCGCTACCCCTCGGGGCTTCTTCATGTCCGACACCATGTCCCCGTCCACCGTGTCATGTCGCCAATGTTCCCAAGGGGCGGGCGCCAGGGTTGTGTTGTCTGCGTCTAGTGGGGGCGGTGCCGTTGTGCCCAGGCTTTGTTAGCGTTCTTTCTTTTCTTTAATCAGACATTCAAGGGCTCATCAAGTCCCACTGATGCCGAGAACATCTGCTTGGACCACATGATGTCAGCTCACTTTCTACTTTTCCGAGCTGCTTCACTAAGCCCGCGGCAGGTTGGAGGTGGCCTCTTCCCGGTGACAGGAAACTAGCAGAGGAGGTCAGTCTCCAATTCGGATTATACATCACTCCGTTTCCTCGTTCATCCTGACACCTTCGCTGGAGAGGATCCACCCGTGTCCCCTCCTGATGACTGTCCTCGCGTGGAGTTTATGACTGGATGACCGTCAACATCACGATCGCTGCTCCTCTTGGAAGCAGGAAGAGGGGGGGGAGCACAGCTCTGTTTTTCCACGTTAGGAGTCGAGAGAGAATTGACAAGAACGTCTCCCCCCCAAGCGCTTCCCCAGAGGTGCTGTCGGGCTGGGCTGCTCTGTCACACCATCTCACAGTTTACGCTGCCAGCTCTGGAGAGCATCACCACCGTTGTCCTCCCTGGACAGAGGAGATGGAGCTCAGAGAGGTTCTGCAGGTAGCCCGAAGGCACACAGCTGCAGACTGTCCGTACGGAAGAAGAAGCTTCAGGCAGTTGGACCAGAAGGGGCTTCAGGGGGCTTCTCTGTTGCTCTTTCCCAGAGGTTCTCCCTGCTTATTGGGGGGTGAATTTGGGGGTGTGATGGGAGTGGACTGGGGCTAAAATCCCCCCGGGTCTCGCCTTGGCGTCACCCTGATAACAAACGGTTGTCACCATGAAGTCCGAGTCCGGGGGCGAGAGCCTGGGTGGCTGTCCCTCGTCCTCCTGAGTCCTGGCGGCTCTGGCTCACCCAGCAGGTGCCGTATGGTTCACTCACTGCACACCTGCGGCCTCTGTGCTGTCAGGAGGGCGCCTCCTACCTTCCTTTCTCATTGTCCCCCCTGGGATTCCACAGGGGCGCCAAACTTCCTGTTGTTTCGAGTGACCTTGGGCTCTGACCTTTCTTGACCGAAGCAGCACCTCTGTGTGAACCTTGTGTGAGGGGCTGGCAGGGAGGGAGCGGGGAAACCACCGGGCTCCCCTGTGGCCCGAGGCCGCCCATTGGGCTTCAGGTCCCCTGCGAGCGTCTGGGGAGCGAGGGCAGCCATCTGAGCCGCGAGGACAGTGCCCGTCACACGGGAAGGTGGCCCTGCAGGAGTCTCTTCACGTGTATCTTGAAAGCATCCTAAACGCCCCGGCACCTCGTTCTGCACGTTTGTTCAACGACAGATGCCTCGGGGAGGGAACCGGACTGAGCAGGAGAGAGAGGAAACAGGACCAGCTGATCTGAGCGGGAGCAGGGAAGCAGGTGAATGCGTGAGGCGCTGAAGGCAGTTGTCGTAAGAGTCGTTGACAGTTGTTGGAAAAACGGCTGGGAAAATCCGCGGCTCTATAGCTCCGCGGACGCTCAGTCAAATGAAGCGACGGTTCACAGAGCTACTAGAATCATCTATATCTAAAAACACTAGTCTGCACCCTGAGGTCCTGGGCAATTATGCAGCCATCGTAGCAGCGCCTCGTTTTAAATATAAGTACAGGCTGTGGGGGGATAAAGACTCACAGGAAAGGTAGGAGCTCCTCTCTCAGCTCTGCAGCAGGGGTGAAACGCTCTTTGTTGTGGATTTGGAGGTGTGAAGGTGCCACCCCGGACCCGCCAGCAGCTTCTTGCCGCAGTGGGAGATTTTCAAGAAAGGAGCCCAGACCCCTGGAGTCAGAGCCAATAATGGAGAGAGTGGGGTCCTGGAGGCACCCGTGCCTGAACCCCACACTACCCCCCGGAGTTCTCTGCTAATGAACCAATGCGTTTATTTGAAAATGTTTTTCTTACATCTAGGTTGAGTTGTCTTTCTATTACATGCGATCAAGATGTGTCACCTCTTCAGGATCTGTCACGAGGGGCCTAAAGACTGTGAAGCCACATGGAGTCTTCTCTTCTGGAAGAAGATGCAGCTGTGACAGTGCATTTGCCCCCTTCGATGCAGACCCGGGGCCAGAGCGGCTCGTTCTGATAGGAAAAGACACCTGCGAACCATCGTTCGAGGATAACTCTGCAGAAGGACAGTTCCGTATTAAGCTTTCAGGCTGAACGTTTGAGCTTTTATATTAAAATCAGATGAACTTAGGATTGTAGGAGCTGGTCTCTTAGAACAGTCAGCTCTAGTGAGATGCGAGTTTTAAGCTGGAGGTATCCAATTTTCCACCATTCTTCTGTCTGCTACAGGAGAGCCAGAGAGAGAAACATCCCTGGTGACGTGGCTCCCTCCCAGGCAACCCCAAGGAGGCCCTGTGTCTCGTCACTCGGGGGGAGACGGAAGAACCAGAGGCTGGTGTCTCCCTCCGTGGAGTGTCTGTTCTTGGAAGGAGCTCAGAGCCTCATGGGCCTCCCCGGAGAAGACACACTTTGTTATATTGAGCTAAAAAATAAGAAAAGCGGGGCACCCGGGTGTCTCAATCGGTTAAGCGTCCAACTCTCGATTTTGGCTCAGGTCAGGATCTCACGGTTCATGGGATCAAGCCCCGAGTGGGGTCTGAGCTGACAGCATGCAACCTGCTTGGGATTCTCTCTCTCTTTCTCTGTCTCCACCCCCACCTTGTTTCTCCCATGTTCTCTCTCTCTCAACGTAAATAAACATTTTTTAAAAACAAGAAAAGAACATATGAGCTGCTATATTTTAAAAAGCTAATTTGCACTGGATTGTTTACATTTCCCGCAGTCATGCCCTTTATTTCTGCTTCCTCAGGCTGGAAGGTGGGATCCCGCAGGTGCCCCCACCCACCAGCTGGGAGGGAGGTACCGGGGGGAGAGCCCTCCGGAGGTGATGGCTCTGGGTGCCCACGTGTGGCCCCGGGGGGCTTACACACGCTTCACACTCACCCTCACCCCTGCACACAGAACTCTGGGAAACCTTGGGATTTACTTCCAACTTGGGCTTAGGAACAAAGAAGTTCCACTTCTCCATTAGGCACTTAAATGATCACAAAAGTTATCCGAGACTCCCGAGTAAGGATGTTTATGGCGAGGTTTTTTTATATTATTCCAACAAACTAGCACAAAATAGAGAAAACAACCTTACGGTCGTGCAGGAGGGGAATCGTTGCACGTCTGCGTGATGGAATGTTTCTAGCTGTTAACATTTATGCCTCTGATGTCACGGTACAGAGAGTTGCATGTGATAGAACGTGACGGACAAATCCAGGCAGAATCTGAAGAGTACATATTCAGATTAAATCCTTAGTTTACACACTAAGGAGACTTTTTATATGTGCGGTAAAATACCAGAGTTGGAGTTTACTTTTTCTCTCTTTTGTAGGAATATATTATATTCCTATAAACTTCCCTTTACCTCTCAGATCAGAAAAATAAATGAACGTCATTAAAAGTAAAGATCTAATAAAGGCACAGAGCAGCCTCTAGCCATGACGCGTCGCTGTCTTTTCAGCTGCAACATTTTTTTAGCTCCACAAACTCTCCCTTCTTCCCTGGGAGCCCCCAGGGCAGGGACCCTGTCTCCCTTCTGTCTTCGTGGCGCCAGGAATATAATCAGGGCTCAGTAAATAATTGATCATCACAGAGACCCCGAAAGGAACCCATTCTCTTCAGCAGGGCGCCCGCTAACTCCTGGAGGCATTCTCTTAAGTGCGTTTCACTTGTTTTTAATTTTTCCGCTGCTTAGACGGATGGACACAGAAGGCGGGAGGGCGCTGTTGGCTTGCTGAGAGCCGGGAAGGAGCAGAATCCACGAATGACAGGCACTGCGGGGCCCCCGCCTGGAGCCGCAGCCCAGGCATCACCAGGACGGGGGGCCCTTCTCAGGGGTTGGAGAGCCTTCCTGCCCGTCTGGACACAAGGTGAAGCCACCTTCCAGTTTCCTGTTTGCAAAGGGGTGTTCGTTGTGCAACGTGCTCTGAGGCTCTATGATCAGGAATCAATAAAGAAAGGGCATGGTGTCTGAAAACCGCTCAAAATCGGCATAAGAGAGACAGACCCATGAGGTGAGAGGGAGACGGCCCCGCTTCTGAGTCATTCACTGACGGGTGTTCCTGGGCATCGCCTGAGGGCACTGCTCCGAATGCCGGGACAGGGCGGGGAACAAAACAACGTCCCCGCTCTCACAGAGGCTACCTTCCCGTCTCAGGACAAGCAGCGGTCATCGAACCAATCATTGTATGATGTGTAGGGCGGTGATCATTGCTAGAAGGGACAGCAGAGCTGATGGAGGAGGTCCCCTATGAGGGCGGGGAGGGTCCTATGCGTGAGAGGTGAGCCAGTCCTGGGAAGAGCACACCAAGCAGAGGGAGGAGCAGGTGCAAAGGCCCTGAGGCAGGAGAGCCCTTGGTGGTCCTTGGTGAGGAGCAGCCAGGAGGCCGGGGCAGCTGGAGCCGTGTGAAGGAGAGGAGGAGGTTGGAGGACCGGGCGACCCGTCTGCCACATACCGCAGGGCCCCCGCAGGCCAGGGCAGGGCGCCGAGTGGAGCACAAGGGAGGTGGCCATGACCCGATGGTCACCATCTTGAAATGCCAGAGGGCTGAGGGTCACCGTCAGGAGGAGCTTTCCAGGAAAATGGCCACGTGGGGGCCCGGGCATGTGCTTGTTCTGGGAATCTCCTTCAGGGCCTTTAGGACGGGAGGTGACTGTCTGGGCTGGGTGGCACTGTCCTCCCGCCTCCTCTTCTCCGACTTCCTCAGCACCCCCAGACTTGTCACGGAAGGTCCCATTTGCTGTGTGCTGGCCTGGTGTCACTTGCTTCCCGGAGGCAGGGTCACACTGGGGGCCTCAGGTGCATGTGTCTCTCTGCCCACGGTCCTGTCTACGTGTCCCCAGGAGGTCACCAGGTGTGGCTACCTTGTCACAGGCACCGTCCCAGGGCACAGGCAGCTGCCCTTCCCGTCGGGGAAGGACTCAGCCCCCTGGAGAGTTTAGAGGGGACGGGGAGGGCGGAGAGCAGGAAAGGCGGGAGAAGATTCCTGAAGATCAGAGAGAGGTCATGTTCCCGATTCCGAGGGGAGGTGCTGGGGGCAGAGCGTGGCCACGAGGTCCCCACGTCTGCAGTGGGGAGGCGCTGGAGCCCGCAGGGGGCTGGCTTGCCGTGACAGTGTGAGTTGCGTTTCTTCTAGGCCTGGGTCTGGCCGTGGCTCTCCTCCTGGGCTGCACTTTGTAACCCCCCGGAAGCTCTGAACGTTCCTGCCGCCCACGTTGGATGGCAGACTCAGCAAATCGAACCCCTGGGCAGGAGACCCAGATATTAACTAATTGGCGTTGAGCGGCATCCCGGGTCTGTACCCAGCAGATCCCAGGAGCACCCGCCCCGCCTGTCACAACCACAGATGTCTCCAGGCACACCTGTCTGGGGTGCGTGTGCAAAACCGTCCCGGGTTGAGCCCCTGCCTTGTCTGAGCCCGAGTCTCTACGATTTCCGGCTGCGGCTGTCCGTTCCCCGTTAACCTGTATTCAACTTTCGTATCTGCTTAGTGCCTTCCCGAGCAGACTGGGTCCGGCCAGGGGGGCCACCGCTCTGACCCTGACTCCGCCCTTTGAGCCGCCCCCACACCGCGTGGCCGTGGCCCAGGGAAGAGAGGCCACTGCAGCCACACGTTGCGGGTTGTTGGCTTTGGAACTACTGCCGGCCTGGGAGCCTCCCAGCCTGGCACCACGCCCGCAGGTCCCCTCCCGGGGTGGCCTTTTTGCACCCAGGACGCCCTTGCCGGCTGCGAGTACGACAGAGTTATCAGCGCGGCCGAAACCCCACCCTCCCGCCACCCTGCGGTGGGGACAGCCACGGTGGCCCGGGCACAGCCCACGGCAGCTCCTTCCACGGCTGTCTCATTTGCAATCAATGGGTACGAGTAGTGCCCGTTCTCAAAGATTGGGAAACTGAGGCACAGTGCGTTTCAATGTCTTGTGCACATTCAGAGCGAGTCGGGGCACAGCCCGCTCTGTCCTGAGGGGCCCGGATCCGGGGGCCGGGGCTCCATGCAGCGCAGAACTTGCGGGGAGCGGAGGCGTTGCCCACCTCGGCCTGTGTCCCAGGCTGTCTCGGGTCCTATTTAGCACGAAGCCTCTACTCAGTTAGAGCCACCTGATGGATGCCCTACTCTGGCCCCTCACCCCGGCCGTGACCAGATCTGTGTGTTGTTCACCACCGGGTCTCAGAGTCTAGCAGAATCCTTGGTGCGTGGCCGGGACTTGTCCTCGTTTGCCGAGTTTGATGGAATTGTATCACTTTGCTTTGTACACCTCGTCACACCTAACCGTGTTTTGCACAGAGTAGTTGTTCAAAACATGCTTGCTGAATGACTCTATGACCGATCAATTAGTTCCTTCTCAATTGAGCCGCTACGCTTGCCTTTACAAATGAATACAAGGGAAGGACTGCAAAGACACCTTTGTTTCTGTATGTCCGTTACCCTCATTAAATGCTTTTCTAGGCTGCGGAGAGCATGATGACTGGGTTCTTTTGATATGAAGCTCATATCTTTTCGGTTTTGATAAATACGGGTTTGGAAATTTATAAGGCGACCGCCGTGAATCCGTGATGCTGGCAGCCCATTTAAAAATTTTTTCGGGAGATTGGTCTGATTCTGCAATGATGGCACGTTCTGGAACGGGACCCAGCAGAGGCAGTGGTAGGGAATTTGTTTCTGGGAGATAGCCGAAGAGCCCACATGGATGTGATGTCCCCGCGAGACAAAATGCGCTGTGGCCAATGGTGCTGAGCTGGGCAAGGGCTGAGTGCCCGTCCCAAGGGGGCCGCTTATTTGCTGACATCTGACAACTCTGTTAGCTGCAAACGTGTTGTGCGACAAGGAGGAAAACTGTCTTCAGCCCTCAGAGAGTGGGACAAGAGTCCTCCTGGCCTCCCTGCACTCCTGCTGCTACGTGACCTCCTGGGGTTTATCTGCGGGGGGGTCTCTCGCTGTCCGATGCCACGCTTGTGTGAGCTTAAGCGAGGTTCTATGGGAAGTACAGCGGGGAACCGGGAGAAGACGGGACATGACCTGCCCCTGACCGCATCCTCCGAAAGGGCTGCCTTTGCCCCCATCTCATGCTGAGCCGGGTGACGGCCACACCCCAAAGCCATCCCCACGTTCACATGGGAGTGGCAGCTGAGTGTGAGTTTCGAAAACGCTAACGAAGGGGCTGAGTACTGTCCATCTACTGAATGCAGAAGCAGATGTCCATTCAATGAACATTCCTCCAGGAAAAGGAACAAAGTACCACCACCCGGATGAGCCCTAAAAACACTAAAAGAAAGGCGTTCCCAAAGGCCACATATTGAAGGATTCCCCTCGTGTGATGTATCCAGAGTAGGCACATTCACAGACAGACGGCCTATTAGCGGTTGCCAGGGGCTGGGGGCAGGGAAGAGTGGACATAACAACCAACAGGTCTGGGGGTTCTTTTGGGGTGACTCAAATATTCTGGAATCAGGTAGTGTCATAGTTGTACAACATCGTGAATATACTAAAAGCCAGTGAACAGCATCCTTTAGAATGATAAATTTTATGGCATATGAATGCTATCTCTATAAAAAAATACTTGAAAAGAAAAAGTGAATGGTGCACGGTCAAGGCAGATATATTAAGTAACTTGAGTTAAAACAGAAGGGAAAAGTCTCAATTTCAGGCGCTCATTGAAACATGATGACTTTGGGAACGTGGGCCCGGGCTCTTACAGACGACAGTGGCGGAACCAGAGTGACAGGTGTTCCAGATGGCCCCCATGCCCGTCCGTCCCCGTACTCGTTTGTTTATGTCACCGCTGGTCCCTGAGGGCACTGAGTTTCACGTGGGACAGCACTGACTGTGTTCCATGGAAGCCGTGCACCAGAGGAGCTGGCTAAGTTACCCCCACTTGGGCCTCCCCCAGAATCTCGCAGGCAGGGTCTCCAGGGACGGCAGTGAGACTTGCAGGGAGGCCAGCCCGAATCTGTGTCCAGCTGGGTGGGGCTGGGGCATGCTATTCTTTCTTCGTCCCCTCGCTCAATCTCTCGCTCATTCTCCTTTCCCCTCCCCCCTGCATCCTGGGGTTGATCTCCTCCGCGGACTAGCACACAATCATTTTCTTCTTCTCTGTCTTCTGGAGAACTCCAGCTAAGACATCTGTTATCGCGATTGTTATTCATCAGGACGCTCTCTCCACACCGAACTAGGATGATCAAAAGAATCCTAGCCCAGAGTTTCATGAGCTGTGGCTTCTTGGAAACAGCACTGAAAAAGGGACTTAGTTTCTCCACTTAGAGGCTGCCTGTTTTTGTTTTTGTTTTTGTTTTTTAATGTTTATTTATTTTGAGAGAGAGGGAGAGAGAGAATCCCAAGCAGGCTCCTTGCTCTCAGCACCAAGCCTGACCTGGGGCTCAACCAGGAGATGATTAAGAGTCTGACACTTAAAAAACTGAGCTACCCAGGTGCCCAGAGGCTGCCTGTGTTTAAGAATGAATAGAAGTAACATCGCCATGTGGTTCTGAATCCAATATGCAGCCTGGGCCCTGGGCGCTGGCCCTTTGCACCTTCCCCATGGCTCTCCCCCATGGATCCCCCTGCTGGGATCTCACATTTTCATACGCTCTGAGATAATGCAGGGGGTGATGTTAATCTTCCCATCTGGCCGGTGGGAAGACTGAGCCACAGAGAAAGGACTGGCCTTGGGCCGACCCCAAGCAGCACAGGAGTGGGGGTGAGTGGGGGCCGAGCGGCAGGTACTGACCCAGGAAGGCTGACCCTTTCCTCCAGGCCAGGCAGACGGTCAGCCACGGGGACGTATCGGCCACCAGGACGTCTGCGATCACCGCCTGCCCCCGTGCCTGGTTGGCCACTGGCCTAATCCTTGCCCCATCTGCGGGGAGGACCCCTGGTGGGAGGAGGAAGACCCCGGACCCAGATTCAGCGGGTCTGTGGAGCAGTCAGAGCCCCGCCAGGCACTCAGGGCGCCTCGTGTTAATCCCCTGGGAGTCATGTCTCTACATCCCGCACGTCAGCCAGAGGACAAATCAATACCGTCGCCTCCAGACCCAAGCGCCCATATTTTTCGAGCAGGCCTAGGGCTCGGCTGACGTCGGGGCCTCTCCTGCGCCTCCCCGCCGCACAGACAATTATCTCCGAACGATCCGGTCGAGACTCGAGAAGCTGGAGAGAGGCAGCGAGCATTTTTCTCTCTGATCGCTGTTCCCTGGCAGGGCCCGCTGCAGAAGGACAGCCCCTCCCCACCGTCTGGAGCGCTGACGTGAAAAAGAATGGCACAGGTTGTGACATCTGCCCAGACGCCCCCCACTCGTTAAATCACTTCTGACGTGGACAGGACACCGGGCTGCGCTCGCGTCCGCTCAGCCGGCCGCCCCGGTGCCCCGCGTGCGTCGCTCTTCTGTCCGGTGTCCGACGCTGCCCTTGGTGTTTCCCTTGCGCACAAGCAGCAGGCAACAGTCAACGCGGAGACCGCGGGCCCGAGCTGGCCGATCGCCCGCCAAACGTGCGTGACCCGCGAGCGGGGGACGTGGGGACCCAGAGAGTGGGCGTCCCAGCTCTCCTCTCGGAGGCTCACGATGAGCTGGGGAGCTAAGATGTGGGAAACAACACCTTAGCTCGTTCAGCGGACACGTGCTGAGCCCCACCCCCACCCCCAGCACGTGCTGGGCGCTGCCCTGGGCAGTGGGCCAGGCGGCCACCCTCCTCTGCTCGCGGGAACGACGACAGGGGGCAGCAGTGCCGCCTCGGGGGAGGTCTGTGAGTCTGGACGGCAGGAAGGAGGAGACCCCCACCCAGAGAGGCTTCCGGGGAGCGGGACCGCTGCGCCGGGGCCGGTGGGACAGCGAGGACCCTGCCTGCCGAACAGAGCGAGGGAAGGCGGTTCCAGCAGGGGCGCGGCGTGCAAAGGCCCGCAGGCACCAGGGTGCAGCCAGCTCGGGAAGGAGAGCGGCGCGTGGCGGCGAAGCGACGTCCGAGGACGCTGAGGGCAGAGGGCAGGCGGTGGAGGGGAGGGCGCTGGGGCGGGCGGCGCAGGGCCCGGGACCACGCCGGGAGCACCCAGGGTCCTTAGGAGCAGCCTGGAGGCCTCGTGATGCTCAGCAGGGGCGGGACGTGGTCGCCGCGTCGGGGGTGTGGAGTGGGCGGAGCGTGTGCCCAGGGGGATCCGTGAGAGGGGCGAGGCGGTCACGCGGTGAGAGAGGCGGTCCCCCGAGCTGGGAGGGTGATGGCAGCCGGGGGGGGGGGGGGGGGGGGGGGGGGGGGGGGGAGGGGGCGGGGCAGGGTCCAGAGATACCCAGGAGCCGACGCAGCGGGAATTAGGTTTGGGATGCGAGGGAGGGGAGGGGACAGGAGAGATGCCCAGGACCCGGCAAGGACCCGGTGGATGGCGTCACTGGCCGGTGAGGGGGGACATCCAGAGGGGCCACGTCTGGGGGTGACCGTGGGACGTTCACGTGGACACACAGGTCTAAAGCCGGAGGAGAGTCTGGGCTGCGTGTGGTGAAGGGGTCACCTGCCTGTACGTGGCCCCTGAAGTCATGGGGAGGCTGAGACCCCCGGAGGGAGAGCACAGTGTGACAATGGGGGAGGGAGGCGGCCGGACCCGCGGTGTCCATGGTGGCGGCTACAAGCTCCACGGATGCGTGTGTGTCTAGATGTGTGTGTGTCTAAGGGTGTGTGTGTCTAGGGGCGTGTGTGTCTACGTGTGTGCGTCTAGGTGCATGTGCACGTCCGCTGACGGGAAGGAACCTGTAGCACGTGTGTCGTGGGGGCAGGAAAGGAGGCCTGAGCTGTGGGAGCAAAGCCGGGCTGGGGAGCCTGCCCTGGAGGAAGTGACCGGAGCTCGGGTCGGCTGAGCTGATCCTGGTGCGGTCCCAGGACAGAGCACCGAGCACCCCAGTTAAGCCCCCAGTGCCCAGCAGGACACCCATTTTACAGAGGAGGGGACTGAGACCACAGAGGGCGGTGAGGTCCCCACGGTCACCGAGTGGGAGGCCGAGCCCGCAGCCCTCACCCCTGCTCTGCAGAGCACTGCAGGGAGCTGGGGAGGGAGGTGGGGATCTGAGGGGGAGCCTGGAGGTGCTCTGGGGGTGGTGGGCAGGGAGGTGGGGAGGGGAAAACAGTGCTGCAGGGGTGTAGAGGCGGCGCCTCGCTCAGCAGGCGCTCGCCGTGGGCTGTCCCATCGCCTACTTGTCACGCGTTAATGTTTGTGGTCAGCTTATACCTCCCGTCGCCAGGCCTGGACAAAGTAAATGAAGGGGCTGGCCCCTGGCTGGTGTATCTGTGCCCACCACCCGTAGCTATCGTGGCCTCAGAGACTCCGGCCCTGGGATTTCTGCTCAGATCAATTCAGGGCAGAGACGTGTCTAAGAGCCTGTGTGTGTATGTGCGGGGCCTCCAAATACTAATAAGGAAAGATTACGCTCCTTTCTCCTCTCTTCGAGATTACAGATCACGTCCAGAGACGGGGCCTCTCCAGCAGCTGCGTCTGGCCAGGCACAAACTGAAAGCCGAGCCCAGGTCTGCGTTCGGGTCACCCTTGGCTTTGACAGAAAACGCGTGTCATATTTCACTCATGGCCTCACGCCTGAAAGCGATGTCAGCTTCTGAGAAAATACAGCCCCTGTGCAAGGGAACATTACGATCCCTCGCGAAATAAAGCCTTTTCCTTCTGTTGAACTCTCCCAGCCCACATGGAGCTCTCTCTTGTCGGGCTTTCTAGAATCATCCATCAGGTTGTGGGCCAGAACTGGCTGAGGACTTCTTTGCTGCTGTTGTTGTTTTTAAGGTTTATTGATTTTTGAGAGAGAGAGAGAGAGAAGGCATGAGCGGGGAGGGGCCGAGAGAGAGGGACAGAAGATCCGAGGCAGGGTCCATGCCAACAGCAACAACCCCGATGCCGGGCTTGGACTCAGGAGCCTGGAGATCACACCCTGAGCCGAAGTTGGATACTCAACCGACCGGGCCACCAGGTGCCTCTGAGGACTTCTTAATCTCGGGTTCAAAAGGCAGTAGATGCTGTGAAAACTACTAAAAATGAGACTCCGAATTCACAGCATCTTTGCTCTAGCTGGGAAGCAGGAATACTTGAGTAAAGCACACAGTGTATAATGGAAGCACTTTTCCGGAGCGAGAGCTCAGGGCTTCTGAATTTTTAAGGTGTTCCTCTGACACAGTGACAACACACACGTCCTTCCTGTAGGTTTGAAAGTCTCGTCTTTGTCTAAATCCTGTAGGTTCCCCGAAGGGAGCGATTTCTCCTTGTGCTTCTTTCATTGGCCCCTAAACCATTCCCAGGACGCTTGCTAAATATTTCTTGACGTGTCAAGATTCTGACAGGTGGTCAGGAAGCCGCCCTTTCTCTGTTACCAGGAAAAGCTGTAAAGGGGAATCGTTCTCAGGGCGTGCTGGAGATTCGTCTGGCCAGCAGGCTTCGTTGGTGTTAGTCTCGTAAAGAATATGCTGACTGTGGCTTTTCTGTGGTCCCGGGCCCCATATCTTTGCCTCCAGAGAGCTGGAAATCGGGCCGTTCCTGGATCAGTGACTCAGCACTAAACAAAGTTCTCAGTCTCAGGTTTAAAATTAACTGTAAAATGCAAAAGAGATAATTCATCGGAGGGAGAAGGTAAGCAGTAGGCACATTTTGCGACATCAAAAAACCATCCTGGCACGGAGATCTGGAAGTCTGCAAACTGGGGTCTGAAGCTGCCAATTTGGGGGTAGAAAATGTTATGTAGCTTAAAACCCTTTAGGAATATTTTATCAAAAGATCCATTCCCTGTGATGTTATTTTGGGTATCTCTTTATAACCAGCTGACACGCTTCCCCTTAGCATTTCACTGACTTGAAAACCGCAGAACTCTAATTACAGTCTCTAACTAAAAAGGAAGCAGGTCTGTGAGCGGTACCTAATTGATACATTCATTTCTCTCCCCATTTCTGTCTTGTCTCAGATGATCAGGGTGAACGTGTTCATGAGTTATTTATTTTAAGGAGCAAAGAGCAGGAAGGTGGGGGTGGCATGAGCCAGAGAACATTCTCTTTCTTTCTCGTTGTCTTCTCCTTCGGTCATCCACAGTAAGGGCCCGTCACTGGACACTGTGTGGCTCAAGGGCAGTGGTTTGTGAACTTGGCATAAGGCTTGAGAAAACCTTGGTTTCCTCCTATTGGTGGCCAGAGAAATCCCTCCTCATCCTGTGTCCACCATCTGGCTCTTCTGTCTCTCTATGGTGCAAAGTATCTCTTTGGAGCTGGTCTCCAGGAAGGGCAGACAAGGAAAGGCCCATTTTCTAAGTCGGAAGGTATATGAGTTCTTACCACAATAGTGATGTGGACCACCTCCAAATTCAGTGACTTAGGGGCGCCTGGGAGGCTCAGTCAGTTGAGCGTCCAACTCCTGATTTCGGCTCAGGTCATCATCTCATGGTTTGTGAGTTTGAGCCCCACAACGGGCTCTCTACTGACAACGCGGTGCCTGCTTGGAATTCTCTCTCTCTCCTCTCTCTGCCCCTCCACTGCTCTCTCTCTCTGTCTCTCTCTGTCTCTCAAAATAAATAAGTTTAAAAAAAATTCAGTGACTTAGAGCGGCCATGTTTATATTCACCCTCAAGCGTCTGTGCTATTGACTGTGGTTTGGCGGATCTTGGCTGGCCTTGTCGGGTCATTTGTGGTTCAGGCTGCAGACCAGCTGGGGCTTGGGAACAGGCTGTGGGGGTTTTTCAGTTCCGCCTCGTGCATCATGTTGTTTTTTTAGGGCTCTGCTGGATTCTGGCCTTACTGGCTGGTTAAGTTTCTGAAATTAAGATTTGAAGTGATTACTCGAGGATAACTCTGAACAGAGTTAAAACTGTAATCG